>NW_027361735.1:6852500-7452500 GCF_039654945.1 Dendrobates tinctorius | reverse complement strand
TTTAACAAAATCCTCATGATCAGGCCAAGGTTATCTGTAAGAAGTGCGCAAAGACCTTTAGCCGAGGGAAAAATCTGAAAAATTTGAATACCAGTTGCATGCTTAGACATTTAACCACCATGCACTTGCAAGCGTGGACACAACACCAAACCTCAAGTGCCACATGTGCAACTGATCACAAAGAAGGTAGTCAGCAACGCCACATTGTTTCCCCCACTGTAAGCCCACCGGTTAGCACAGCAGCAAATGTTGAGGTGTCGTTGCAAGGCCACAGCAGTCAGGGAATCCCACTGTTATATCAACGAAATACTGAATCTAGGCCATCAGAAAGAACACCAACTCCATCACCATCATCAACCCTCTCTCAGTCCGCCCTGTCCACCGCTACTTCCACCATATGCAGCTCTCAAGTCCAGCTCACCCTCCCAGACACTATGAGTAGGTCAAGAAAGTACTCAGTCTCTCATCCGCGTACACTGGGTTTGAACGCCCACATTGCCAAACTAATCTCATTTGAGATGATGCCCTATCGGTTGGTGGAAAGCGCAGCTTTCCGCGAACTCATGGCCTATGCAGTACCACGCTATGACCTACCCAGTCGCCACTTCTTCTCTCGCAAAGCCATCCCAGCCCTCCACCATCATGTAAAAGACCGCATTGTCTATGCACTCAAGCAGTCAGTGAGTGGAAAGGTGCACCTCACAACTGATGCATGGTCCAGTCGGCATGGCCAGGGCCGTTAAGTGTCCATCACTGCGCACTGGGTTAATGTGGTGGATGCAGGGTCCACAGGGGACAGCGGTGGTGGGACAGTGCTGCCTAGCCCACGGTATAGGAAACAGTTGGCTGTAGGCGTTCGACCCTCCTCCTCCTCCTCCTCCTCCAGAAGCGAAAGCTCGTCCACAGAGCGCAGTCGTACGAGCACTCCATCTGCAGCTGCCACTGTTGCACATGAGGTGTCCCCCTATCGAGCAGCTAGTGGAAAGCGTCAGCAGGCTGTGTTGCAGATGATGTGTTTGGGCGACAGACACACCGCCAAGGTGCTGGCCGAGTACTTGAAGCGACAAACTGAGTCATGGCTGGGTAGTGTACATCTTGAGGCAGGCAAGGTAGTTAGTGATAACGGCCGTAATTTTGTGGCAGCCATAGCCCTTTCAAAACTCAGCCACATACCTTGCTTGGCTCACACCTTGAACCTGGTGGTGCAGTGCTTCCTCAAAAATTATCCGGAGTTAACAGCCCTGCTCCAGAAGGTGCGAAGACTGTGCGCGCACATCCGCCGGTCGCCTGTACACTCCGTTCGTATGCAGAAGTTGCAGCGATTGCTCCACCTTCCCAACCACCGCCTCATTATCGACATTGCAACAAGGTGGAACTCCACCCTGCACATGGTGGAGCGGCTGTGCGAGCAGAGGCAGGCCATAATGCATTTGTGGGAGGATACACGGCCAGGCACTTTGAGAGCAGACATGGAGTTGACAGGTGTGCAGTGGTCGAAGCTGAAAGACCTCTGTAAAGTCCTTCAGTGTTTTGAGGAATGCACACGGCTGGTAAGCGCAGACGACGCCACCCTAAGCATGAGCATCCCACTTATGCGTCTGCTCATGCAAACTTTGACGCACCTTAAGGAGCAGGCGTCTGCAGCCAATGTTGATGAGGAGGAAGAGGAGGAGGGAATCCTTGATGACATTCAGCCATTGTCTGCTCAGGGACCTCTCCTGGACGAGGTGGAGGAAGAAGAGGAGGAGGAGGATGATGATGGGGATGATTACTTAGGGGAGGAGGATGCATCTCGTGGGGCAAGTGAAAATGTTGGCGTGGCAAGGTCTGGTACAGGGTTTGTGCGTGACTGGAGGGATGTGGATTTGCCAGAAAGTGCTCCTCCAACCAGCACTCGCAGTGCATCATTGACACCGGGAACATTGGCCCACATGTCAGATTATGCCTTGCAGATCCTAAAAAGGGACCCCCGCATTGCCAAAATGATGAACGATGATGACTACTGGTTGGCCAGCATCCTGGATCCACGCTATAAAGGCAAATTACAAAACATCATGCCACAGGAGAACCTTGACCTAATATTGGCTAATAAACAAGCAACTCTGGTAAATCGGTTGCTTGAGGCATTCCCAGCACACAGCAGCGGTGATGGTTCTCACACGAGCCGTACGGGCCGGGGGCAGCTTGGCAGAGGTGTTCATGGTGCACACAGCAGAAGTGGCGTTGGAGACAGGGGTTTCATGACAATGTTGTGGACTGATTTTTCAAGTACCGCTCACACAACTGGTAATACTGCATCGATGGAAAGTGACAGGAGACAGCAGTTGTCAACTATGGTTACAAACTACTTTTCCTCCCATATCGATGTTCTCCCACACAGGTCATTCCCCTTTGACTATTGGGCCGCTATACTGGACACCTGGCTTGAATTGGCACAATATGCCTTACAGGAGCTCGCTTGCCCAGCTGCAAGTGTGCTATCGGAAAGAGTCTTCAGTGCAGCTGGATCAATCCTGACAGAAAAAAGGACCCGTCTGTCAACCCAAAATGTGGATGATCTAACCTTCATTAAAATGAACCATGCATGGGTTTCCAAGGATTTTGTCCCAGCTTCCCCTGATGACACATAGGGTGACAGAAAAATGGCTTGCTTTGGTCCACCTCTTCCTGGGACTTGACCTATTTAGCCTTTTGCATCAGCTGAATGTCCAAAATCAACATATGCCACTTTCTAAAACTCCCTAACTGTGCTGCCTCCCCCCCCATGGCCGGGGTCACCACCTAGCGCACGACACCGTGCGAGTGCCGTTGCCCTGGACAGGTGGGTAGGCCAACTCTTGGGCGCGGGCACTGGCACAGGGTCCCTCATAGTGCAATCAAGTGTCTCTGACGGTGGTGGTGCACACCCGCCGTCAGACACACCGCCGTACTATGAGGGGCCCAGTGCCAGTACCGACGCCCACGAGTGGGCCCCCCTTGCTTGGGCAGGGCCCCAGCATTTGCAATCTTTACCTCTCCCTGCTCCTCCGCTGTGTAGTCTGGGCCGTCAAATCCATACTGTGCCTGACACCGTCTGAGCCTGCCTCCTGATGTATAGGCATATATTTTGAATGTGTACGCTATCCATACATGTTATCCGGGGATACGGTACCCTTTCTCACCTTTGTGCAATCACGTGCAATCCATACTGGGCCTAACACCGTCTGAGCCTGCCTCCTGATGTATAGACATATATTTTGAATGTGTACGCTATCCATACATGTTATCCGGGGATACGGTACCCTTTCTCACCTTTGTGCAATCACGTGCAAGCCATACTGGGCCTAACACCGTCTGAGCCTGCCTCCTGATGTATAGACATATATTTTGAATGTGTACGCTATCCATACATGTTATCCGGGGATACGGTACCCTTTCTCACCTTTGTGCAATCACGTGCAATCCATACTGGGCCTAACACCGTCTGAGCCTGCCTCCTGATGTATAGACATACATTTTGAATGTGTACGCTATCCATACATGTTATCCGGGGATACGGTACCCTTTCTCACCTTTGTGCAATCACGTGCAAGCCATACTGGGCCTAACACCGTCTGAGCCTGCCTCCTGATGTATAGACATATATTTTGAATGTGTACGCTATCCATACATGTTATCCGGGGATACGGTACCCTTTCTCACCTTTGTGCAATCACGTGTAACCCATACTGGGCGTGAGAACGGCTGGCGAGCTGTTAAGCAAGCTACAGCACCTGTGGTTTGCACACGTAAGTTTTTCATTTTTTCAGGAATGACGGTTAGGCCTAATTCCGGAACTGCGGTTGACCTGCACTTACTGGGAAAACATCGTTCGCGGGTAATAATTGTAATCAGTGATCCCCATCACTAACGTTGTTCAGCGGGTTATCTGCACCTGTAAGCGACAAACGCTGGCCTTTTCAGTGTAGCGCACATGCAGCCACGGACATGTAAGGGCATGACACACCAGTTATTGGCCAATCTCATGTGCCAGAGCCTCACGTGTCCCTCTAGTAAGCCGGACTCGGACCGCGGGGCATGACGGAGTCTCGTTCATTAACGGAATTAAGCTTGCAATGTGTGCATCTTTTCTGTAGCTGGCATGGTTGAGGTTTCCCAGGTGGAGTCGAATTTAACCGTAGGCTCCACTCCTGGTGGTGCCCTTCTGGACATTCCTTTAAGGTTCAGCTTTGCAACCATACTGCCCACGTAAAACAAACACTTTGCCTTCATGAACGCTGTTTGGAGGGTCATGACTCGTGGGAATAACGCCGCCCAATCAGTTAACCTGCTAGAGAGATCCTTCGTTGCTCCCAAGCATGACATCACACTCCCTAGGAAGAAGGTAATGCCACTGTGGCGACCGTACTCCTGGGGGCGACACAAGTGCACTGATGCCCAGCCACTGCTCGATGAATCTGCTGGTACATTGACCCAGACCACTACATTCCCCTCACACGCTACACGGCCTGAATCTGACCTTGATGAAACTCAGGTTACCCTTCCCATATACAGTTCCATCTTACACGGTGACAAAGATTAAGCTGCAGATGAAAGTGCAGGTTCGGCCCACCCGCCATCAGACACACCACCGTACTATCAGGGGCCCTGTGCCAGTGCCGTCGCCAACGAGTGGGCCCCCCCTGCTTGCTCAGGATCACAGCACTTGCAAGATTGAAATACTGTGCAGTGAGATGGAAGATGGGGACGACGAGGAGTCCAGACTAGTACAGGGATTCCCTAGCGAGGAGACTTATTTGATTGTTTTCAATGTTGGGACAGCAATTTTTGGGGAGCACTATACTCTGGAGAATGATAGATGAGGCCCACCATACACTGGAACATTCCAAAGGTGGACATCAGACACTGGAGCAGCATTTACAGGGCCCATTATACACTAGAGCATTAGAAATGGGGCCCATTATGTTTGGAGCATTATTTGGGCCCATAAGACAGTGGAGCTTCATCCATGGGGACCAACATATACTGTAGCATTATGTGGAGCTCATCATATACTGTTTCAAACATTATATGGGACCAATGATTCTGTATGGAGAAATAGATGGGCCTCGTCATGAGATGTAAAAAGTGAAGTATTTTTCATTGTACTATACCGCTATTTCTCTGCCGTATCGGAGCATGATGAGTTGTGGTATGTGTTAAAGGGGCGCTCTTTCGCCCAGGGCACATGAAAACCTGGAGCCAGCCCTACCCCCCCACAACTTTAGCCAAATAACCCCCATTTTTCAGTGCGTAACTTGTATTATGAAGTTAATTAAGGTTGACAAGCTTAAGTAAGAAGAATTGATGCTTTTGGCATTCAAATGGGCACTGTAGGTGTGTTTCCTGTCCTCCTCTCACTGCCGACTTTTATTCCCCATTGACTTACATTGGGTTTCGTGTTTCGGGACGACGCCGACTTTTCCCTATAATTGACCGATCTTGCTCGACCCGACTTTTGGAAAAGTCGGGTTTCACGAAACGAAACTCGACCCTAAAAAACCAAAAGTCGCTCAACTCTAGTAAACAGTTCTAACAAAGAAACTTTAGAGACAGT
Source organism: Dendrobates tinctorius (assembly GCF_039654945.1). NCBI lineage: Eukaryota > Metazoa > Chordata > Amphibia > Anura > Dendrobatidae > Dendrobates > Dendrobates tinctorius. The sequence continues at coordinate 7,446,925 of NW_027361735.1, read as the reverse complement.
CCAGGAGACAAAGGCTAGCTAGCTTCCAGTATACCGGCTCAGTGTGGAGGTAACACACTGGAGGCCCTCTTACCTCCACACACAGACCGAGTATGTAAACGCTTTCAGACATGCCTCAATGATGATCCCCTGCAAACGTAGCTCTGCTTTTAGTCTCCTGGCAACGGCCAATGGTACTTGTACATACCGGCGCGTACGTGATGACACGCAGTCACCTGACCAGATGTCCAGAGAAGGTGGAGGGAGCTGGAAAGCTACTAGCACCAAGGTGTGGAGCACAGCACTTTATTACTCCCTGGGGCCCAGTGAGGAGAAGCACAGGAGGGGTATCCCGAACAGGGTCTGGGCCTCCCCTCTGTACTTCTGCTCTCCGGGCCCTATAAAGCAGTAAGCGCAGTAATGCACTGATGGCAGCCCTGCGTGTGATACACAGATGGAGGGTGCTGACTCCAACTATCATCAGCATCACCTGGTCGCAGGGAGACCAGGCGACACTGATGATAAATTGTAGTTTGAGCTATTCTCAGGCCGTGTGTGCTGACTAGAGTTGAGCGATACCAGCCGATACTTGAAAATATCGGATCGGAATGGATCGGCCGATCTTAAAAAAAAGTATCGGTATCGCCGATTCCGATACCGGGAACCAATGCAAGTCAATGGGGCCAAAATATCGGAATTAAAAAAAATCCTTTCTTTCCTTGTAGGTTAATTCTACATGAAGAAAAACAACTAAGAATAATGTAGAATGTATTGTGGGAGGTGGAGGAGACATTAAAGCCAAAGAGGTTTAGCCCAATCAAATGGAATAGCAGGAATTAAACTTTTTTTTTAAAGATGTTAGGAGTTACAAAGATATTGACTATGTTAGCCTCATTTATATTTTGCCAGACATGTATGTCTTCTTCTTCTTTCTTCTTCTTTCTTATTCTTCTTCCTTTTTTTACCTTCTTCTTCTTCTTCTTATTCCTTTTTTTACATTCTTCTTCTTCTTCTTCTTCCTTTTTTTACATTCTTCTACTTCCTTTTTTTACATTCTTCTTCTTCTTTTTTTTTTTACATTCTTCTTCTTATTCCTTTTTTTACATTCTTCTTCTTCTTCTTCCTTTTTTAAATTCTTCTACTTCCTTTTTTTACATTCTTCTTCTTCTTCTTCCTTTTCTTACATTCTTCATATTCTTCTTATTCAACAATTATTATTCTACATATTCAACTTCTTCATCTTCTTCCTATTCTTGTTTGTGTCAGGCATTCCTGTAGTTGTTATCTAGAAAAGTTAGAAGTTTACACCTTCCGTTCTGCCTGTGACAAAAGATTTACAACAGGATTTGTCCGCGTTCAGTTTGGCCTGCAGCAGCAGGCCTTTTCCAGGGGCACCACGAGGAGTAACGGACTCACCCCCATACACTGCTTAGTCTTCTTCTGCTTATAAATAAGATAATATCATTTGCTCAGAATATTAGTCTTATGCTTAATGTTCTTCTGCTTTGTTTTTTTTATGCTTCTTTGTCTTCTCTCTCTTGTTGTTCTGCATCTTGGTGGTTGTCTTCCTGTTCTTTGTCCTCTTGAACCAGCTGACAGTACTGGCACCCGGAGGGGCAGCAGAAGGAACAAGAGCCAATGGCACTACCGAGGACCAGCTGACGGTGCTGGAACCCGGTTACTAAGCAGGAGGTACCTGTGCTACAAAGCACTACCAAGGACCAGCAGACGTTGCCGGAACTCGGATACCGAGATGGAGGCACCTAGGCCAAAGGCTCTGACGAGAACCAGCTGACGGTGCTGGAACCCGGATGGGTAGCATAAGCTGCAAGAGCAAATGGAAATAGCGAGGACCAGCTGACAGTGCTGGCACCCGGAGGGGCAGCAGAAGGAATAAGAGCCAATGGCACAACCGAGGACCAGCTGACGGTGCTGGAACCCGGTTACTAAGCAGGAGGTACCTGTGCTACAAAGCACTACCAAGGACCAGCAGACGTTGCCGGAACTCGGATACCGAGATGGAGGCACCTAGGCCAAAGGCTCTGACGAGAACCAGCTGACGGTGCTGGAACCCGGAGGGGTATCAGAAGTTACCCCTGAAAAGCAAAGTTGGCATGCCGCAAGCTGGCCGCAGTTACCGAATCACACAGTCCTACAGGGGGTGCTTGTCCTACTGGCACTATGGAACAAGCCTTTCTTACCAGAACCCGCAGTCCACATAGGAAGCACCTAAACTGCTGGCACCCTAGCCTCGGCTAACCCAACCGCAACACGACATGGCAACTTGGGGTGGCAAACTGACATTGACACTTCCCGGAAACAGCAGGCAGGGCTGGAACCAAGCTGGGCAGGAGGGAGTACCCGTGCCAAAGTCAGTTATGAGCAGCAACTGGCGATGTTGGAGCCCAGGACAAGCACTTAGCAGGCTGAGGCCTGATGTGCTGTCAATTGGGAGGCAGCAGGACAGATTGCCATCAAAACAGCAGGGGAACAGCTGACGTTACTGAACCCCACAAACACAGGAGCTAGTGTTTTACTCTGTGAAGACGGCACTTCCGAGCAACAACTGGCTGTGTTGAAGCCCAGGGACAAGCACGGAGCAGGCTGAGGCTGCATTGAAGAAATTTTAAGATCGGTTGTAGACTACTAATTTGAACCAAGCTCCACTTAGGCCTGTGGCTTCACTGATTTTCGTATTTCCCCTGTCCTCCAACCCCGCCAGTTACAGCTCCGAAGTGGCGTCTGCACAATCCACACTTGTTCCTGTGTTACAGGTGTTCAGTCCGGTCAGTTAATCCCCTGATGTGTGTCCGGCAATGTCGCCTGCTCTGTCCACATTCCCATAATGGGAATGTGGAGCCACAGGCCTAATTGGAGCACGGTTAAAAATCAGTAGTGGTACGACTGTGTAGGCAGCAGGAGACTTTGCCATCTACACAGCAGGGGATCAGCTGACGTTACTGAACCCCACTGAGAAACGGGAGCAAGTATCTCTTTCCGTGTGGACGGCACTTCCGAACTACAACTGGCTGTGTTGAAGCCCAGGAAATAGGAGGGTGTAGGCAGAGGCCTACTGTATTTTGAATGAGGTGACAGCAAGAGAGACTGCCATCCACACAGCAGGGGATCAGCTGACGTTACTGAACCCCACTGAGACACGGGAGCAAGTATCTCTTTCCGTGTGGACGGCACTTCCGAACTACAACTGGCTGTGTTGAAGCCCAGGAAATAGGAGGGTGTAGGCAGAGGCCTACTGTATTTTGAATGAGGTGACAGCAGGAGAGACTGCCATCCACACAGCAGGGGATCAGCTGACATTACTGAACCCCACTGAGACACGGGAGCAAGTATCTCTTTCCGTGTGGACGGCACTTCCGAACTACAACTGGCTGTGTTGAAGCCCAGGAAATAGGAGGGTGTAGGCAGAGGCCTACTGTATTTTGAATTAGGTGACAGCAGGAGAGACTGCCATCCACAAAGCAGGGGATCAGCTGACGTTACTGAACCCCACTGAGACACGGGAGCAAGTATCTCTTTCCGTGTGGACGGCACTTCCGAGCTACAACTGGCTGTGTTGAAGCCCAGGAAATAGGAGGGTGTAGGCAGAGGCCTACTGTATTTTGAATGAGGTGACAGCAGGAGAGACTGCCATCCACACAGCAGGGGATCAGCTGACATTACTGAACCCCACTGAGACACGGGAGCAAGTATCTCTTTCCGTGTGGACGGCACTTCCGAACTACAACTGGCTGTGTTGAAGCCCAGGAAATAGGAGGGTGTAGGCAGAGGCCTACTGTATTTTGAATGAGGTGACAGCAGGAGAGACTGCCATCCACACAGCAGGGGATCAGCTGACGTTACTGAACCCCACTGAGACACGGGAGCAAGTATCTCTTTCCGTGTGGACGGCACTTCCGAACTACAACTGGCTGTGTTGAAGCCCAGGAAATAGGAGGGTGTAGGCAGAGGCCTACTGTATTTTGAATGAGGTGACAGCAGGAGAGACTGCCATCCACACAGCAGGGGATCAGCTGACGTTACTGAACCCCACTGAGACACGGGAGCAAGTATCTCTTTCCGTGTGGACGGCACTTCCGAACTACAACTGGCTGTGTTGAAGCCCAGGAAATAGGAGGGTGTAGGCAGAGGCCTACTGTATTTTGAATGAGGTGACAGCAGGAGAGACTGCCATCCACACAGCAGGGGATCAGCTGACGTTACTGAACCCCACTGAGACACGGGAGCAAGTATCTCTTTCCGTGTGGACGGCACTTCCGAACTACAACTGGCTGTGTTGAAGCCCAGGAAATAGGAGGGTGTAGGCAGAGGCCTACTGTATTTTGAATGAGGTGACAGCAGGAGAGACTGCCATCCACAAAGCAGGGAATCAGCTGACGTTACTGAACCCCACTGAGACACGGGAGCAAGTATCTCTTTCCGTGTGGACGGCACTTCCGAGCTACAACTGGCTGTGTTGAAGCCCAGGAAATAGGAGGGTGTAGGCAGAGGCCTACTGTATTTTGAATGAGGTGACAGCAGGAGAGACTGCCATCCACACAGCAGGGGATCAGCTGACATTACTGAACCCCACTGAGACACGGGAGCAAGTATCTCTTTCCGTGTGGACGGCACTTCCGAACTACAACTGGGTGTGTTGAAGCCCAGGAAATAGGAGGGTGTAGGCAGAGGCCTACTGTATTTTGAATGAGGTGACAGCAGGAGAGACTGCCATCCACACAGCAGGGGATCAGCTGACATTACTGAACCCCACTGAGACACGGGAGCAAGTATCTCTTTCCGTGTGGACGGCACTTCCGAACTACAACTGGCTGTGTTGAAGCCCAGGAAATAGGAGGGTGTAGGCAGAGGCCTACTGTATTTTGAATTAGGTGACAGCAGGAGAGACTGCCATCCACAAAGCAGGGGATCAGCTGACGTTACTGAACCCCACTGAGACACGGGAGCAAGTATCTCTTTCCGTGTGGACGGCACTTCCGAGCTACAACTGGCTGAGTTGAAGCCCAGGAAATAGGAGGGTGTAGGCAGAGGCCTACTGTCTTTGGAATGCGGAGACAGCAGGAGAGACTGCCATCTCCACAGCAGGGGATCAGCTGGCAATGATGAACTCCACTAACACTTGAACGAATGTGTTTGGCTCTGTGGAGACGACACTTCTGAACACCAACTGACGCTGTTGGAGCCCAGGATTAGGCGTGGAGCAGGCTGGGGCCTACTGGATTTTGGCAGGTGAAGGCAGCAGGAGACTTGCCATCTCCACAGCAGGGGAACAGCTGGCAGTGCTGAAACCCACTAACACTCTAACGAATGTGTTTGGCTCTGTGGAGACGACACTTCTGAACACCAACTGACGCTGTTGGAGCCCAGGATTAGGCGAGGAGCAGGCTGGGGCCTACTGGATTTTGGCAGGTGAAGGCAGCAGGAGACTTGCCATCTCCACAGCAGGGGAACAGCTGGCAGTACTGAACCCCACTAACACTTGAACGAATGTGTTTGGCTCTGTGGAGACGACACTTCTGAACACCAACTGACGCTGTTGGAGCCCAGGATTAGGCGAGGAGCAGGCTGGGGCCTACTGGATTTTGGCAGGTGAAGGCAGCAGGAGACTTGCCATCTCCACAGCAGGGGAACAGCTGGCAGTGCTGAACCCCACTAACACTCTAACGAATGTGTTTGGCTCTGTGGAGACGACACTTCTGAACACCAACTGACGCTGTTGGAGCCCAGGATTAGGCGAGGAGCAGGCTGGGGCCTACTGGATTTTGGCAGGTGAAGGCAGCAGGAGACTTGCCATCTCCACAGCAGGGGAACAGCTGGCAGTGCTGAACCCCACTAACACTCTAACGAATGTGTTTGGCTCTGTGGAGACGACACTTCTGAACACCAACTGACGCTGTTGGAGCCCAGGATTAGGCGAGGAGCAGGCTGGGGCCTACTGGATTTTGGCAGGTGAAGGCAGCAGGAGACTTGCCATCTCCACAGCAGGGGAACAGCTGGCAGTGCTGAAACCCACTAACACTTGAACGAATGTGTTTGGCTCTGTGGAGACGACACTTCTGAACACCAACTGACGCTGTTGGAGCCCAGGATTAGGCGAGGAGCAGGCTGGGGCCTACTGGATTTTGGCAGGTGAAGGCAGCAGGAGACTTGCCATCTCCACAGCAGGGGAACAGCTGGCAGTGCTGAAACCCACTAACACTTGAACGAATGTGTTTGGCTCTGTGGAGACGACACTTCTGAACACCAACTGACGCTGTTGGAGCCCAGGATTACGCATGCTGAATGCAGAGGCCAATGGGCAGCGGTTTTTATGGAGGTTGTGGACTACTACTGATTCTAACCATGCTCCACTTAGGCCTCTGGCTCCACTGTCTCTACTATTTACCCTGGCCTCCAACCCCGCCAGCTACATCTCTGAAGTGGCGTCAGCACAATCTACACTTGTTCCTGTGTTACTGGTGCTCAGTCCCGTCAGTTGATCCCCTGATGTTTGTCCGGCAAGTTCGCCAGCTCTGTCCTCATTCCCACTACTGGTTATGGGAATGTGGACAGAGCAGGAGACCTTGCCAGACACACATCAGGGGATAAACTGATGGGACTGAGCCACAGGAACACAGGAACAAGTGTAGATTGTGCTGACGCCACTTCAGAGATGTAGATGGCGGGGTTGGAGGTCAGGGGAAATAGTAGAGACAGTGGAGCCACAGACCTAAGTTGGGCACGGTTAAAAATCAGTAGTGGTTTGAATGTTGATGGAGCTGGTGACTTTGCCGTCCACACAGCAGGGGATCAGCTGGCATTACTGAACCCCACTAACACAGGAGCTAGTGTGTTTCTCTGTGCAGACGACACATCTGAGCGACAACTGGCTGTGTTGAAGCACAGGGATTATAGTTCAGGTGGTAGAAAAATGAACACACCAGCAGACCTGGATACAGTTGCCAACCACTAATTTAGTCTGTAAGAGGAATGGCAAAGTCTTTGGAGATCCAGGCCTTGTTCATTTTCAGAAAAGTCAGCCGGTCAACATTATCGGAAGATAGTCGCGTGCGACGGTCTGTTAGTACACCACCTGCGGCACTAAAGACACGTTCCGATAATACACTGGCAGCAGGGCAAGCCAGCACCTCCAATGCATACTGGCTAAGCTCTGGCCATGTATCCAGCTTAGAGACCCAAAACTTGAAGGGGGAAGAGCCATCTGGGAGTACAGCGACAGGGCAAGACATGTAGTCTGACACCATCTGACGGAAGCGTTGCCTCCTGCTGACTCGAGGCGTCGCTGATGGTGTAGACAATTGTGGTGGACACACAAAACTTTGCCACATTTGGGCCATAGTGGTCTTGCCTTGTGCTGCGGTGCTGCCTCTGCACCCTCTTTGTGCAGCGTTTCCTCCACTGCCTCGACGCACAGAGCTGCTTTGTAAAGCACTAGCAACAATGCTGTCGGGTGGAATGGAAAACATTATGGACTGCACCAGTGACTCTTCGTACTCCCGCATTTTACGCTCCCGGTTCAACGTTGGTATGAGCCTTTGTACGCTGTCCCGGTAGCGAGGATCTAGGAGGGTGTACACCCAATAATCAGCCGAGACGAGAATGTGGGCGATGCGGCGGTCATTTCTCAGGCACTGCAGCATGAAATCAACCATGTGCTGCAGACTCCCAACTGCCAAAGAACCGCTGTCCCCTGTTTGAGGCGTGACCTCGGCCTGCTCTGCATCACCCCACCCTCGCTGTACATACTGAGTAGAGGTTTGTGTACCTCCCTCCTCTGGAGAGATGTCTTCCTCCTCCATCGACTCCTCCTCATCCTCCTCACAAAGTGTCCCCTGCCTAGGCCTTTGTGAGGAAACACGTAGCGCAGACTGTCCAGAAGCAGATGGCATTTGGGACTCCTCATCCTCCACCTCTTCTGAAACCTCATCCCTTAGTGCTTGCAGTGTTTGTTGAAGCAGGCAGATAAGGGGGACAGTCATGCTGACTAGTGCATCATCTGCACTCGCCATCCGCGTGGATTCATCGAAGGCACGCAAAACGAGGCAGATGTCCTTCATAGAGGCCCACTCAATGGTGCTGAAGTGTGAACGGCGCACAGTGCGACTTGTTTGCGCCTGATGCAGCTGGTACTCCATGACTGCTGCCTGCTGCTCACACAACCGCTCCAACATATGTAACATTGAATTCCACCGGGTGGGTAGGTCACATATCATGCGATGTTCCGGAACGCCAAATCGTCGCTGCAGAGCAGCGAGGCGCGATCTTGCCGTGCTGGAACGTCGCAAGTGAGTGCACTCTATGCGGACCTTGTGCAACAGTGCAGCAAGATCCGGATAGTCCCTCAGAAAGCTCTGCACGACCAAGTTAAGAACATGTGCCAGACATGGGATGTGTGTGAGGTTACCTAGGCCAAGAGCTGCCACCAGATTTCGGCCATTGTCACACACTACCAAGCCCGGCTGGAGATTCGCTGGCCCAAACCACACATCGCTCTCCAGCTTGATAGCATTCCAGAGCTCCTGCGCTGTGTGGCTTCGATTCCTCAAAGAAATTAATTTGAGTACAGCCTGTTGACGCTTGGCCACGGCTGTGCTCATATCGGTCGTAACAGGCTCCTGCTCTGCTGTTTCTGAGGAACTTGAGTAGGAGGAGGAGTCTATGTGTACAGACTGGAGTCCTGCAATCCGTGGCGTTGGAAGAACACGTACAGCGCCACTCTCCAGATCCGTACCCGGCTCCACAACATTGACCCAGTGGGCAGTGAGGGAAAGGTATCGTCCCTGTCCATGGTTACTGGTCCACGCATCGGTGGTCAGGTGGACCTTGCTACTAACGGCGTTTAGTAGCGCATGTTTTATTTTGCCCTCAACATGTTTCTGCAGGGCAGGGACGGCTCGCCTGCTGAAATAAAAGCGGCTGGGCACGTTGTATTGGGGGACTGCCAATGCCATTAAGTCCCGGAAGGTGTCAGTGTCCACCAGCCTGAATGACAGCATTTCAACTGCCAGAAGTTTGGCAATGCCAGCATTCAGAGACTGTGCTCGGGGATGGTTTGCCGAGTAAGGGCGCCTTTTATCCCATGCCTGTGCTACCAATGGCTGTGATGGATGGGAACGTGCTGCTATGGGTGTAATCTGACAGGGTCTCCGGACAACAGTGGCAGAGGTTCTTCCTTGGCGATCCTGTGAGGAAGCCGAACCAGCAGTGTGTGAGCTGGAGGAAGAGGGCCCAACACGAACTGAAGAGGTGGTAGGTGGTGCTGTACGTTGGCCTACGTCTTCAGGGTGTCTCTGCAACTCCAACTCGTGCTTGGTGCGCACATGTTTCCACATATTTGTGGTATTGAGGTTGCTGACATTTCTCCCTCTTTTGACTCGCTGATGACACAGCTTGCATTTGACAAAGCAAATGTCATCTGCAACTGTGTCAAAAAAGGACCACGCACTGCAACTCTTGTGAGCGCCCGGTTTGCCTTTGGAAGGAGGAATGCTCCTAGCGGGTGCCGAAGTGGAGGGTACAGGCAACCAAGTCTTCCCCCTCCCTCTGCCTCCTGTTTTGGCCGGTAGGGGAATCTCTTCCTCCGAGCTGCTCCCACCACCTTCCTGTTGCTCACGCCATGATGGGTCAAGGACCTCATCATCTTCCCTCCCCTCTTCAAACAGCTGCTTCTCCGGGGTTGTCTCGCCAGCACCGTACGCACCAGAAAGTGGCAACTGAGTCTCGTCATCATCTGATGCGTACTGAGGTGTGCTGACCATAGGCACTGGCCCACTCGCCTCTTCAGATTCAGAGGGACAAAGAAGTTGCGCATCACTGCATACTCCCTCTTCTTCACATTCAGGAATGCTGCTTGGCTGGCCCCCTCTTTCCAAGCCAACAGATTCCGAGAACAGAAGTAGAGACTGTGATGGCTCCTGTCCATGTCTCTCTGACTGCCTGGGCACTTTGGCAGGTGGTGAAGAGACAGATGGTTGCTCTTCGGTGCTCTGACCCTGAGAGGATGCGGAAGTAATTGAAGTCGATGCGTTAGCTGCCATCCATCCGACAACGGCTTCAATTTGTTCCTCCCGCAGCAGTGGGGTACGTTGAGGTCCTACAAAGCTGTGCATAAAGGACTGTTGCCTGCTAAAACTGGGGGATGCTGATCCACTGGTGCCCGCAGCAGGCCCAGAATCCCCACGTCCTCTACCTGTAGAATCCCCACGTCCTCTCCCTGCTGAAACTCCACGCCCACGCCCACGCCCACGCGCCTTACTCCCTGCCTTCTTCATCTTGCAAGACTGCTTAAGGCTAGTTTCACACTTGCTTTTTTTTGCAGCGCGTTTTTCCCGCAAAAAAATGCATTGAAAAAACGCATACAAAAGCATACAACTGCTGCGTTTTTTTCAAGCATTTTTATGAGCATGCATGAAAAAAACGCAGCGTTTTTATGCGTTTGTATGCGTTTTTAGTGCGTTTTTACCGCGTTTGCGTTTTTTTCCAACATTAGGTGGCCCCTCACACTAACCCAAACCATGACTTTACTAACCCTAACCCTGACCCTAACCCTGACCCTAACCCTAACCCTGACCCTAACCCTTAACCAAACCATACTTAACCCTAACCCTGACCCTAACCCTAACCCTAACCCTGACCCTAACCCTGACCCTAACCCTTAACCAAACCATACTTAACCCTAACCCTGACCCTAACCCCAACCCTAACCCTGACCCTGACCCTTAACCAAACCATACTTAACCCTAACCCTGACCCTAACCCCAACCCTAACCCTGACCCTGACCCTAACCCAAACCCCTAAATTCCATGGTTAACAAAAAAAACGCATGTGCAAAAAAACGCATACATGAGCATGCCAGTGCGCATGTATGCGCATCCATAGGCTATAATGGCCATTTTTAGCGCAAAACGTGCGCATATGTGCGCATGCGCTTTTTTGCAGGGCCAAAAAATGCAACATGCTGCATCTGGAAAATACCAACGCACACCCCAAAAAAACGCAGCGCATGAAAATCGCATACATGCGCTTACCAGCGCGCAGGTATGCGCACCCATGTTAAATATAGGGGAAAAAACGCATGCGCAGGTATGCGTTTTTTTCCAGCGCTAAAAAACGCAAATGTGAAACCAGCCTAAGATAGGCAAAAAAGTACAAAGGGGGGCCTTAGTGTGCTTATTCCTGAACAGCTGGTTACAGGTACAAGAAACACTAATTTTATGAAGTGTGTGTGTGTGGACTAGACTTTAATAGGAGCTGATGTGGCCTACACAAGTTCCAAATGTAGTGTTTGGTGAACTTTTTTTGTGGTTTCTTTGTTGGAAACAAACTCAAAGTATGTGAACAAAGAATTGAAACTGATAGTATCACCAACTTTTTGGAGCTATTACAATGCAGGCAGGTAACCTACAATGCAAAAGATGAGGCTCCAAAAAAATTGGGTAATACTAATCTGGCTGCGCCGGCAGGGCACAAGCCAGAAAAAAAGGCTCCTCTATCTACTCCTATATAGTGTTTGCAACCAACCAATGTTGATGGATACGGATGGATGCACACTAATAGGAGAAGAAAAAATGAGCTGCACTCAAAGACAAATATGTGTGAGGCAGTGACGCACGTTGAGCGTCCTACAACCAGACGTAGCTGCAGGACACTCTACTCAGCGTGAGCTGCACTCACACACAGTCAGAGGCCTCTCAGACAGCCGTCAACAGTGCAGCTAAGTGGGCACTGGCACTGACAGGCTGCAGAAAGGCTCCGCTGTGTACTCCTATATAGTGTTTGCAACCACCGTAGATGGAGACGGATGGATGCACACTAATAGAAGAAAAAATGAGCTGCACTCAAATAAAAATATGTGTGAGGCACTGACGCACGCTGAGCGTCCTACAGCCAGACGTGGCTGCAGTACACACTACTCAGCGTGAGCTGCACTCACACACAGTCAGAGACCTCTCAGACAGCCGTGAACAGTGCAGCAAAGTGGACACTAGCACTGAAAGGCTGCAGAAAGGCTCCGCTGTCTACTACTAGTGTTTGCAACCAACGTATATGGATACGGATGGAAGCACACTAGATTGAAATTATGTAAAAAATGCAGCTCAAAAAATAAAAGATGTATGAGGCAGCAGTGATCACACTGGGTGGCCTACAGCCTGACGTGGCTGCAGGACCCACTCCACAGCGTGAGCTGCACTCACACAACCCTTGCAGACAGCTGTGAACACTGCTGCTAGGGCAAAGAAGGCTACAGTGGTGGTTTATGTAGCCTGGGTAAAGCACTAGATGTTTGGTGGAATCGCTATTTCTAACTGTCCCTCACAGTCTTCTACAGCAGCCTGTCCCTAACTGAATTCACAGCAGAGTGAACCAGAAATGGCGGCTGCGGTGGCTTTTATAGTGCATCATGACATCATTTCGGCAGCCAATCACAGCCATGCCAATAGTTAACATGCCTACATGCCTAACAGGATGTGCCCACACTTCGGAGGATTCCCATTGGCTTAATCAAAGCAAGCAGGCTCATAGCATGATGGGAACTTCCGATTCCGATTCCGATTCCGGAATCCGATATGACAAAAGTATCGGAACTAAGTATCGGAATTCCGATACCGCTAATATCGGCCGATACCCGATACTTGCGGTATCGGAATGCTCAACACTAGTGCTGACTACAACTGTCACCAGCGGCAATTAGTCTCGCTGATCGCAGGGAGACCTGGCGACAATGATGAGAGCTGGATTCAGCGACTGGGATTAGCGCTAACTGTAAAGCTTTTCCCAGACACTGGCACCTGTCACACAAAGATGTCATCCGTGTGTCATCAGTGTGCATGTGTGCAGGTATTGAGGACTATGTTACCAGCAAAAAAAGCACTGTGTCTACATGTTTTGCACACAGACACACTGACCGTGGAAACACACTGACATGTGTGCAGACCCATGGGTTTGAATGGGTCTACGTGCGCAAGTGTCTTCAGTACTTGAGATAAACTGTCACCACAGTTAGCAAACCCACTGACATGTGAAGGTGGGCTTAGTCAAACTGGCATCCTGGACTGGAAGGCTCGCAGTAGTGGCAGCGTTTTTCTTTACTACATGCTGTCTCATATTGTTGGGCCTATCCCATCAAGCACCAATCTCTTCCCCCCACTTTTTGGGCTGAAATCACCTACAATGACACTAGGTGAGCGGTGACTGAGTAAAACTTTTAAAGGGGATTGTAAAGCCATTCTAATTATTAAAGTAAATACTGTATCCTAATCAGGTCTAAGACCTATGTACCAATACTTGTATTGAGTAATCTGGTGACAGAGCGGCTTTAAAGCATCCACCATAATTTGATACCTTACATTATAATGTAAAGGGGCCTTTACACATAGCAATATCGCTAGCAATATCGCTAAAGCATCACCGATTTGGTGATGCAGCAGCGATATCGCTAGCGATATCGCTATGTGTGATACTTACCTCCGACCGGCTCCCCCGCTGTCTGTCGCTGATCGCGCGACATCGCGCAGCTCCATTTCTCGTCGGGCGCTTCCTGCTGGCGCCGACGAGCGACGCGTGGACGCAGACGGGAGGACGTCAGGATCGCCTCGTCTGAAAGGTAAGTAACGACCGCTGTATCGCTGCTGCATCGCTGTGAGATCTGCCTGTGTGGCAGCACACTAGCGACCATTTAGCGAGGCACCAGCGATCCTGACCGGGTGGTATCATGGTTGGGATCGCTGGTGCATCGCTAAATGTAAAGGGGCCTTAAGGCTGGGGGATGATGGGGAAAAACGAGGCTTAACTAGCTTACTTGGGGCAAGCGAGTCCCTTGATGTCTTTGGCACTAATACACATATAATCTACTCAATGAGAGTTTAAATGCAATCTCTAACATGTAATGACCTGTAATGGCGTAGGCATGGCCAGCAACTTGCAATGGTTTCTCGCTTTGCTATTCATTTTCTATTCCCCAGAGAACAATCTGGGTGCAATTATCAAAAAGACAGTAAAAGCAAGATACCCGATAGCAGAAGACGCCATGATCCACTTCCAACCATCAGCTAGATAATAATAATAATAAATTTTATGTCTATAGCGCTGACATATTCCACAGCACTTTACATTTCAGAGGGGATTTGTACAGACAATAGACATTACAGCATAACAATAATCACATAGATTATAACAAATACCAAGAGGAATGAGGGCCCTGCTCGCAAGCTTACAGTCTATGAGGAAAGAGGTAGACATGAAAGGTGGGTGGTAACAGTTGCCCTGATTGTATGGACCAGCCATAATGTTAAATGTGTAACAGTACAGACACAGAGGGCTAATGGATGCATAAAGCATATGGGAACATGGTTATGGTAAAACTTTTGGCTGTGCCACACAGGGATAGATTAGCTTAATGTGTTGAGGCGATAGGCCAGTCTGAATAAATGCGTTTTCAGGGCACGCTTAAAATTGTGGGGATTGGGGACTAATCATATTGACCTGGGAAGCGCATTCCAAAGAATTGGCGCAGCACGTGTAAAGTCTTGGAGACGGGAGTGGGAGGTTCTGATTATTGAGGATGCTAACCTCAGGTCATCAGCAGAACGAAGGGCGCGGGTAGGGTGGTATACTGAAACAAGGGAGGAGATGTAGGGTGGTGCTGAGCCACGGAGGGCTTTGTGGGTGAGGGTAATAAGTTTATACTGAATTCTGGAGTGGATGGGTAGCCAGTGTAATGACTGGCACAAGGTAGAGGCATCGGTGTAACGATTGGTGAGGAATATGATCCTGGCTGCAGCATTCAAGACAGATTGGAGAGGGGAGAGTTTGGTAAGAGGGAGACCGATTAGAAGAGAGTTACAATAGTCGAGACGAGAATGAATAAGAGAAACAGTAAGAGTTTTTGCAGAGTCAAAAGTAAGAAAAGGTCGAATTCTAGAAATGTTTTTGAGGTGCAGATGACAAGAGCGAGACAGTAATCGAATGTGGGGGGCAAAGGGAAGCTCGGAATCAAGTATTACCCCAAGACAGCGGGCATGTTGCTGGGGAGTAATAGTGGAGCCACACACAGAAATGGCAATGTCGGGTATAGGTAGATTAGTAGAGGGAGGAAACACAAGGAGTTTAGTCTTTGACAGGTTCAGTTTCAGATATAGTGAGGACATGATGTTAGACACAGCGTTTAGACAATCGCCCGTGTTTTCTAGAAAGGCTGGCGTGATGTCAGGAGAAGAAGCGTATAATTGGGTGTCATCAGCATAGAGATGGTACTGGAAACCAAATCTAACTAGATGGATAACTGCCGTAAACAGGCGTCCAAAATATTAAGTATGAAATCTTTCCAGCAATTGGGCAGAAAGCCATCATAAATAAGCTGGAAGCCATAGCTAATTAGGAGATAAGCAAAATGTATTAATGCTCAGAAATTAATGAGCTCATAACACCAGCACCTTTCACAAAGAGACATATACCCGGCAGAAGCTGGAAAGGTTATGGAAGGGCCAGTTTAATTTACCATCCAATATGTATCTATTCTTAAGACTTTTATCAGCATCCAAGCTCTAATTTCGTTCCCGAAAAGTGTTGTCTTCTTACAAGTTATTGTTAGTTCCTCAAAGCAGAAGACCGCTAATGAACTATTTTTTTTATTGAGGTTATTGAGGTCAGCAAATCCTCCTGATATGTACTTAGTTAGTCTAAGTGATCTATTCATGGAAATATCTAAATCTTGGCAATGGCTGGAAGTTGTTCTAGGACATCCAAGACATAAAAGAACCATCTGTCATCTCAAACGTTTCACTAACAGGCATAGACCTCTTTTACTATGGTAATTAGGTATAAACCATCACTTGGATCTACATAATCAGTGCATTCATACAGAGACCACTTCAATGCTGTCACATATTGTCTTCTCTCTGATGCCATGTTTAATCGTTCCATAAGAGATGTACCACCTTCTCTGGTTTTACAGCAGTGTCCACACTTTTGGGAAAAAATACAAGACAAAAAAAATAAAAATCTCCAATCCAACAGTGATCCAAAGCAGAATCTCCATTTGAGGCATCATGGTCCCCACTGCTGAATGGTGATGCCAAGTAGTATGGCACATAACCAGTACCTAGGTGCAATGATTATGTGCCATCTGCTTGTAGAAATCAGTAGGACAACCAGAGTTTCTACAGTTTATCCAGTATGGGATACAGTTGTGGCCAAAAGTATTGACACCCCTGCAATTCTGTCAGATAATACTCAGTTTCTTCCTGAAAATGATTGCAAACACAAATTCTTTGGTATTATTATCTTCATTTAATTTGTCTTAAATGAAAAAACACAAAAAGAATTGTCCTAAAGCCAAATTGGATATAATTCCACACCAAACATAAAAAAGAGGGTGGACAAAAGTATTGGCACTGTTCGAAAAATCATGTGGTGCTTCTTTAATTTGTGTAATTAACAGCACCTGTAACTTACCTGTGGCAACTAACAGGTGTTGGCAATAACTAAATCACATTTGCAGACAGTTGACATGGATTAAAGTTGACTCAACCTCTGTCCTGTGTCCTTGTGTGTACCACATTGAGCATGGAGAAAAGAAAGAAGACCAAAGAACTGTCTGAGGACTTGAGAAACCAAATTGTGAGGAAGCATGTGCAATCTCAAGGCTACAAGTCAATCTCCAAAGACCTGAATGTTCTTGTGTCTACCGTGCGCAGTGTCATCAAGAAGTTTAAAGCCCATGGCACTGTGGCTAACCTCCCTAGATGTGGATGGAAAAGAAAAATTGACAAGAGATTTCAACGCAAGATTGTGCGGATGTTGGATAAAGAACCTCGACTAACATCCAAACAAGTTCAAGCTGCCCTACAGTCCGAGGGTACAACAGTGTCAACCCGTACTATCCGTCGGTGTCTGAATGAAAAGGGACTGTATGGTAGGAGACCCAGGAAGACCCCACTTCTTACCCTGAGACATAAAAAAGCCAGACTGGAGTTTGCCAAAACTTACCTGAAAAAGCCTAAAACATTTTGGAAGAATGTTCTCTGGTCAGATGAGACAAAAGTAGAGCTTTTTGGGCAAAGGCATCAACATAGAGTTTACACGAGAAAAAAAGAGGCATTCAAAGATAAAAACACGGTCCCTACAGTCAAACATGGCGAAGGTTCCCTGATGTTTTGGGGTTGCTTTGCTGCCTCTGGCACTGGACTGCTTGACCGTGTGCATGGCATTATGAAGTCTGAAGACTACCAACAAATTTTGCAGCATAATGTAGGGCCCAGTGTGAGAAAGCTGGGTCTCCATCAGAGGTCATGGGTCTTCCAGCAGGACAATGACCCAAAACACACTTCAAAAGGCACTAGAAAATGGTTTGAGAGAAAGCACTGGAGACTTCTAAGGTGGCCAGCAGTGAGTCTAGACCTGAATCCCATAGAACACCTGTGGAGAGATCTAAAAATGGCAGTTTGGAGAAGGCACCCTTCAAATATCGGGGACCTGGAGCAGTTTGCCAAAGAAGAATGGTCTAAAATTCCAGCAGAGCATTGTAAGAAACTCATTGATGGGTAACGGAAGCGGTTGGTCGCAGTTATTTTGGCTAAAGGTTGGGCAACCAAGTATTAGGCTGAGGGTGCCAATACTTTTGTCTGGCCCATTTTTTGAGTTTTGTGTGAAATGATCAATGTTTTGCTTTTTGCTTCATTCTCTTTTGTGTTTTTTCATTTAAGACAAATTAAATGAAGATAATAATACCAAAGAATTTGTGATTGCAATCATTTTCAGGAAGAAACGGAGTATTATCTGAGAGAATTGCAGGGGTGTCAATACTTTTGGCCACAACTGTATATGCAATAGTAACAGCAACCAAATGCTCCCAATAAATGTACCCAAAATATGGGGTTAACATGTAGGCCTACTCTTATTTTCAGGATTACAATTTAAATGAACCATTTTGGTGGAGTTTGTTTTGACCGTTCACGCCTCATTTAAAAGACAACACCTTTAAGAATGGGGGATGTGCAAGAGGAATTTAGAAATACATGTCAGATGAATGGCTGTCCATGTGATGCAATACATGGAGAACTTGCGTCAACTAGAGTGGTAACCTATGTGAGATCCATGTTAAATCTAGAAGAAATCCATAATGATATATGGTATGCTGCTAACTTTGATTCGGTGCAAAATCGTCACAATTTTTTTTTTTTTAAATGTGCAAAGTGTGAACACTGCCTTGAAACACAGATTACTTAAAAATGATTATCAGGGACTAATTTATTTTTCTTACTATGGGCCTATTAAATACCTGCCAGAGACTCTGCTGCTTCACATCAACAGAGAGGTGTTTTCTCTGTCATCGGGGCATGACTGCTGACATCCTAAATAACAGATGCCTCCCTGCAGTTAGGCAGTGGGGAGTTCAATCAGCACGACATCGGCAGTCAGGTACTGTCATCAGAACAGAAGGGAAGTGAAGCAGGTGCTCTATTGACATGATGCCAGTGGAAGCCGCAGGAGTAGTCTGATCGCTCTGAGCCAGTAGAACAGGGGTGGGGAATCACTGGCCCATGGTCAGATTTAGATGACCACAAGACAAGTTTTGCTGGCAGTGTACCTTTAATTGCTCCTGAGACTGCAAGCACACGCATGCAGTGTTCCGTACAGAATACTGCAGCACATGCACTGAAAACACTGATGTGGCGCCCCTGAGGGTTCAGTCGCCACAGAGGTACTGCACCTCCTCCTGAGGTGTAGTATTCCACTTCCCAGTTAAAATGGTAACAGTTGACCAGACTCCAGCACCTGCATCCAACACAGACACCTTAGAACAGCAGAGCACCCTTTATGGCAGCTGCTTTGGTTCATGAAGGGTGCTGGGTGGAGCTTAGAAACACTAAGAAGGGAAAGCTGACAGGAAGTTAGGCCAGTTCCCGTCAGGGGGAAGCAGAGGGAAGACCTCAGAGCAGAATCCCCTGAGAGGTGGAGGTAGAAGAAGGTTCCCCGCAGGGGGGGAGCGGAGAGGATAACTCTCAACTGTGATAATCCCCGGCGGAGGGATAGAGAGGGGTGTTTGCAGCAGCCTCCTGTAAGCTGGAGCTGTTAGCAAGGGAAGAGAGGAAAGAAGGATCAGTTGTTCAGAAGGTAGAGAGATAAGAATGGAACGTGAGGAGGAGAGAGACTGGGGACGAGGGCTAGACTAGAGCCTTTCCCTAAGTTCATTGCGCCAAGGCCGGGCGCCAGTATCCGAGGCTGTTTGTGATACTAACGATCCTGCAGCAGAAATCGGAGGAATAGGAATTGAGACCGCTCTATTCCCACCAAAGACTCGAAGACACAGTGGCAACCTATGTGTGAGCTAGGTCATGATTAATGGAGTCCCCGAAGCAGGCTACAGCCACCTGTCATACGAGTGGAGTTTAAGTAGCATCGAGAAAGAGGCACTTGAGTGTAATTCAGAATTGCAAGTACTTCAGATTAGCGCTAGAGAGGATACGTTCAGAAAAGGCACATTTGGAAGGGAGTGCTGGAAGAGTTAATCCATCTACCTGGAAGTTGGCTGATTCCCTGACTTGGAAGCTGCAGCACTGAAGCGGGCTCCTGTCTGTGCCAGAACGTGAGTAAAAGAATTGGAACTTTATTCAGTTGTGTCATTGCCTTCTTCCTGCACAACTCACTCAACACTGTTACATCTCTGTGCCTAACACTACACCATCTACCTCAACATCTATTCTACTACTGCCCTGGGGCTACAGCCCTACCTGTGGAGAGCTATTACATCTTTGCTGCGCCCCACCATCTGTCCCAGAGGATCTGCACCGCAGCATCGGCTTAACACCTTCATTGCCGAGCACCACAGGTGGCGTCATAAATCATCTACCTATAAAAACTTTATTCAAATCTCCATTTCACCCATTTTACATTGGACGCCCAGGGCCACGGACTGGGTCACGGCCATCGCGACACATCCCTCTGAGACACCGGCACGGTACAGAGTATCCCACAGCCCTGGGGATGATTCACTGACATACCCTGGAGTCAAGCATAATCTGTGCTCTGAGCTCCTGTCCCACCAACTACTACGACAGCAGCGGCAGGCCCTCCTGTGATGCCTATATACCTCCCGTGATGCCTATATGCCCCCAGCCACTCCTGTGATGCATATGTGCCCCCCAGCACCTCATGTGATGCATATGTGCCCCCAGACCCTCCTGTGATATATATGTGCCCCAGCCCCTCCTGTGATGTATATGTGCCCCCAGCGTCTCCTCTGATGTATATGTGCCCCCAGCGTCTTCTCTGATGTATGTGACCCCAACGTCTCCTCTGATGTATATGTGCCCTCAGCGTCTCCTGTGATGTATATGTGCCCCCAGCGTCTCCTCTGATGTATATGTGTCCCCAGCGTCTCCTCTGATGTATATGTGTCCACAGCGTCTCCTGTGATGTATATGTGCCCCCAGCGTCTCCTTTGATGTATATGTGCCCCCAGCGTCTCCTCTGATGTATATGTGTCCACAGCATCTCCTGTGATGTATATGTGCCCCCAGCGTCTCCTTTGATGTATATGTGCCCCCAGCGTCTCCTTTGATGTATATGTGCCCCCAGCGTCTCCTCTGATGTATATGTGCCCTCAGCGTCTCCTGTGATGTTTATGTGCCCCCAGCGTCTCCTCTGATGTATATGTGTCCCCAGCGTCTCCTCTGATGTATATGTGTCCACAGCGTCTCCTCTGATGTATATGTGCCCCCAGCGTCTCCTCTGATGTATATGTGCCCACAGCGTCTTCTCTGATGTATATGTGTCCCCAGCATCTCCTCTGATGTATATGTGTCCACAGCGTCTCCTGTGATGTATATGTGTCCCCAGCGTCTCCTCTGATGTATATGTGTCCACAGCGTCTCCTGTGATGTATATGTGCCCCCAGCGTCTCCTCTGATGTATATGTGCCCTCAGCATCTCCTGTGATGTATATGTGCCCCCAGCGTCTCCTCTGATGTATATGTGCCCCCAGCATCTCCTGTAATGTATATGTGCCCCCAGCGTCTCCTCTGATGTACATGTGCCCCCAGCGTCTCCTCTGATGTATATGTGCCCCCAGCCCCTCCTGTGATGTATATGTGCCCCCAGCATCTCCTCTGATGTATATGTGCCCCCAGCGTCTCCTTTGATGTATATGTGCCCCCAGCGTCTCCTCTGATGTATATGTGCCCCCAGCCCCTCCTGTGATGTATATGTGCCCCCAGCATCTCCTCTGATGTATATGTGCCCCCAGCGTCTCCTTTGATGTATATGTGCCCCCAGCCCCTCCTGTGTTTGGAACGTACTGCTGCGAGGTCTTTTCAAAATGTATCACAAAGTTACCTGTGCTCCTGTCCAGACCAACACAAACCTGGAAAAGCAGTTTCAAGTAGTAACATCATAACTTCCACCATCACACAGCTCACTAAAGAGAAACAACTCCAGCCATAACATTAGGGGTGAGTTAATTAACTGTTAGACAGCATATAGCAGCATATAATTCAAACTGATAATTGTTTAGAGCCTGTGACTGATGGGATAAATATCCAAACAGCAGTCACAGAAAAAAGGTTCCCCACCCCCTGCTGTGGCAGGCAGAAAGGGCAGGGCTGCTTCTCTTCTGCTGTGTTCTGTTGACAGCCCGCTCCCCGCTGCCATACTGCGGGGAGCCAGCTGTCAATTAGAATGACATCGGCAGTTGCCCTGTCAGCAGAGCAGAGTGTAAGAGGAAAAAACTGCTCTCCTTACGTGAAGCGGTTTGTATTTAGGCCCACAGTAAAAAAGTTTAAAATATAGTCATGAATAACCCCTTTAAGAGCTTTCAATGAAGCAAGTCGTGCGAGAGACGACGGAAGTTTCTATCTTAAAAGTTAGTGATGGGATCATTAAATTATGGTGCCGTGACCGATACTCCTGGAACAATTGGGTCAATGCATGCCTTCTATCTCAACTCTGACTGCACACACATACAGGCAAACTGTCATCAACGCCAATAAATCATTAAAAACCAAGACCTATGCTTCATTAACGCATCTGGTTTTGTTGAATCTGCAATTTCCAGAGTAATCAGTGAGCGACACTCTTTAAAACCAGGAAACTAATTATTCAGTGGGTAGACGTACCTAGAAAGCAGCGGATGGTGAACCATTCCTCCATTCTCTAATGCATACACCGCAGTACAATCCATTCTCCAGAGGTTAATATATGATATGCCTGCTCTTCCACTTTTATCTGTGCGAGCCAACCAAGCTATCATTCACAATTAAAGTGAGCAGCCATCGCACCGGTAGCATCATCTACTGTATTGATGGCATAATGTACTGTGCTGTTCTTTATGTTCCGCTTATAATAAATAACCTTTATTATTTTCTTAGAAGAGACGCGCTCCCGTCTCAGTAACCAACTTCCACAAGAGGAATGCTCTTTAAGTAATGCGATCTACATTTGTAGAACCGGGAAGTTTATCACTGTCACTGTGCGCTTTGTCTCAAGGACCTCTCCTAATGAAGCAGCGCCATTTCACTGCACCTCGAGCACATTGCTTCATCAGACTTTGTCACAGTTTAAAAAAAAAATCATTTGATTTAGAAATAAAATTTTGGGGAAAAAAGAAAAGAAAATGAATAAAATTCTGTATGTCCTAAAAGTACACGGTAATATTTGGTTAATATGGTTGCAGTTTTCTAATATACAGACAGGGCTGAACTCGTATGGACCGTCACATGCTGGCCTGAACCAAGCAGTGCCAAATCGGTGCCTATAATGCAAAACATTCCTTTGATAAATAACACTTTATAGTTTTAGATTTTGGCGACCGGTCTGTAAACAATGTTCTACGAGGAACAGTTAGAGGATTTGGGAAGGTTTAGATTACAAAAGAGAAGACTGGGTGGAGACTTAAAGGGGTTGGCCACTACTAGGACAACCCCTTCTAAAACTAAATGTTCGGCCCCAATAAAATAATAAAGCCTATACTCCTCTCCTGTGCAGGCTCCGTTCCCGCGGTGTAAGCCGGGGCTGTGATGTGGTGTTGTAACATGTGACGTCGGTGCCCAATCAGCGCTGGCGTCACTGTCTCCGCCTTCAGACAAACTGAACATGAAGAGGGAGTACAGTATCAGCTGTCATAACAGCGCCTCACAGCCCTGGGGAGAGCGGGTGCCAACACCATGCATACGGTGCCTGCACAGTAGGGGAGTATAGGCTTTATTATTTTATCGGGATTAAGTATTTAGTTTAAGAAGAGGTTGTCCTATTCATGGATAACCACTTCAATAGCGTTCTACAAATATCTGAAGGGATGTCACAGTGTAGTGGAATCATCCTTATTCTTATTTGCACATGGAAACATGAGACGCAATGGAAAAAAACTGAAATGGAGAAGATATAGACTAGATATTAGAAAAAACTTTTTGACAATGAGGGTGATCAATGAGTGGAACAGGCTGCCACGAGAGGTGGTGGTGAGTTCTCTTTCAATGGAAGTCGCCTGGACAGACATCTGTCTGAGATGGTTTAGTGACTCCTGCATTGAGCAGGGGGTTGAACATGATGACCCTTGAGGTCCCTTCCAACTCTAACGTTCTATGATTTTCTTTTATAGTTGTAAACTAGCTGAAGAGCCCGGCGCTGCCCGGGCATAGTAACTAACTGTGGTTAGTTATAGCAAATTATAATTATCCTCCATCCCATAGTCCCATGCCCATATACCCATCACACATCCTCCATCCCATAGTCCCATGCCCATATACCCATCATACATATTCGGCATCCCATAGTCGAGTGCCCATATATCCATCACACATCCTTCATCTCATAGTCCCGTGGCCATATACCCATCATACATATCCTCCATCCCATAGTCCCGTGCCCATATACCCATCAAACATATCCGCCATCCCATAGTCCCGTGCCCATATACCCATCATACATATCCTCCATCCCATAGTCCAGTGCCCATATACCCATCACACATCCTCCATCCCATAGTCAACCATTATGATGTCATAATGAGGGGCGGGGCTTGATACACACACTTTTTCCCCCATTATGTAGATAGGGGCAAAATTGTTTGGTGAATTGGAACGCGCGGGGTTAAAATTTTGCCTCACAACATAGCCTAGGACACTCTCGGGGTCCAGACGTGTGACTGTGCCAAATTTTGTGGCTGTAGCTGCGACGGTGCGGATGCCAATCCCGGACATACACACATACACACACACACACACACACTTGAGCTTTATTTATTAGATTACAGTATAAATAATAGTTTGCCATCTCCATCATAGAAGTGTTATACAAAACCTAAATACTACCATACATTGCTTAAAAGGATTTTGTCACCAGTTTTTTATCCATCTTGTCAGAGAGAAGCGTGATGTAGAGACAAAGACCTTAATTCCTGTGATGTGTGGCTTGCTGGGCTGTTCACTGTGGTTTTGATAAAATCTTGGTTTTATATGGTGGAGATTAACAGAGGATTAGTAAACCTGCTGTCAACTAGTCCTCCATATTCATGAGTTTTGTATAACCCTCACGCCTGAACTGATTGGTAGCTTTTTGTGTATACTGGGCATGGGTAGAAAACTGCCAATCAGTGGTGTGGGTGGAGTTATATAGAGCTCAGCATTCAGCGACCTGCAAATGTGTGCAGCAGATAAAACAGCGATTTTGTGAAAACTGCAACAAGCAGCCCAATAAGTGATATAACTGGAATCAGGGTCTCTGCCCCTATATCATGCTTGTCTAAGATGGGGTAGTAAAAACTTGGTGACAGATTTCCTTTAAAATATTACCATCAATGACCAAAAATCATATATTTGATACAAGTCGTATTTGGGATTGGCAGACCATCTAATCTGTTTCACACCATAATTTGTAAGTGGACAGTGTCAGGTGCAGGTACGGACTGGGACTGAAATTCAGCCCTGGCGTTTGAAATCACACAGGCCCATGCTGTCCCCGTCCCCAAGCACTAGATGGGATATATTACTAATATTACCCTGGATGGAGGAAAGCAAGATGCTACTACAAGACCAATATATCTAATGATACCCGTGGCCTGCTGGGGTATGTGATGGAGTCAGTGACTTTGTGCCTCATCATAGCTCTTAACAGTGTGAGTGTCACAACATAGCAGACAAGGTGGCCCACGATCAGACAGGCCCTTCTGGCATTTGCCAGAATTGCCAGATGGTCAGTCCGGCCCTGGTGAGGTGGTTGCAATACAATCACTCAATTCTTTTGCAGGGTAAGAAGATAAGCTGCTGCCGACTGAGCCAAAAGTTCCTATGCAAGGGGTAGTTGAGAGCATTAGCCATGAGCCAAAATGATATGTAATCTGTATTGTCAGCTTAAATAATATTTCTACCCAATTATCAAAATTAGTGGAGGCTGCTAGCCGGTCATTGGAGGAGCTTCATTCAATAGGTGCGGCTGACTTGTACTGTCACACACTCCGCGCACATCCCACGCCTAAGAAACTTACATGTACAGTAAGCTAATGAAATGTCTTTGCAAGGACATAGTTATGTAAAAATCGGATGGCAATTGCATGGTCAGAGTGTAGTGGGATTTTTTTAATCGCACCCATTGACTTACAATGGAGAGTCTCGTCCGAAATACGAGGACAATTGCAGCATGCTTCGATTTTGTTCTCAGTCTGATCTGAGGGAAAAAAATTAGAACAAAAAACCCAGATGATCAGGGACTCAGATTGATATTGGTCAGAGTGCAATCCGATTTTTATTTATTTCTCAAAGATAACTATGAGCCCTTAGAGAACATAAAGATTAACAGTCCGAAATCAAACATGCCGGATACTTCAATCACATGTACATTAGACTGTTAACGAAACACATTGATACTGGCAGGTTAGGATGAGGTCTGTCTTGTTTGTTGGGCCCGCAAGTCTGGCGATCAGCATCAAATATTATTCAAACCCCTTAATTTTGGCTTGACTGCCCAGCTAAAGCTTATGGGAGCCCCTTTTCCAATGGCAAATGTCAGGAGAGAGAAGAATTGAAGAGTTGAATTTTAAAATGCCTGATCCTTTCGTTCTCAAGGAGATAAACTACAACTCGTGGAGAGTGAAGACCAATACCAGTTTACTAACCTCTTCCTACTAAAAACACATACTCTTGACCAAATTGAGAGTGCATGTTCATGAGATACAACCTACAGTAGAAAAAAAAGCACACTGCAGCAAGTGATCAAATAGCAGCACATGTACACATAACTGTCAAAACCGCAGCCGGGGAGGTCATGCCGAATCACCCCGCTGTTACCTTTTTGTCAGAAACAGCCCTCTGCTGCCCCTTATCATAAAGGCAATTATGCAATTGACAGTCGATAAACGGAGGAGGCTGCGTCTGTTACTACTTGGCCAGGTATTGGTGAACTCACAGGGAGCGTATATAAATATCACTGATTCCAAAACATGGAATATATATATATTTATATACACACCTCGGTACGGTCACTACAAATTCCACAATAGCCCAAGACAGACTACTACCTACAACCACTAATTTTTTAAACAGGCCGATTGGACACCGGTAGCGTATGGCTTTGCGGTGCGGTTTACATAACAAGAGTTACAGAACTGTTAAATTTTTATACTTCATCCAGAAAGATAGGCAGTGTTTACAAAAGATATTACAAAGGGGACAAAACAAAACAGCATATACTGTTACATAAAATAAAAGGATAAAAAGAAACTTACTAAACCTGACCACTGCAATGGCTTCAGATTTATAGAAGGAGGTACTCCAGAAGGAAACGAATGGAACCACAGTTAGCTGTACCTCCAGGGACTGACAAGGTCCAAAATTTGGCCTTTGCCATTTATTAGCTACTAGGTTACACTCACACACCTCCCTTTGATGGTCATGGAATGTCTTCAGTTTCAGAGAATTATGATATTCTCTACATTCATGATATCTTCGCTCCTGAGGGGTTAGACATTGCCCTCATATTTTTACCATGATTTTACTGTTGCATAGACCCCAAATATGACAGGTATAGTCTCGTCTATCTTACCATTATTCAATTGGAGGGATTCTGGCCTTTGCCCAGCGACGTGAAAACATGATTTGTGTTCGCCACTTTATCACATTTCCAAAAATATATCTTCCCTATTAGATCGATGCACTCCATACAAACCTCCCTTCTTAATTTCTAATAAGCAGGCAAACACCACAGAGACCTTTACATTTCTCATAGTTGCCATCTCTGTTGTAAAGCTGCTTCTCCACATTAGAAGTTTCCTTAATTAACAGATTCCAAAGAAGGGGGTCCGCTACACAGAGTCATGTGGAGACAACTTGTGGAGTGCAAGCTCTCTCTCATCTCTGCAAGGATTTTAATTGTCGCTATGACAATAACCAAGTAAAAAAAAAAAAGGCATAAAAACCATCCCACCTCAACAATGTGCACCCAATCAGGATGGTCCCTGACTCTAGTGACTCACCTTGATATGTGCCAACGAGACCTCAATAGATTGGGACAGAGCAGGACCAGTGCCTATCTGCATTGAAACCAGTCT
Source organism: Dendrobates tinctorius (assembly GCF_039654945.1). Taxonomy (NCBI): domain Eukaryota; kingdom Metazoa; phylum Chordata; class Amphibia; order Anura; family Dendrobatidae; genus Dendrobates; species Dendrobates tinctorius. Next base: position 7,419,392 of record NW_027361735.1, on the reverse strand, counting down.
GTGGAAGGCAGAATATACAGTATAATAGAGAACAGCCCGGAGAGAACAGTGTACCGAGACTGGGAGATTAAAGAGAAAATAAAAAAAAGATCAGCACACGTGATAGTGTAAGAGTAATATGCATGACTTTTGGATATGGGATGGACCCCACTCTATCTTAAAACAACCATAAATACAGTAAACCTAGGCACTAGAATAAATACACAAAACACATTATTTGGTTGTCAAAATGGCCACAGCTTTATTTTAAGTCACAGGATTAAAACAATTACAGTAGGAGTCAGGTGAAGTGCTATTACATTGGTAATCAAAAGTACTGAGATATCCCCATGTTTCCTAAGTTTGTCTGATGAGAGAAAGAGATAGAGCCAGAGTCCTCCTCTATATAATCCCCAACCCTCCTCACAGGGAGAGACGCCTCACAGTAACACACCAGGCACCGGCATGCTAAACTTTGCTCCTTCATCTTAAAGCAACATCATTCTTGCTCAGAATCTACACTGCTATACAAACAAAACTGCGGGAGTTCAAGATCCACCCCCTCCCAAAGTCATGCCCTCCTCCGTTTAGTGCTCCGGTGGTTTCTGGTACACACCTACTGCTATGGCCATCAAAAGCTGGAATAAAAACATAATGAGTAGGCACACTGCAGTATGTGAACAGTAGCAACATGTACATTTGAGCATGTGCCCCCCACTCCTCCTGGGCTGTGCTCCAATCATCAGGACCATCTTAATTTGCTACACCTTTTAGTGGTGGGATGGCTTTTGTGTGTTGTTTTAACAGGAATTATCTGGTGTGAATACTGCTATTCCCGTGAACATAGCTAACTTTTGTTCCTGCACCTCCCCTGAGATATAGCCTATATTTCCTTGCATGTAGTCTTTTTAACCATCTGTACAAGGTCCTCAAGAAGACTCCCATAGCGAAAAGTTTACGACCACGGCCACTTGGCTGAAATGCCTACATTTACATGAAGGGGAGAATATTTTGGGAATGGATAGCTGCAGTCAGAATCAGGGCTCCATTTACACCAATAAAGAAACAAAAAAACATTTATCACAAGTTATCAGTCCACTTTAAGATTGTTTTAAAATTAAAAAAAAATTAGATTCCATGTCACTCAAGTATAAGAATTAACTGGCCTGCATTTTAGGTACAAGACTTTCCAATATTATCAGTGACAATTAGAGTTGAGCGATACCGTCCGATACTTCAAAGTATCGGATCGGAATGGATCGGCCGATCTTAAAAAAAAGTATCGGTATCGCCGATTCCGATACCGGAAGTCCCATTCAAGTCTATGGGACTTCCGGTATCGGAATAAGAAAAATCCTGTTTTTCCCTTGTACAGCCTCTCTGGGGTCTGTACGGGCCTTTCGGGGGGCTGTGCCGGCCTGCCAGGGGGTCTGTGCAGGCTCCGGTGGTCTGTGCCGGCCTGCCGGGGGGCTGTGCCGGCCTGCCGGGGGGGCTGTGCAGGCTTCGGGGGTCTGTGCAGGCATCGTCCGATGGGACTACAAGTCCCATCGGGCGATGCCTGCTACCATGACAGTGATTGACACATTAGCCAATGATGGGACAGTAGTAGTCCCATCATCCGGCTAATGTGTTGAATGTAAAAAAAAAAAAAAAAATTACATGCTACATACATGCTACATACATACAACATGCATACTACATACTACATACATGCTACATACATACTACATACATGCTACATTCATACTACATATATACTACATGCAACATGCATACTACATATATACTACATGCAACATACATACTACATATATACTACATGCAACATACATACTACATATATACTACATGCAACATACATACTACATATATACTACATGCATGCAACATGCATACTACATATACACTCACTGGCCACTTTATTAGGTACACCATGCTAGTAAGGGGTTGGACCCCCTTTTGCCTTCAGAACTGCCTCAATTCTTCGTGGCAGAGATTCAACAAGGTGCTGGAAGCATTCCTCAGAGATTTTGGACCATATTGACATGATGGCATCACACAGTTGGCGCAGATTTGTCGGCTGCACATCCCTGATGCGAATCTCCCGTTCCACCACATCCCAAAGATGCTCTATTGGATTGAGATCTGGTGACTGAGGAGGCCATTTGAGTACAGTAAACTCATTGTCATGTTCAAGAAACCAATCTGAGATGATTCGAGCTTTATGACATGGCGCATTATCCTGCTGAAAGTAGCCATCAGATGTTGGGTACATTGTGGTCATAAAGGGATGGACATGGTCAGCAACAATACTCAGGTAGGCTGTGGCGTTGCAACGATGCTCAATTGGTACCAAGGGGCCCAAAGAGTGCCCAGAAAAAATTCCCCACACCATGACACCACCACCACCAGCCTGAACCGTTGATACAAGGCAGGATGGATCCATGCTTTCATGTTGTTTACGCCAAATTCTGACCCTACCATCCGAATGTCGCAGCAGAAATCGAGACTCATCAGACCAGGCAACGTTTTTCCAATCTTCTACTGTCCAATTTCGATGAGCTTGTGCAAATTGTAGCCTCAGTTTCCTGTTCTTAGCTGAGAGGAGTGGTACCCAGTGTGGTCTTCTGCTGCTGTAGCCCATCTGCCTCAAAGTTCGACGCACTATGCGTTCAGAGATGCTCTTCTGCCTACCTTGGTTGTAACGGGTGGCAATTTGAGTCACTGTTGCCTTTCTATCAGCTCGAACCAGTCTGCCCATTCTCCTCTGACCTCTGGCATCAACATGGCATTTCCGGCCACAGAACTGCCGCCCACTGGATTTTTTTTCTTTTTCGGACCATTCTCTGTAAACCCTAGAGATGGTTGTGCGTGAAAATCCCAGTAGATCAGCAGTTTCTGAAATTCTCAGACCAGCCCTTCTGGCACCAACAATCATGCCACGTTCAAAGGCACTCAAATCACCTTTCTTCCCCATACTGATGCTCGGTTTGAACTGCAGGAGATTGTCTTGACCATGTCTACATGCCTAAATGCACTGAGTTGCCGCCATGTGATTGGCTGATTAGAAATTAAGTCTTAACACACAGTTGGACAGGTGTACCTAATAAAGTGGCCAGTGAGTGTATACTACATGCAACATATATACTACATACATACTACATATATACTACATGCATGCAACATGCATACTACATATATACTACATGCAACATGCATACTACATATATACTACATACATACTGCATACTACATATATACTACATGCAACATACATACTACATATATACTACATACATACTACATGCTACATACATACTACATATATACTACATGCATGCTACATACATACTACATGCTACATACATACTACATACATACTACATACATACTACATGCATGCTACATACATACTACATGCTACATACATACCACATACATACTACATACATACTACATGCTACATACATACTACATATATACTACATGCATGCTACATACATACTACATGCATGCTACATACATACTGCATGCTACATGCATGCTACATACATACTACATACATACTACATACATACCACATATATACTACATACATACTACATACAATACATTCATACAATACATACATAGACATACAGTACATATAACATAGAGTAACATACTTACCAATACTTGTCACATTGTTCCCTGAAGCCATTGTCTTTTACGGAATAAATATTAACATAACAAACCACAAAAATACTCACCCACGATCCGAAGCAGTCCACGAGTGTGTCCCACGACGATCTTGGGTAGAGAACTGCAGCATCAGCTGTTGCTGCCGTTCTCTACGGGCTGCAGGAATCCAATGACGGAAGGTAGGTATCCTTCCGCACTGTATTCCTCCGCCACTTAAAAAAAAAAAAAGTCCCTAGTCTCACTTTATGCCATTGCTGTGTGGGAATTTCCCACACAGCAATGGCATAAAGTGAGACTAGGGACTTTTTTTTTTTTTTAAGTGGCGGAGGAATACAGTGCGGAAGGATACCTACCTTCCGTCATTGGATTCCTGCAGCCCGTAGAGAACGGCAGCAACAGCTGATGCTGCAGTTCTCTACCCAAGATCGTCGTGGGACACACTCGTGGACTGCTTCGGATCGTGGGTGAGTATTTTTGTGGTTTGTTATGTTAATATTTATTCCGTAAAAGACAATGGCTTCGGGGAACAATGTGACAAGTATTGGTAAGTATGTTACTCTATGTTATATGTACTGTATGTCTATGTATGTATTGTATGAATGTATTGTATGTAGTATGTATGTAGTATATATGTGGTATGTATGTAGCATGTAGTATGTATGTAGTATGTATGTAGCATGCATGTAGCATGCAGTATGTATGTAGCATGCATGTAGTATATATGTAGTATGTATGTAGTATATATGTAGTATGTATGTAGTATGTATGTGGTATGTATGTAGCATGTAGTATGTATGTAGCATGCATGTAGTATATATGTAGTATGTATGTAGTATGTATGTAGCATGCAGTATGTATGTAGCATGCATGTAGTATATATGTAGTATGTATGTAGCATGTATGTAGTATGTATGTAGCATGCATGTAGTATATATGTAGTATGTATGTAGTATGTATGTAGCATGCAGTATGTATGTAGCATGCATGTAGTATATATGTAGTATGTATGTAGCATGTAGTATGTATGTAGTATGTATGTGGTATGTATGTAGCATGTAGTATGTATGTAGCATGCATTTAGTATATATGTAGTATGTATGTAGCATGCAGTATGTATGTAGCATGCATGTAGTATATATGTAGTATGTATGTAGTATGTATGTGGTATGTATGTAGCATGTAGTATGTATGTAGCATGCATGTAGTATATATGTAGTATGTATGTAGCATGTAGTATGTATGTAGCATGCATGTAGTATATATGTAGTATGTATGTAGCATGTAGTATGTATGTAGTATGTATGTAGTATATATGTAGTATGTATGTAGCATGTAGTATGTATGTAGCATGCATGTAGTATATATGTAGTATGTATGTATGTAGTATGCATGTAGTATATATGTAGCATGTAGTATGTATGTAGCATGCATGTAGTATATATGTGTTATGTATGTAGTATGTATGTGGTATGTATGTGGTATGTATGTAGTATGTATGTAGCATGTAGTATGTATGTAGTATTTTTTTTTTTTTTTTTTAACATTTAACACATTAGCCGGATGATGGGACTACTACTGTCCCATCATTGGCTAATGTGTCAATCACTGTCATGGTAGCAGGCATCGCCAGATGGGACTTGTAGTCCCATCGGACGATGCTTGCACAGACCCCCGGACATCAGCACAGCCCCCCGGCAGGCCGGTACAGACCCCCACAGGGTGCACAGACCACCGGCAGGCCGGCACAGCCCCCCGGCAGGCCGGTACAGACCCCGGGCAGTCCACACAGCCCCCCGGCAGGACGGCAGAGACCCCCGGAAGGCCCGAAATGACGGCGCATCATGATGCGCACACACCGCGCATCATGATGACGTCAGGCTGTCAATCAACTGAACTTCCGATTCCGATGCCGACTTCCGATATTGAAAAAATATCGGAAGTCGGTATCGGAATTCCGATACTGCAAGTATCGGCCGATACCCGATACTTGCGGTATCGGAATGCTCAACACTAGTGACAATACAAATAATTGGCTGTATATCTGATATCAAAGGATGGAGAATGGATAAACGTTTCATCATGGTATGCTGTGAAAACTTTTTCAGGAAAAGTGCTTCAAGTAATTGAAGTCATCACTGTGAAGTGACCTCTCTTTCCTTTACAATAATATTAGTTTGCCCATTTTGTTATTAAGAGAAGCCATCTTTTGATTCCAAGCAATGCATGGATGGAAGGACATTGAAAAAGATTTTTCAATGGATACCAAGAAGGTTAATTGTCTGTAAATACTAACGGATCAGTGCTAATCTAAACTGTAACAAACCGTACCTCCAAAAAATACGGATAAAAATTTAATGTAAAATAAATGTTCAAGACCTTATTTCTATCTCTACAGATGATCAACAATATAAGAAAAAGGAAAAGATTTCAGGCGAGTGTGTAAAAGCGTTCCCAATTTATTAGAGAACTTGTCGATTTTAAAGCGAATCACAGAATCATAGAATGGTAGAGTTGGAAGGGACTTCCTGGGCCATCTGGTCCAACCCCCTGCTTAAAAGCAGGATTCACTAAACCATCCCAGATAGATGTCTGTCCAGCCTCTGTTTGAAGACTTCTATTGAAGGAGAACTCACCACCTCTCGTGGCAGCCTGTTCCACTCATTGATCACTCTAACTGTCAAAAAGTTTTTTCTAATATCTAATCTGTCTCCTTCCTTTCAGTTTCAACCCATTGCTTCTAGTCTTTGTGCAAATGAGAATAAAGATGATCCTTCTACAATGTGACAGCCCTTCAGATATTTGTAGACAGCTATTAAGTCTCCTCTCAATCTTCTCTTTTGCAAGCTAAACATTCCCAAATCCTGCAACTGTTCCTCACAGGACATGGTTTACAGACTGGCTCTTCTCTGAACTTTCTCCAGTTTATTGATGTCTTTTTTTAAAATGTGGTGCCCAAAACTGGACACAATATTCCAGATGAGATCTGACCAAAGAGGAGTAGAGGGCAATAATGACTTCACATGATCTAGACTGTATGCTTCTGTTAATACATCCTAGAATTGTATTTGCCTTTTTTTGCTGCGGCATCACACTCTAGACTCATGTTCAGTTTCACATGTGCTATTGCCTAGACTTATTCCTTCCATTCTGTATATGCTTTTTAAATTTATATTGCCCAGATGTAGTACTTTGCATTTTTCCCTGTTAAAAAACATTCTGTTAATTGCTGCCCACTGCTCCAGTTTATTTATATCTTTTTGAATTCTCTCTTCTCTAGTATTAGCTATATCCTAGGTTTGTGTTGTCAGCAAATTTAATCAGTTTATCCTCAATTCCTTCATCTAAACCATTGATAAAGATGTTGAACAATACAGGGCCCAGGACAGAGCTCTCTGGTACCCCACTTGAGACATTCTTCCAACTGGATGTGCAGCCATTTATGACCACTCTTTGGGTCTGATCACTAAGCCAGTTATGAATCCACCTAACAGTTGCCTTGTCCAATCCATACTTAGTCATTTTTTTTTATAAGGATTGTGTGAGATACTTTGTCAAATGCTTTGCTGAAGTCAAGATATACTATATCTACAGCATTTCCCTAATCCACCCAGTCAGTGATTCTATCATAGAAGGAAATTAAGTTAGTCTGACATGATTTATTAGTTACAAACCAATGCTAACTCTGTTTAATCACTTCATTCTTATTCAGGTACTTACATACATGTTGTTTAATAATTTGTTCAAAGATCTTTCCTGGTATAGAAGTCAGACTCACCGGCCTATAGTTGCCTGGGTCCACCTTCTTGCCCGTTTTGAAGACAGGAACAACATTTGCTCTTCTCCAGTATTCTGGGACTTCTCCTGTTCTACAAGACTTTTCAAAAGATTATGGAGAGTAGTTCAGAAATTTCTTCTGCTATCTCCTTCAGTACTCTGGGATGTAATTCATCTGGACCTGGAGACTTGAATTCATTTAGGTTAGTTAAGTGTTTCCACACTATCTTTCTGTTTATAGATATCCTGGATTCATCTATTCCCTTAATAGGATAGTGAAGTTCAGTTGATGTTACATTTCCTTTCTGAGAGAAAACAGATGCAAAATAGGAATTTAAAAGTTCGGCCTTCTCAACATCCTGTCTTACCATTTCATCATTTTCATCCTGTAAAAATCCTATAGCATCTTTGATTTTCTTTTACTTTTGACATATCCCCAAAATCCTTTTTTACTGCTTTTGTCATCTCTTGCAAGCCTTAATTCATTGTCAGCTTTAGTAATCTGATTCATGGCCTGCAGGTTCTAAAGACAGCATTATATTCTTCTTTAGATATGCCTCCCTTTTTCCATTTGATAAACATTTTTGTCTTGCTTTTTAAGAATAATGTATAGAATCAGATGAGGTGAGGGATGACCAATACAGATCTGCTGATTAACTGGTCAGAATGTGAATAATCAGACTCTAAAAAGAAGAATACGCCCATCTAGTATATGGTGGAGCAGGAAGACCTGGTGGAAGAGGGGTCTTGGAGGAAGGTATCTATGGTATTAGACATGTTAATAGCAGTGTCAATCAGGTAGGCACTATGACCCAAGGGAGCCAACTTGGCAGTGAGGAAGGTACTTTGGCCCCTGCTCATCTGTAATTTTTAAGGTCAAAGACCTCTGATCTTGCAATACATGTTAATGTATCGGGAACCCAGCTTCCTGGATCACTCCGGCTGATCAGCTGCCCAGTGCCGTAGCTGCATGTGTTGCGGCTGTGAGACAATCACAACACATGCATTTAGAGCCTGTTTTTTGGGCTCTCCATGCATGTGTCATGACTGTAACATAGCAGCGACACATACAGCTGCGGAGCCGAACAGCTGATCATCTGGAGCGATCCATGAAGCTGGGTTCCCTCTGCAGCTTATTCGGTAATCGCTATAGCTTGCCAAATAAGCAGAGACCCAATCAAATTTGCTCATCTCTACCAGTGAGTCAGCATATACAGAGGGGAAAACAAGTATTTGATACACTGCCAATTTTGCAAGTCCGTAGAATGGAGAGGTCTGCAATTTTTATAGTATGTACACTTCAACTGTGAGAGACAGAATCTAAAAATAAACAAGAAAATCACATTGTATGAATTTTACATCATTAATTTGCATTTTATTGCATAAAATAAGCATTTGATACAATAGAAAAACATAACTTAATATTTGGGACAGAAATCTTTGTTTGCAATTACAGAGGTCAGACGTTATCTGTAGTTCTTCACCCAAGTTTGCACACACTGTGGCAGGGATTTCGGCACACTCCTAGAGATCTTCTCCAGATTTTCAGGTTTCAGGGTTGTCGCTGGGCAACATTGAGTTTCAGCTCCCTCCAAAGATTTTCTATTAGGCTCAGGTCTGACGATTGGCTAGGCCATTTGAGGACCTTGAAATGCTTCTTAAGGAGATACTCCTTAGTTGCCCTGGCTGTGTGTTTTGGGTCATTGTCATTCTGGAAGACCCAGCCGCGTCCCATCATCAATGCACTTACTGGGGGAATGATGCTTTTGGCCAAAATCTCACAATACAAGATGCCATCCATCCTCCCTTCAATATGGTGCAGTCATCCTGTCCCCTTTACAGAAAAGCATGCCCAAAGTATGATGTTTCCCCCCCACTATGCTTCACAGATCGGGACGGTTTTCTTGGAGTTGTTCTCACCCTTCACCTTCCCCCAAACACGGAGAATGGAGTTGATACCAAAAAGTCCTATTTTGTTCTCATCTGACCACATGACCTTCTCCAATGCCTCCTTTGGATCATCCAGATGGTCATTGGTGAACTTCAAATGGGCCTGGACATGTGCTGGCGTGAGCAGAGGGACCTTGTGTGCCCTGAAGGATTTTAATCCTCACGGGGTAGTGCGTTACTAACGGTAATGTTTGAGACTGTGGTACCAGCTCTCTTCAGGTCATTGAACAGGTCCTCCGGTGTAGTTCTTGTTCATTGTAAAAGAGACCTCCAGCTCACACATAGCGTCTAAATTGCTGTAATGTGACTCAAAAGGAGGATCGGAGTGGTGCTAGATACTGGAAAAGATTGTGATTGATGAGTATATTAGCTCACTGACACCACACTAAAATTTAGATAGGCTTAGTGGAAAAAAGTTAATGGTTCTGCTCCTTTAACCCCTTCAATACCTTGTATGTAGAGGTACATTCAAGGTCATGTACATGCTCTGGAGCGGAGCCCGCATCCTTCCCTGCACATAAAAGCTGATCTGAACAACTGTCATGTGCATCCAACAGGTGTAAGCAGGTTGCAGGATGCAGTGACAGACAGGAGGCAGAGCAAGGGTTAACAATTTTAACAGTTTTAATTTAACAGGGAATTTACTCGCCGCAGGGAGATAAATGGTTAAACGCAGGAATAAACAGTTAAGGTGTAAATAATATGCAGAGATAACGAACAAGGTAACGGCAGTTCTGTTGTACACTTATCGTGTCAGAAGTTTCTCCGACTGTAGATGCTCCTTGAAAGTCAGTAGCACCGACAACTGCTGGCACCATGCTTGTCCAAGAAGGTTCTGCTGGTAACTGTGGTCTGTCTTCGGGTGGCAGTGGTCAGTGTCTGGTACCTTCCACTGGGCCCCTAGTCCATATACTGATGTGGCCGGAGGAGCGTGGGCCACAGCACTGTCTGAGCCCGACAGATATATCCTGGTGAATCGGGCCACAGATGGCAGTCCTGCACCCGATCTCTCTCTGGCAGCATGCACGCAGTACTCACTAGCACAGAACGTTTAACACCTTGCTCCGTGCACGTCTCTCTTCACAGTCTCTCAGCGGTGGCGGTGCTTGGGCGTGGACCTGGGCTGTATGGATGCCCTGGGGCCGGCGTACTCACTGGTCCCTGCTGCACGCTGTTCTCGCCAAGTCTCTCTCTAGGCCACCGGGTCTGTCTGCTGCAGTCTGTCACAGCGCCGGCAGGTCAGGTGCGGAGCACGCTGCCTGCCTTGCTGCTTGCATGCTGGCGGCAGGGGAATCTCTACAACCCCTCTTCCTGAGTGATGGGGCCTGTCCGGTCCCCTATTCCTTCCCCCAGGAAACAGGAGATGCAGCCTCAGTAGTTCTGGAGCCAGCTCAATACATTTACTTGTGGCCTGGTTTTCCTCCTTACACATTCATGGGTGGATTAGTGATCCACCTGCAGCTGTAAACATGTCAAATCCTGCTGTCAATCTCTAACATCGGCACCCATGTCACGTGATCGTGGGGTGCCAATGGGTTGTCATGACAGCCAGAGGTCTCCAGAAGACCCTCTCCCCATGTCTGTCATTGTGAACCTCCTATAAGAGATCATAATTTATGGTACAGTTAGAGTTGAATCCTTGCTATGTATTGCATAGGCAATCAGAAGATCGCAGCTTCAATTCTCCTAAGTGGACTACTGAGGAAAGTAAAAAACAAGGTTAAAAAAAAAAAAAATCTAAAAAAAAAAAAAAAAAAAAAATATTTTAAAATCATCCCTCTTTTGCCCCATGAATAATAAATTAAACGTTTGGTATTGCTGCGTTAAGAAACGTCAAAGGAAAATATAAAGTAAATTAATCCAAATCAGTAAACGATGTAACGAGAAAACAAAAAAAAAAATCAAAGTTCCAGAATTATGGTTTTTCTTTTGGTTGCCGCAACATTGCAATAAAAATGCAATAACAGGTGATCAAAACATTGTATGTACCCCAAAAAAGGTATTATTAAAAACGTCAGCTCAGCGCACAAAAAATAAGCCATCACATGGCTCCAGATTTGGAAAATAAAGATGCTACGGAACTGGGGAAAAAAAACGTTTGTTTTTTTTGCTTGTAAATTTTTTATTTTTTTTCACCACTTAAATAAAAAACAACCTATACATTTTTGCTATCTATGAACTCATATGAACCTGGAGAATCATATTGGCAATTTGGTTAACAAGGTAAAATAAAAAAAAAACAAAAAAAAGCAACCATTGTGGAACTATACTTTTTTTTTTTTTTTTTGCAATTTCACCGCGCATGAATTTTTAGAATTTTTTCCTCAGTTTCCAGTATACTATGTAGTAGACTCAGTGATGGCATTTGAAAGTACACCTCGGCCCGTAAAAATTAAGCCCCTATGTTTCTATATTGACGGGGATAAAAATTAATGGCTCTGAGAAGAAGAGGAGCAAAAAACTAAAATGCAAGGTTGTAAAGGGGTTAAAGGGTCTCTGTCAGCACAAGATGGCTGTTCAAACGAAGTCTTGCTTCATGGTAGGGCCAATCATTTATACATACACCTTCCCACCTGCTTGTTTTTCCTCATCTCCACTCTTCTTTGATTGACAGCTCTGGCTTCATAAAAAGAGCCAGAAAAGGGAGGAGATAGATGGGAAGGTGTAGTTAAAGGATTGACCGCACCGTGAAGCACCGAGCAGCGGGACTTAGTTTGAACAGTCATTCTGTGCTGACAGTCCCTTTAACGATTACTAAATTAGACATGTAGGAACTTGAACAATCCCTTGGTCCTAGTTGATGCTTTCCAGGTCTTTATTATAGGAACATTTTAAAATTTCAAACTTTCCTAAAATTCACAAAGCCTCTAACACTCCAAAGATGAATGCACAAATGACAAATGGACGTCAGTGAGGTAGAACATCTATTACCTAATTTAATTTCCATCCCGTACAGTCACAAAATTGTCTTTATTTGGACATTATAAATGTGACCATTAGAAAATATGGGACATTGAGTTTTATTATAAGCAAGCACGTTCCCCATCTTTGAATTCATGCTCTTTATTGATTACAGAATCATTGACTTAGAACGACCGCCAAACTTTCTCCAAGTCGGTCCGAAATGTGAATTCCTAATTGAGGTCAATAAATTCTTTAAAGTTTTCTTTTCAATCTTGCGATATTCATGAGATGGATTTTCAGACTTGGAACACAAAGTACTGATCAATAGAAAGTAGAGGAGACATTTTGATCAGTGAAATAGAAGAGAGTTTCTAGCTATTAAGCGACACAACAGGGGACCTGCCATGAAAATATAGACGACAAAATTTGAGTATGAATTATAGTTTTGAATCAAGTCATTCATTTTACCGATGTACTGAAAAACAGAAAAAAAAAAAAAAAAATTACCTGTGTGGTGAAATTGGGAAAACAAAAATGCAATTCCACATTGGTTTTTTGAGTTTTGTTTTTATGGTGTATATTCTGTGTAAAATGTTACATTGAGTCATGGATTCTACACATCAGTGCAATTATAACAATATCAAGCTTGTATGGATTTTTTTCACTTAAGTGTAAAATTCAGACATTTGTGTTAAAAAAAAAAAAAAAAAAATTTGGTTTTTGTCACCATTTTCCGTGACCTGGAACATTTTTGTTTTTCATTCCATTGAGCCAAGTAAGGGTTTGATTTTGCAGGGAGAGCCGATTCTTTCATTGATCCATTTTTTGCTATATACAATGTTTTGTTCCGTTATTGCATTTTATTTTTGCAGTTTACCATATCAGCTCAATTACTTTTGATAGATCAGACTTTAACTCCTTCACGCCGCAGCCTTTTTTCGTTTTTGCGCTTGTTTTTAGCTTCCCTTCTTCCCAGAGCCATAACTTTTTTATTTTGCCATCAATATGACCATGTGAGGGCTTGTTTTTTGCAGGATGAGTTGTACTTTTGACAACATGTCGTGTACTTGAAAACAGGAAAAAATTACAAGTGCGGTGAAATTGCAAATAAAAGTGCAATCCCACAACTGTTTTTTGGATTTTTTTTTTTACCATGTTCAACAAATGCTATAACTGACCTGCAATTATGATTCTCCAGGTCATGATGCGTACATAGACACCAAACATGTATAGGTTGTTTTTTATTTAAATGGTGAAAACAAATCCAAAGTTTGATAAAAAAAAAATTGTGTCATTTTCCGAGACCCGCTGCATCTCCATTTTTTGTGATTTGGGGCTGGGCAAGGGCTTTTTTTGCGTGTCGAGCTGACGTTTCTAACGATATCACTTTTGGTGTGGATATTCTATATTTTTTCACTACACCGTTTACCGATCGGATTCTTTCTATACCTTGCTAGATCGAGCGATTCTGAACACGGCGATACCAAATATGTAAAAAAAATTTTAATGGTTTTATTTTGCATGTGGCAAATGGGGGGTGATGTGAACTTATATTTTTTTATATATTTTTTTTTTACTTTTTGCATGCTTTTATAGTCTCCATGGGAGACTAGAAGCTGCAATAACCCGATCGCCTCTTTTACATACAAGCGATGATCAGATAGGAGCTCATAGCAATCCGGCAATGACAACCATAGAGGTCTGCTGGAGACCTCTGGTTGTCATGCCAACAAATCGGTCACCTGAGATCATGTGGTGGGTGGCACCAATGGGTGGGATTAGTGACGGGCTTCTGGCACAATCACATTGACAGCAGCATTTAACAGGTTAACAGCCGTGGGTGGATCACGATTCCACCCGTAGCCGTTAGGGGCACATGTCAGTTGTTCAAAATAGTTGACATGTGCCAGGAAAGATGTGGGCTCAGCACCGGAGCCCATATCAAAAGGAGGGATATCCATAGAGAAGAAAGTGGATAGGCACATTCCGTCCCGTGCAAAATAATACTTTATTGTGGCATCAAGTTACCAACAGCAGGGAAATAAAACCATGGAGCAAGTACAGACGACGATCATTTTGCGCTTACATTGCGCTTCAACAGGTCATATGTAGGACAAAGCTCACAACATATTTAAAAGCAAGCATTGCCCTTGTCCCACCCACCAAACATCAGGTGACAGCATCTCATTAATTATGAACAAGTGGAAAGCAATTTTTCTATGGATTCACATGTTTCCCCTTATGCCACTTGAGTGTTACTTTAGCAGTATGCTTTAGGTCAGTTTTCCCCAACTCTAGTCCTCAAGGCCCACCAACAGGTCATGTTTTCAGGATTTCCTTAGTATTGCCAAGGTGATAATTGCATCACTTGTGCAATACAAAGGAAATCCTGAAAACATGACCTGTTGGTGGGCCTTGAGGACTGGAGTTGGAGAACACGGCTTTAGGTCATTGGATATACAGACTATTTTCCTTGGAAGTGGCACCCGTGTTCCCTGATGTGTGCGCAGCTTCATTAATCCGAGGTCATATAGCTGTGCCTTTGTCCTGCTTTTTCTCTTCTATGGTATGTGATTTGGAAACGTGTGAATGTTTTGGAGTGGCCTAGTCAAAGCCCAGGCCTTAATCCAATATAGAATCTGTTGTCAGACTTGAAGATTGCTCTTCACCAGAGGAAACCATCTAACTTTAAGAAGCTGATGCAGTTTTTGTTTTGAGGAATCGGCAAAAATTCTAGTGCCAAGATGTACCAAGATGTAGAAGGTTTATAGAGACTTGCCCAAATCAACTTGCATCTGTAATAGCCACAAAAGGATACTCTACAAAATATTAACTTTAGGGAAGTGAATAGTTATGCACACTGAAGTCCTATTGGTGTGCTTCACAATAGAATTGAATGAAATATATATATATATATATATATAATCTCCACTCTTTTTCTCCCTTCAAAGTAAATAAATTAGAAAAATAAACCCTCTTTTGTATCGCCACGTTTATTAACCCCTTCACGACATGTGCCGTACTAGTAAGCGCATGTCGTGTCCCTACCGGACTACTACCCCTAATATCCCACCTCGTCCCATCAGCCAGAGCCACCGGACTACTAATATCCCACATCATCCCGATTAAAGCCACCAGATTTGCCCTGACTTGCATACCAATGATCCCTTTAATAGAACCCTGGGGTCAGAGTCAGAGCACTGAGGGATTTGCCCTAACTTCCGTACAGGAGATCCCTTTAAGAGAGCCTGGGGTCAGAACCAAAGCACTGGATGGATTTGCCCTGCCTTCCATACCGGAGATCCCTTTAAGAAAGGCCTGGGGTCAGTACCAAAACGCTGAGTGGATTTGCCCTAACGTGCATAGCAATCATCCACTGGAGGGGGGATTCATTTCTGTCATGTCCTCTGTGCTCCTTTCTGGGGGGCAGACAATGGCTGGGAGCTTATGATCCTGGGGATACTAGAATTCTCCCACCATGTCAGTGTCTGCTGAGGTGTTGTCAAATGGGAAAACTTGCTCATAGCAACCAATCACAGCTCAGCTACGTTTAACCAGCTCTGGTGAAATGAGAGATGCTTAGTGATTGGTTGCAAGGAAAACTGTTGATCATAGCAACCAAAGCTGAGCTTCTTTTGAACAGCTCTGGCAAAATGAAAGATGCTTTGTGATTGGTTGGTGATACACACATACATACATTCATTTTTATATATAGAGCTAGCCGGATAGCCGGTATTTTATACATCCAATGCTGGTGGGGAGAGCTCAGCTCCTGAGCCTCCTCCACACATAATCATGTACATGACAAAGGATTAAAGTAGACTTGGAACAGCAAGTTGCAGAGAAGTTGTATATGTTTTGGATTGCTTACACATATGGCAGTGTAGCCCTAGCTTTAAGTTTACCAACCAATCCAAAGCAGACCTGCACTTGTTCTATATAGCTGTAGTAAGAAAAATTCTCTGGAAGCAAGCAGCTGCAGGGAGAACAAAATTTTGTTTCCTCCCTGTAGCCGCACTTACTGTACTGTTCCACTGCCAAACATGTTTAAAACATGTCTATGTGTGCAGGTAAAAGTATTTTTTTTGTTGACATATGCTCCCTCTAACAGTAAACCACCTCAAGTAAAATTACTAAGAATACATGAGGAAACGGTAGCAATATCTACATATACTATATCTATGCAAATCATTTTAAAAACCAACCTTAAATTTAAGAAAAGATAAATGATTGACAGCAATGGTTGACAACACACTTAGGCCTTGCAATATAAAAATAGAAATTGCACGCCAAACCTGTTTGTCAGGTTTACGTCCAAGATGAAACATATGAGATGAAGATAAAATGTCACAACATACAGGAAAGAAAATTATTTCATTTTACTGTATACAATACATGGGACATTGACCTACAGTAGCCTGCAGTGACAGCAGTCAGGCCTAAAATAAGACTGGATGCACCACCTTTAGCGCAGTGCCTCTTGATGAATTTTACATTTGGTGCATCATTAAACATTTGTTTAACCTTACGCCACATCTTTGTTGGCTTACGTAGGGTTGTGGACGGTCTTACCCTGTTCCTGCCCCTGAAGACAACAATCGCACTGTGTGAATAAGTGTCAAGCGGTTTTCCATTAAACAAGGAAACTATAGGAGAGAAGAGGCGCACATAGGGTCTTATCCGACAATTTCAGAATCAGTTAATCAGAAAACTGCTCACCTGCTGCCCCTTTAATAAGGCACATAAATGTCAGCTGCCGCAGACCCATGGGTCAGAGATTGACCATATCAGGAACCATACAAGGAATTTTGTGGATATCATCTGCGCTGCAGAACAAATAGAAATCCGGACGTATTGATGCAAAGTAATGGTGTTTAGACTTTGAAACGCGTTAAATAAAACCACCATTCCTTTTCATCAATACGGCCGGATTTCTATTTGTTGAGCAGCGCGGATGATATCCAAAAAATTCCTTGTATGGATGTGGCTTTACATGTAATAGTGATGTGTGACATATAACGTGTTATGGTAATGGACAGCATAGAAGTCATGTAAGTATTAATGTATAATGTGACTTGGGTATAGGTCAAGGAAGCATAAGACAAGCTTTAGGATAGCACAAGGGGGATTTATATAGCAAGTGGTTTAGCAACTGCATAGTACATAGGATATAGACAATCGGTGTAGTCTATGGGATAGAAAATAGTTAATGATAGGACTAGTCCAGTGGGTGGGGACTAGTGTAATAAAAGGGGGGCCCTTTCTGCTAGTGAGTTGTTAGAAAAATGCAGTGTCAAGTCAAGTTTAGGTGCAGTGAGCTTCTAGGGGAAGCATGGGCCAAACATTCGAGGCAATAGGAGGCCGTACTGATATCCTTGGTGGAGATTTTGCTAACATCTGGAGCCTATGGCTCAGGCCAGGTTCCAAAGAGCAGGCCTAATCTTCAGACATCACTGCTGAAGTAGATAGGAAATCCATAAGGCTGATGGAGACAGAGTTTAGGGGTAGTCCAAGATGAACGAGTGACATGGCTGAAGAGGAAGAACCAAGGAAGGAAGGAATAGAAGTTGCTGTGCCCTATCCCATGTGTCACCACCTGATGAACTTGAACTGACTAGTAAACGTTTGCCTGTTGAAAGAACATTGTGTCTCCTTAATTATGTGCCGTGGCTCCTGAGGACGGAAACCTAGAGGCAGCGAACACCTCCGGCCTATAAGCGAGTATTAAGCGCATGCATAACGCCTTTTTGTATGACCAAACAACTCAATCTTTGTTTCATCAGTCCACAGGACCTTCTTCCAAAATGTAACTGGCTTGTCCAAATGTGCTTTTGCATACCTCAGGCGACTCTGTTTGTGGCGTGCTTGCAGAAACGGCTTCTTTCGCATCACTCTCCCATACAGCTTCTCCTTGTGCAAAGTGCGCTGTATTGTTGACCGATGCACAGTGACACCATCTGCGGCAAGATGATGCTGCAGGTCTTTGGAGGTGGTCTGTGGATTGTCCTTGACTGTTCTCACCATTCTTCTTCTCTGCCTTTCTGATATTTTTCTTGGCCTGCCACTTCTGGGCTTAACAAGAACTGTACCTGTGTTCTTCCATTTCCTTACTATGTTCCTCACAGTGGAAACTGACAGGTTAAATCTCTGAGACAACTTTTTGTATCCTTCCCCTGAAAAGCTATGTTGAATAATCTTTGTTTTCAGATCATTTGAGAGTTGTTTTGAGGAGCCCATGATGCCACTCTTCATAGGAGAATCAAATAGGAGAAATACTTGCAAGTGGCCACTTTAAATACCTTTTCTCATGATTTGATACACCTGGCTATGAAGTTCAAAGCTCAATGAGGTTACAAAACCAATTTAGTGCTTCAGGAAGTCAGTAAAAAGTAGTTAGGAGTGTTCAAATCAAGAAAATGATAAGGGTGCCCATACTTTTGCACCGGTCAAATTTTGTTTAAATGCAGATTGCACATTTTCTGTTAGTACAATAAACCTCATTTGAATCCAGAAATATAACTGAGTCCATCAGTTATTAGATATATGAAACTGAAATACCTGTTGCAAAAACCAAAATTGTTATAAAGAAAAAAGGTTAACATTAATAGGGGTGCCCAAACTTTTACATATGACTGTAGGCAGAAAAGTACAAAGGGGGGGCCTTAGTGTGCTTATTCCTGAACAGCTGGTTACAGGTACAAGAAACACTAATTTTATGAAGTGTGTGTGTGTGGACTACACTTTAATAAGAGCTGATGTGGCCTACACAAGTTCCAAATGTAGTGTTTGGTGAACTTTTTTTGTGGTTTCTTTGTTGGAAACAAACTCAAAGTATGTGAACAAAGAATTGAAACTGATAGTATCACCAACTTTTTGGAGCTATTACAATGCAGGCAGGTAACCTACAATGCAAAAGATGAGGCTCCAAAAAAATTGGGTAATACTAATCTGGCTGCGCCGGCAGGGCACAAGCCAGAAAAAAAGGCTCCTCTATCTACTCCTATATAGTGTTTGCAACCAACCAATGTTGATGGATACGGATGGATGCACACTAATAGGAGAAGAAAAAATGAGCAGCACTCAAAGACAAATGTGTGAGGCAGTGACGCACGTTGAGCGTCCCACAACCAGACGTAGCTGCAGGACACTCTACTCAGCGTGAGCTGCACTCACACACAGTCAGAGACCTCTCAGACAGCCGTGAACAGTGCAGCTAAGTGGGCACTGGCACTGACAGGCTGCAGAAAGGCTCCGCTGTGTACTCCTATATAGTGTTTGCAACCACCGTAGATGGAGACGGATGGATGCACACTAATAGAAGAAAAAATGAGCTGCACTCAAATACAAATATGTGTGAGGCACTGACGCACGCTGAGCGTCCTACAACCAGACGTAGCTGCAGGACATACTACTCAGCGTGAGCTGCACTCACACACAGTCAGAGACCTCTCAGACAGCCGTGAACAGTGCAGCAAAGTGGACACTAGCACTGAAAGGCTGCAGAAAGGCTCCGCTGTCTACTACTAGTGTTTGCAACCAACGTATATGGATACGGATGGAAGCACACTAGATTGAAATTATGTAAAAAATGCAGCTCAAAAATTAAAAGATGTATGAGGCAGCAGTGATCACACTGGGTGGCCTACAGCCTGACGTGGCTGCAGGACCCACTCCACAGCGTGAGCTGCACTCACACAGCCCTTGCAGACAGCTGTGAACACTGCTGCTAGGGCAAAGAAGGCTACAGTGGTGGTTTATGTAGCCTGGGTAAAGCACTAGAAGTTTGATGGAATCGCTATTTCTAACTGTCCCTCACAGTCTTCTACAGCAGCCTGTCCCTAACTGAATTCACAGCAGAGTGAACCAGAAATGGCGGCTGCGGTGGCTTTTATAGTGCATCATGACATCATTTCGGCAGCCAATCACAGCCATGCCAATAGTTAACATGCCTACATGCCTAACAGGATGTGCCCACACTTCGGAGGATTCCCATTGGCTTAATCAAAGCAAGCAGGCTCATAGCATGATGGGAACTTCCGATTCCGTTATCCGATATGTCGAAAGTATCGGAAGTCAGTATCGGAATTCCGATACCGCTAATATCGGCCGATACCCGATACTTGCGGTATCGGAATGCTCAACACTAGCCATGAGCCTTCTTGGGAATGATGCAATAAGTTTTTCACACCTGGATTTGGGGATCCTCTGCCATTCTTCCTTGCAGATCCTCTCCAGTTCCATCAGGTTGGATGGTGAACATTAATGGACAGCCATTTTCAGGTCTCTCCAGAGATGCTCAGTTGGGTTTAGGTCAGGGCTCTGGCTGGGCCAGTTAAGAATGGTTACAGAGCTGTTCTGAAGCCACTCCTTTGTTCCCCAATCCCTACAATTTTAAGCGTGCCCTGAAAACGCATTTATTCAGACTGGCTTACTGCCTCAACACATTAACCTAACTATCCCTGTGTGGCACAGTCAAAAGTTTTACCATAACCAGGTTCCCCGCATCATGTTCCCACATGCTTTATGCATCTATTAGCCCTCTGTGTGTGTACTGTTACACACTTAACATTACGGCTGGTCCAAACAATCAGGGCAATTGTTACCACCCACCTTTCGTGTCTACCTTTTTTCCTCATAGATTGTAAGCTTGCGAGCAGGGCCCTCATTCCTCTTGGTATCTGTTATGATCTATGTGATTATTGTTATGCTGTAATGTCTATCGTCTGTACAAGTCCCTTCTGAAATGTAAAGTGCTGCGGAATATGTCAGCACTATAGAAATAAAAATTATTATTATTATTTTAGCTGTGTGCTTAGGGTCATTATCTTGTTGGAAGGTGAACTTTCGGCCAAGTCTGAGGTCCAGAACACTCCGGATGAGTTTTTCATCCAGGATCTCTCTGTACTTGGCCACATTCATGTTTCCTTCAATTGCAACCACTTGCCCTGACCCTGCAGCTGAAAAACACCCCCATAGCATGATGCTGCCACCACCATGTTTCAATAGTGGGAATATATTGGGCAGGTGATGAGCTGTGCCTTGTTTTCTCCACACATACTGCTTAGAATTTATCACCAAAATGTTCCATCTTCGTCTCATGAGACCAAAGAATTTTATTTCTCATAGTCTGGGAGTCCTTCATGTGTTTTTTTAGCAAAATATGTGGGCTTTTTATATGTCTGGCACTGAGGAGAGGCTTACGGCGAGCCACTGCCTTAAAAGCCCGACTGATGGAGGGCTGCAGTGATAGTTCCTCAAAGTCAACTTTCTCCCATCTCCCTTATGCATCTGTGGAGTTCAGCCACAGTGATCTTGGGGTTCTTCTTTACCCCCCTCTCACCAAGGCTCTTCTCCCATGATTGATCAGTTTGGCTGGATGGCCCGGTCTAGGAAGACTTCTGGTGGTCCCAAACTTCTTCCGTTTAAGGATTATGGAGGCCACTGTGCTCTTAGGAACCTTGAGTACTGCAGAATTTCTTTTGTAACCTTGGCCAGATGTGTGCCTTGCCACAATTCTGTCTCAGAGCTCCTTGGCCAGTTCCTTTGACCTCATGATTCTCATTTGGTCTGACATCCACTGTGAGCTCTTATATAGACAGGTGTGTGCCTTTACAAATCAAGTCTTATCAGTTTAATTAAACACAGCTGGACTCCAGTGAAGGAGTAGAACCATCTCAAGGATGATCACAAGGAAATGGACAGCATATGACTTAAATATGAGTGTCTGAACAAAGGGTCTGAATACTTAAGACCATGTGATAGTTCAGTTTTTCTTTTTTAATAAATTTGCAAAAATTTCTACATTTCTGTTCTTTTTTTCAGTGAAGATGGGGTGCAGAGTGTACATTAATAAGAAAAAAAATGAACTTTTTTGAATTTACCAAATGGATGCAATGAAACAAAGAGTGAAAATTTTAAAGGGGTCTGAATACTTTCCATACTCACTTTAGGCCATTCGTAGTATCTCTGCCCTCCTACGTTAGGGATACCTCCAATCTCCTTCTCAAGCTGGAGGATAACTGTGGGTGAGGATGTATATCTGACATCTATCGATATAGAGGCCCTATACAGTAACATCCCCCATGATATAGGGCTTAAGGCAGTGAAATACTACCTTAGGTCCAGGGGGCTACAATATTCGACACAATGAATTCATGCTTGGACTAATTTGTTCCTAGGCTGGTGGGAGGACACCATTGTGTTTGGAGAGGATGGAATTTCCTGATGGAACCCCAAAATATTGATCTGGGGTAGATACCTGGATGATGTCTTAATATTGGGGTCCGATAACCCCGCCTCTTTTTCCAAATTTGTGTGGAGCCAAATTAAAATTCTCTGGGTCTAAAATTGACCTATGAAATTAACTACTGATCTATTAGCTTCCTGGACCTGAAGATTGTTAGAGATGATACTGGACATATCACTATGGAAATATTCCAGAAACCCATGTCTACGAACAACCTCCTATGGGTGGGATAGCCACCGTTCCTCCAGCTTGAAATGGGGGATACCAAAGGGCCACTATCTCAGTGTTAGACAAAATTGTTCTTCGACCTCAATGTTCCATCACCAGGCCCGAGATACAATAGACTTATTGTCAGAGGTTACCCATTGGACATATTGAATGATGCATTTAAAAGGAGCAAATGTGATGGACAGGACATCAATACTGAGAAAAAGGGAATATGAGGACCAGGACTGAGAATCTCAAGTTAGGATTATAGGTACTTTTGACAACAAATAAGGAGAAGTGAAATGGATTATCCAAAAATATTGGAGTATATTAAGAACTGATCCTCATATACGTGACCTCAATTTCCATCAGCAACCTATCATAAAGGGAGGTCTATCAGTGACCAATTAGTGCATAGTCCCCCTTTTTAATATCACCAACGTGGTTGAATAATAGGGAAAAATGTAACTTCAGATGCAGAAGATGTAAATTCTGTAAATACATTCTGAGAACTAAAACCTTCTCCAGCACTAGTACTGGTAGAAATTACCATTGCAGACATTTCTCGAACTGTAGGACTAGGGGGTGAGGGGGTTTATTTCAGTTCACCTGCAACATGGACTACGTAGGAAAGACGAAATGTGAGTGCCAGGGAGAGTGAGGGCGATATTGTTAATGCCCGTGACACCCTGGTTTTGAAAAACGTTAAGGATATACATGATGGAGATGCAGAATGCTTTAACATCATGGTCATGTAAGTGGATACACCATCCAATAGGGGTGGTAATTGGGACCGCTTAATATTACAGAAGGTGCCCAGGTGGATCTATCGAATGAGAAGTATTAAACCAAATGGTCTTAATGAGCAGCTACAATTTGGCTGCTCTTTGTGATCCCCCACTCTCTTCTTCTGGCTCTCTCATCCTTAAATTGGCCCTAATTCTGTTTTACTGACCCCTACAAGAGAAACCTGTCATATTGACAAATTGTCCTAAATAGGTCCCAGCCAAATTAACTATGAATATTGTATCAATCCTTCATCATAATCGAGTCTTGTATGTTTTTGAAAGATTTATAAGGTTATTTCGCTCACCAGATTAGTTAGTCCCTCTAATGTATATATTGTTATTTATGACACGATCTCTATGTGTCATGCACATTAAGTATACTTTGGGTATATGGATGCATTCCTGTTATGAATGAGTCACCGTAGGAGGCAAAAACAGAAATACTAGCTAAGTCCAGAAAACCAGAGAAGTTGGCAGCTATCGGATTGCAGACCCCTGAACCTATCAACAACAACTAGCAGTAGTCGTGGGGGGTTCCTACAGTGCCCTAGACCCCTCGATCACAGCCGGAGAACTACATAGCCTAAAGACAGAAAGGGAAATCTAAACTGCCCCAGAGCAGACCCCAAAGCAATAGGCAGCCCCCAACATATAATGACGGTGAAGCAAGATGAAAAAACACTCACACAGATAGAAAGATAGGCTGAGCAAATGATGGGGCCCAAGCTAACTAGATAGGACAGGATAGAAAAGCTGCTGTCTGTAATCCTGGCCAAAACCCTATCAAAACAAGAGCCAACAGCTGATAGGGAAAAAAGCCCTGAAGATGCTAGGCTTCAAAAAGACTATATCAGTACTCAGGTATTTTCTGAAGACAGAGCAAAAAGGAATTCAGCTCACCCCAGCAGGGAATGGCAGAAATCAAGGAAAACAATGCAAAACAAAACCAAAACACAAATGCAAAAAGTAGAACAGAAAACTTAGCTTTTGAGGAGCAGGAATCAGACTGGTCTCCTAGAATCCCTCAGAGAGATCACCAGCAAGGCAGAAGGGCGTCGGCCTTATATCCAGTCAGTAATTCCCGTCACCCAGTCATCATCATCCGGCCCAGGTGCTTGGTAATCAGCTTCACTACCTTCCTTCACCAGAAGAGGGAGTTCATCAGACCTCAATGGTGAAGGGGAAAATGAACTCACAACACATTACCCTATATATGAGCACTGAGGTGGATGGTTATGCCCCTTTGATAATAGGATTAAAAAAGGCTGGTATATTGGAGTATCCTGGCACTCAGGAACAGGAGGCACGAGTGCCAAGAGGGAGATGACATCAGGATAAAACTTACACGGGCAGGTGGTAACTTATGCCGTGATGGAGGAGAGTGTCGCACGGCGCATGCACAAGGTGAACGGCATTTGCACTCCACCAGTTCAGGAACAATAAAATCTAGCAATGGTGGAAAGTTGTCCTCGGAGCATCAGTGCAGTAAATCCAGATTACCCGGAAGTGCCTCTAGTGGATACACTAAGTGGTGGAAAGTTACGCTCTGCGTATGCACGGGGTGAACCGCATTTGCGCTCTACAAATAAAGGAAGTAAAAATCTAATTTACCGGAAGTGCCTCTTGTTGATGACTTAAATGGAGGGTCTATCGAGAGGACACAGACACATGGCAGACACTGACTCCCTGGACATGCACAGATGGACACCATTCCCATGTGGTCTTCTTTGACTTCTTAAATATGAAGATAAGTTTTGAGATCTTTATGTTTTTATATGCCAGTATGTTCTCCTGACGAAACGACTGACAGGGAAACATGGAAACATGTCGAGAAAATGCATGCTTGGCTGACCATATGAACGAATATCTGATATATAATATATATATACACTGTGTGTATATATATATATATATATATATATATATATATATATATATATATATATATATATATATATATATATATATATATATATTTATATTTGGCCCCCTGGAACTTTTCAACCTTTTCCCACATATCATGCTTCAAACATAAAGATACCAAATGTAAATTTTTGGTGAAGAATCAACAACAAGTGGGACACAATTGTGAAGTTGAACAAAAATTATTGGTAATTTTAAATTTTTGTGGAAATTCAAAAACTGAAAAGTGGGGGCGTCCAATATTATTCGACCCCTTTACTTTCAGGGCAGCAAACTCACTCCAGAAGTTCATTGTGGATCTCTGAATGATCAAATGTTGTCCTAAATGACTAATGATGTTAAATATAATCCTCCTGTGTGTAATCAAGTCTCTGTATAAATGCACCTGCTCTGTGATAGTCTCAGGGTTCTGTTTGAAGCACAGAGAGCATCATGAAGACCAATGAACACAACACGCAGGTACGTGATACTGTTGTGGAGAAGTTTAAAGTCGGATTTGGATACAAAATGATTTCCAAAACTTTAAACATCCCAAGGAGCACTGTGCAAGCGATCATATTGAAATGGAAGAAGTATCATACCACTGAAAATCTACCAAGACCCGGCCATCCCTCTAAACTTTTATCTCAATCAAGGAGAAGACTGATCAGAGATGCAGCCAAGAGGCCCATGATCACTCTGGATGAACTGCAGAGATCTAGAGCTGAGGTGGGACAGTCTGTCCATAGGACAACAATCATTCGTACACTGCACAAATCTGGCCTTTATGGAAGAGTGGCAAAAAGAAAGCCATTTCTCAAAGATATCCATAAAAAGTGTTGTTTAAAGTTTGCAACACGCCACCTGGGAGACACACCAAACATGTGGAAGAAGGTGCTCTGGTCAGATGAAACCAAAATTGAACGTTTTGGCAACAATGCCAAACGATATGTTTGGTGTAAAGGTAACACAGCTCATCACCCTGAACACACCATCCCCACTGTCAAACATGGTGGTGGCAGCATCATGGTTTGGGCCTGCATTTCTTCAGCAGGGACAGGGAAGATGGTTAAAATTGATAGGAAGATGGATGGAGCCAAATAACAGGACCATTCTTGAAGAAAACCTATTGGAGTCTGCAAAAGACCAGAGACTGGGACGGAGATTTGTCTTCCAACAAGACAATGATCCCAAACATAAAGCAAAGTCTACAATGGAATGGTTCACAAATAAATGTATCCAGGTGTTAGAATGGCCAAGTCAAAGTCCATATCTGAATCCAATTGAGAATCTGTGGAAAGAGTTGAAAACTGCTGTTCACAAATGATCTCCATCAAACCTCATTGAGCTCGAGCCATTTGCCAAGGAAGAATGGGCAAGGATTTCAGTCTCTCGACGTACAAAACTGATAGAGACATACCCCAAGTGACTTGTAGCTCTGTGATTAAACAAATAGCAAAACCATGTTGTATTAAAGATGTCACATAATTGTTGCACAGAATATAGAGCCCCAGTGTAAAGCGCTGTAAGACCAGAAATTGCTTGGCTACTATATAATAAAGGAATGCCCCAATAGACAAATCTGCCCTATAGATCAGGGAAAGACATGATATGGAGGTGAATTGGTATAACATAAAGCTACATCAGAGCCCTGAAAGTATTAGTTCAGAACCAAGTGACCACCCTCCAGATTAGCACATATCATGAGCGCTAAATATATAGCAGCTGTACTGAACCCAAATAAAGGGGAGCCTGTGGGAATGCCCAAAATATAGAGCCACAATATAGAGCAATTTAAGACCAGAAATTGCAGGGCTGCTATATAATAAAGGAATGAACCAATGGTCGAATCTGCCCTATAGGTCAGGGAAAGACATAATGTGGAGGAAAAAAAAAGTATGCAAAAAGGTACATTAAAGCTCTGAAAATATTAGTTCAGAACCAAGTGACCACCCTCCAAATTAGTGCATATCATGAGCGCTGGATACATGGCAGCTATATTGTACCCAAGATAGGGGGAGCCTGTGGAGATGCTCGACGCGTGTCGCTACCGCAAGGTAGCTTCGTCAGGGGCTGAAGTAAAGGTCTGAAGGCCGTAAGTTATATGCTACCAGTATTACAAAAATAAGAGACAGCTGAGGTAAATACCTGCACGGTCGCGTGTAGAGAGGCGGGGCCTGTTCGTCAATCACTGCCCAAGATCAAAAAAAGTCACTTCCACCGGAAGAAGGTCATGGATGCGACCATGGCCGAAATAAGGTAATGCACATGTGCTAGTAAGAGACTGCTATGGTGGATACCCGCACAATCACGTGTGAATCATCAGTCACTCCCCAGAAGCACACATGATCGTCACTTCCCCCGGAAAAAGGTCATAGACACAATCGTGGCCAAATTAGATTAATGCGCATGCGCTGAGAAGTCACCATGGTAGATACCCATATATGAACTAGAATGAGGAAGGTCATTTCGCCGGCTCAACTAACAGCAGTGCTGCATTAGTACGGACGCAACGACACATGAGAACACGTCATGAGAAGAACAGCATTACTGCTACTGTTTATGGTAGTGCGAGAATATAGTACATACATCTGCACATAAAAGTGTTAAATAAGATTAACTAATTACGCACTCATACACATACAGAAATAATGTGATAGAAATAAAGGTTGCGTATAGAAAGGCGGAGCATTAGCATCCGTCACTACCTAGAAGCACACATACATGTCACTTCCACCGGAAGAAGGTCATGAGTGCAACGATGACCGAAGTAGATTAGATGACTGCGCATGCGCTAAGAAGAAAGCATAGTAAATACCCATATATGAAAGGAGAAGAGAAAAATAATTTCACTGGTTCAAATAACAGCAGTGCTGCATAAGTGTGATCGCAACACCACATAAAAACGCATCATGAGGAGAACCACATTACTCCTACTGTTTATAGCAATACCAAAATATTGCACAAACATCTGCACATAAAAATATTACATGTGATTAAGTTGCTGCGCTCACAAACACATACGGACATAATATCATGGAAATAAAGGTCAATTCTCCCATTATATAGGTAACAATACTGTATTTATGCGAAGTACTTTACAATAGATATCCAGAACTGTAAATGAAGAAACATATTATGTGCCAATTATTACAAGTTATGGTCAGAACAAAGCCAAATAGCCATGGCATAATGAACAGAAAGCCATAATGGTACCACAAAAGCCCTGATGTAAAAAGCTGAAATCTGTTTCCGAAGGATTTAAAAATGCGGCACCGGCTATCCAAATGTACTGAAGTATGCTTTATAAATATTGATGTTATGAGATAGCCAGTATCGCAAAATCGAAGTGAAGACAAAAATAACAGTAATCTTCACTGTAGCCAAGCTAATGAGCAACACTACCCCCAGTAATCCAAGAACCATAAGGTTCTAAATCACTATCAATATCCACAGGCTCCACCCTGAATAGTATGTGGGAATGATAGAACACTGATGTATGCTGTGTAAAAAACACAGGATACCAAGTCGGCATCCACAGGCTCCACCCTGTATGGAAAAAATGGACATCAATGTCCATTATATACCAAACATGGTGCATGTAGAATATAGTCGTACAAGTTGTTGATTAAAAACCAGCAGTATCGGACAGCCCATGAGGGAGTAGGGGTCTCCAATACCTGCTGATGCCAACCAACATGTCCAAATACAAAGAGGGGGGAAAGATGTCCCACCCATGAACACCAAATGGTGACTACAAATCCCAGCCACAATACATGTGTAAAGAGTGTTGGATAGGTGGAAAAATACCCAACATGAGAAAAAGCCTACTCTCAGCCATGAACGGAAGCGAGAGTCGGCTTTTTCTCATGTTGGGTATTTTTCCACCTATCCAACACTCTTTACACATGTATTGTGACACAGGAAACATCAGTGTTCTATCATTCCCACATACTATTCAGGGTGGAGTCTGTGCATATTGATAGTGATTTAGAACCTTATGGTTCTTGGATTACTGGGGGCAGTGTTGCTCATTAGCTTGGCTACAGTGAAGATAAGGCCGGGGTCACACTAGAGAGGAATACGGACGAGTGAGAGGCGTTAAAAGCACGCATTACACACGGACAAATGATTCTCTATGGGGCAGCTCCCAACAGCCATATAATTCTCGCCCGTATTCTACAGTCCGTGCCAATCGCAGCATGCTGCGATTGTCAGCGTACTATGCCAATGCAAGTCTATGTGTGCGCTAAAAATACGCACTACACACGGACCAGATGTGTGACTTGCGAGAAATACGCACCAGGTGTCCTTTAGAAAAGCCGGCAATTCAGTGCGCTATACAGTAAACTCACATTGACAGGTTTTATAACACAAACGAAAGACTAGATATAGACACATAGAATACATACATACACATATATATATATATATATATATATATATATATATATATACACATACACACACACAAACACACACACACGTCATTGAGACATATATATATATATATATATATATATTTATTTCACAGAGTTCTTCATAGCAGAATAGCCGCTAATTCAATTGCCGGCTTTTGTGAAATCATTCCCCAACCCGACATGAAATGACACATGGTTTACATACAGTAAACCATTTCATTTCATGTTTTGTTTTGTATGTCTTTCATTAGTAATTAGATGAGGGTTGATGTGTAAAATTTGGGAGGTGTAGGTGTTAATTTAAGGGGTTAATTCGTTGTACAAAAATGTGTGGGCTCCCACGGTAATTTGTCAATGCGGGAGCCCACACATTTTTTTACAACAAAATAACCCCTTAAATTAACACCTACACCTCCCAAAATTTACACATCAACCCTCATCTAATTACTAATGAAAGACATAGAAAACAAAACATGAAATGAAATGGTTTACTGTATGTAAACCATGTGTCATTTCATGTCGGGTTGGGGAATGAAATGACAAAAGCCGGCAATTGAATTAGTGGCTATTCTGCTATGAAGAACTCTGTGAAATATAAATATATATATATGTGTATGTATCCTATGTGTCTATATCTATTCTTTCTTTTGTGTTGTAAAACCTGTCATAGGGCTCCATTATATGTCCATTTTGCAAGCCGGCGAGAAAATCTCAGCATGCGGATGCTTACATGTGCAAAATACGCGACCACACCTTGCTTACGGATGACATACGGAGCACTATTTAGGGGTCATTCATCCGTATTACGCCTGTAAACTACGGACCGTATTTTGCGTCGTTTAGTGTGACCCCGGCCCTACTGTTATTTTTGTCTTCACTTCGATTTTGCGATACTGGCTAAGTCATAACATCAATATTTATAAAGCATACTTCAGTACATTTGGATAGCCGGTGCCACATTTTGGAATCCTTCAGAAACAGATTTCAGCTTTTTACATCAGGACTTTTGTGGTACCATTATGGTTTTCTGTTCATTATGCCATGGCTATTTGGCTTTGTTCTGACCATAACTTGTAATAATTGGATTACCTCAGCAAATTAAATGCTAGAATGCCAAAGGTCTGCAATGCTGTAATTGCTGCAAAGGGAGCATTCTTTGACGAAAGCAAAGTTTGAAGGAGAAAATTATTATTTCAAATAAAAATCTTGTCAATGTCTGGACTAGATTTTAAATTCATTTGGCAACTCATTTGATTAAGTATGAGTTTTCATGGAAAAAATCAAAATTGTCTGGGTGACCCCAAACTTTTGAACAGTAGTGTATACTGTATATACACAGTGTATGGCATGGCATTTCAAAATGGAGTGATAGCCTTCCTTATTCAAAATCCCTTGTATCTTGTACAAATCTCCCAATTTACCAGCACCAAAGCAACCACAGATCAACACATTACTTCCACCATGCTTGACAGATGGCGTTAGGCACTCTTCCAGGATGTTTTCATTTGTTCTGCGTCTCACAAATGTTCTTCTGTGTGATCCAGACACCTCAAATTTGGATTCGTCTGTCCATAACACTTTTTTCCAATCTTCCTCTGTCCAATGTCTATATTTCCTTTGCCCATATTAATCTTTTCCTTTTATTAGCCAGTCTCAGATATGGCTTTTTCTTTGCCACTCTGCCCTGAAGACCAGCCTCTTCATTGTAGACGTTGACACTGGCGTTTTGCGTGTACTATTCAATGAAGCTGCCAGGTGAGGACCTTTGAGGCGTCAATTTCTCAAACTGCAGACTCTAAAGTACTAGTCTTGTTGCTCAATTGTGCAGCTGGGCCTCCCACTTCTCTTTCTAGGGCCTGTTCGTGCTCTCCTCTGAAGGGAGAAGTACACACCGTTGCAGGAAATCTTCAGTTTCTTGGCAATTTTTCACATGGAATAGCCTTCATTTCTAAGAAAAAGAATAGACTGTCGAGTTTCACATGAAAGTTCTTGTCTTCTGGCCATTTTGAGAGTTTAATGGAACCAGCAAATTTAATGCTCCAGATTCTCAACTAGCTCAAAGGAAGGTCAAGTTTTGTAGCTTGTCTAATCAGCCAAACTGTTTTCAGCTGTGCTAACATACTTGCACAAGGGTTTTCAAGGGTATTCTTACCACCCATTAGCCTTCTACACAGTTAGCAAACACAAAGCACCATAAGAACACTGTAGTGATGGTTGTTGGAAATGGGCCTCTATACACCTATGAAGATATTGAATTAAAAACCAGACATTTGCAGCAAGAATAGTCATTTACCACATTAACAATGTATAGAGTGTATTTCTGAATCATTTAATGTTAGATTCATTGAAAAAACTTTGCTTTTCTTTCAAAAATAAAGAAATTTCTAAGTGACACTAAACTTTTGAACAGTAGTGAATAATATATATATATGCATTGTCTGTATATGAACTGTAATAGTCTATTTACCCATTATTCTGGGAATATGTGCAACAAGGTTATGCAATTTGGCTATGCGCACAAATATCTGGTATGAATATAACAAACCCTAATACTCTGTTATCTTTAGGAATACGGGCAATTTTTAATATTAATATCAGGACGTTCTGCCTATATCCTATAATCTCTGCAATATACTGAAATGGAAATGTAATACTAAAACACAGTTTAATATGAGACAGACTCTTAATATAAAAATAGTCTTTTAATATTTTCCTCAGTTACTGTGTATACTAAAACTTCAGTATAACTGCACACTTGATTGATGTTTTTCGTCTGTTTTTTTTTGCCATACATACCGGTATTTTCTTTGCCTGATATAGTGCATGTATCTTATGATATATCAGACATAAGATATTAGTTTGACCCCATAAAACATATGGTATCTTGCTATTTCATTTTTCCTGCACTCTCTAGCCCAGGGGTCTCAAACTCGGCAGAGTAAATGGGCCGCACATAAAAAAAAATTTAAGGTGGCGGGCCGCATTCCTTTCAAACTTAATACAGTCACAATTGATAGCGGTATCTAAGGAGTTAAACAGCCACGATCGGTGCTAATACCGATCATGGCCATTCAAATAGGTTGTCAGCTGCGATGGACAGCTTACCTCAGCGGATGATAGTGTCGGCTCTGCATGTGAGCTGCGCTATCATCTCGCTGTACACGCACAGTCACCTGCAAAATCCAGCAATGGGGGAAGTCACGCCTTCACTCTCTGCGCGCTGGCGTGATGTCATTACACAGCGCCAGATGGATGTCATCACGCAGGGCCCCAGCCACTACGGAGCTGCACACTCCTCCTCTCTTCTAGCGTGAGCAGTGGCGTAGCTACAAAGTTATGGGCCCTGGTGCAAACTTTCAAATGGGGCCCACCCCATGCCAAAATACACACACATCTCTGCTCAGCACACCTCGTACACACGTGGCTCCGCTCCGTACACCTCGGTCTTCGTACACACACAGCTCTGTTACATCCACACTGTAAACCCCTCCTGACAACACACAGAAACTTACCCAGCCAGCACCATGACAACCAGCACAGATAAAGACAGCAGCGTTCTGCATACACTGAGGCCCCTGATCATGTTACCCCCCTGACTCCTCCCCCTCCTGTGACCTCATCACAGGTCCTGTGCACACAGCCATCATCGCGCTCCTGGATGGCTGCCTCAGGGGGGTGAGATGTGGTGCACCACAGGCCGCAGATGACTGCCTCAGGGGCCGCGGGCCACGCGTTTGAGACCCCTGCTCTAGCCTTTAACCAGGGCCATCCAGGCTGAGGGAGGGATAGCCGACGGCGCCTCTGCGCTGGTTTAGGGTGCCAACCTCCACAGGTAGGCTGGGAGACACTAGCAACATACTAGGGTAAAACATCTCCACTTTGAATGCAGACAAAATTAGGACTTGAGTTTATATATTTTAAGAAAGTATAAAAATAGTTTTTTTTAAAATATTATAATAAAGGATTTGTTTTATATGAGTTAATTGTATTAATTGATACCTTTTCTCAGTGATTTGCCCTGCCATATGTCCAGACATTAGTTTTTGACCACATATAGGGTATGACCGCATTCAGGAGAAACTACAGTGGGGCAAAAAAGTATTTAGTCAGTCAGCAATAGTGCAAGTTCCACCACTTAAAAAGATGAGAGGCGTCTGTAATTTACATCATAGGTAGACCTCAACTATGGGAGACAAACTGAGAAAAAAAAATCCAGAAAATCACATTGTCTGTTTTTTTTTCATTTTATTTGCATATTATGGTGGAAAATAAGTATTTGGTCAGAAACAAGCAATCAAGATTTCTGGCTCTCACAGACCTGTAACTTCTTCTTTAAGAGTCTCCTCTTTCCTCCACTCATTACCTGTAGTAATGGCACCTGTTTAAACTTGTTATCAGTATAAAAAGACACCTGTGCACACCCTCAAACAGTCTGACTCCAAACTCCACTATGGTGAAGACCAAAGAGCTGTCAAGGGACACCAGAAACAAAATTGTAGCCCTGCACCAGGCTGGGAAGACTGAATCTGCAATAGCCAACCAGCTTGGAGTGAAGAAATCAACTGTGGGAGCAATAATTAGAAAATGGAAGACCTACAAGACCACTGATAATCTCCCTCGATCTGGTGCTCCACGCAAAATCCCACCCCGTGGGGTCAGAATGATCACAAGAACGGTGAGCAAAAATCCCAGAACCACGTGGGGGGACCTAGTGAATGAACTGCAGAGAGCTGGGACCAATGTAACAAGGCCTACCATAAGTAACACACTACGCCACCATGGACTCAGATCCTGCAGTGCCAGACGTGTCCCACTGCTTAAGCCTGTACGTGTCCGGGCCCGTCTGAAGTTTGCTAGAGAGCATTTGGATGATCCAGAGGAGTTTTGGGAGAATGTCCTATGGTCTGATGAAACCAAACTGGAACTGTTTGGTAGAAACACAACTTGTCGTGTTTGGAGGTAAAAGAATACTGAGTTGCATCCATCAAACACCATACCTACTGTAAAGCATGGTGGTGGAAACATCATGCTTTGGGGCTGTTTCTCTGCAAAGGGGCCAGGACGACTGATCCGGGTACATGAAAGAATGAATGGGGCCATGTATCGTGAGATTTTGAGTGCAAACCTCCTTCCATCAGCAAGGGCATTGAAGATGAAACGTGACTGGGTCTTTCAACATGACAATGATCCAAAGCACACCGCCAGGGCAACGAAGGAGTGGCTTTGTAAGAAGCATTTCAAGGCCCTGGAGTGGCCTAGCCAGTCTCCAGATCTCAACCCTATAGAAAACCTTTGGAGGGAGTTGAAAGTCCGTGTTGCCAAGCGAAAAGCCAAAAACATCACTGCTCTAGAGGAGATCTGCATGGAGGAATGGGCCAACATACCAACAACAGTGTGTGGCAACCTTGTGAAGACTTACAGAAAACGTTTGACCTCTGTCATTGCCAACAAAGGATATATCACAAAGTATTGAGATGAAATTTT
Source organism: Dendrobates tinctorius (assembly GCF_039654945.1). Taxonomy (NCBI): domain Eukaryota; kingdom Metazoa; phylum Chordata; class Amphibia; order Anura; family Dendrobatidae; genus Dendrobates; species Dendrobates tinctorius. Next base: position 7,384,056 of record NW_027361735.1, on the reverse strand, counting down.
GTTTCTGACCAAATACTTATTTTCCACCATAATATGCAAATAAAATGAAAAAAAAAACAGACAATGTGATTTTCTGGATTTTTTTTTCTCAGTTTGTCTCCCATAGTTGAGGTCTACCTATGATGTAAATTACAGACGCCTCTCATCTTTTTAAGTGGTGGAACTTGCACTATTGCTGACTGACTAAATACTTTTTTGCCCCACTGTACGTTAAATAATAGGGTCCATTTTCTCCCATTACCCCTTGTGAATATTACAAACTTGGAGTTAAAATAACATTTCACTGAAAAAAAAATTCTTGCTAAATTTTAACTTTAACATACCAAGGCCTCCTTAACATGTCAGTGTATCCAGTATGCGTGGTGACAGTTTTCACACATACCAGAGACACACACATATACTATACTCCCATTCAAATAAATGGGTGTCAGGCTCGGACACTGGTATGTCCAGCGGACCGCAAAGCATACAACAACAGGATGGAAAAGGGCCCTAACGGTAGGGAGTGAGGGATAGGACAACTCCTGACAACATGTGCCTGTTCCTATGCTCTCCTAACGCCCTATGCAGGTTCTTCTCCCCGCCTTCGTCACATGTCTACTTCTTCATTGTCACCTCAATATTCCCTGGTTAGTGCACTCGCCAGCAAGGATGTTAGGATCACCAATGAAGATGGTAAAACATAAGGATAAAAACAAACATGGAAAAGACAAAGAAAAAAGGAACCAAGTACTCAGCTTCAGGATCTGCTGCTAAGCTCCAAACAGTAGAAAATACAGAACCAGGCATCTGCAGTCCCACAGCAGCAGCACCACCACCGAAACAGGAGAGCTCCAAACCCCTTGCTGGTCTGCATAGAAGTAAATATTACCAACGATCAGCTGATGAGTCATGTGACTATTTAAAGGTAGGTGGGAGTGGTTACCAGCCAGCATCAGCTCACCAGCCTTAAAAAAAAAGCTGCCAGAAAGAGACTGACATTAAACCTGTCACCTGTTTTGGCCGCTATAAGATGCGGCCACTGCCTTATCTACAGCATTCTTTAATGCTGTAAATAAGCCCCCGGTACCCCGGGGGTGAGATTAATAACGCCATCCTCCTGCTTGCTTCTTCGCTCCCGGCATCACACTTCTGTGCTGGCATATTTCACTGCCCTCAAGCAAAGTACAGCAGTGAGCAGGCGCTGGGCCTCTAAGACCTTTCCCGGCGCCTGCACATTGCAGTACTTTGCCCTACCTTCAACAGGGCTGGGAAGTACACCTGCACAGAAGTGTAAGGGGGTCAGATATAATGTCTTTCTGGCTTCCCTTCCTTGGATTGCCCTTCAAATGTTAATGTGTACACATTGATGATTGATAATGTCTATCATAACTGCCTGCGGTACTGCTACATAGAAATTTGTATTATCGCTCATTTTTGATGGTATTGCCACATGTATGTGTTACCATTTTGTAGGAAACTGTATTTTATTGTTTGAGTGTTCTAAGTTCATGTACAGTTAGAGTAAGTAAGTGCATCCTTTTGGGGGGACATTAGAGGAGGGCACTTTAGTATATAGTTCCAATAGATAAGGGTACAGGGGGTTAATTGTAGGAGGGGCTGCCAGGTAGTAAGAGGGAAGCCTGTAGAAAGTTAAGTCAGACGGGGCCAGGGTGCCCTAGTGTCTACATGGGCTATAGGCCCGGACAGCTTGGCAGCCACGCAACGTTTAAGTGCTGCAACCCATGTTACCCACGGCCACTGTGTGTCATGGCAGTGGGCCAGTGCAGGGAAGGTAGGATGTGATGACTTATCACCTAGGCAGATGCTTTTAGGGCAGGAGTCGGTTGGACAGCTGAAATGAAGGAAGTTGGAGCTTCAACGAGATTGGTAAAGCATCTGGCCTGTCTGTACCAGAGTCAACTGAACCTGGTGACTGATGATTTCAAGTCTGGGGAGAAACAGGCAGAAGAAATTGTCATCATGGCAAGGTCAGGCCAGGAAGGAACTGGGGAACAATGTAGGACGGTCCGGTCTGGGTGTGCACTGTACAAAATCGACAGCCAGAAAGGGAAAGATGAGGAAACCAGTAAATGTCACGATGTACCAACTGTGGATGTAATGTGTGAAGTACTCAGTAAAGAAAGTGTTAATGTTAACAGACTGTCTCCATTGCTGGGGGTCGCATGAAAGAGGGACCGTCGTCGACAGGGAAGTGCCCAGAGGAAGCTGAATATGGAGACACAGGTATGCTGAAGAGAATAGTATAGTTTTCTGTAGGGGAAGGACTGGACATAGATATTGCTTTTATTCAGGTCACAACTACAGTCCTGTCCCTCCCTTTCAGAAGTACGATGCAGGAAGCAAGCAGGATGATGACATCGCGTGAAGATGGGAGGCGCTGGACCCAGGACCCGCGACACCTATCAGACCGGACCGCTCCCGGGTGAGTGTAATAAAACTTGTTTTTCTTCCCTTTCAGAATGCTTTAGATAAGCTCCCGAAAGGCAGTGGCCGCATCTTAGCCCTGTTTCACACATCCGTTTTTTTGTGTCCGCCAAACGGATCCCTTTCCGTGTTTTGCCGCTAACGGATGCTAACGGATCCGTTTGGATCCGTTTTTTTGACGGATCCACGGTAGCCGCTAATGCAAGTCTATGGGAAAAAAAACGGATCCGCCAAAACCATGGCAGATCCATTTTTTAACGGAAAACGACGGATTTGGACGGATTTAAAAAAACGGAAGTGTGATCCAGGCCTTATAGAGGCAAAACGAGGTGACAGGTTCCCTTTAAGTGCCGAAATACATATCCCCCTCATTGTCTTAGGCCATGTGCAAAACACTATATAGTATATGGTCAGTGCTTTACATCAGTATTAGTAAGCCAAAACCAGGAATGGGCAAAAAATGCAGACGTGGTGCTCATGAGTCTAATATACTTCTTCTTTGACTGTTGCACTTCTGGTTTGCCTTACAAATACAGAGGAAAAAAAGCTCAAATACCAACTTTTAGGCCACGTGCATATGTTGAGTAAGTCTGCCCTTCTGTGATTGAGCCCATGTGAGATGATAGGACTTTTGAAAAGGGGGTCCTGAGTTTTTTGTGTGCACTCCTGTTTTGGGACATTATCATGTCCCTCACTGTGAACACAACACTTTAGGCTGGTTTCACATTTGCGTTTTTTTGCGCTGGAAAAAAATGCATACGTGCGCATGCGTTTTTTCCCCTATATTTAACATGGGTGCGCATACCTGCGCGCTGGCATGCGCACGTATGCGATTTTCATGCGCTGCGGTTTTTTGGGGTGTGCGTTTGTATTTTACAGACGCAGCATGTTGCATTTTTTGGTCCTGCAAAAAAGCGCATGCGCACGTATGCGCACGTTTTGCGCTAAAAATGGCCATTATAGCCTATGGGTGCGCATATGTGCGCATTGGCATGCTTATGTATGCGTTTTTTTGCACATGCGTTTTTTTTTGTTAACCATGGAATTTAGGGGTTTGGGTTAGAGTTAGGGTTAGTTAAAGGGGTTTAGGGTTAGGGTTAGGGTTGGGGTCAGGGTTAGGGTTAAGTATGGTTTGGTTAAGGGTTAGGGTCAGGGTTAGGGTTAGGGTTAGTTAGGGTTTAGGGTTTGGGTTAGGGTTAAGTATGGTTTGGTTAAGGGTCAGGGTCAGGGTTAGGGTTAGGGTCAGGGTTAGGGTTAAGTATGGTTTGGTTAAGGGTCAGGGTTAGGGTTAGTTAGGGTTTGGGTTAGGGTTAAGTATGGTTTGGTTAAGGGTTAGGGTTAGGGTTAAGTATGGTTTGGTTAAGGGTTAGGGTCAGGGTTAGGGTTAGGGTCAGGGTTAGGGTCAGGGTTAGTTAGGGTTTAGGGTTTGGGTTAGGGTTAAGTATGGTTTGGTTAAGGGTTAGGGTCAGGGTTAGGGTTAGGGTCAGGGTTAGGGTCAGTTAGGGTTTAGGGTTTGGGTTAGGGTTAAGTATGGTTTGGTTAAGGGTAAAGGTCAGGGTTAGGGTTAGGGTCAGGGTTAGGGTTAGTAAAGTCATGGTTTGGGTTAGTGTGAGGGGCCACCTAATGTTGGAAAAAAACGCAAACACGGTAAAAACGCACTAAAAACGCATACAAACGCATACAAACGCATAAAAACGCTGGGTTTTTTTCATGCATGCTCATAAAAATGCTTGAAAAAAACGCAGCAGTTGTATGCTTTTGTATGCGTTTTTTCAATGCGTTTTTTTGCGGGAAAAACGCGCTGCAAAAAAAAGCAAGTGTGAAACTAGCCTAACATATTGAAGAAATCTAGTATCACATCCATAATATATTTCTGATAACTTTATATTAGGGAATGACTAGTTGTGCCTGCCATACACACTAAAGCAACCCCAAAACAAACTACACTTTTTAAATCCTATTACGGGCTCACTCACACATTTTTCCACAAACAAGACAATTATTCTGGTGAGTTTTTCTTGTACATAGAGAGATTACATTTTTTTTCCCACCTTCTCCTTTCAGACAGTCCATGCAGTCAGATAATTTCAAGAAACCATTGACTTGCATTGCCGGTATTGTCCTTCACTTTCTCTCGGTCTTTGAAAAATCATGAACATGTGAATAGCCCCATAGACTATCACAGGTACGAGTGCGATCAGTGAAAAACAGGGAAAGCACTTGCATGTGAAAATCGGACATCAGAGTTTTTTCTCAAAAAAAAAAATAAACCAACAAAAAAAACTTCTAACAAAGTTTGGTCTTTATCAGTTTTGCTCAGGAAGAAAAAAAAAAACAAACTGATGAAGGTTTTTTTAAGCATTTCCCATCAAACAATGAAAAACTGAAAGCACACACAGAGCACCTGACTATTGTCTCATTTTTTTCCCAGACCCGTAGCCTTGCATCGGTGAATTTGATTAGTGACTCAATCAAAATTGGTCCACGATTTTGTATGGACCCCTCTGTCTGCAAAAATACAGACCTGTGAACAGCCCCATAGACTTTAATAGGTACGATTTCTGTACGTAAAAAACACCAAGGCTGATTCAGACGTCCGTGCGAATTGTTCAAAGCTCAGACTGGCCATGGCTCTCCCGACCCGAGTGTCACAGTCTCATAAACATATACAAAGCGGTTACGCTCGAGTCGGGAGACTTACGGTCAGTGCGTGCGCTGCCTGTGGTCCATACTTGTACGCAAAAAACTGATGTCTGAATGAGCTCTAAAACATCTCCATTTCGACACCAACTTCACACACAGCCCCTGTGGCTATGTAGTCAGGTGGTCTGCTCACCTGTATACTCTATACGCAAACTCCACTTACAAGTTTTCTAAAGAGCCAACGACTCAGATGTGACAACCGGAGGAAGATCAGGGACTTACTGTGCAGAAGACCAGGCCTGCTCTTGTGGCTGGAGAATTCTTTGGGACATCCACAGCTCTACACAGCAGAACTTCTGGGATGGTTTCCTCAGAAAGTTTGGTGTTCAGGCCTCGCCTACACACCCTGCTCAACCTGAAGGAAGAAACAAATCTGCCCAGAACTAACTAGTAAGATAAGAAGCTTCCTAGCCACACCTAGCCTTCTCAAGCTTCTCCACAGTTTCTGGAGGGAGCATGTATAGTCCTAGTGTAGGCTGTCTGCTGTGTCCCAATGAATTCCTAGCAGCTCACACAGATCCGCATTGTGCTCAGTGGGTATACAAACACTTCGCACATGGGTACTATTAACTGTCTGAATGCCAGGAGTATAAAGCGTGTATTGGACAGTATAATGTAACGTTAAGGCACTAATAACGTCAACATTTATGGTAACGTCAGCTGTGGAATATCTGTAATAAAGGATTAAATAGTATGAAAGCTTATGTTACACTTCTGTGATCACGCCTATTACCCCTCCGTGTCCCCGACACCCACCTCCACAACAGTAAGACGTAAATCACAGGTGAGGCCAAGCAAGCAGCGTATCTGCATTCCATCATCTCTTGTACAAAAATCGACAGCCTATTGGGATCAGTATCTATTATTTTTCTTACTCTCCTTTTCTGATTATGGATACTCAAAATAATGAAGAACGAATATATAAAAAAAAATCTTAAAAGTATAAATATTATTTTTATTATTTATTTATATAGCACCATTGATTCCAAGGTGCTGTACATGGTAAGGGGTTACATACAAATTAATAGATATCGTATACAGTAAACAAACTAACAATGACAGACTGATACAGAGGGGAGGGGACCTTGCACTTTCAGGCTTACATTCTACAGGTAAAATCTATATTTATAAAATTGAATGTATGTGTGTGTGTATCACCAACCAATCACGAAGCATCTTTCATTTCACCAGAGCTGTTCAAAAGAAGCTGATATGAGATAGGTTGCTATGAGCAGCAGACGCTGACCAGGTGGGAGAAATCTAGCATCCCCAGAAACAAAAGCTCCCAGCCATTGTCTGCCCCCCAGAAAGGAGCAGAGAGCACATGACAGAAATGAATTCCCCCTCCCTGCCCATATACCCATCACACATCCTCCATCCCATAGGCACATCTTCCCTCTTAAAGGATCTCCAGTATGGAAGTTAGGGAAAATCCCTCAGCGCTCTGATTCTGACCCCAGGCTTCTATTAAAGGGATCATTGGTATGGAAGTCAGGGCAAATCCATCCAGTGCTTTTGTTTTGACCCCAGGCCTCTCATAAAGGGATCCCTGGTATGGAAGTTAGGACCGTTCCACTCAGCTCTGTGGTTCTGACCCCAGGGATCAGGGGTCTGCAATCCGCTGAGATACCAACCTCTTTGGTTTCCTGGTGGATTAGCCTATTGCTGCCATCCTCCTTGGTAACCCGTTCATAACAGAATCACCAGCCAAAACCGCAGACTCTAGGGTACTCCAAAGAAGGAAAGAATTGTAAAAAAAAAAAAAAAAAAAGTGTCAGAATCTTTTATACATTTTTTCCTCTTTTTCTCTGGGGCCATAGGAGGATTTTTTTTTCCTTAGTGGAGACTAAGCAATTGTCCGATTGTGTTGAGCAGCTCGCTGCTGAAGTGCGGGGAATTTCTGCCCATCTCGCTCAGTCATCTGCTGTAGAAGCAAAGATTCCTACTCCTGATGTGTTTTCGGGGGATAGGTCAAAATTTTTGAATTTTAAGAATAACTGTAAACTATTTCTTGCTTTGAAACCTAATTCATCGGGGGGCTCGGTGCACCAGGTTAAAATTTTCATCTCCCTGCTGCGCGGCGATCCCCAGGATTGGGCTTTTTCTCTGACACCTGGAGATCCTATTCTCGCTAATGTAGATGCATTTTTTCAGGCCCTGGGGTTGTTGTATGATGAACCTAATGCTATTGATCAAGCTGAAAAAACCTTATTGGCATTGAACCAGGGTCAGTATGCTGCGGAGTTATATTGCCAGAAGTCCCGAAAGTGGGCGGTCCTTACTAAATGGAATGATGATGCCCTAGCAGCTCTCTTTCGAAAAGGTCTGGCAGAAACTGTAAAAGATGTTATGGTGGGATTTCCTGTTCCCTCTGGTCTTAACGACTCCATGTCATTAGCCATTCAAATTGATCGACGTTTACGTGAACGTAAAAGTACGCGAGAGGCGGTGCTGCCTTTTGAACAAACTTCTGAACCCATGCAATGTGATAGGGTTTTTTTCTAGGGCGCAATGTCAAGAGTTTAGAAGGTGTAATAAGTTATGCTTCTTTTGTGGGGACGCCTCTCATGTTATTTCTGTCTGCCCTAAACGAGAAAAACGTTTTGCTCACTCATTTGCCGTGGGGCAGTGTACAGCCTAAGTTCCTGTTGGTGGTTACCTTGATCTGCTCCTTGTCTACATTTTCTGCTAAGGCCTTTGTTGATTCAGGAGCAGCTTTGAATCTGATGGATCTTGACTTTGCCAAACATTGTGGTTTCCCCCTGGTGCCCCTGTGGACCCCTATCCCCTTGAGGGGGATTGATGCTACCCCTTTGGCGGAGAATAAACCCCAGTTTTGGACCCAGGTGATAATGCAGGTCGCCCTGGACCATCAAGAGAACTGTAAATTTTTGGTGTTGCACAATTTACATGATATTATTGTACGGGGTGTTCCTTGGTTGCAAACCCATAATCCCGTTTTGGATTGGAAATCTGTGTCTGTGGTGAGTTGGGGTTGTCAATGTGTTCTTAGTGACACTCCTGTTTTTTCCACCTCTCCCCATTCTCAAGATGTGACTATTTGGCTGATTTTTCTGATGTATTTAGTGAGAGGAAGTCCGCGTCTTTGCCGCCTCATAGGAGTTATGACTGCGCAATTGAGTTAATGCCCGATTGTACATTTCCCAAGGTTCGGCTTTTCAACTTATTGGTACCTGGACATGATGCTATGCGATCTTATATCAAGGAATCATTGGAGAAGGGTCATATCAGACCATCCTCTTCACCTTTGGGTGCAGGTTTTTTTTGTGGCCAAAAAAGATGGCTCATTAAGGCCATGTATTGAATATCATTCCCTTAAAAAAATCACTGTTAAATATCAGTACCCGTTACCCCTGATTTCTGATTTATTTTCCAGAGTTAAAAGTGCTTGTTGGTTTACCAAACTTGACCTCAGGGGGCGTATAATCTTATTCGCATCAAGCACGGGGATGAATGGAAGATGGCGTTTAATACTCCGGAGGGACATTTTGAGTACCTGGTGATGCCTTTTGGGCTCACTAATGCCCCTTCCGTCTTCCAATCTTTTATGAACGATATTTTCCGGGACTTTGTGGATAAGTTTTTGATCATTTATCTGGATGATATTTTGATTTTTTCCAGTGATTGGGATTCTCCGGACTGTGTTCCGGATTTTGAGGGAAAATACTCAGTATGTTAAGGGATCGAAATGTCTTTTTGGTGTACAGAGGATTTTGTTTTTGGGATTCATTTTATCCCCGTCGGCTATTGAAATGGACCTGGCCAAGGTACAGGTCATTTATGATTGGGTTCAGCCCACTTCTTTGAAGGCTCTCCTGATATTTTTGAATTTTGCTAATTTCTACCTTAAATTTATAAGTAATTTTTCTGGTATTGTTAAACCTCTGACGGATTTGACCAAAGAGGGCGCTGATGTGGTGTATTGGTCTCCAAAGGCAGTCTGGGCATTTCAGGAGCTTAAGCAGAGTTTCTCTTCTGCTCTGGTTCTATGGCAAACTGATGTCTCACTCCCATTTCAGGTGGAGATAGATGCTTCAGAGACTGGTTCAGGAGCCGTTTTGTCTCAAAAAGGTCCGGTAACCTCTAAGATGAATCCCTGTGCTTTCTTTTCTCGAAAATTTTCTCCATCTGAATGTAACAATTATGTGGAGAATCGGGAATTGTTGGCCATGAAGTGGGCATTTGAAGAGTGGAGACATTGGTTGGAGGGAGCTAGACATCAAGTTGTGGTCCTCACCGATCACAAGAATTTGATTTATCTTGAATCAGCCAAGCGCTTGAATCCTAGACAGGCTAGGTGGGCCTTGTTTTTCACGTGTTTTAATTTTGTGGTCTCCTCTCTCTCGGGCACTAAGAATGTTAAGGCGGACTCACTTTCTAGGAGTTTCTTTGTGGATTCTCTTGATGTGACCGAGCCTACTACCATTCTAAATGAGGGTGTAGTTCTTTCCGCCATCTCTCCCAATTTGAGACATGCCCTAGAGGAATTTCAGGAGGATAAACCTGAACGATGCCCTGTGGGAAAATTGTATGTCCCTGACCAGTGGAGGAGAAAAGTAATGTCTGAAATTCATTGCTCTACGATGGCTGGTCATCCAGGTATCTTTGGTACCAGAGATTTGGTGAGTCGGTCTTTTTGGTGGCCTGCCTTAGCTCATGATATCAGGAATTTTGTGCAGTCCTGTGGGACTTGTTCTTGGTCCAAGCCCTGTTCTCGTGCTAGTGGTTTGTTGAGGCCCCTGCCGGTGCCCAGGAGGCCATGGACCCATATCTCAATGGATTTTATTTCTGATCTTTCTGTCTCTCAGAGAATGACTTTTATTTGGGTGATCTGTGATAGATTTTCTAAGATGGTCCATCTTGTACCACTCCAAAAGATGCCATCTTCTTCTGAGTTGGTGCCCTTGTTTTTACAACAAGGGGTTCGGTTGCACGGGATTCCTGAGAACATTGTATCGGACAGAGGAGTCCAGTTTGTTTCCAGATTTTGGAGAGCCTTTTGTTCCAAACTGGGAATTCAGTTGTCTTTCTCCTCTGCATTTCATCCTCAGACCAATGGGCAGACTGAAAGAACAAACCAGACTTTGGAGTCCTATTTGAGATGTTTCATATCTGCTGATCAGGATGATTGGGTCTCATTTTTGTCCTTGGCCGAATTCGCGCTAAACAGTAGGGCTAGTTCTGCCACTTTGATGTCTCCTTTCTTCTGTAACTTTGGGTTTCATCCTCGATTTTCTTCAGGGCAGGTGGAAGCTTCTGCCTGCCCAAGTGTGGATTCTGTGGTAGAGAGAATGCAGCAGATTTGGGACCAAGTAGTGGATAAGTTGTCCCACTCTCCGGAAAAGGCCCAACGGTTTTCCAACCGGCATAGGACCATTGGTCCCCGGTTTAAAGTGGGTGATATGGTTTGGATGTCCTCAAAAAATATTCCCATGAAGGTTGCATCTCCAAAATTCAAGCCAAGGTTTATTGGACCTTATAAGATTTTGGAAATCCTTAATCCTGTTTCCGTTTGGCTCTTCCAGTTACGTTTAAGATTCATAACATTTTTCATAAATCTTTGTTGAAAAGGTTTGTGGAGCCAGTAGTTCCCATGGTGGCACCCCCTGACCCTGTACTGGTTAAGGGTAATTTGGAGTATGAGGTAGAGAAGATATTGGATTCTGGTCTGGCTAGACGGAGTCTTCAGTACTTGGTCAAGTGGAAAGGTTATGGCCAGGAGGATAATTCTTGGGTCTCTGCTTCTGACATTCATGCCAAGAGATTGATTCGTGCTTTTCACTGGGCCCATCCTGATCGGCCTGGTGGCGTGGATGAGGGTTCGGTGACCCCTCCCCAAGGAGGGGTACTGTTGCGAATTTTCTTGCTCGGACTTCTGAGCCGGAGCTCCCTCTGGTGGTTACTGGGAGTAGTGGAGCTGGCTAGTTTGATGGAAGTTTGCCACCTGACGACGATGATTGGGAATCTGGGATTACTGGCTGGGAGCATATAAGTGAGCAGGCTTCCCTTGGTGGTAGCTGGTGATTTTCTCCTTGTTCATTTTGAGTTCTTCTGTCTCCTGCCTGATCTGCATGGTTCAGTTATGTGATTCTTTTGCTAATCCTTTGCATCTAATCTGGTTGTGCCTTTTTTTTTCTTTCTGCTTTGTTGCTAGGGTTCAATGTACTGCCTGCTGGGGGCAGCGCTGGGCCCTGCTCCATATGTTACAGCTTGAGTCAGTTTGTTCAGTCCCCTGTTATATTAGTATCTTTTGCTTTGCTCCCAGTTCACACCAGAGTGCTGATCTAGTGGGGGTGAGGTCGTGTGGCCTCAGGTTTTTTGTATATCAGATGTGTTGGATCTTTTTTAGGGTTTTTGCATGATTGCAGACAGTATCTTTTCTGTCCTGTCCTATCTAGACAGTTTGGGCCCCACCATTTGCTCAGTCTATTTTCTGCCTATGTTTGTGTCTCATCTTGTCTCACCGACAATATATGTTTCGGAGCTGTCTATTCCTTTGGGGATCTTCTCCGGGGCAGTATAAATTTCACCTTTCTGGTTTTAGGCTTAGTTAGTTCTCCGACTGTGCCGAGGCGTCTAGGGCATCGTAGGAACGCTCCACGGCTACTGCTAGTTGTGTTGTTAGGATCAGGGGTCTGCAATCAACTGAGACACCAACCTCTCTGGTTTCCTGGTGGCTTAGCCTATTCCTGCCATCCTCCTTGGTGACCCGTTCATAACAGCTGACATTTAAGGATCGTATTAAGACATCAATCATGTGATCCCTAACTGACGTCATCTGGCAGCTGGGCACTTTTAAACAGTGCATGAGTTGTAAACATTGAACACATGAGAAGCTTGTTCATGTACATCTATGATAAACATAAGAAATGTAATAAAGCAGGCATGGGACCCATAACATCCACTAGAACGCAAGTATTGGAAACGAGAAGCCAGCTTAAAGTCCAGGGCTGGGGCCGTCCTCTTAAGGGACAAATCCATAGGTACAGGGGTGTATGGGTACAACTTAGTACCCTATATAGAGGGAAAAGGAAGGTCCTTACTAAGTTGCGAACAGTAACATATTTACATTATAAATAATAGTTTTCGTATCTTACTTACAGATTCAGGTCCGGTAGACCATTTTCTAGTAACTGTCTGTATCTAACAGGTAACTGACCTCGGATACTGCATTCTGAGCAGCAGTCAAGGGCAATACCGGGTATACACACACAACCCTGTACCTATGGATTTGCCCCTTCAGAGGCTGGTCCCAGCTACACTCAGGAGCCATGAACTCTAAGCTGACCTCTATCTTCCAAGACATTCGTTCTAGTGGATGTTATGGCTACCATTCCTGCCTTACTGCATTTTTTATGTTTACCATAGATGTAATGAACAAAATTCTCATTTGTTCAATGTTTATAACTTAAGCTTTATTTATGTTACAACCGCTGTGACCGTTGGCCACCATTACTTGTGTTAGGGACGGCGGAACGCACCAAATATAAATAATAGGAGGTGCATTCGCCGCCCGGGGTCCACCGTGCGGTAGGTGACTAGACCGCTGCTGGACAATGGCAGATGCACCAGAAGTGCCGTGGTGCGCACGGGTCAATGTCACCCGAACGCTAGGAGCGGCTCTGTTCAGACACAGTCGCTTGGCAAAAATATATGCAAAGGCGCTGGCCCTGTTAACGTCACAGGAGCCGGCGTGTGGCCTCGCAGCCGCGAACACCAATAGCTGCTGGTATTGCAGCGCAGCGGCAGCTAAAGCCGCAAGTGTCGGCGCCGAGAACCGGGCGCCGACGGACGCTAGTGTAGGCATGGAGCAAGTGGCATGTAGCTTGCCACAACCCTGGAGCTGACTATACACACTCAGTCACCACTCGTAATATCAGAGGGTAGGGGTTTCATAATGATTCCACACCAGTCCATGCATCCATCACCATACACACACAGAATAATATGCTACACTAGGGCATGGCCGAGCCGCCATGCGGGGCTTTTATAGCCATGCGCTTCCAGGACTTTCCAATACTTTAGGAAGGACCAATCAGATCTGACACAGGACCTGCACATGTGACCCCTGCTCTCCACTGAGAGGGCATGTTGCGGGCTTGCCCAGTAGCATGGCATGAGGACTTAGCCTCTGTAGCGGTTCCCTGCAAAGCAGGTTGCGCTACCATTGCTGCACCGGAGGTGGCAGAAACATCCAGGCTCACAGAACGAGTCTGAGGAGAATGCCTGGCTCACCGTGATTGCTGAGCAGGAGTCTGAGCGGTCGGAGGAGAATGGGAGACCGCAGGATGTCTGGCTCTGGATTCCCGCTGTGCAGTGCCAGGAATCCGACGCCCAACATTACCCCCCCTCCTAGGGCCCCCCCCCCTGAGCCTCACTGCGCTCAAAGGCCGCGATCAGGAGCGGTGCATGAATGTTTTCCACCGGCTCCCAGGTCCGAGCCTCGGGACCATGACCCTTCCAGTCCACCAAATAATTTTTTTTGCCACGGACAAACCTGCGCCCCACGATGGCGTTAACCTCAAACTCGTCAGACGATAAGTCTGATGACCCGGCAGATGACTCAGAAAACCGGATCATGTGAACTGGTTTGAGGAGGGACACATGGAACACGTCCGAAATGGCCAAATGTGGAGGAAGAGCCAGGCGGTAGACCACCGAGCTAAGTTGCTCGAGGACCTTGAATGGTCCAATGTATCACGGTGCGAACTTGGGAGACTTGACCCGCAGTTTAATATTTCGGGTAGAGAGCCATACCATGTCGCCAGGGGAGAAGCTTGGCGCGGGCCGCCGATGCGTGTCGGCGGACGCCCTCATCCTTTCTTTAGATGCCCGGATAGCATCCTGAGTGCGATCCCAAATGTCCCGGGCCTCCACTGCCCAGTCTGCCACCCTAGAGTCAGTGGAGGACACTGGCATCGGGACAGGGACACGTGGATGTTGACCGTAGTTTAAGAGGAAGGGCGTCTGTCCAGTGGAATCAGCCACCGCATTGTTTAAGGCAAATTCAGCCCAAGGTAGCAAGGATGCCCAGTCATCCTGCCTGGCAGAGACAAAATGCCGTAGATAGGTGAGCAAGGTTTGATTGGCTCTCTCGACCAAGCCATTCGTCTCGGGATGGTAGGCGGAGGACAGATCTAGCTCGATGCTGAGTAGGCTGCAGAGCTCCCTCCAAAACCGAGACACAAACTGGGGACCTCGGTCACTCATGATTTTGTCCGGCATGCCATGCAAACGGAATACGTGCTTAATAAACAAAGTGGCCAGACCTCGAGCGGAAGGCAGGCGTGCGAGTGGCACCAGGTGCACCATTTTGGAAAAATGGTCGGTAACCACCCAGATGACCGTACTGCCACCAGACTTGGGCAGGCCAACTATGAAATCCATGCCAAAAATCTCCCATGGTCTATCCGCCACTGGCAGGGGATACAACAGCCCCGCCGGCCTCTGTCTAGAGGGTCTGTTTCGAGCACACGAGACGCATGCTTGCACGTATTCCTTGACATCTCGAGCCATATGTGGCCACCAATATGACCTTGCCAGGAGTTCGGTGGTCCATTTATTGCCAAAATGACCACCCACCCTGGAGGCATGTGCCCAGGCGAGGACCTCCGGCCGTAGCTGAGGAGGCACCAAGGTCTTGCCTGGTGGCACTGACTCGAGAGCGACTGGAGCCACAGTCGTAAAACTCTCTGGCGGGAGAATTAACCGAGGCTCAGCCTCTCCTTCTTCCGCCGAGACCACCGAGCGTGAGAGAGCATCCGCACGGACGTTCTTCTCTCCAGAAAGGTAGTGCAGGGTGAAGCGGAAGCGGGAAAAGAAGAGCGACCACCTAGCCTGACGGGAGTTCAGGCGCTGGGCAGTCTGTAAATAGACCAAATTTTTATGGTCCGTATATACCTGGAAGGGAATCCGAGCCCCCTCCAGGAGATGTCTCCATTCTGAAAAGGCCAACTTCATGGCTAGCAGCTCCCTGTCACCGATGGAGTAATTCTTCTCTGCCGGTGAGAAGGTCTTTGAGAAGAAGAAGCAGGGATGCTTCCGACCTTGAGCGTCCTTTTGGAAAAGAACTGCTCCTGCACCGACAGAGGAGGCATCTACCTCTAGTATAAATGGCTTGTTCACATCGAGACGATGTAGGATGGGAGCACCAGCAAAATGAGACTTTATAGCCGAGAAGGCCTTGGAGACCTGTTCAGACCAAGCGATGGGGTTAGCTCCTTTTTTGGTGAGAGCAACCAAAGGAGCTACCAGGGTGGAAAAGTGTGGTATAAACTGGCGGTAATAGTTCACGAACCCCAGAAAGCGCTGCACCGCTTTGAGTGAATGAGGTTCTTGCCAGTCCATTGCCACTTGCAGTTTGGCAGGATCCATGGCCAGCCCCTGGGCCGAGATGATATAGCCCAGGAACGGCAAGGACTCCTGCTGAAACTGCTTGGCAAAGAGGGAATTCGTCCACAGACGATCGAAGACCCTGCAGACGTCCCTCCGGTGGGTAGCCAAATCTGGCGAAAAGATGAGTATATCATCCAGATATACCACCACCGAGGTAGAAAGCATGTCGCGGAAGACGTCGTTGACAAAATCCTGGAAGACAGCTGGCGCATTACAAAGGCCAAAAGGCATAACCAGATATTCGTAATGGCCATCCCTGGTATTAAAAGCTGTCTTCCATTCGTCTCCTTCGCGAATGCGGATCAGGTTGTATGCCCCTCGCAGATCCAACTTAGTAAAGATCTGGGCCCCTCGCAACCTGTCAAACAACTCGGAGATCAATGGTAGAGGGTATTTGTTTTTAACCGTGATCGCATTGAGACCTCTGTAGTCAATGCAGTGGCGTAACTCTCCGCTCTTCTTCTGAACGAAGAAGAACCCTGCACCAGCCGGTGACACCGACTTTCTGATAAAGCCTCTAGCCAGGTTCTCCCGGATATATTGTGACATAGCTTCAGTCTCAGGGAGAGATAGTGGATACACACAGCCTCTAGGAGGTTCTGTGCCTGGCATGAGGTCTATCGGGCAGTCGTAAGGACGGTGCGGCGGGAGCGTCTCTGCAGATTTTTTGGAGAAGACGTCCGCGTATTGGTGGTAGGGTTTAGGTAGTGCGGAGAGATCCGCAGGCACTTCAGTGGAAGTCACCTGAAGATTGCCACTCAGACATCTCCCCTCGTAGTCCTTGCTCCAGGCCAGTATCTTCCCTGTCGCCCACTCGATATGAGGAGAGTGGCACCGAAGCCAGGGAACCCCGAGCAGCACCTGATCGATGCCGTCTGGCAGGATTAGCAGGGACAGAGTCTCATGATGAGAGGGTGAGATAGTGAGCCCTAGTGGAGCTGTCTGATGGGTCACCTGAGAGAGTAACAGTGCTCCGTTAACCACCCTGATGGTCAGAGGCTGAGGTAATAATACCAGGGGAATGGCGTGTCTCTGGGTGAAGGTAGAAGACATAAAGTTCCCCTCGGCCCCAGAGTCCATGGTAACCTCTGCCTCCCAGGTGGAGGACCCACTGTCTAAGATGCCCTGGAATACCGGTTTGGGTGAGAAGGGTTTCATATTGGACTGCCCACTACCTACGGCCACTGGGCGTGGATGCCTTTTCGCCCGCAGAGAACACGTGCTAGCCGGGTGACCAAACTGTCGGCACTGATAGCAACGTGCAGAGCTTCGCATCGGTCGTGGCTTAGAGCCGGTGCGAGACACCTCCATAGGTTCCGAGAGTGAAAGCTCCTGTGCGGGGTATATTAGTGGTTCGGTGAATGTGGGAGCCAAGTTAACCCTACGTCTGGATTGTGCCCGTTCCAGCCCGCGCTCCGTAAACCGGAGGTCAATGCGGGTGGAAACGGCAATCAAATCCTCCAGACTTGTAGGAACCTCTCTGGTAGCTAGAGCGTCTTTAACGTGCTCAGCCAACCCTCACCAAAACACCGGGACTAAGGCTTTGTCCGGCCACTCTAACTCGGAAGCCAATGTCCGGAACCGGACGGCATAATGGCTGACCGAGATTGACCCCTGTGTTAGGGAGAGTAATTGTAAAGAGGTGTCGTGCGTGATCCGTGGTCCTAAAAAGACCTGCTTCAGGGCCGCGAGGAACTGCGCAGCACCCTGAACCACGGGATCATCACGTTCCCACAATGGCGTGGCCCACTGTAATGCTCTGCCAGACAAAAGTGACACAATAAACCCCACCTTAGCCCGCTCTGTAGGAAACCGTGCAGCCAGTAACTCAAGCTGAATTGAGCACTGACTGACGAATCCCCTACAGGTGGCGCTGTCACCCGAAAATTTGTCGGGAAGCGGGAGGAGAGAAAGTGTCGGTATGGGCAAAAGAGCGGGCGCACGTGAGACAGCCTCGGCGACTGTCTGGGCAGCAGCTAGCGCGGTATTCGCTGCTGAGTTGGCGCTCTCAATAGCCGCCAACCTGCTCTCCAGCTGCCGAATATAGCGCTGCAACTGCTGCACGTCTGCCATTGCCAGCCAGACCCTGGCACTAGTGTAATGTTAGGGACGGCGGAACGCACCAAATATAAATAATAGGAGGTGCGTTCGCCACCCGGGGTCCACCGTGCGGTAGGTGACTAGACCGCTGCTGGACAATGGCAGATGCACCAGAAGGTGCCATAGTGCGCACGGGTTAACGTCACCCGAACGCTAGGAGCGGCTCTGTTCAGACACAGACTCGCTTGGCAAAAATATATGCAAAGGCGCTGGCCCTGTTAACGTCACAGGAGCCGGCGTGTGGCGTCGCAGCCGCGAGCACCAATAGCTGCTGGTATCGCAGCGCAGCGGCAGCTAAAGCCGCAAGCGTCGGCGCCGAGAACTGGGCGCCGACGGACGCTAGTGTAGGCATGGAGCAAGTGGCATGTAGCTTGCCACAACCCTGGAGCTGACTATACACACTCAGTCACCACTCGTAATATCAGAGGGTAGGGGTTTCATAATGAGTCAGACACCAGTCCATGCATCCATCACCATACACACACAGAATAATATGCTACACTAGCGCATGGCCGAGCTGCCATGCGGGGCTTTTATAGCCATGCGCTTCCAGGACCTTCCAATACTTTAGGAAGGACCAATCAGATCCGACACAGGACCTGCACATGTGACCCCTGCTCTCCACTGAGAGGGCACGTTGCGGGCATGCCCAGTAGCATGGCACGGGGACTTAGCCTCTGGAGCGGTTCCCTGCAAAGCAGGTTGCGCTACCATTGCTGCACCGGAGGTGACAGCAACATCCAGGCTCGCAGAAAGAGTCTGAGGAGAATGCCTGGCTCGCCGTGATTGCTGAGCAGGTGTCCGAGTGGTCGGAAGAGAATGGGAGACCGCGGGATGTCTGGCTCTGGATTCCCGCTGTGCAGTGCCAGGAATCTGACGCCTAACAACTTGTCAGCTCAGTGGAGGGTGACCCAGACACAATGGTTGTGTAAAGTGACATTGTGCAGTAGCCATGATTGAGCTGCTACTCCATAACACCCTGGCGCTTAACAGGAAGGTCATGTTGCAGTCCCAATGTGCTGCATGTGTGGGGTGTATGACACTCACTTGTAGGCCGCAAGCCGTTGCCTAATCCAGGCTTTCGTCTTCAGGAGCCGCCGCACGTAGATCAATGGAGACCCAGTTCATTTTAGCAACCAAAAATTTACTGGACAGTTCAATTTCAGCAGATTATAAAATACAGTACTGGGGCACATCACTTCTTGTTTCTTGATTCCTTAATACATTATGTTTCTAGCATTCCTCCTGCACTATCCCTACATTTACTGTTTTTTTTAAGCTCCAAGGATTTCCCGTCCAGTCCCACACTACACCATCACCTTCCTTTCACACAGTTCCACTCCCATCACCCCCTGTACTCAAGATGATAATGCCTTTTTCATAATACCAGTTCCGAGTCTTGAAGGGATTCTAGTAAGGCCTCTGACTGCCATGAATGATAGCTTCTTGCTGACCCTAGCAGCCCACTGCACTTGAACTTAAGCTTGGTTACTGTTCTTTCTTATTTGACTGATTACCAGGAAACAGGCTCCTTTTACCGGGACTTGTAACTCCCACTATGGGATTGTCCCAAACTTTAACTATGTCTACAGTATGAAGCTAGGTAGGTCACCTTTACAACAGCATGCATTGTATCACCTATCACACTCTATATATTATACATTAAATATATTACACTTACATGGCTTACCAAGTCCATCTTATGTCCTAAGGTTTCGTTTACACTTCCCGTGTTTTTGCAGGCCGTATTGCCGTAATTTTCGTGGTCTACAGCAAAAATAGGCCACAAAATATGTTTTTGGATCGTCGTTTTTTATGTTTTAAAAAGTTGGCTGAAAAAAAAACTTTGTTCCGCAAAAACAATCTTCCGTTGTTTTGTGGCACCATTGATTTCATTGGGGGCTGTGTCCGTAAAAATATCGAGCAAGCTCGATAATTTTTCACGGCCGTAAATATGGCCCTCATGGCCATACGGTGCTCCGACTAATTTTTGCGGGCCTCATAGAAATCTATTGGGTCCGCAAAAACGGCCCCCAAAAACACGGTAAGTGTAAAAGAAGCCTAAATCTTAACCTATACCACTCCTATATTGTACACTAAATATTGCTACACATTATTATTTACAAATACATATATACACATATATACAGTATACCCAAACTAACCTTATTCACACTATATTACAGTGGGATTGGTGACTTCAGGATAGGTGTTGAGGAAGAGGGTGCAGTGTCTGGCACAGGGATGAAGCAGTGCTGATGGGGTTGCAGGAAGAAGGCAAGGACAGAACAGGGTGCAGTTTCTTTACCTTTACTTTGCTTGGCAAATGCAGTCCAGGGTCCAGATTACAGATGGCACAGGGGCTGGCTAGTCTGGAAGCAACTTAGGAATCTCTCTATGCAGATGGGTTGTGTAGTCTCCTTCCTAGTGCTTATTTTTAGGTACTTGCAGTACTGTGTTACACTGAAATTCCACTTGTTTATTCTCTTTAGAACTCCCTCATATGGCAGACAGCTGTAGCCTTCCTCTTCTGGCTCACACGTTGCTGTTGTGCCTCCGAGTCTTATGTGGGACTAGAGCATTTATAGCTTCCTATTCCTCTGGTTTCTGTTGCAGGATCATCAGTGTCTGTACAGCCTTGGAGACGGGGCTACAGATCATGCACTATAGCTGGGAATGAGCCTGAAATCTCTGCTCAATCTCCCAGCTCTTCTCCTCCACGTCCACACACGTTGCCCTCCACACGAACTCCTCCTAATTTTTCCCTCCTGGCACCTAGAGAGTAGCTCCTCCCCCAGTTTTGGTTCAGAACTCCCTCTGCTGACCTGGAATGGAAACTGTGTTGTGTGTTGTGGTTAACTGCTAGAGAGATCCTTTATTGATTCCAAGCATGACATCACACTCCCTAGGAGGAAGGCAATGCCACTGTGGCGTCCATACTCCTCGGGGTACCACATTCCCCCTAGTGTAATTCAGTTCTCCCGGACTGAAGAGAAAACATGTAAAAACATTTTAACAGATTAACAATTGTAACTGTTAAAAGATTTAAAAAAAATGAAAAATTACAAAAACCAAAGTTCACAAATAGTCCTGATGATGACTAGTCCAAGCATCAATGTCCATGGTCCAATTCCTGAGCAAGTTGGTAAACTATTTACAGGTAGAATTTTGACCACACATAGTCCTGTGGTCCAATTGTCCATTGAAACAAAATAAAATATCCAAAAAGTCTTACAGAGTCTCTGTAGGCACAAAACTTGTGACATTGCATATTTACAGGTTAACATTTACAAAACTTATCTATATGCGGAACCTTAGGGGTGGAATACCTTGGGTACTACAAACAGACCTACGTAGCACTGGTATGGGTAAACTGGGTAGTAGCCATCTGCAAACTCTTAGACTCACTGTGGGCATGACAGATTCACCACTGGCAGGGCGAAGATTCTCTGACTCCACTGCTGGTGTGGCATCCGCTGCCTGAACTTCCTGATTTTCAGAGTTCTCTTGAGTCTCTGCTACTTCAGTTGCAGTAGGCTGGGGAAAGATTAGGACAGGAACTACGATGGCTTGATCCATTCTTGTCCAGTTTGCAGGAAATTCTCAGAGTACAGTGCTGACCTTTTCTTCTTCTTCTAGGGGTTGAAGGTTGTTTTGTTCTCCCATCCTTTCCTTTAGCTGGTCAGGGCACAGTTTCAGATGATCCCTCGATACTGCTGATGATGTTTCTCCTCCATCCTTACTGATAAGGCACACTTTGGTGTTGTTGAAGCTTGATGGTAAGACGGTGTAGGGTTCAGCTTCCCATTGGTCATCCAATTTATGCATCCTCCTTTTCCTCTTTAGGGCTTGTTCTCCTGGTGACAAGGGAACTGCAGGTGCATGTTGATTGTAGTTCTTCTCCTGCTTTTGTCTCGCCTGAGCTAGACTCTTTTCTACACACTCTTGTACTCTTCGGTATTGCTCCTGCCACTCTGTATCCCTGTCAGCATCTGGTGATGTTACCTCAGGTATAAGGACTCCCATATCCAAATCAATAGATAACTTGCCAGGCCTCGCTCTCATTAGGTAGGCTGGAGTGCAGTTGGTGGAATTCACAGGTATGTGATTTTAGAGGTCTACCAGATCTGGCAACTTCTCTGGCCACAGATTCCTCTCTTCCAAAGGCAAGGTCTTCAGTAGGTCGACCACCACCTGATTCATCTTTTCACACATGCCATTGGTCTGTGGATGGTACGGTGTTGTCCTGATCTTCTTGCAACCGTACAAGTTACAGAATTCCTGGAACACTCTGCCTCAAAGGCTGGACCATGATCTTGCTCGGGATAGCCGTGTGGTCGACAAAAGTGCTGTTGGAATGCTCTGGCTGCTGTCCTGGCTGTTTGATCCTTGATAGGCACAACTACCAGGAATCTCGAGTAGTGGTCAGCGATGGTAAGAGCATAAATGTAGCCTGAACGGCTTGGGACCAGCTTCACATGGTCCAGGGCGACCAACTAGAGTGGCTGTTTGGTTATTATTGGCTGCAAAGGAGCTCTTTGGCTGTTACGGTCCTTTCTGCGCAGGTTGTATTGTCCACACTCCCGGCACCAATTTTCAATGTCCTTCCTCATTCCAGCCCAGTAGAATCTCTCCCGGAGCAAGGCTTCCAACTTCTTCCATGCGAAGTGTCCAGCTCCATTGTGATAGGCTTCTAAGACCATTGATGCCTCCCTCTTTGGGACTATCACCTGCCAGACCAACTAACGAGTGCGGGCATTGATACTCCTCCGACACAGCTTTCCCTCATAGATGAACAGCCGACCTCTTTCCTTCCACAACTGCTGGGTTTCTTCAGTAGCATCTGGATCTGGGCGTGAGTCAGCTTGTGACAGTAGCTCCTTTACCAGGCGGACTACGGGATCGCTATCCTGCATTTCAGCCCAGTCATGATGAGGCAATGGATTTAGGGTGGCCTCTTTCATGATAGACCGTCTGTTTCTCACTCGTTGGGCCACAATTGGCCGGTGGAAGGCTGGTAACTCTATTTCTTCGAGTGCCTCAGGGTCTTCTCCTGCATCTGGCAGATTAGCCATTCTGACAGCGCATCAGCATTGGCATTCTTGTGCCCCACTCGGTACTTGATGGTGAATTCATAGTTAGACAGCCGGGCCATCCATTGCTGCTCCAGTGCACCTAGTTTGGCAGTTTCCAAGTGAGTCAACGGGTTGTTGTCCGTGAAGATGGTAATGTTGGCTGAAGCTAGGTAATGCTTGAATCGTTCAGTCACAGCCCAGACTATGACGAGGAACTCCAGTTTGAAGGAACTGTAGTTGTCAGGGTTCCTTTCACTGGGACGAAGCTTCCTGCTGGCATAGGCGATCACTCTTTCTTTGCCGTTCTGTACCTGTGACAGTACTGCTCCCAGTCCCACGTTGCTGGCATCAGTATACAACACAAATGGCTGGTCATAATCTGGGTAGGCCAGAACTTCATCTCCTGTGAGAGCTATTTTCAGTCGAGTGAAGGACCTCTACAGTTCCTCATTCCATTCAAATGTAGGATTCTTCTTCCTGACTTTCTTGGGCTGGCCCACCAGAAGATTTTGCATAGGGCTATATCAGTGAAGCCTTTGACGAACCTTCGGTAGTAGCCTACCAACCCGAGGAATTGATGTACCTCATGGAGGTCACTGGGTTTCTGCCAGTCCCGGATGATGGTGACTTTGTCAGGATCCGGTGCCACACCTTCTGCACTCACTACATGACCGAGGTACTGTACCTTGGGCTTAAGCAGGTGGCATTTGGATGTCTTCACTTTCAGGCCAAAGTTGGACAAGGCTTCAAACACCTCAGCCAGGTGCTTCAGATGGTCTTCATAAGTCTTGGAGAAAACAATGACACCGTCAAGGTATAACAGTACTGTCTCGAAGTTCTTGTGTCCAAGACAGCACTCCATTAGCCGTTGAAATGTCCCAGGGGTGGTGCAGAGCCCGAATGGCATGTAGTTGAACTCGCAGAGACCCATTGGGGTGGTAAACGCTGATTTCTCCTTGTCTGCCTCTGCCACGGGAACCTGCTAATGAGATCCAAGGTGGAAAAATAGTTAGCAGTTTTAAGTGTGGCTAATGACTCCTCAATTCTGGGTAATGGGTAGGCATCCTTATGTGTAATGCTGTTAATTTTTCTGTAATCAACATACATTCTCATGGTACCATCTTTCTTTTTCACAAAGACTATTGGGGCTGCCCAGGGGCTACAACTGTCTCTGATCACCCCAGCCTCCTTCATTTCCCGCAACATACTTTTGGCACATTTGGTATTGTGTTGGGGGTATAGACCAGTACCTTTCTTTAATGGGGGGATGATCTCCAGTGGGGATATGGTGTTGAACCCCTTTTGCCTTCCCAAAGTCTAGAGGGTGTTTACTGAATACCCGCTCATACTCCTGAGTCACTCGGTAAACCCCACTCTTTTGGTATGAAGGGGTGGAGTCAGTTCCCACCTGCAGCTGCTGACACCACTCCTCCAGCTGCTTTACAGAGCCATTGTCCTCCACCTGGTCAGATGAGACCAAGGGCTCTGCTGCCCGTATTGCATTGTTACAGACAGTAAGCAGCTTAGCAACTGTGGCATACCGAGGTATTGTGGCCTCCTCCTCCCCAAAATTCAAGAGGCGTACAGGAACTCTCCCTTTGCGAACATCAACTACCCCTCTGGCTGTCAGGACAGTAGGCCGGCTATCAGAGTACACTGGCTCTACCAGTGCTTGGTAATCTTTACCTCTGAGGCCTATGGCTGCCCGACACCAAATCAACATTTCACATCTGGGGGGTATCGCAATGGGGAAAGAATCACTCACTCTGACGCTGCCAATTTCTCCGCCAGACAGTTCTACCTGCTGTCTTTGCATTAGGGCCTTGATCTCCTTCTGCAGGACTCGTTGTTCACTGGAACCAGCAGTCTCGGCTACCTGTTGTAACAAAACAATAACCTCGGAAAGACAATTTTCAATCACATTAGTACGTAGGGTCATCATTGGGTTACATTCTCGTCGATCAATGTCTACAACTATCAGACCTTGAGATTTTAACTCTACTCGCCCCACTTTAATAGTAATCTCTTTACATCCTACTTGCGGTAAAGACTGACCATTGCTGGCAACTACTGTCAGTTCATCACTTGGGCCACGGGTAAGTTCAGAGTCAGCCCAATACCGCTTGCAAAGGATATATGGCATAGTTGTCACCTGAGAGGCAGTGTCCAGCAAAGCGTTCATGGAGATGCCGTCAATCACCACTGGGAGGATCGGTCGCCTTCCAACATACTTGGCTCGCCAGTTCTTTGGGCCTTGTGGTCCTACTCCTGGGGGTTGGCCCTCTGCCCCAGGGGTTGCTCATTTAAATAACAGAACCTTGCGATGTTGCCTGCCTTGCAGCAGCGACGGCAGATGGGACGTCCATCCAGGTCATAGCAATCATTGTCTCTCCCTCGGCGTGGTGGGATCCTCTTCTTCCGTAACCATGGGACATCCTCTGGACTGGAGGCCAGCTGGATCTTCTCCTTTGAGGACGCCTGCATGGACTGCACGGTTTTGGCAAGTGCAGCCATATTTTTGGTCAACTCCTGGACCTGAAGATGCAGTTCGGCAGATGGGTCTTTGTCTAGAGTCTGTGCATCAGTCTCCACAGGGCTGGGAGGGAAAGATGCTGCTTCTATGTGGTATGTGATCACTGGGTGCCTAGGGGGCGCTGGACGGCTGACATTTGGTTCATGCAGCACCCGAATAGCCCTGTCCTTGAAGTCTGCAAAGTCTAGATCAGGGTTTTGTAGGGCTATGATGCGCAGCTATGCTCTGTGGGTACTTGATAGGAGTCCCTCAATAAATTGCTCCTTTAACAGTCTGTCTTTGAATTCACTCAGGGTATGTGACTCACCTGAGTACTACGGTAGCCAGGCCGCTCCCGGTATATAGGGCATGGACAGCGGCATTATGGGGACTGCTGCGGTGGGCGCTGATTCTTGCGGTGCCCTGGAGGCAGCGCTGGCTGCTGGATGCAGCGGCGCTACGGGAGCCGCCGCTGCGCTGGGCCAGCATCTTGTGGCGCTGTGGGGTTTGCAGTGGCGTCCGCCGCCACGTCTGCTGTTGCTTCAGACATTCTCTTCCCCCCCTAGTTAATGTTGGCCAGGCCCTGGGTTGCGCTGGCTTACCTGTTACCGCTCCACCAGCTGGACGAACGGGGGACGCCGGGGCTGCAGGCCTCGGCTTCTCACTTCTCGCGCGCTGGCCTCTTCCCGCACATCGCTTCACTTTCTCGCGCTCTTCGGCTGGCTCCGCCCACGACGGCCCGCCCCTTTGGTTTCCCGCGTGTGCCAAGCAGCGGGGTAATGGTGGCGATGGCACCGACAGTCTGTGGCACACAACACAGTCTCTGGCACACAGGACCTGGGGACACCGGGCTCCGTTTATCCTGTTCGTGACGCCAAAATGGGACGCCCTCCCAGGGCTGTGGGGTACTCGGTACCGGGCCGGTCTCTCAAAGGGGAATGTCACAGCAGCGGTGACCCGGTCCGTGGCCCTGGGTGCCCATGTAAAAGGGGTTCAGTGATGGAATAAAGTTTATGAGTGAATGATTCGTGACGCCACCTGTGGTGCTCGGCAAATAGGGGGTTAAGCCGACACTGCTGGCAGATTCTCTGGGACAGATGGTGTAAGGCAGCAAGGTGTATTAGCTCCCCACAGGTAGAGCTGTAATCCCAGGGCAGTGAGGATAGGTGTTGAGAAAGAGGGTGCAGTGTCTGGCACAGGGATGAAGCAGTGCTGACGGGGTTGCAGGAAGAAGGCAAGGACAGAACAGGGTGAAGTTTCTTTACCTTTACTTTGCTTGGCAAATGCAGTCCAGAGTCCAGATTACAGATGGCACAGGAGCTGGCTAGTCTGGAAGCAACTTAGGAATCTCTCTATGCAGATGGGTTGTGTAGTCTCCTTCCTAGCGCTTATTTTTAGGTACTTGCAGTACTGTGTTACACTGAAGTTCCACTTGCTTATTCTCTTTAGAACTCCCTCGTATGGCAGACAACTGTAGCCTTCCTCTTCTGGCTCACACGTCGCTGTTGTGCCTCTGAGTCTTATGTGGGACTAGAGCATTTACAGCTTCCTATTCCTCCGGTTTCTGCTGCAGGACCATCAGTGTCCATATAGCCTTGGAGACTGGGCTCCAGATCTTGCGCTATAGCTGGGAATGAGCCTGAAATCTCTGCTCAATCTCCCAGCTCTTCTCCTCCACGTCCACACACGTTGCCCTCTTCACACGAACTCCTCCTAATTTTTCCCTCCTGTCCCCCAGAGAGTAGCTCCTCCCCCAGTTTTGGTTCAGAGCTCCCCCTGCTGACCTGGAATGGAAACTGTGTTGTGTGTTATGGTTAAGTGCTAGAGAGATCCTTTATTGCTTCCAAGCATGACATCACACTCCCTAGGAGGAAGGCAATGCCACTGTGGCGACCATACTCCTGGGGGCGCCACAACAGTACAGTCCACCACTCTTACAGCCATGCTGCCATATTTTGTCTTTCCGGTTCATTGAGTTGATTGTCAGTTCACCAGCTCTGTTCACTCTTATTGGGTAAAACATTCTTATTTATATCCAGAAGCTAAAAACTTGCTCCATCATTTTTCTAAATGACTACTTTCTGGTTGTTTAGCTCACAAAATATCCCCTGCTCAGCAAAAACACAGGAATAGACCTGTACTGATCTTTGGCCTTTGGGTGTAAAAAATGTTCTTATCAGCTGACAGCAAACAGAGATTTTCAAAATAGTGAAGAATTAAATGGGTTGTAAAGTGAAAATAAGATCACTTATCCATAGATTTTGGGGGCTTGACCACTAGGACGCGCACCTTTTCTTCCCATTAAGATGGTGCGACAATGTGCATGCTCCACTCATTTCCTATGGAGCTGCTGGGCACTGTGCTTGTTTTTTTCTGGTAGCCCCATGTAAAATGAATAGAGGGTGGTTGGGTTTCAACCTGCTGCTCCATTTTGTAATGGGGATAAAAGTTCCCCTCTCTTCCAGTGAAAGTCAGGAGGCGGGACTCCCATCAGTTATCACCTATCCTGTCGAAGGGGGCTTACTTTTTTTCACTGGACCAACCCTTTAACCCATTCCTGACATGTGCCGTACATATACTGCTTCTGCGGGAGGTGTGTTCCCGCAAAGAGAAGTATATGTATGGCGCTGCTATCGTACGGCCGCACATTGAGCACAGCGGCGATCGCGTGCGAGTATCAGCTGTATGTGACAATTGACACCCCGCAGCAACACCCACGATTGGTGCTAACCTCTCTGATGCTGCTGTCAGTAGTGAGAGCGGCATAGAGAAGCATCGCACAGGGATGGGAGCCCCATCTCTGCGCGCTTCCATCAACCATGCGAACGCGTTGTCCCGAAGGTCTCCATGGAGACCCTCGCTCCAAGATGGCCGCAGGGTCCTTCCGTACCTGCAGGGAAGGTGTCAGATCAGCGATCTGATGCAATATAGTTATGTCCAATCCTGGGCCAATGTAAAAAAGTGGAAAAAAAAATTACAAAGTGTAAAAATATTTTTTTTAAAATCCCTAAATAAATAAAAAATAAAATAAATATTTTTCCAATAAATACATTTATTTATGTAAATAATAAAAAATATCTAAAAGTACACATATTTGGTATCGCCGCGTCTGTAACGACCCGCTCTATAAAACTGTCCTGCTAGTTAATCCCTTCAGTGAACACTGTAAAAAAATAAATAAAAAACCAGGCAAAAAACAATGCTTTATCATCATACTGTCGAAGAAAAAGGGGAATAAAACGCGATCAAAAAGACGGATGTAAATAAAAATGGTACTGATGAAAACATCATCTTGTCCACCAAAAAACAAGCTGCCAAACAGCTCCATCAGAGGAAAAATAAAAGTTATAGCTCTCAGAATAAAGAGATGCAAAAATAATTATTTTTTCTATAAAATAGTTTTTACTGTGTAATAGTGCCAAAACATAAAAAAATATATAAAGATATAAATGAGGTATCGCTGTTATCGAACTGACCCGAAGAATAAAGCGGTCTTACCAATTTTATCTCAGGCAGAATGGTATAAAAAAACAAAAAGCAATTCCTGAATTGCTTGATTTTATTTCATTCTGTCTCCCAAAAATCAGAATAAAAAGCGACCAAAAGATGTCATGTGCCCAAAAATGGTACCAATAAAAATGTCAGCTCGCCCCACAAAAAACAAGCCTTCACATGACTCTGTCGGTCCAAATATGAAAAAATTAAAGCTCTCAAAATATGGTGATGCAAAAACTGGTTTTCGCAATGAAAAGCGTCTTTTAGTGTGTGACAGCAGCCAAACATAAAAACCCGATATAAATCTGGTATCACTGTAATCGCACTGACCACAAGAATAAAGTCGCCTAATCACTTATACCGCACGAGGTAAGGCCTAAAAAATAAATGAAACCAATACTTCACATGCTGCTGCTTTTTTCATTCTGCCTCCCAAAGATTGCAGTAATGCTGGGCGCACATTTATCCTGCGCTCTGCGCTGAGCTCTTCCACCGGGGTTTCCGTGTAAATCTCTGAAATACATGATTCAGACAGAGGCCTCAGCAGAAAAATTCCCTATAATGAGGCAGATGGAGGCACTGTGGACGCCGTCTGACCTGTGATCCGGCGGTGTCCGTCTTTATAGGATTGCATAAAAGTGCCGTCGGCCACAGTTTTGTGCACTTCTGAAAATGACACTGCTAAACAGAAGCCAGATGGAGTCCAGAGTAACTCTGCTGTCTCATTGTAGTGAATGAATCCCTTGGGGGTTTTATCTGTCACGACACTCGGAGATTTAGATGGAAACCCCAAAATAAGTGCTCAGCGAAGAGCGCCAGGTAAATGTGATCATAAACGTTATGTAAAATGTTCCCAATAAAAGCTTCCACTCGATCCACAAAAAAAGCATGTTCCCACTGAGATCTGTCATCTGTTAATGGAAATATAGGGCGCTTCCACATAACTGGTAGCACAAAGGCTCTGGAAAAGCGAAATGGCTCCTTGCTCCTCGATAGAAATTCAGCAAATTCTCCGCTTCCAAATCCAATATGCCCCCACTCCCTTCTGAGCCCCAGTGTGCTTAAACAACATTTAGAGCCCATATGTTTGCATTTCTGTAGTGATGAGAGCCCACCTAATTTACTGGTGTGTGTCTCCAGAAGCATGAGCTGGGCATAATGTACTTGTGACTGCAACGTAATGGTCACTACAACGGCAGTTTGCAATTTTCGCTCAGCATCAACCACTGCTGCCTGTTTCTGAAGCTAAATTCCCAAAGGGTTATAATTTCCAAAATAGGGTCCCTCATGGGGGAAATCTGCTGTTCTGTCACCTCATGGGCTCTGCCAATGTAACATGGCACCCTCAAACAAGTTCAGCAAAATCTGCACTGTAATGTGGTGTTTCTTCCCTTCTGAGCTTTGCATTGTGCCTCAGAAGTAGTTTTTGACCACATATGGGGTTTCAGTGAACTCAGAAGAAATTAAACAACAAACTTTGGGGTCCATTTTCTCCTTTTGCTCTTGTGAAAATACAAAAATTGGAGCTAAAAAAGATTTTTGTGGGAAAAATGTGATTTTTTTTTTTTTTAATTTTCACGGCTTAACGTTATAAACTTCTGTGAAGTACCAGGGGGTTCAAGTTGCTCAATACACATCTAGATAAGGTCCCAAAGGGGTCTAGTTTCCAAAATGGTTTCACTTGTTGGGGGTTTCCACTGTTTAGGCACACCAGGGGCCCTTAAAATGCGACATGGCGTCCGCTAATTATGCCAGAAAATTTTACATTCAAAAAGTGAAATGGCGCTCCTTCCCGTCCGTGCCCTGTAGAGTGCCCAAACAGTAGACTTCCCCAAGATATGGGGTATCGGCATGCTCAGGAGAAGTTGCACAATAAATTGTATGGTCCAATTTCTCCTGTTAGGTCTTAAAGGAAAGTTTTTGTGAAAGAAAGTAAATATTTTTTTTTTCTTCCATATTCCATAAATTCCTGTGAAGCACCTGAAGGGTTAATAAACTTCTTGAATGTGGTTTTGAGCACCTTGAGGGGTGCATTTTTTAGAATGTTGTTATTTATGGGTAATTTCTGTCATATAGGCCCCTCAAAGTCACTTCAAATGTGAAGTGGTCTCTAAAAAAATGGGTTTGCAAATTTTGTTGTAAAAATGAGAAATCGCTGGTCAAATTTTAACCCTTATAACTTCCTAACAAAAAAATAATGTTTCCAAAATTGTGCCGATATAAAGTACACATGTGGGAAATGTTATTTATTAACTATTTTGTGCGATATGACTGATTTAAGGGCATAAAAATTACAATTTTGAAAATTGTGAAATTTTCGCCTAATTTCCATTTTTTTCATAAATAAATGCAAGTCATATCAAAGAAATTTTACAACTATCATAAAGTACAATATGTCATGAGAAAACATTCTCAGAATCACCGGGATCTGTTGAAGCATTCCAGAGTTATGACCTCATTAAGTAAAGTAATAATGGTCAGAATTGTAAAAATTGGCCTGGTCAGGAAGGTGAAAACAGGCTTCAGGGTGAAGGGGTTAAAATACAAATTCATCACTTTTTTTTTCTTCTTAAATTAACTGCCTTTTTTGGGGCCAAATTTTTCAAAAATTTGTCACAAAGTTAAAATAGGCATTTTTTTCTATCTTGAACTGTTTTTGAGTCTTTTTGGTGCCAAAAGTTGCACTTTTTAAAAAATGTAAAATTTGCACTAAAATACTGGTGTATTCAAAAATACACCAGGAGGGACTAGAGTGGAGTTGCGTAAATTTTTTTCAATCTTTCATTTCAGGTAATTTTCTCCTTGAAGCAGGGCTCTCAGTTCCGGCACCACACAGTGTTAGGGTCCCGTCACACATAGCGACTCACCCGCGATCCTGACAACGATATCACTTTGTCAGGATTGCTGGTGAGTCGCTACATGGTCACTGGTGAGCTGTCAAACAGACAGCTTCACCAGCGATCAGCACCAGCGACAGCGAGCGGGCACGTCGCTGTGTACTTTAGTTACCAGCGCGCTGATGCAGGGAGCTGGTTACTAAGGTACACATCGGGTTTCTAAGGGGCGCGTAGCACTTAGAATCCCGATGTGTACATTAGTTACCAGTTCCCTGCATCAGCGTGCAGGTAACTAAGGTACACATCTGGTTTCTAGGCGCAACGCGCCCCCTTAGAAACCCGATGTGTAGCTTAGTTACCAGCTCCTGCTCGCTGGTCGCTGGTCTCCCACCTGTCACACGCAGCGATGCGTGCTGACCAGCGACCCCAAAATGTCCAGACATTTCAACAGCGATCAGCGATACCTGGCAGGGGGGCCGGTCGCTGATAGCTGTCACACACAGCGATCTCGCTGGTGAGATCGCTGTTGCGTCACAAAACTAGTGACTCAGCAGCGATCTCACTAGCGAGATCGCTGTGTGTGACGGGGGCTTTAGAATGCTATTAACCTGCAGATTAACCCCATATCTGCAGGTTAATAGGTTATCTTATATGACAGGTTCCCTTTTAAAATGGTTGCCCACTACTTTTATATTTATATTCATGCACTATCAATAGGATAGGTCATTAATATCAGGTTTGCTGTGGTCCTACATGCGGCGCCCCCACTGGTCTCTGTTAACACCTCTGTTGGTGGCCAGATGTAGACACTGTACTGAGCAGAACACAATGAAGAGAATAGGAGCTAATCTGCAGTACCTTCACCAGTCACTGCCGAGTGGACAGAGTTGTGGTGTTCTGCTCATTGTTTATAGCCAGCCTCTGCTTGAGGATAAAATAGATGTGCACTGGGCGTGTTGCGTATTTAGACCAACACAATCTTGTATTTGTGACCTATCAGTCCATAAGTCATCAATATAAAAGCAGTGGACAATCCCCTTAATGGGGTTATCCGAGGCTATTTTATTTTATTTTTTTTATGAGGCTAAGAGTTTACAAGCAGGTAGTCGCTGACCTCTGCAGGCTTGGAGCGACCAGCTATTCTGCAGCTTTTGGTGACGTCATATCGACAGAGCAGCTGCTGCTCTTCTGCTTTGCTCTGTTGACTAGGCGTCAATGACGATGCGATGATAATTGACAGCAAGCTCCCTGCTGCCTAACTGCGGGGAGTTGTTCATCAATCAGCATGATGTCGGTAGTCACACCCCATCAACAGAGCAGCCGGGAAGAAGAGCTGCTCTGTTGACATGAGGTCAAATGAAGCAGCAGAATTGCTGACAGGAGTGGTTTGTGACCGCTGTGAGCCTGTGTTGGGCAGAACAGGCAGGTAGTTAGCAACTACCTGCCAGACAGTTCTTGGTGCCATGAGAAAAAAAAATAAATTAGTCCTGGATAATCCCTTTAAATAAACATGCTCCATTGAATATTTGGTAAGTTTTTTTTTTACCTCAGCATTTGTAACTCAAAATAAGGAGAGGAAAAATCAGAGGAAAAGTATAATAGAAACACGTCACCACTTTGGCATACTGAATGTCCTTTGACCCATTTGTTATGTGTTTAGACACTTTTTACAACTTGTTTGACAAAGGACTTAAAGTGTAACCTTCTGCTCAAGATGAAGTTGTAAAAAAGTAGTAATCAGTAAGCCATGCTGTAAACTAAACTTTTGACAGAATTAAAAACAATACATAGCCTCACTTATCTTAGAGGCTAAGCACAGAATACCTTTATACAAAATATTTTTATTGCTTATTTTTTTAATGTAAAGTTAACCCCTTTCCACTATTGGATATAAAAGTGTACATTCTAAGGGCTCTTTCCGACGTCAATGTTTTCAGTACGTGCAGCGACAGTTTCCAGACGTACTGGAGACACACACTCAAGTGAATAGGTCTGAGCACATTTCAGTGTGTTTCCATGGACCGTGTGTCTGTGGGAAAAACACACATGTCTGCTTTTTAGCTGCAGCATGGGCCTCAAAATGTCCAGCACAAGTGCACACTAATGATAACTTCGGTGTGTCATTAGTGTGACACGTACCAGCCCCTGGGATGCAGTGGCACTGTTCACGCTGTTCTTAGATGCCTGGTGCTGAAGACTGCTCACATTATTGTTCCCTGCTCTGCCGGCAATCAGTGCAAGCAGGTGACAATGGTGAAAGTTGCATTCAAGTGTAAAATTAAGAATAAAATAAAAAATCACAATATGCTCACCTTCACACCTAATCTCATGACTCATTTGTCTCGTGTAAACAAACAAAAATAAAAAACATCAATATCACTCACCTGTCCGAAGTTGAAAGTTTCCCTCCAGTCACAGGCATCGGCTGATGCGACTACTACTACTACCACCATCAGCCTATGCCTGCTACCACTAATAACAGCGAGAGCAGGCAGTGGCTGATATGGGCATTCATCAGCTGGAGCCTGCGCTATAAACAAATACATATTTTTTGAAAATGGCATGGGTTCCCGTGTATTTTTGATAACCAGCCAGACAAAACTGACAGCTATGGGCTGCATCCCACAGCTTTCAGCTTTAGCAAGGCTGGTTATCAAGAATAGATGGGTTTCCATGCTGTTTTTTAAAATTATTTAAATAAATAATTTAAAAACCGGTGTGGGGGTCCCCCATTTTTGCCAACTAGCCAAGCTAAACCAGACAGATAGGGCTAGCACACTCAGGCTGGTAAGGGGCCATAGATATAGGCCCCCAACCTAAAAATAGCAGCATGCAGCTGCCCTAGAAAAGGTGCATTTATTAGATGCACCAATTATGGCACTGTGCCTGGCTCTTTCTACTTGTACTGTGGTGGTGGCAAGTGGGATTGTTGTCACCTTTGTATTGTGCGGTGACATCAAGCCCACTGGTTACTAATCGAGAAGCATCTATAAGACGCATATCCATTACTAATCTTATAGTTACATTGTACAGTATATAAACACACAGCCAGTATAAAGTCCGTTATTTGAAATAGACACACAGTTTTACCATTTTATTTAAAAATAACAAGCACAGTTATAATCAACTAACACCCATTCCATTGAAGCCATGGTTTCCTGTAAAAAAACCCTGAAAATAATAAACAATCATATCCCTCACCTGTCTGATGGTCTGTCCCATGCCTTAACCTATGTCTGCGATAAATAGTTTTCAATCTGGACAGTGCGACCATCAAGGCTTAGAACCACTGGAGAATGAGCTGCTGCGAGTGCAGTTTCACTGACTAGCAATGACCTCATCAAGGTTACCGCAGGTCACTGAGGCTGCGTTTCCAGACTGGCCTCTGAACTGTGATGAGCTCTGCACTGCACCTTGAGACTTTTTCTCACAGTGCTAGCGGTGATCTCATTGAGGCCACCACAGTTCACCGTGAGGCTCGCTCTCACTGCAGCAAGTCATTCTCCCCAGTTCTTCAGCGTGATGAGCTCAGGTGATGAGCAAATGTCGCACATAAGGATTACGGCGTGGGGCACTATGGATTCTTTCAACTTTGTACAGGTGAGGGATATTGTTGTTTTTTTATTTCATTCTTAATTTTACACTTGAATATAACTCTCAACATTGTCCCCTGCTAGCGCTAATCACAGGCAGATCAGGGGACAATGATGTGAGCTGTCTTCAGCACCTAGCGTCTGAGAACAGCGCCAACTGTTCTGGCTTCTCTCAGGTGCTGGTATGTGTGATACTGATGTGGCACACAGGTGACACACAGTTGTCACACGTATGCCACAAGTATGAAACACACTTACACACGGACACTGATATCTTTGGTGCTGTTTTTTCCAGTACCAGAAATATCAGGACATGTGAAATAGCCCTATTGTGGAGTTGCTAAGGGTGGTTTCACATTAGCGCTTTTTAAGCGCACGCACGGCCGGGGGTAGCTCCGCCCCCGAGCCGGCTCTCTGCCCGGCGTGCCCGCCCCTTGCTTGTAGCGCCGCCTCCTAGCGGACAGTGGCGCCTGCGATCGGCGCACCCTATCTTTAGCATAGGGTGCGCAGATTGTGCGCAGGCCGTGCGCTAGTTGCGCTTTGACCTGCGCTGCGCACTGATGCTAAAGATAGGGTGCGCCGATCGCAGGCGCCGCTGTCCGCTAGGAGGCGGCGCTACAAGCAAGGGGCGGGCACGCCGGGCAGAGAGCCGGCTCGGGGGCGGAGCTACCCCCGGCCGTGCGTGCGCTTAAAAAGCGCTAATGTGAAACCAGCCTTAGGGCTTATTCAAACATCAGTTTTTCATGCATGAGTTTATCCATATTTTTACAGATATAACTCATACCCAATATAGTCTATAGGGCTGTTCATCTTGTATTTTTTTGTGAACCGAGTGTTCCGCAGCAAAACTTGGAGAAATGTCTGATTTTGATGTGAGTGAAAAAATCGATCAGAACTCGAATGACATTATTTGTATTCCGTGTGCCATCCAGGTTTTGTCCCATTTTCTATTTTGTTTGATTGGAGAAGCTGGAGAATCTTATGCAAATGATAAAAAGAAAGTCTGATTGTAAAAACTTTCACACTGACCATTTTTTTCGGTCCTGAAAATCCACAATGTATTACTGTACTAAAGAAAATCGCATCTAAAACACTGATGGAATTGGGTCTGTTCTTTGTATGCGTGAAAAATCAGACATCTGAATGAGCCCTAATAACAAGGCAATCAAAAGATTACATGTGGAAGTGATATATAGCATTGTACATGTTTTGGGCAGTATTGGTTGGAGAAGCATTTTAGATCACTATATATGGCAACTAGAGTTGAGTGACTTTGGTCGGATCGGGTTTCATGAAACATAATTTGTTTCAGATGAAACTGGTCCGACTAGGGCAAAAAAAGTCGGAGTTTCGTCCGACACCCGACCCCAATACAAGTCAATGGGAAATAAAAGTCGGCATTGAGCGGATGACATCCATCCACTCAATGCCGACTTTTATTCCCCATTGACTTGCATTGGGGTCGGGTGTCGGACGAAACTCCGACTTTTTTCGCCCTAGTCGGACCAGTTTCATCTGAAAAAAATTTTGTTTCATGAAACCTGATCCGACCAAAGTCACTCAACTCTAGTGGCAACAAAAATATCTAGATTTTTACCTGTCTAATGGGTCAAAATAGCCAAAGTAACAACAAAAAAGTGATTATGATCCAACTCTGCACCTTCACAATCGAATTTGCTCTATAAAGCCAGTCAATGATTCTAAGTTTTGTATACTTTACACATTCCTTGTACATAATAAAATGCATTTGCATTTTAATGAGAGTATTGCGTAACCATAAGTTTGTTTGATGTTGCCATAATGAGATACTAGCAATGGGTGTGGGAAAAGCAGAATAGGAAGACATTAGTTACGGAAATAATACAACGTGAGTTTTATATAGAACATTAGCTGCCAGTAATGTGGAAGATAAATATCTGTATGCTTCATACATGTTTTCCAGATATAGATATTGTTTTTTATGCTACTTATGTCTATTGGCTCACTGTGAAACTTGTTGCAACCCAAGACAAGGTTACAATTGAAGGCAGGAGACCGACCTTTTAAATATTCTCAGAGCCAGCTGTCAATGTAGCAACCCATCCAGGAGAATGACCAAATACCAGAGTTCAGAGATTGAACCATTGCATAAGGCAGATTTAAGGCCTCTCCCAGCTGGCTGTGCCAGAGGCAAATTATCTGCCTGCTCATCCCCTAATTTCGCCCCTGCCCTTGCTGCATCCAGTCATTCACATCTGTAGGACTTCTCTCCATTCTGTGGAACTCCTTGTCCAAGATTTTTCCAAATATTCCTTGTTTTAAAGGGAACCTGACAGCTGACACATCATGCTCGAAATATGGGCATGTATCAGACACTTGCTGTATAATTTCAGTGATTTTACACCATAATATTTGTCAGTCTGGTCTTATTTTACTCCATAACTATGCTGCAAGTGTGGGGCTCTTGAGACAGCAATTCTATGGATGTCTGTATTGTACCAGTACTCATGCCAAGAACTTCGTCAGATAGCTTGACTCGACTGAAGAGGATCATATGAAGATTCCAGTAGAAGTTTATTCTCAGGTTGAATTCTTGTACAGTGTAATTCACTCGTTACTTTACCTGGAAAAATGGCTGTAACTTCTAAAAAAGATGACCTGTCATACTGAAATTGGGACTGTGTAATATATGCCTTGGTTCATAAGAAACTGATGTTTCAAAGCAGGTGTTGAAAATGTCCACCATTCGCATCCAAGCTGTCTGCATGTGCCATTCCATATCGCACAATGTATTCCACAGACATCTGGGGTCATAACCTGAGTGCTTGTATATTATGCTCTAGTGCCTGTGGCTGCATGATTTGCGCCTGTTGGACAGCCTTAACACATGCGAGAATTGCCTGTTTGTTACGGAATCCCCACATGTGTTGAGGCTTACAGCTGCAAATCACGCAACTGTGGGAGTTTGAACATAATATATGAACATGCCCTTCTCCGCCCTGCTCACTGGGGTCACCGCTCTACTCTTCCCAGTCTCGGGCTGTCTCACTGATCTGTGTCTTGCAGCATATCCAATAGTGATGCATCCTCCTGCTGCTGAGGTTCTATCGTGCTATAGGGAAGTGTGGACAGATTCTGCAGAAACTTAACGCCTTTGTGTTCTGCAGAGAATTGCTTCCCTGACCTATGCCCAAGCAGTAGAGGGATTATCAGGCAGCTCTTCTCACCATTCCTTGGCATCCTATAATTAATATTTGGATGCACACCCTTTGGAAAAAATAACTGCAATCAATCGCTTCCTATATGCTTCCTATATAGCTTCTTATGCTTTGTTTCCATCCATTTCTAGGGTGCAAACCCAGCTTTCTGACACTGGTCACTATATTGAGACTCAAAATCCTTTTTTAATCTTCAGATTTCATGACGCCGTGCAACCTTTCATTAATTTTTCTCTGCCGTCTGTGTCTAGGGAGATTAGCTATGGTGCCATGGGTTGTAAACTTCTTGATTATGTTGCGCATTGTGGACAACAAAGGAACATCAACATCTCTGGAGATGGACTTGTAACCTTAAGATTGTTGATATTTTTCAAGAATTTTGGTTTTCATGTTCTCATGTCCTCCTCATGTCCTCCTCATGTCCTTTGGTTCTCATGCTCTCGTCTATTCTTTCTGTTCTCCTTGCTTAGTGTGGAACATACAGACATACAATGCACAGACTGAGACAATTGCTACCCTTTTTATCTGGTTTCAGGTGTGATTTTTATATTGTCCACACTTGTTACTTGGCACAGGCGAGTTTCAATGAGCATCACAAGTTTAAAACAAAGTTGTTTACACACAATTTTGGAAAGGTGCCAACAATTTTATCCGGCCTATTTTTCTAATTTTGTATCAAATTATGTCCAATTTGCCTTTTTTCTTAGTTTTTTTGCATTGCTCCAATACATACAATGGAACTAAACATGTTTTAGAGATCTGTACTTACTCAGGTGCGACAGGAAGAAAACAAGAGACATGTTCTCTTAAAAGTCTATGTGGGTTTATTTGCTTCATAAACCCAGCAGCAACAACAAAAGGTTTACAGCCTTTAGAGCAGGCAAAACAACACAAATGTCCTTAGCCGAATTCTGCTCCCTCAGGTCTGTGGGCACACAGGCTTGGCAATGTACAGCACACAGGCTTGGTCTGGAGCCCCACACACAGGAAGGCTTCTTCTCTGCACACAGACCATGTGCCAAACAACAGCCTCCATTATGTAGGCTGCAACCACACCCACAGGTGAGGTATATGGATAGCCAGACCCACCCATCTCTCATAGCTACCTGCAACCCAGACCCAGGTGCACTAAATGACATCTTAGTGCTCACATGCACTAAAGCAAAACACTCCGGGTTGCATGGCAGGAAGCAGCCACCTCTGTGACACATACCTCATATCAATTATATGGCCATTGGCCTCCTTGCATACCTCCCCCTCTGCCTAAAGTCGTAGGTCTTGGCACCTTCCATTACCCGACCAGAGACCATTCTTGGTCACCTTTGATAGCACACCCGTCTGTCAAAATCGGGCTCCGTGACTGAACCCTTTTGAAACAATGTATCATCTGACTTTGTCACCTCCTATGGTATGGTTGCCCCTTTGTCAGACCATTCTCTCCCTGAACGCCTCCACTGCTTTGTGGCGGCTGCGAGACTCAATTACAGTCGAGCCTACTGTCTGGTCTGAGTCTCACCCTT
Source organism: Dendrobates tinctorius (assembly GCF_039654945.1). Lineage (NCBI taxonomy): Eukaryota > Metazoa > Chordata > Amphibia > Anura > Dendrobatidae > Dendrobates > Dendrobates tinctorius. Next base: position 7,344,181 of record NW_027361735.1, on the reverse strand, counting down.
TGTCACTACAGGGTCTCTTGCCTATGCTACTCAGCACTGAGGTAACAAAGGAGTCACTACATCTAACCCTTTTAGCTTCAGATTGCATGCTTCTAGTCTTTAGAGAACCCCTTCGTCTCGCTATAGCTTGGGTTGGTCTTGTGCAAATCTCCCAATGACTTGCTTCACCAGACTTCTGGGCACTTGAACGAGGTCTTCCACAAACCCCAACCGACTTTGAGCTTCCCTTGCATGCTCCAGACGTCAAGCGGCTTCCTTATTCCTCAACAGGATCATCTGTTTCATGCGAAGACAGTGTAGGTGCATGTCACTCAAGATAGCCACCCGCTTCGCCGTGACTTCCCTAGACGACAGTATCACTAATTGTTTAGACTCTGGTGCCCAGTTCACACTACACGCTTCCACTGCCTTTCTAAATGCCTCATGCACAGCCTCACTGGCACAAGCTTCCCGCACGTCCTCGGGTACCTCTACCATGCACTGGTAGAGCGAAGTCTCACTTTCTTGGACATAGTGTTTGATCTTCTCATTCTGAGAGTCAGAGCGGTTTTTCAAGATGTCGATCTCCCTTGTGAGGCCGTCTGTGTGGCACTTCCCCTGCTGGATATCTTCCTCCCTGGAAGCCACTTCTTTAGTCTGTCTCTCCAGCTCACTCTCCTTCATTGCGATCAGATTGAGAGAGTGCGACAGTTCGTTCTGTAGAGTGGAGAGCTCGGTTTTCTGGCGGTTCACATATTTCTGGAGTTGGGCATTAGCCTCATGCTTAGCCTCCTGCTCGATCTTGAGTTTTCAGAGAACTTTGTCCCACTCTCCTGCCAAGCAGAGATGCTCGTCCTCTCTCCGAAGAAGCTGATGCTTCTCATGGGCCTCTCTGATGCATGCATTCTTCTCCTCCAAGTTGGCGGACATTTCCCGTACGGCTTGTTCACTTTGTGTCCTTGCTTTTCTCATTGAACTCATTTTTGACTCCAAAGCCGCAATTTCCTCAGATTTCAGTTCTTCAGACACTTTAATTTGGTCTGTAAATCTGCCACATTTTGATTCTCATGAGAAAACTCTTTTGCAAAGTCCTGAAACTCGTGCGTTTTGTTCCAGCAGGTCATTTCCAGCTGAGACACCAGTTCTGCGTCCTCCTGCCGAGTAGAGTGCAACTTCTCCTCAGTGGAGTATTAAGCAGCTTCTGCTTCTGCACTTCCTTCTCTCCGAGCTGAGCCTTGGCTGCCAAGAGCTCGGACTCCAGGTGACGCAACTGATCCAGCTACGTGGAGTTGGCCGCTTCCATATTCGACACCTTCAATCTCACGTTCACCAGCTGTTGACAGACCTCGTCATGCTCTTTCCATGTGCACATTTCCTTTGTCAGTTTGTCGATTTGATTCTCTCGTCGTCAGATGACATCTGTAGAATCGTACAGATTCTCCTGCAGGCTCTCCGTTTTTTCTCGAAGTTGTTTTCCAACTGCGATTTTAGCTGTTGGATCCCTACCACCACTCTGGGTCAGTTTCATGTTCCCCACGTAATTGACTACCTCAGTGCTGGGTTTGTCAGTGGTAAAGTGACCTCATTATCAAGGACATTAACCTTGTTTGCGCCTGACTCTGCCTCTTCTTCACCCCTCTTCTCAGAGAGTGTAGCCTGTCCTGCCTTTCTGCGGCCGCCGTGTCTCTAGCGACGAGGGGAAGACTTGCCATTTGTACCCGGGTCCACCTTACCGCACTCTTTTCCACTTGTGTCACAGTCTGAATGGGAGTCATTACTAGTCACCCTGGAACAACAAGTCCCCATTTAGACAGGTGCCGGACCCCTTTCCTGGAGCTACCCTGTTTTCAGGGTCAGAACCACACTTTTCCCCGGTCACCCTTAACTCTGGGACACTGACTTTAGGGGGTGCTACCTCCTCCTCTATATGCATCACGCCATCCCGAACCCCTACTGCCTGATGCAGTGGGGCTCCCGTAGGGTCATTCCAGCTCCCCTCTGAGCAATCAGACACTCTCCTTTCCTTCCACAAGTCCCAAAACGTTTCAGAGCCCTTGCCTATCACAACAGGGTATGGCAAGTCCGGGATTATAGGGACATCATGGCTGGATATAATAGTGGGTTTCTCAATGATTATCCTGGACACCCTATAATCCCTAGCGACCCCATAGACACAGTGGACTTCCAACTTCCTTCCGGGAATCAGATAGACAGGGAGTATGGCGCACACCAGGGTCACCGGGCTCCCTGAGTCCAGAAGTCCAGCTACTCCTTCCTCATTGAATTCCACAGAACATCTCTGTGATGTCTTGTCAGATGGATAACAGAAACAGGATATCAGATATGCGCTGTTCGAACACTGCTCCCCGCAACAGCTCCTTGGTGCATTCGCCGCGGCCCCTTTTTGAGCCTCCTCCCGTTTGGGTCACTGCTCCCTTTTGGGACTCCACCACATTTTGGGTCACCACCCCCTTTTGGGACTCCACCCCTTCCTGGGCAACCCTCCCTGTTTCGGCTACCGCCCCCTTGTGTGACTCCACCCCTTTTCGGGCAACCATCCCTGTTTGGGTCAACACCCCTTTTGTGACTTCACCCCTTTTGGGCAATCATCCCTCCTTGGGGTGCACACCGTGGACTCCCCATGTGCTGCAAGGCTCTGTCCGGCTTCGCAAGGTTTTGCATAGTTCTGAATATCGAGGCTCTGCACTGCTCTGCGTGGCTCCGCAAGGCTCTGCACCTCTCTGCATGGCTCTGTATGGCTCCACACCTCTTTGCATGGCTCCGCTCTGCAGACATTGTGGACCTGCCAATCCACAGCAGACCGCCTGGAGTTCATGGACCCACCAATCCACAGCAAGCCGCCCTCTGCAATCCTCCCAGGTACCTCCTCGACTGATGACAGCAGTCTAGCACCAAATGTAGAGATCTGTACTCACTCAGAGGCGACAGGAGGAAAACAGGAGACACATTCTTTTATATGGGTAGCTAAACCCACCCATCTCCCATAGCTAGCCGCAACCCAGACCCAGGTGCACTAAACGACATCTTAGTGCTCACATGCACTAAAGCAAATTACAGGGTGGGCCATTTATATGGATACCATTCAATTCAAAGAAAGCCCAGATGAACGGCACCAAGGCTCTAATCCACCAGCAACAAGTCGAGGATAATCACAGGCACACAGTGTATAAAACACTTCCGGGAATAACGGTGCTCAGCATCAGAAAAAACATGCTGAATTTGTAAAAGAAGGAAAAAGATGCGGCACTCACCCAGATTTGCAGTGCAGAGTTTCTTTATTCAACCATTAAAGGTCACACAATAAAGGATGGGCAGATAACATGAGGCATGCGGGGAAAAAGACGGATGACAGCCGTTTCGCGTACACAGACGCTTCAACAGGTCCAGGACCCAGACCCAGCCGCAACCCAGACCCAGGTGCACTAAACGACATCGTAGTGCTCACATGCACTAAAGCAAAATACAGGGTGGGCCATTTATATGGATACACCTAAATAAAATGGGAATGGTTGGTGACCCAGATCGGCGCGCTGAATTTGCAGAATGGGTAAAACAAAAATTGGAACAGGACCCTCAGTTTACACAGAACATTATGTTCAGTGATGAGGCAAACATTTTTGGGTGGGCCATTTATATAGTGTGGCAGGGCTAAGGGTCGTGTAATTGATGGGAGATATGAGTCTCATAAATGGCTTATCTCCATAATGTAAGGCAGAAGTAAAGCATACCAGATATTGTTATTGTTTTTGTTTGAAGGACCTGTGGTGAGGTCACAGTCATGTGACCAGTCAGCTGCTGGGAACGTGGGTGTGGCTACAGCCTTATAATGTGACCTGCTCCTGAACCAGGGAGTTGTGTGTGGGGAGGACTAATCCTCCCATGTGTGCTGAGACTCCTGCTCTGAGTCTACAACTACGGACATTTTGTGTTATTTTGCCTGAGCTAAAAGGCTATTTGTTTGGTGTTACGTTGCCTTGTGCGTTTATGCCGTGAATAAACTGCAAGCACTGTGGAAGAACCTGTCTCACATTTGTCTCCCGCTGCACCTAAGCGAGCCACATCCCCACAATTGGTGGAGAATGCGGGCAGCGGTCCCAGCAGAGACTTGAGACAGTTGCTGCATGTCCTGGGTGAAGTTTGCAGCGGGGCAACAAGCATTGCCTGGAATCATGGAGGACCTCATGAAACACCTGGTCCAGTCCCAGGCACTGCAGCAGGAAACCAACAATCAGATCCAGCAAGGCCAGCAGGAGCAGCGGCAGCAGTTCCAGCAGAGCCAGCAGGAACAACGGCAGCAGATGCAGCTTCTGGCAACCGCCATCCAGGAGGGCAGGACGAGCGCCCCAACCCCCAGGTCGGGCTGATGCCACCGACGTCGAGAAGGCGGTAAGACACGCATTACAAAAAATGACCCCTGAGGATGATGTGGAGGCCTTCCTGACGGTGTTTGAGAGGGTGGCTGAGAGGGAAAAACTTCAGCCAGAGCGGTGGGCGGAGGTACTGGCCCCTTACCTAACGGGGGAGCCCCAGAAGGCGTACTTTGACCTGACGGTACAAGATGCCAGAGAGTATCCCAAATTAAAAGCGGAAATTCTCGCCCGCTTGGGGGTAACAATGACTACCAGGGCACAGAGAGTGCATCGTTGGGCCTATCACCAGGACAAACCCCCGCGCTCCCAAATGTTTGACCTGTTGCACCTGGTCCAGAAATGGCTGCAGCCAGAGTCGGCTTCCCCTGCACAGATGGTAGAGCGAGTTGTGATGGATCGGTTTGTGCATTCTCTGCCGAGACCTCTACAGACTTGGGTTGCCCAGGGTGATCCCCAAAATGCTGATGAACTGGTTGGGCTGGTCGTGAGATACCAGGGGATGGAAGGTTCCTTGGGGAAGCAGCCCATTCCATATTGGGGGTCCCAGCAGGGGGCGGAGTCACAAAAAGGGGTGGTGCGTCCAAGGTCAAAAGGGGCAGGGGAGGCGGTGCCCAAGGTCCCCTCGGGTGTTATTTGCTGGAAGTGTCATGGGCCAGGACATATAGCGGCCCGTTGTCCCCAGACCACCGAGCAGATGGACTGCAGCATGGGACGCCGTAGTTCATACTACGCATATCCAGCTTGCAGTGTGAACTCACTACCTAACAAGGGGCCACAAGCGTGTCCCGTGAAGGTGAACGGTCGAGCAGTAATGGCGCTTCTGGACTCCGGGAGCTTGGTGACCCTTGTGAGGGCCAGTTTTCCTCTAAACATACTCCTGGGTAAAAAGATTGGTGTTCGGTGCATACATGGCGATGCAAAGGACTACCCTATGGCTAGGGTGAAGATTGAAACGGCGCATGGCACCGAGTCGCATGAAGTTGGCGTTGTTCGAGACTTGTTGCATCCCATAATTATTGGCCGGGATTTCTGTCTGTTTTGGGATCTGTGGGGGATGGGTTCTGAGTGTGCTAGCAAGAGCAGGGAACCAATCCACCCCACTGAGGTATCGCCACCACCAGAGGCAGACGAGTTCCCTTTATGTGTCCTTGTTGGGGATGAAGAGGAAGGGTCCCCTGTACCTGACATCCCGGAGTTAGGGGTGGCCGGGGAGAATTTTGGGACTGCCCAACATAGGGACCCCACACTAAGGGAAGCCTTTAACAATGTCACCGTCATTAATGGGGTTGCACAAGAGCCGGGAGCAGACACAAGGTTTCCCCATTTTATGTTGAGTGGGGAATTGTTGTACCGGGTCACGAAAATAAGGGAGGAGGTGGCAGAGCAGTTAATAGTACCAGGCCCCTATAGACGAAAAGTGTTGGACATGGCCCATTCACACATCTTGGGGGGACACCTGGGGGTGGAAAAAACCCAGGAACGGATTGTACAGAGGTTCTATTGGCCTGGGTGTCACCGGGAAATAGTAAACTATTGCAGGTCCTGCCCGACATGTCAGTTAACTGCTCCCACATCTCATTTTCGGAACCCTCTTGTGCCACTGCCCATTATTGAGGTGCCATTTGAGAGAATTGCCATGGACTTGGTCGGTCCCTTAGTTAAATCAGCTCGGGGCCATCAGTATATATTAGTCATCCTGGACTATGCCACACGCTATCCGGAGGCCATTCCCCTGAGAAACTCCTCTGCGAAGAGTATAGCCCGTGAGCTGGTCCATGTGTTTTCCCGGACGGGTTTGCCGAAGGAGATCCTGACCGACCAGGGGACACCTTTTATGAGCAAGGTGATGAGAGAATTGTGCAGAGTCTTGCAAATTTCCCAGCTGAGGACTTCAGTGTACCATCCACAGTCAGATGGCCTTGTTGAGAGGTTTAACAAGACCCTGAAGAGCATGCTGAGAAAAGTCATAGAGGAAGATGATAGAGACTGGGATTGTCTCTTACCATATTTACTGTTTTCTATCCGTGAAGTTCCCCAGGCCTCCACGGGGTTCTCCCCCTTCGAGCTTCTGTACGGCCGGCATCCGCGAGGTCACCTAGATATAGCCAAGGAAACCTGGGAAGCCGAAGTCACGCCCCACAGAAGCGTCATTGAGCATGTGGCACTGATGCAGCAGAGGGTTGCGAAGGTGATGCCCATTGTTAAAGAACATCTCCGCCAGGCACAAGAGGCTCAGGCCAGGGTCTACAACCGGTCAGCCAGAGTGAGGCAGTTCAATCCGGGAGACCGAGTTCTCGTGCTAATCCCGACGGTGGAAAGTAAGTTCTTGGCCAAGTGGCAAGGGCCATATGAGGTGGTGGAGAAACTGGGAGACGTAAACTACAAGATCCACCAACCCGGAAGACGGAAGCCATACCAGGTTTACCATGTTAACCTTATCAAGCCGTGGCAAGATAGAGAGCCAGCGGTAACTCCGTGCTTGCTGGGCAACCTAGAAGGGGAGGTTGGAGCCGTTACCATAGCGGAGACTTTATCGAAGGCCCAGAAGCAGCAGTGCCGGGAGTTACTCCAGAAAAACCGCGACCTGTTCTCAGAGTTGCCGGGGTGCACGAAGGTGGTGGAGCACGAAATTCTGACCGAGCCACATGTGCGGGTGAATGCGAAACCATATCGTATTCCTGAGGCCCGGCGAGAGGTAATCTCCAAGGAGGTGCAGCGTATGTTGAAGCTCGGGGTCATTGAGGAATCCAAGAGCGGCTGGTCGAGCCCGATTGTCCTGGTCCCAAAACCTGATGGTGAATGGAGGTTCTGCAACGATTACCGGAAGCTGAATGAGGTCTCCAAGTTCGACGCTTATCCCATGCCACGCGTTGATGAGCTCATCGAGAGACTTGGACCTGCCAGGTACATAACCACTTTGGATCTGACCAAGGGATATTGGCAGATCCCCATGGCACAGGAAGCCAAGGAGAAGACGGCATTCTCCACACCAGACGGGTGCTTCCAGTATGTCCGGATGCCGTTTGGCCTACAGGGAGCTCCAGCAACCTTCCAGAGGGCGATGGATAGAATCCTTGCACCTCATAAGCTATACGCTGCCGCATACCTGGATGATATCGTCATCTTTACCCCGGACTGGGAGACTCACCTGGAAAAGGTCCAAGCAGTGTTTGACGCTCTAAGAGAGGCGGGGTTTACAATAAACCCGAAGAAGTGTGCCTTGGGGAGAGAAGAAGCCAAGTACCTCGGATATGTAGTGGGGCGTGGCGAGATCAAACCCCAAATCAATAAAGTGGAGGCAATTCAAACATGGCCGAGACCTCTGTCAAAGAAGCAAGTTAAAGCCTTCCTGGGGATTGTGGGATATTACAGGAGGTTTATCCCAAACTTCGCCACAATGGCTGCACCTCTAACTGATCTGCTTAAAGGGACAAAGTCAGTGATGGTCAGCTGGTCCGAAGAAGCAGAGTCAGCCTTCCAAGAAATGAAGGGAGCTCTTTGTAAGCAGCCCGTTTTGGTGGCCCCAGACTTTAAACGTGAATTTGTCCTCCAGACAGATGCCTCAGATGTCGGGGTAGGAGCTGTCCTTTCCCAAGAGATACGTGGGGAGGAGCATCCTGTTCTCTACTTGAGTAGGAAGTTGACTTCTTGTGAGAGAAATTACTCAGTTGTAGAGAAGGAGTGTTTGGCCATAAAATGGGCAGTGGACACATTACGGTACTACCTGGTGGGACGGAAGTTTAGGTTAATATCCGACCATGCCCCACTCAGGTGGATGAGGGAAACCAAGGGCAAGAATGCTAGGGTCACCCGCTGGTTCTTAGCCCTACAAGACTTCAGCTTCCATGTAGAGCATAGGGCCGGGAAGCTACATGGGAATGCCGATGCCCTCTCCAGAATCCCTTGCCTGGTAGGTGAAAGTGCCAAGCCCCACAGCTTTAGGCAGAGGGGGGAGGTATGTGGCAGGGCTAAGGGTCGTGTAATTGATGGGAGATATGTGTCTCATAAATGGCTTATCTCCATAATGTAAGGCAGAAGTAAAGCATACCAGATATTGTTATTGTTTTTGTTTGAAGGACCTGTGGTGAGGTCACAGTCATGTGACCAGTCAGCTGCTGGGAATGTGGGTGTGGCTACAGCCTTATAATGTGACCTTCTCCTGAACCAGGGAGTTGTGTGTGGGGAGGACTAAACCTCCCATGTGTGCTGAGACTCCCGCTCTGAGTCTACAACTACGGACATTTTGTGTTATTTTGCCTGAGCTAAAAGGCTATTTGTTTGGTGTTACGTTGCCTTGTGCGTTTATGCCGTGAATAAACCGCAAGCACTGTGGAAGAACCTGTCTCACATTTGTCTCCCGCTGCACCTAAGCGAGCCACATCCCCACAATAGATACACCTAAATAAAATGAGAATGGTGACAGTTTTCTTGTGTAGGGTGTCTTGCATTGAAATCTGCTGCAATGACCCGGGTTCTGCGTTCACCAGACATCAACACAATTTCTATCCGCTCCGCACATGTTAACCTCTGCGTGTCAATGGCTGTAAGCAAAGAGAAACTGTAAATAACTCATGAAAGAATAAAGTTACATTAAAACCAAGCACATCATTGTTTTTCTTGTGTAATTCTCACTAAGTTTGATCTCACCAACCATTCCCATTTTATTTAGGTGTATCTATATAAATGGCCCACCCTGTACTCCAGGTTGCATCGCAGGGAGCAGCCATCTCTGCGACACATACCTCCCATCGATTACACGGCCATTAGCCTCCTTACAATGTGTATAACAAAACATGAGTAATTGCAATAATTTTCTGGGAGAAATACTTCCTTCTCTGCAACAGTTTCAAGGGTACCAACACTTTCAGCCATTAATGTATTTATATTCATACAACAGTAGAATGCCAGTAGTCTTAATTCCTGGTGCACTAACAGCTTACATCATTTGATGGAGGAACCAGCTGTACAGCCATTGTCCAAATGTAGTTTCTCAGGAGCCATTTTACAAGACAACCACACCTGGCTGTATATTACTTGTCCTACTTGTCCTATTGTGAGAAACCTGCATGGTCATGTTACCTTAGCCTGTAGCATCTCCAGACTTCTCTCCAGTTGATCACATCTGGGATTTCATTGGTTGGCAATTGTAAAGGCAGCTGCCAGCAGCGGATCTTGATGATTTACATATCCAAATTCATCCAGCATGGCGGAACATTAATAAAATTATTGATAACATGCCAAGCTGTATAAGTGGCACTTATGAATTAATTGTAAATGTTGTTTCCATTTTGTCATGATTTGTATGTCATTAGCACATCTATCCATGATGTCTGATTTAAAAAAAAAAAATAATTATAAGGACCCATTTTAGTAAATGTGTTTGTTCACATGTTCATTTTTTAACCAATCCGTGTGTCTGTTTTGATCAAATATGTGCATGTCCGGATCCGATTAGGCAGATCAGATTGTCATTCCAGACTATGGGGCTCTTTAGCAAGCAGCTGGCACATACAACAAAATTGGACATACTTGTCTCAATAATTCCTCAAACTGCTTCTTTCTCAGTTTAGATGCATTGTAACAGAAATGGTGGTTACATATCCATCAATACACAGACTTTTCTGTTGTTCTCATTTAATGCGTTCATAAAACTGTCTTTCGCTGAGATGAACAAGTTGGAAGTTGTCTGCTCCCGTCTGAAAAGTTGGCTGATGGCCACTTCCAGCTCCACTCCATGGATCGGCCTACAATTACCGCTTTATCAGATGAAGCCATGAGTGCCTTTGAAATGCCTTTCAGATCTAAAGCAGAATATCAAAATGATCAAAGTGGAATGGTTCCTATTTTTCTAAGCACCCACAAAGATGAAAGAATTTTGTGTTTTACTATTGTTTATTATAAACACTGACAGAAAGAGAAATCTTTCCTGTAAAATAATAATAAATAGCGGTTTTGCGCAGATAAAATTCAGTGATCTATAGAATTTAATTTTTCCTCTGTCAAAAAGCCTGGAATGAATTAAAGAAGGAGCGAGATGTGCAAGAATTACGTTTGCCTCTTTTCATCTCTTCTAGTCCATAGAATAGAGATTAGTATAAAAAATAATTCCTTACTCATAAAAATAGATTTTACCAGAGAAAATGACAAGAAGCCTCCAGTTAGATTGGCATCATTCCAGATTCTAAGGAAATGGAAGAGAATCTGTCACAAGAGACAAATTCACTTTAAATTGAAGTCTAATTGTTTTCCCCTAAAATGAGGCTACTAGAGGGACATAATTATTGTGTGTGGTGACAAACGGGGACTTAATGAGAATATGGAGGCCCAAAGAGGGATATTATTATTGTATGGGGCCCTAAGAGGGACATAAATACGGTATTGTGTGTGGTGACAAATGGGGACATAATCATAATATGGAAGGCCAAAGAGGGCCGTAATTATTGTATGGGGCCACAATTAATGTGTGAGACTGAAAAAGTTGACATATTGTACAGGGTTGCAAAGAAGGATACAAGTATTGTACAGGGCATAAAGTTGGACATTGCAAAAGGGTCACGTCTTCTGTATAGGGGCACAAACTGGGCACTATTAATACAGTATATGAAGGCATATGAAAGAGAAGCCGCTGTAAGAGTGTTGAGGTACATGGTGTGTGGTGTTTGTTGTGGGTGGGCATAAAGTTGTCGTATGACAATGGGGGATGAAATTGCGACTGTGTAGGGCGCTATTTAAAGGGAATCTTTCACCCCTTTTTTGAGATATCATATAATGATATAATTCAATTGTGTGTCACATAAGGATTCTCTTAGTACTTTTGCTTCCCCCTGACCCCGCACCTTTCATGCATAAATACCTTTTTTATATCGGTTCAGATGTATGTACACAAGAAGAAATGCGTAGAGCAAGACAGGGAGGGGGGAGCAGTTGAATAAGCCCCGCCCAGCGGACCGGACTGTGGCAGTTTACATACATCTGAACCAATATAAAAAAGGTATTTATGCAAGAAAGCTGCGGGGTCAGGGGGAAGCAAAAGTACTAAGAGAATCCTTATGTGACACAGAATTGAATGATATCACTATATGATAACCAAAAAAGGGGTGACAGATTCCCTTTAATTTATTTGCAGTTAAGTGAGAGCAATGAGCCAAAAATGTCTATGTTACCATTCTGAAGAAAAAAGACTTGGATGATTTGCGGTTGTCATATCGGTCCGGTCCAGACAGTGAAGAACAGGCGCAATAAATGACTACGATCACCAAGAACATCACTGGAGAGTTAGGGCGCCGTCACACTAAACGATGCACCAGCGATCCCGACAACGATACGACCTTGTCAGGATCGCTGGTGCCTCACTACATGATCGCTGGTGAGCTGTCAAACAGGCAGACTCACCAACGATCAGGACCAGCGAGGACGCTGGTATCCAAGGTAAATATCAGGTAACTAAGCGCTGTGTACCTTGGATACCAGCTCCCAGCGCGAGCACGCAGGTATCCAAGGTACATAGCGGGTAGCTAAGCGACGCGCGCGCTTAGTTGTCCAATATTTACCTTGGATACCAGCTCCCAGCATCTGCTTACAGCACTGGGAGCTCGCTGATCGATGGTCTCCTGCTGCCGCACGCGATGCACGCTGGCCAGCAGGAGATCAATGATCCAAAAATGGCCCAGGACATTCCTGCACGATAAGCGATACCCGGCGGGGGTCACTGATGCATATCACACACAGCGAGATCGCTGGCGAGATCGCTGTTGCGTCACAAAACCAGCGATCTCGTTAGCTAGCGATCTCGCTGTGTGTGACGGGGCCTTTACTGGATTTTTACGAACATAATACACATATACAGTTGTGTGAAAAAGTGTTTGCAGAAACCAATAGGAAAGTTCAGCTCCAGGTAAAACCAATACGTTTATTTGAAAAATAGATTTTTTAAAAATACATCCTTGCTGTGCAAAAATAGAAAGGTGATGGGGGGAGGGAAAGGGCTATGCAATGTGTTTCGAATGCTACTCCTGCGACAGCTGTGACGTAGAATGCCGGAGTCGCGTTCGAAATGCATTGCATAGCCTTTTCCCTCCCCCCATCACCTTTCTATTTTTGCACAACAAGGATGTATTTTTTAAAAGATCTATTTTTCAAATAAACGCATTGGTTTTACCTGGAGCTGGACTTTCCTCTTGGTTTCTGCAGTTTCTACTTCTGGTCAGGACTAGTGATGAGCGAGTATACTTGTTAATCGAGATTTTCCTAGCATGCTCAGGTGAACTCTGAGTATTTGGATGTGCTCGGATAATTTTGTTTCTGTCACCGTAGCTGCATGATTTGCGGCTGCTAGACAACCTGAATATATGTGGGGATTTCCTAACAAACAGGCAATCTGGCATTGACAACTGTAGAGGTCTGCAGGAGACATCTGGTTGTCATACCGATCCATCAGTGACTCGCGATCACCTGAGGGGATCACCGATGAGCGTTATTTCCGGCGCGATTGCCGGAAGCGCCCATTAAATGCCGCTGTCAGAGTTTGACAGTGGCATTTAATGGGTTAACAGCCGCGGGTGGATCGCAATTCCATCTGCGGCTGTTCTGGGCACATGTCAGCTGTTCAAAACAGCTGACATATGCCGGGAAAGATGTGGGCTCACTGCCGTCGCCCACATCAAAGTGGGAAACACAACATACACCGTACTAGTATGACGCAGGTTGTGAAGGGGCTAATATTTAAATTTATTTGGTGATCTGAAAAATTTACGTATGACAAGCATGAAAAGAATCAGGAAGGGAGTAAACACTTTTTCACACAACTGTATGTTATACAGAGCTCCTGTGTGCAACTGGTATCTACAACATTAATCACTTCCTTTGAACTATTAGTATATAGGCTAATACACTCTCATATAGATACATAAAGGTACATGTAGTTAAAAAAAAAAAAAAAACTTGTGGAGGGATACTGTGTGGGGTTTTACTACTTTTGAGGCACAGTGTCAAGCTCAGAAGGGAAGAGGCGCCATATTGGAGTTCAGATATTGTTTGAATGGTCTGAGGGTGCCATGTCACATTGGCAGAGTCCCTGAGGTGCCAGAATAACAGAAACCCTCCACATATGAACTCATTTTACAAACTACGCTCCCCAATGAATTACTCTAGTGGTGCAGTTATCATATTGACACCACATGTGCCACACAGAATTTTATACCATTGAGTGATAAAGAAAGAATAAATTACATTTTTCCCACTAAAATGTTGTTTTTGTCCAAAGTTTTTACTTTTTATAATTTAGCATTTTTAACTTTTATAATTTTAGCTAGTATTAGCTTTTACAGTGCCTTTGTACCACTAGTAATGTGAAAGCCCCCTATATTTCCATTAACAGATGACAGACCTGAGTGAGAACTTGCTTTTTTTGGGTATTGAGTTGAAACTTTTATTGGGAACATTTTACGTAACATTTAGGATCACATTTAACCGGCGCTCTACGCTGACCACTTTCTTTGGGGTTTCCATCTAAATCTCCGAGATACGTGATTCATGTGATGGCTTGCTACTTGTCATTTTCACAAACATGGTGACATTTCTTGATCACTTTCTATTCTGATTTTTTGGAAGCAGAATGAATAAAATCCAGCAATTTTGGATTTTTTTTGTTTATGTCATTACGCACATGGTAAAATTGATTAGGCAGTTTTATTCTTTAGATCAGTACGATTACAACGATAACCCATATATGTTGTTTTTTTAATATTTTGACGCTTTTACACAATAAAATTTTGAGAGCTATAATTTTTTTAATTTTTCCTCTGATGTAGCTGTATGATGGCTGTTTTTTGCGTGACAAAGGCTGGTTTCACATTAGCGTTTTATCACGCAGCGCATAGTGCGCTATCGGTCACACGCGCAATTGTCCCCTATCTTTAAAATGGCGGGCGCAGTGTCTAGCAATTGCACGCGTGCCTCAGCGTTTTCGTGCGCTGTGCATTTTCCAGGTGTGCGACCAGACGCTACATGTTGGATTTTTTGTTTCGCCCAACATCATTAAAAAATCACATGTGCGCACGCAATGCGCAAAAAAATAGCATTATAGTCTATGGGGTCGCTGACGTGCGCTATGAAGTGTGCATGTCAGCGCTTTGTGAGTGCGCGCGATTTCAGAGTAAACTATGTCTAGACACTTGTTTAATCCACCCCCTTAACAAGCAACATTGTTTTGGAGGAATGTACATAAAAGAAGGGGTCTGTAGTGCCAGACCACTTACTCTACAGACAGTCTGCAAGAGAGAAGAAGCCCTGGAAGAGAGAATACACCCACCCAGCAAGAGACAAGACACAAGTTTGGATTACAGCTTCAGCAACTAAAATGTGAGTATTATAAAATCTATATATGTGTGCCTGTCCTTTAAAATATATTATGTACTAATGTTTTTTTTTTTATTCCAGCATGTCTTCTGGATCCGAATATTCGCCATCCCATGTAGAACTGTCCCAAGCAGACCGTGAGGTGAGGATTTTGCTGCCTTTGTGTAAGTATAGCTGCCTCTACAAGTGAGGCGGAACAGCGGGAGCAGCCTAGCCAAGTCACGGCGAGGAGGCGCAATGTAAGTATCCAGTCTTTTAAGGTCCCTTTTTATTGTAACTTTTTTTCTATTCCTTTTTTTCTGTCATGTTTTTCATCTTCTACATCTTTCTTCTTTTCTGTTTTCTTTTTTTTTCTATATGATTCTCATCAATTTCCAAGATTATAATATATTTTTTTCTAGGTTCCACAACGGGATGAAGACATCTATCTCGACAACGAGCACCTGATACGCCTTGTCCAGGAACGTGTCCCGTTGTGGGACAGCCATGACCAGCAGTACAAAGACATTGTGGTGACCCAGCAGCTCTGGAATGAGGTGGCTGCAGCATTGATGGAGGGTTGGGACAGCGCCTCTGCAGCTTCAAAAAAGGCTTTTAGTAAGTATTTCCCTGCTGTTTGATGCCGCATTGACTCTTGTTCCTGAGGATACTGTTGTGTTTCCTGATAGAATACACAGTATCTATCATCAGGGAACATAACAGTGTCCTCAGGAACAGTGACTGCATTGTGTATTGTAATGCTGTATTCATCATGCTTTAACTCTAGATGCTGTTGATACTGGTGTGTTTCTTGCAAGATATATTCTTGCAGTAAACACACCAGTGTCATCAGGATCAACTTTGAATGCATTGTGTATTGTAATGTTGTATTGATCATGCTTTAACTCTTGATGCTGTTGATACTGGTGTGTTTCTTGCAAGATATATTCTTGCAGTAAACACACCAGTGTCATCAGGATCAACATTGAATGCATTGTGTATTGTAATGCTGTATTGATCAGGCTTTAACTCTTGATGCTATTGACACTGGTATGTTTCTTGCAAGATATATTCTTGCAGTAAACACACCAGTGTCCTCAGGATCAACAGTGAATGCATTGTGTATTGTAATGCTGCATTGATCATGCTTTAACTCTTGATGTTGTTGATACTGGTGTGTTGCTGTAAACACACCAGTGTCATCAGGATCGACAGTGAATGCATTGTGTATTGTAATGCTGTATTGATCATGCTTTAATTTTTGATGTTGTTGATACTGGTGTGTTTCTTGCAAGATATATTTTTGCAGTAAACACACCAGTGACCTCAGGATCAACAGTGACTGCATTGTGTATTGAATTCTTTTGTGATGCCGCATTGAATGCTTGCCACGTTCACTCAGGTGTGTGAGATGATACAGATGTTGCCATCAGTGCATTGTATAATGTTTTTTCTTTGTTTTTTCTACAGTGAATAAAGTCCGCACACGTTGGCGCTCAATGAAGGACCACTTCAACACTGATGTTCGTGCTGAGGGACAGGTTCGCAGTGGTTCAGCGGCAAGGACCAGAACAAAGTACCGCTATCATCGCGAGTTGGCATTCTTAAGACCGGTCCTTGCCACCAGAGCGTTAGTATTCATTTTTTTTTTTATTTAATAACCTGTGCTTTTCTATTCCACAGCTGATGCTTCTAGTAAATGCATGATAGCAATGTTTTACTTTTCTTTCCACAGCACCTGGAGCAGCACCCTGCAACCTGTCCCTGGAGCGGTCCTTCATCGATCGACCTCGGATCTGTCCCAGCCATCCGACAGCCAAGAAGCAACTTGCAGGTCAGCAACATGGACAACTGGTGACCAGGAAGCTGGTCAATCAGGTGTTCCCCTGTCCCAGGTCTCTGCCACTGGTTATGCGGGCACTACCCGCCAGCGGCAGAGGGCCTCGGACAGGCCTGTCTTGCCCGAGTTCATGCACTTGGGCGAGGCCTTTCATGCCAGCCTCAAGTCACTGTCCGACAGAGTGGAAAGCAGTTTTTCACTCATGGAACGCGGTTTTACCCACATGGCACACCGCTTCCACTCTGTCGACAAGCACCTTGACCGGCTGGAGGCCGATCTCAACAGACCAGTGCACCATTTCTTTAGTGAAATTGAACAGGGCATGGCGGAACACCTTAGTCCTGAGCAACAGCTGAATGTGTTACAGGCCTGCAACACTGCTTTCTTACAGGCTATGCAGCAGATTCAGTACGTGCAGCACTCAGTGGTGTCATTCCCACCTCTGCCACCACTGACTCGCTTCACCACAGTACCGACTTCTGCTGCATACCACTGCACGGCCACCTGCATTCCTAGCCAAGGCGCACGATAATATACCATACCAATGCCGAGTGCTGCTGGACACCCCACCCCTGCCACCACCATGGCAAGCACTGCCCCTGTCTGGAGCACCACTACCGCCACCGTTCCACCATCTTGGCGCACCGCCACTGCACAACCAGCTTGGGCCGCCACCACCTATTCTCCTGCTCGGAGCACCGACTCAACATCTCCGTCTAGGAGCACTGCTACCACTCAGCATCAGAATGGGAGCACCGCCACCACTCCTCATCATAGTTGCACCACCTCCACTTGGCCTTCTAGGAGCACCGCCACCACTCCTCATCATAGGAGCACCGCCACCACTTCGCCTCCTATGAGCAACACCACCACTCCTCATCATAGGAGCACCGCCACCACTTCGCCTCCTAGGAGCACCGCCACCACTTCTCCAACTAGGAGCACTGCCACCACTTCTCCTCGTAGGATCACCGCCACCACTTCTCCAATAAGAAGCACCAAGAACACTTCTCCTTCTAGGAGCACCGACACCACATATTCTTCTTCAAGGAGCACTGCCACCGCCACCACCGAGCAGCAGAGGGGTGACCCACATTCCTTTTTTTCTCATCACTGACACGGTCCACCATCTCCAAGCGGTCAAGCAATGTAAGGTGGTCTAGGCAGGTGACTCCTGCCCCAAAGAAGAACAAAAAACAAAAGACTTTGTTTGTTAGTCCCCCCTCTCCTTCTAATATTTCTCAACCTGCCTCCATTTCCATCCCTGAGCGCCCTTCCCCAGTACTTTAGTCGCCCCTTCACATAGAACCCCTTCCTCAACTTCCAGTCATTCCTCATCTCTCCACACCCCCAAAGTATCCCACTCTTCCCCCAAACGTCCTTCAAAATAAAATATTTTAAAAAAAATAAAATAAATGTGCAATTCTGCTTTCACAAAATACTGTTTCATTAATGTGTCTTTCGCTGCCTACACACACTGCACCGTACACACACTGCACTGTACACTTTGCGTTTTTGCCACCACATAGCTCCATTACTGACACATGTTTCTTGTGTCAGTCTTGGAGATATTTGTAGTCAAAAACACAAATCTACAGTGTATGACTTGTATTTTCCCCACCAGTCTCTTGAGTCAGCTAATATTACACAGACTGAATAGAGGATGTTGTTGAGTGCAAGGCGTATCTATTGTTACCTTGCCAGGTATCATCAAACGTTAATTGACTATGGTGTGTTTTTACCACCATCATTTAACTTTTTGTGATACAAGGCAAGGTGATTCTAGATATGCCTTGTAATTAACCACATCCTCTATTCAGTGTGTGTTGAGAAACTGAGGAGATGACTGGGAAAATACATGCCATATGTACAATACCCTGCCCTTGTATCATAACTATCACACCTGGCCAGGTGAATACACATGAATTTTAACCTGCAGCGTCGCTTCAGTCTGCATATATTTCTATCAGACTGTAGCAATGCTGAAGTTTACCTCTTTCTCACGTGGACCCGTCCTGTGTGACGCGACCAGCAGGCCAGTAACTGAAACAACAAGACACGGCACGTGAAACTGTCCTGTGTGACACGGCCTGCAGGCCGGTAACTAAAACAACAAGACACGGGGAAAGGTGAAACAGTTACAACGGTGGGCCCTGCGATAGGGAGCGGGGATGTGGAGACCTCCTGCACTCCCCTGAGTCAGTGTCCCTCACACTCCTAAGTTTCCCTAGGCCAGTTCCGTGCCGGGCGCCGATCAGGATACCTGTCACCCTAGCACACCCTACACCTATCCCTTGCTAGGGAGCTGGGTGATGCAGGCACTGGCCCTACCGCTGTACTAATACACATCAAGAAAAATACAGACAGGGAAACACCACTTAGCTTTGCTCTGTTGCTCTTGCTCCCAGCAACAGAGTCTACCACCAGAATGCAGCTTTCCTCCTGAATAGCTGCCACCAAGTTCTGTCAGAGCTGCAAGAAAATCCCCTCTGACTCCTTCCACAACAGGGCTCTGACTGAGCTGCCAGGACCTCTCTAGATCCTTCCTCCACCAAGGATGGTTGAAATGAACACTATCACCAACAGTGATTTCAACACCTGACACTCTTTTATAGGTAAGAGCCAGCAATCACACCTGCTTTATATCACATGCATTAAACTAAAGAAATCAGAGTGCAATGACGCTCACCACCACTGGGGGCAAACTAGAACAAAAAACACCACTGTGTAATAATCCTAATGGCCACCGAGGGCAAAACCAAACTTAAGCACACAGCTTAAGGAAAAAAAAGAGGTTACATGTGCTTTTATCTGTCATGATCTAGCATGGATCATGACACTCTTATGTGTATTCTCCTGCCCATGTGTGATAACCTTCTGAAGTCTGGATGCATTATTTTTGGCATCCTCACTTCAGCATGACACCAGGTCTGGGTATTGTATTAGTTGAATAAACTTTTTTATGTCTACTGTCTGCGTTCAAACTGAAGCCACAGTGATGATACTACAAATAATATTTATAGTCACAGCGTTAGGTGTCATAAATAGTGAGGGATGCAACTGCAGTCCCAAATCACTATTGTTAACATCAGGCCAGGTGACACAGAAATTATTTGTATTATCTCCACCGTCACAGCAAATTGAACTCAAAGTGTAGAGATGATAAAGATCATACAACTTGTGTGTATTGTAGGAATTCAACTCGCTCAGGAGCCACGGGAGTCAATCAGGAGGCACGTTCCTTTAAAAGTTCATAGGGTTTATTGCTTCATAACCCATAAAGCAGCACATAACATAAGGAATAGCCTTTAGGTCAGGCGAAAACAAGCATAAATGTCCATTATTTCAGGCTCAGTCCTGGAGTCTCAGCAAAACACAGGAGGCTTACCCGTCCTCACAGACAGCCAATACACATAGGCCTCCCTGGGTCAGCAGCCTCAGCACGTGGTCTTCAGGAAGGTAGCACACCTTCCTCCACCTAGGCCTACCGGGACCTTCCACATGGCTCAATCAGATCCATGCGCTCTCTCTGATGTGATCAACTCTGGTTACCTTATATGGTCCATAGCCATGCCCACCGGGTCACATGGCTATGACCTCATCACAGGTCCTTCAAGCATTCATATACATATACTTTATTATGACACTCTTAAACACACCCCTGGGTGGATTTGTAGATGATTGATCCCGCCCATCTCATCTATTATCTGAAGGCTTCTCCCTGACACATTGGAATGACAGATCAAATCTGCTGATCAGCAGATACGCAAACCTTCATCTCAAGGCCACCCACCTTGAGATACATAATGATCCTTCAGCATCCTATACCCATTACCACAATGGATATGACTGTAGGCCCGTCCTGGGACACCCACTCAGCACCCCCTAGCGGACATAGTGGTCACTGCACCACAGTATGTATAGTCACCTGGTCAGGAGTACTAGTAAATTCATGATGCACAAAACACAGCATCATTAATTCACTGGTACACCAGGTCAGATGATTATTGTATTGAAGTGTAAGAAGACAGAGTGCACTCGGTACAGGTATCAACACAGGTTTTTTATTAACATACACACAAAAGAAAACTTTGCTACACCATTTGATCTTGCCATTCCACCCGTCCCACATCTGAGTTGAAAAAGGCCGCAAATTGGTCCCTCATTTGGCCAACTTCAACAGATGACCAAAGAGAGGTGCTGAGTATATTCAGACAATGGGTTAGAGCTGCATCATCGAGTTCAAAGTTCGGGTGCTCTCTAACCATGACAAAATTATGTAGAACCACACAGGCCTTCACCACCTCATCCACTGTTTCCAGTTTCAGATTAATGGATGTGCTGAGAATGCGCCATCTGGAGATAAGTATACCATAGGCACACTCAACAGTTCTTCTGGCCCTGGTCAGCCTGTAATTAAAAATTCTCTTGGTGTGGTCCAAGTCCCGGCTGGAGTAGGGCTTGAGCAGGTTTTGGCACATCTGGAATGCCTCATCCCCAACCATTACAAAGGGCTGTGGTGGACCTTCGGTGTTGGGAAGAGGCTGTGGCATAGGGAAATTGAACTGGTTGCCATACAACCTCCGGCCCATGTCAGAGTTCTTAAAAGCCTGGGAGTCATTCCCAATGTCAACTGCAACAAACATACAGTCTGCATCCGAAATGGCCATGAGTACTGTAGAAAAGTACTTTTTATAGTTATAGTACTCAGAGCCTGTTCTTTTTGGTTTTATAATACGGATGTGTTTCCCATCAACGGCACCCAAACAGTTTGGGAAATTGCAGACTGTCCAGAATCTTTCAGCAATTTCAAACCACTTTTCCACGGTGGGCAGGGGCTATAAATTCGGGATAGAGAACGTCCCAAAAAGCCCGGCAGGTGTCCAACTATTCCAGACAAGGTAGATATTTCAATACGATACTGGAAGTGCAGTGAAGAGAGGCTCTCTCCAGTAGCCAGGAATCTGTGAAACTGAGAAACAACAAAAATTAATATTTGTGTAAATGGATTTTTACAACAACAAAAAATACAATTTAACACAAGAAAAAAACAAAGGCATACAAATATATATGCAGCCTTTTCTTTACTACATGGCATAAAAAAATACTGCAGCCTTTGGTTAACTTGATGGCAGAACAATAATTCTGCCAGCTTTGGAGTAGTCCATGTGAGAACAAAGAAAATTATGCAGGCATTGTTTTTGCAATACTACGCACCGTAATGTGACCAGGAGCCGTTCCTCGGGAGGAATCGCATGACGGAGCTGTGTGTCCTGTCTCCGGATGACATCTTGGACACGACCAAGCAAATACCTGAAGCTTTCTTGGGATATCCGTGTGTAATCAGTAAATTTATCTGGGTTTGCCTGGAGCTCACTGTAGAGGGTGTGGTATGCTCCACGGCTCTCCCGGAGTTCAATAATCGGATGCATCCACAAATGCCGCCGCTGCCATCTTCGCTGTCTCTCTCTCTCCCTTTGTTGATGGCAAGCAACTGCATAAAAAACAATGGAGGCAGCTATTCAAACTGACACCCAAAAAAAGAAGAGAACCATAAATATGACAAACAATTTTGTTTATTAAACAGTAAAAATGTTTAAAATAGCTACCAATTATTTTCAAACAAACGTATACCCCTGGGGGGCAGCATCAACTATAGCCTATGTAAATTTGCAATATTGTCTTTGTATTATAATAATATCGCTCATTAACATCAAAAATGTATGAGCACAATATTATAAGCACACCAAATATAGCAAAAAAGTTTTTCAATAAAATAAGTGCATAATGAGAGGATGGCATAAAGGAATCCCATTAAACCGAGCCACAAATTTGCATACTCACTATGTGCCCCAATGTCATATATCTCTAACTATCCTAATCCATGCCCAATAGATAAGTGCTATACGCATAAATATCCCTGTGATAAAACACTCCGGGATCGCCTTAGCTGGGGTCAAAGGTCACGTGCATTCAGCATGAAACTCAGGCGCAGAGCTGGGATTCGGGTGTAACTGACCCTGGGTCAGGTTTATTAACGGTGAAAGCAATGCAAAAGGAAATAAAACATAAAACAAATCCTTGCCTGTCCGGCACTAACTAAACAATGGACAACCTAACTACCAACTGGCGGGCTTCTCCCGTCCAGCCAAACCACAGTTGCAGTGGGCACTGCTTCCACTCACGTGAGTCTCTCACACAGACAGGCTCTCTGTGTTCCCAGGCTGAGACACTCACACAACCACCTGGCATCCTTTTATATCCACCTCCCATTATTCATTAGCAAGCAGGTGCGATACTGACCAGACTAGGCCACATAGGAAAGGAATCTGGGCGAGATATACCTGCCCTCATCCACTATTCCCACATGATTCTCACATATCCC
Organism: Dendrobates tinctorius; assembly: GCF_039654945.1. Lineage (NCBI taxonomy): Eukaryota > Metazoa > Chordata > Amphibia > Anura > Dendrobatidae > Dendrobates > Dendrobates tinctorius. The sequence continues at coordinate 7,321,251 of NW_027361735.1, read as the reverse complement.
CCCCCCTCTGCTCAGACCACTCCGGTCGAGCAATGACCCCCCGCAAACAGTGCACTCGGGACAGGGCATCTGCATTTCCCATCTGTACCCCTGGGCGGTGCTCCACCGTAAAAGTGTAGGCCTGCAGGGCAAGGAACCACCGGGTCACCCGGCTATTCCGTTCCTTGTTCAAGTGCATACACTTGAGAGGGGCATGGTCCGTGATCAGCCTTGAACTTTCGGCCCACCAGGTAATATTTGAGGGCCTCTAGAGCCCACTTAATGGCGAGGCACTCTTTTTCTACGACTGCATACCTTTGCTCGTGTTTATTCAGCTTCCTGCTGAGATAGAGGACTGGGTGTTCCACTCCGTCCCTCACTTGTGAGAGTACTGCCCCGATACCAGTATCAGAGGCATCCGTTTGTACCACAAACTCGCTGCGGAAGTCCGGAGTCACCAGTACGGGCTGAGAGCAAAGTGCCCGTTTTAGGCTATGGAAGGCTTCTTCAGCCGCTAAACTCCATTTAATCATGACGGAGTCTTTCCCTTTTGTAAGATCTGTCAGGGGGGTAGCAATGGCTGCAAAATTGGGTATGAACCGGCGATAATAGCCAGCGATCCCCAGGAAGGCTTGCACCTGCTTCTTGTTGACAGGTTGTGGCCAGTCCTGAACCGCCTGAATCTTATCAACCTGGGGTTTAACAACACCCCTCCCAATTACATACCCCAAATACCGGGCTTCTTCTAGCCCGATGTTACATTTCTTGGGGTTCGCGGTTAGACCTGCCTCCCACAGGTCATCAATCACAGCTTGTACTTTCTGGAGATGAGTCTTCCAGTCCAAGCTGTAAATGACAATGTCATCCAAATAGGCCGAAGCGTACCGCCTATGTGGCCTCAGGACTCGATCCATCAGTCTCTGGAAGGTCGCCGGTGCCCCGTGCAGTCCAAACGGCATATACACATACTGAAATAAACCTTCCGGCGTAGCAAATGCCGTCTTTTCTCTGGCAGCCTCAGCCAGAGGGATCTGCCAATACCCCTTTGTTAGATCTAGGGTCGTAATATACCGGGCTTTTCCTAACCGATCTATTAACTCGTCGACCCGGGGCATAGGATAGGCATCAAATTTTGAGACCGCATTCAGTTTCCTGAAGTCATTGCAGAACCGGATGGTGCCGTCCGGTTTAGGAATTAGCACAATCGGGCTGGACCACGCACTGTGCGATTCCTCAATGACTCCTAACTCTAACATTGCCTTCACTTCTCGGGAAATGGCTTCACGGCGCGCTTCCGGGATTCGGTAGGGCTTTACGTGAACCGTGACACCAGGTTCCGTTACGATGTCATGTTTCATTAGCGTAGTCTGCCCGGGTTTTTCTGAGAAAAACTTTTGGTTGTGAAGTAGAAACTGCCTGACCTCAGTCTTTTGCCGCTCCGAGAGAGTCTCTGTAACCCGTACCTCCGGTACGGAATGCGAGCAGACGGGACGGGCCAGCTCCGCTGACAAGGCAGACCGATCTTTCCAGGGTTTTATCAGATTTACATGATAAATCTGTTCAGGTTTCTGCTTACCTGCCTGGTATACTTTGTAGTTTACTTCACCAACTCTTTCCTTAATCTCAAAGGGGCCCTGCCACTTTGCCAGGAACTTACTGTCCACCGTGGGGACCAGGATCAACACCCTATCTCCGGGTGCAAACGTACGGATCTTGGCGCCCCTATCATAGATTCTTTTTTGGGCTCCTTGAGCCTGCATCATGTGTTCTTTGACTATAGGCATAACAGCCGCAATACGGTCCTGCATTTGTGTGACGTGATCTATCACCGTTTTAAACGGAGTGACCTGACCCTCCCAGGTTTCTTTTGCAACGTCTAACAGTCCGCGAGGACGTCGGGCGTACAATAACTCGAAAGGCGAGAATCCCGTGGAAGACTGGGGTACTTCCCTGATGGCAAAAAGCAAATACGGAAGTAAATAGTCCCAGTTCTTCCCATCCTTGTCTATCACCTTTCTCAGCATCTGCTTCAGAGTTTTATTGAACCGTTCGACCAACCCTTCTGTTTGGGGATGATACACGGATGTGCGTAACGGTTCGATTTGTAACAATCGGCAGAGCTCCTTCATTACCCTGGACATAAAGGGGGTCCCCTGGTCGGTGAGTATCTGTTTTGGTATACCGACCTGACTAAACACATGCACCAGTGCCTTGGCAATCGTCTTGGTGGCAGTGTTACGCAAAGGGATGGCCTCCGGGTAACGAGTGGCATAATCCAAGATGACCAGGATATGTTGGTGTCCACGTGCAGACCGTGGAAGGGGTCCAACTAAATCCATCCCAATCCTCTCAAACGGGACTTCAATAATAGGTAGGGGTACCAAAGGGCTACAGAACCGGGGCTTAGGTGCAGAGGCTTGGCAGTCAGGACAAGACTCACAATATACACGAATATCGTGATGCATGCCTGGCCAAACAAAACAGTGTAATATCCTTTCGGTGGTTTTCTGGACTCCCAGGTGACATCCCATCACATGTCCGTGGGCCAGGTCCAGCACCTGCCGCTGGTAGGGTTTTGGCACGACTAATAGTTGCACCGTACCTTCCCCCTTTTTCTCTATGTGATAGAGTAAATCATTCTCCAGAACCATGTAAGGATATGCCAGCCTAGAGCCAGGTTCTACGGGTACCCCGTTTATCACTTTTACATTTGTCCTAGCCTGAGAAAGGGTAGGATCCTTTATTTGCTCGCTTTGGAAGTCATCTTTCTGAACTTCCAAATCTGGCAAACGGGGAGGTGGACGGCTGTCGGTCTCCTCCTCTTCCCCGGTCTTCTCCGTATCACCCGCCATGACTGAAAATGGGAACTGCAGGTCATTTCCCGCAGACTCTTCCCCCGAGTCTTCCGGGGAGACCTCTTCCAGGGGTTCGGGACCCCTACGCGCCCTGGGAGAAGAATCATATACACGATTACCCAAGGGCATCAACTGATTCTCCCACAATTGCCAGAAGTGGGGAAAATCCCGGCCCAGGATAACATCATGCAATAACGCCGGGACGAGTCCCACTTTATGTTGCACAGACCCATAGGAAGTAGTAATGCATATGACCGTGGTGAGGTACGAACAGGTGTCTCCATGCACACACGTTACAGAAAATTTGTCTGATGGTCCAGTCGGGGCTGACACCAGACTGGCCTTCACCAGAGTCACCACACTTCCCGAGTCTAACAATGCCACCACATTTTTGCCATCAACAGTTAAATCACACAAGTGTTTTTCCGCATCCTTTTGACCGGCATTCACACTCACTACCCGTGCAACCATAGACATGCGGTTTTTAGAGTCTGTGACGTCGCACTGCATGGGTTCAGTAGTGACCGGACAGTTCGCAGCAATATGTCCCATCTCTTGGCAGCGGAAACACCTAACGGGCCCCTTGCTTAGACCATAGTTCGTTACTCTCGGCCTCGCAGTGCGGGCAGTCCCATTTTCCTCCCCCATTGTCTTAGTGATTTTTCCATCTCTCCTACTCCCTGGAACAGTCTTACCGGTTCCACGTGGAGATGATGAAGAACGAGGTGGGGTAATGTCGTCTCGGAGTCCTTCCGCCACGGAGTAACGTTCAACCAGATCCACCAGTTGATCTGCCGTCGTAGGATTTCCATGGCTTACCCACTTCCTCAGGGCTGGCGGTAGAGCTCTCAGGTACTTGTCCATGACGACTCTCTGGATTATCTCTGGTGCTGTCAGCACCTCGGGTTGTAGCCACTTCTTCGTCACGTGGATCAGGTCGAACATCTGTGACCGCGGTGGTTTATCCGGCTGATAAGTCCATTGATGCACTCTCTGTGCACAGACAGCGGTCGTCACTCCCAGCCGGGCCAAGATCTCGGCTTTCAATTTGTCAAAGTCCTGCGCGGCTTCAGGCTCTAAGTCATAATAAGCCTTTTGGGCCTCACCGGAAAGAAACGGGGCAATCAGGCCGGCCCATCGTGCCTTCGGCCATTTTTCTCGCACCGCCGTCCGTTCAAACGTGGTCAGGTATGCCTCGACGTCATCTTCGGTTGTCATTTTCTGCCAGTACCGACTCACGTGAATCACTCTCGACTCGGCTTCCAGGTTAAGCTCAGGTAAGCTTGCCAAGCGCTGCGCCACCTGCTGGAGAAGCGAACGATCGGTAACTGTCATGTCCACCAACTCCTTCAGCTGGGCCATCATCACCCGATTAGCTTCTTGCTGGACGGCGGTGGACTGTACCAGCTCTTTCACCACGTCCTCCATGCTCATGCTTGCAACGTGATGCCCGCGTTCTCCACCACAATGTGATAAAACACTCCGGGATCGCCTTTGCTGGGGTCAAAGGTCACGTGCATTCAGCATGAAACTCAGGCGCAGAGCTGGGATTCGGGTGTAACTGACCCTGGGTCAGGTTTATTAACGGTGAAAGCAATGCAAAAGGAAATAAAACATAAAACAAATCCTTGCCTGTCCGGCACTAACTAAACAATGGACAACCTAACTACCAACTGGTGGGCTTCTCCCGTCCAGCCAAACCACAGTTGCAGTGGGCACTGCTTCCACTCACATGTGTCTCTCACACAGACAGGCTCTCTGTGTTCCCAGGCTGAGACACTCACACAACTACCTGGCATCCTTTTATATCCACCTCCCATTATTCATTAGCAAGCAGGTTCGATACTGACCAGACTAGGCCACATAGGAAAGGAATCTGGGCGAGATATACCTGCCCTCATCCACTATTCCCACATGATTCTCACAATCCCCTATTGTAATGGTGTACTTACTTAAAATATAAGCAAAGATAAGTGCCATTTGTGATGCTGTCCCCGCGCCCCGACGCGCGTTTCGCCCGCTTGCTTCTTCCGGGGGCGTGACCCAATGAGTTGGGGAGATGTTTTTATACAGACAAGGATCAATGAGGGTGCCGATAAAGTAATGAGTCATCCAGGGCTTTAAACGGTGCATGCGTCAATCACACAGCTCCATTGCCATTAAACCACACTTCCTGACATGCGCTAAAGTAAATAGCGTGGTGTGACTCACGCATGTTACTATGGCAGCGCTGTCGGAAGTGTTTGGAGCATTGACCATAACTCATGCGCACTAGCTCCAGGTATCCTTAGAATGAGAAGTAACCCACTCCTTAACGGAATTCAAGTGCACCTGCGCATTCACGCTAATAATGTGAAGAAAAAGAAGATCACCAAAAAGTGCCCGTGCTAAAATACTTATTTAATATGAATCATAATTAACGAGGAGGAAAAAAAAATATTGATAATAATAAATGTGCAGTTGAAAACTATATAAAATGTGAATTATTACATAATACAGTGACATATATTGTGCACAATTATTAATCATACATTACAGAAGGAAACTATAATTACCCTAATATAATGAATAGTGACAATAAATTACAATTATTAAATTATTAAAGTGACATGTGTGTCAGTATCATATAAATATAATAAGAAAGCTACCTCAACGTAGCCATATATACCATTGTGATATTAAAGTGCCGTGCAATATAATTGTACTATGATATGAATATAATAATAATAATAATAATAAGGCCACCGTAAGATGGTCCCATATACCATCCTGATATACAATAACCACACCACTGTACAATTACTGAAAAAAATAATACAAATATCTATATAATAAAGATATATAGATAAAAATAATAATAATAATAATAATAATAAAAAATCCATAAGAAAATGGACTCATGATGATTAGTCCCAAAAGCATTTCTTGTTACTTCTTCTTCAAAAACAATCGGCAAACCACCACTCTTCTTTTAATGGACACCGACATAATGACCCTTGAATCCTCTTCCAATGTACAAGATCAACAATAAATGGAAGCATAACTGTAACTAAATACAAAAAACAAATTAAAACAAACACTTTAAGGCTGTGTGCACACGATGCAGATTTGCAGCGGATCCGCAGCGGATTTTACCGCGGAGAAACGTTGCATTTCTGCATTGTGATGTACAGTAGCCTTAAAATCAATGTAAAAAAAAACGCTGTGCAGACGCTGCGGATTTTTCCGCGCGGTTTTCCCCCGGTACAAAATCCGCAGCATGTTACTTCTTTTGTGCGGTTTTCCATCTCCCCTGTCACCAAATCCGCAGGGGGAAAACCGTGATGGAAAACCGCACAAAAAACGCATGAAAACCGCATGAAAAATGGAAGAAATCCGCAGGAAAAATGCAGGTCATTTGACCTGCGGATTTCTTCCATTCTGCGCGGAAAAATCCGCAGGGCCAAAAAGTACATCTGCACTCAGCCTAAAAATTAAAATCTTAAGGAAAAAATGTATATAGCCCAACCCATAAAAATACCTCAAATGAAACAAACTTATAGAAATGATGAGAAACCCAAGGTTTCATTCAAGCCCTTGGGACTCAAAGTCCCCAAACGAAATATCCACCTACTCTCACATTGCGCTAGACTTTTTGCCAAGTCTCCTCCCCTGGAACCCAAATTGAACGGATCTATGGCTTTGATTTTTAAACTCGTGGCATTACAATTATGGTGTAATTTAAAATGTCTAGGGAGAGGTTTTAGGGAAGAGATTTCATCTATCTTTTTTGCTTTTTCTTTATCTCTCACATGCTCCCTAGTTCTTACCTTTAGTTCTCTTGTGGTAAGACCCACATAAATTTTTCCACATGGGCATTGTGCATGATAGATCACTCCCACAGAATTGCAGCTGAGATGTTTTCTTATAACAAAGTCACGGGATCCATTCGAATTACAAAACTTAGTAGTTTTAACATGATTCAGGCAACCTTTGCAAAGGCCACAGGGAAAGAAACCTAGCATTCCAATCTCTGATTCCTTCCTAGGTGGTTCAAAATAACTATGAACAAGGGTATCTTTGAGATTTTTAGATATTTTAGCGACAAAAGATGGTTGCTTAGGTAAAATGTGGGAAAAAATAGGATCAACCAAAAGAACATCCCAATGTTTACGAATGATACCTTTTAAATCATTCCATTTATTGCTATATGTACTAATAAAATGTACTTGATTTGTCTCCTCATATTTTTTAGAACATGGTGGTCCATACAGGAGTTTATCTCTTGAGGTTTTTAATGCTCTAAAATAGCCTTTTTTGATCATTCTTTTGTTGTATCCTCTTTCAGTAAAACGTCTGGTAAGATCAATAGCCTGTTTCTCAGAATTACTTTCAGTTGAACATATTCTTTTTGCTCAAAGAAATTGTCCCACAGGTATCCCTCGAATGGTAGAAATTTTATGAGATAAATCTGCAGACAAAAATGAATTAGTAGCCGTGATCTTTCGATAAATATCTGTATTCAATAGACCATCAGGACCAATTTTCAATTTTATGTCCAAAAAATCTATTTCTCTGCCATATTGAAAACTCAATTTGATATTTTTACTATTGCTATTAAATTGCTGGAACAAATTCTTCAAACCATCCAGGGGGCCATCCCAAAAGAAGAGTACATCATCTATGTACCTCATCCAGTCATGGACATGGTCCATTTCCTGGATGAGGTCATCCTGGAATATCTCCCTCTCCTATGCGCCCAAAAATAAATTCGCATAGGAGGGGGCACGAGAGGCCCCCATAGCTGTACCTTGTGTTTGCAAGTAATTTTTACCATTGAAAATAAACACATTATGTGTCAATAAGAACTCTAACAGAGTCATAATTAGCTCAATCATCGAACTGGCCAAAGGACTCGTTCGTAGAAAGAACTGCACAGCATCCAAGCCATCAGAATGACGAATCGATGTATACAGGGGCTCCACGTTGGCTGTTACAATCAAAGTATTGTCATCCAGACATAATTGATCTAATCTCTGTAATGTCGACGTAGTGTCCCTGATATACGGTGGTAACTCAACAACCAATGGCTTGAGAAAATGGTCTATGATATGTCCTATTAATTCACAAGGTCCATTATTACCTGAAAAAATTGGCCTGCCAGGGGGGTCCGTTGGATTTTTGTGTATTTTAGGTATTAAATATAATGCAGGCAAGTTAGGTTTGTTATTACAAATTTGATCCAACAATTTCTTTGATATAATTCCTTGCATAAAGGCTTTATCCAAAATGTCAACCAGTAACGTCTGAAAAGAGGAGAGAGGATTAAATGATAGTCTACAATAGCACTCAGGATCATCTGATTTATTGGCTTGAGCTTCATATTGTGTTATTGGCCAAATAACTATATTGCCCCCTTTATCGTATCTTATCATATCGTATCATAGTACAATTATATTGCACGACACTTTAATATCACAATGGTATATATGGCTATGTTGAGGTATCTTTATTATTATATTTATATGATACTGACACACATGTCACTTTAATAATTTAATAATTGTAATTTATTGTCACTATTCATTATATTAGGGTAATTATAGTTTCCTTCTGTAATGTATGATTAATAATTGTGCACAATATATGTCACTGTATTATGTAATAATTCACATTTTTATAGTTTTCAAGTGCACATTTATTATTATCAATATTTTTTTTGTTTTTTCTCCTCGTTAATTATGATTCATATTAAATATGTATTTTAACACGGGCACTTTTTGGTGATCTTCTTTTTCTTCACATTATTAGCGTGAATGCACAGGCGCACTTGAATTCCATTAAGGAGTTGGTGACTTCTCATTCTAAGGACACCTGGAGCTAGTGCGCATGCGTTATGGTCAACGCTCCAAACACTTCCGACAGCGCTGCCATAGTAACATGCGTGAGTCACACCACGCTATTTACTTTAGTGCATGTCAGGAAGTGTGGTTTAATGGCAATGGAGGTGTGTGATCGACGAATGCGCCGTTTAAAGCCCTGGATGACTCATTACTTTATCGGCACCCTCATTGGTCCTTGTCTGTATAAAAACACCTCCCCAACTCATTGGGTCACGCCCCCGGAAGAAGCAAGTGGGTGAAACGCGCGTCGGGGCGCGGGGACTGCATCACAAACGGCACTTATCTTTGCTTATATTTTAAGTAAGTACATCATTATAATAGGGGATATTTATGCGTATAGCACTTATCTATTGGGCATGGATTAGGATAATTAGAGGTATATGACATTGGGGCACATAGTGAGTATGCAAATTTGTGGCTCGGTTTAATGGGATTCCTTTATGCCATCCTCTCCTTATGCACGTATTTTATTAAAAAACTTTTTTGATATATTTGGTGTGCTTATAATATTGTGCTCATACATTTTTGATGTTAATGAGCGATATTATTATAATACAAAGACAATATTGCAAATTTACATAGGTTATAGTTGATGCTGCCCCCCAGGGGTATACGTTTGTTTGAAAATAATTGGTAGCTATTTTAAACATTTTTACTGTTTAATAAACAAAATTGTTTGTCATATTTATGGTTCTCTTCTTTTTTTGGGTGTCAGTTTGAATAGCTGCCTCCATTGTTTTTTGTGTAATTGTATGGAAGTGCCATTTTTTCAATATTGTGGACATTTAGTGGATTAAAGCAACTGCATAAGCCTGAGCCATCCTGATGTCCAGATCCAAGTTGAAGTGAAAAGTCTTCCAGCGCAGATCCATGTTGTCAAGAGAAAATCCAAGCAAATGTGAAGAATCCAGCTGTAAACTGGGTCTATATAATAATAATAATAATAATAATTTTTATTTATATAGCGCCAACATATTCCGCAGCACTTTACAATTAAGCGGGGACATGTACAGACAATAAATTCAATACAAGTTAAGACAATTCAAACAATGACATTAGGAGTGAGGTCCCTGCTCGCAAGCTTACAATCTACAAGGAAATGGGGGGACACAGTAGGTGAGAAATGCTTGTTAATTCAGGTCTGGCAATTATAATAGGGATTTTCATATAAAGCTGCATGATCCGGTCATCAGCCCGTGTGTTTAAGTGCAATAGACAAGTATCAAGTGCAGTTATGTGCATGAAGGGTGTGGAGACAGATGAATAGTAGGGTGCAGATTCAGAATAATATTTGGAAGTAGGGAACAGGGCAAAGTTAGCTTGCTGAGTAGTTGATGTGATAGGCTTCTTTGAAGAGATGGGTTTTCAAAGCGCGCTTGAATAGGTCAGGGCTAGGTATCAGTCTGATCGTCTGGGGAAGTGCATTCCAGAGAGCTGGAGCAGCACGAGAGAAGTCTTGGAGACGGAGGTGCGAGGTTCGGATTACGGGGGATGTTAGTCTTAGGTCATTTGTAGAACGGAGGGCACGTGTAGGGCGATAGACAGAGATGAGAGAGGAGATATAAGGCGGTGCAGAACAGTGGAGAGCTTTATGGGTGAGAGAGATGAGTTTATACTGGACCCTGTAGCGAATAGGTAGCCAGTGTAATGACTGGCATAAGATGGAGGCATCGGTGAAGCGGCTGGACAGAAATATGACCCTGGCTGCCGCATTCAAGATGGATTGGAGAGGAGAAAGTTTGGTAAGAGGGAGACCGATCAGAAGAGAGTTGCAGTAGTCCAGACGAGAATGAATAAGAGCGACAGTAAGAGTCTTAGCAGTTTCAAAGGTGAGAAAAGGTCGGATTCTGGAGATGTTTTTAAGATGCAGGTGACAAGAGCGACTGAGTGATCGGATGTACGGAGTAAAGGAAAGTTCAGTGTCGAATATGACCCCAAGACAGCGGGCATGCTGCTTGGGAGTTATGGTTGAACCCTCCAGGGTTATTTCGATGTTAGGTAGAGTGAGGTTAGTAGAGGGGAGAAACACAAGAAGTTCAGTTTTAGAGAGATTTAGTTTCAGATAGAGGGAGGACATGATGCTAGAGACAGCAGACAGACAATCCTTGGTATTTTGAATAAGGGTAGGGGTGATGTCAGGGGAAGAAGTGTATAATTGGGTGTCATCAGCATAGAGATGATACTGGAACCCAAATCTGCTGATTGTTTGTCCAATAGGGGCAGTGTATAAAGAGAAGAGGAGGGGGCCTAGGACTGAGCCCTGCGGGACCCCGATAGTAAGGGGACGAGAAGAGGAAGAGGAGCCGGAAAAAGATACAGTGAAGGAGCGGTCAGAGAGGTAGGAGGAGAACCAGGAGAGGGCTGTGTCCTTGAGGCCTATAGAGCGGAGCATAGTGAGGAGGAGCTGGTGATCCACAGTGTCAAATGCGGCAGAGAGATCCAGGAGAATCAGCAGGGAGCAATGACCTTTCGATTTAGCTGTTATTAAATCATTAGAGACTTTAGTGAGGGCAGTTTCAGTAGAGTGTAACGAGCGGAAACCAGATTGTAAGGGGTCAAGAAGAGAGTTATCTGAGAGATAGCGGATTAGACGGGAGTGGACCAGGCGTTCCAGGAGTTTAGAGATGAAGGGAAGGTTAGAGACAGGTCTGTAGTTAGCAGTGCAGTTCTGGTCCAGGGATGGCTTTTTAAGTAAAGGGGTTATGATGGCATGTTTAAATGAGGAGGGAAATATACCTGAAGAAAGAGAGAGGTTAAATATTTTAGTCAGGTGAGTGGTGACCACTGGTGAGAGAGACTGCAGGAGCTGTGAAGGAATAGGGTCACTGTTGCAGGTTGTAGGCCGAGCAGAAGCGAGGAGCTTGGAAACTTCTTCTTCTGAAACAGGCTCAAAGATGTCTAGTGAGCTTGAGGTGCGGCAGGGAAGGGGATCCAGGCACTGAGGAGATAGGGCTGAGATATCCTGATGAATGTGGTTGATTTTTTCTAGGAAATAAGTGGCCAGATCCTCACCGCTGAGGTTGGTGATGGGGGCCTGTACTTTAGGTTTCAGGAGGGAGTTTAAGGTTTCAAAAAGTCGTCTTGGGTTGTTGGATAGTGAGGTGATGAGGGTGGTGAAGTAGGATTGTTTGGCCAGATGAAGGGCAGAGTTATAGGTTTTGAGCATGAACTTATAGTGGATGAAGTCTTCTGCTAAGAGAGATTTTCTCCACTGCCGCTCTGCACACCTCGAGCATCGCTGAAGAGAGCGTGTTTGCGTTGTGTGCCAGGGCTGCCTTTGTCTGTGTCGGGTTTTTCTGCGTATAGAAGGTGCTGCTTCATCTAGGGCATTCTTCAGTGTATTATTGAAGTGTGACAATGCTATGTCTGGACAGGAGAGGGTGGAGATGGGGGCTAAAGATGTGTGGAGATTGTCCCTAAGCTGTTGGGTATTAATGGTACGTGTATTCCGATAAGTGTGGTAAGTGGGGGTGTCCCGGGTGAGGAGACAATTCTTGACAGAGAAGGAAAGAAGGTTGTGGTCCGAGAGCGGGAGAGGTGAATTAGTAAAGTCGTGCAGCGAGCCGGGACGGGAGAAAACCAGGTCCAGAGTATTCCCGTCCTCATGTGTAGGAGAATTAGTAAACTGTGAGAGGCCGAATGAAGAAGTTAGAGAAAGAAGATGAGAGGCAGACTGGGAGAGCGGATCATTGATGGGGATGTTAAAGTCTCCCATGATGAGGGTGGGGATGTCACAGGACAGAAAGTGAGTAAGCCAGGTGGTGAAGTGGTCTAGAAACTGGCGGGAGGAGCCTGGAGGGCGATAAACGACCGCCACTCGTAAGGAGAAGGGCTTAAAGAGTCTGACGGCGTGGACTTCAAAGGAAGGAAATGTAAGTGATGGAACCGGGGGGATGACCTGGAAAGCACATTGTGATGAAAGCAGCAAACCAACACCTCCACCCTGTATGTTCTCAGGTCTGGGGGTATGTGAAAATTTCAGCCCACCAAACGAGAGAGAGGCAGCAGCGGTGGTGTCTGAATGCTGGATCCAGGTTTCTGTAATAGCCAGAAGGTTAAGGGAATTAGAGAGAAAAAGATCGTGAATGTAAGTCAGTTTGTTACACACAGACCGTGCATTCCAGAGAGCACTTTGGAAAGTGAGAGGAGAAGGCATGCACTGAATGTTAATAAGATTAGCAGGGTTTCTATATGCAGCTGGAGGAGAGTAATGTATGCTGGTGGAGGGAGGCCCAGGGTTGGGGGAGATGTCACCTGCAACTATTAAAAGGAGAAAAAACAGAAAAAGCAGGTGGTGGGATGATTTGTATGAACGTTTTGAGTGCTGCATGGAGGTTTTGGATGGTTTGGTGTGGGTAAGAAATGTCAATAGAGCCTCAGAGTTAAACATGGGAGAGGGGAAAAGGGAGGGGTGGATATGCAGAGAGTGCACAGAATGTATAAAAGGGCAGGCGAGTTGTTAAAAAGCAGAAGTGAAGACAAATAAGCAGCAGGTTAATATGATCAATGCATACGTAGTACGACTGACCAAGAAGCAAGCGTGCATGAAAAACTTATGCACCTTACCTGTCTCCTGCCCTGTCCAACTGCATTGTCTAACTGCAAAACACTTTATCCTGTTGCACTTAATCTGTTGCACGCGTAAGCCCGCACGCGTGCTATCCCAGCCAGAGCTAAATATATATGAAATGAAATGTCTGCTAGCTTGAGCCACCAAAAGGCCACAATCAGTAATTAACCAATTAGCACAAGGCCAGAGCAGGCATTACTATGCAGGGTAAATAACTAACGCTGGACAAGGCCATCAAACTGAGAAAGGGAGAAAAAAAAACACCTTTCTACACTTCAAAGCAGAAACCAAATAGATAAAAAATAAAGACCCACCACAGGAGTGATGGAATGAAATACCATAAAAATATCTGGCACTATATGATGCAGTTCACACTTGTCAGACAGCATACATGGATGATGGAATGAAATACCATAAAAATATCTGGCACTATATGATGCAGTTCACACTTGTCAGACAGCATACATGGATGATGGAATGAAATACCATAAAAATATCTGGCACTATATAAAGAATTCCCATAACACAAGCCCACTGCTGTCCCATTGGTGGAGTCTGTTGCAAGAATTTTTCAAGGATTTTCCTCCTGTGATTGTGACACCATGCGCATAAAAAATGCAAACGCATGGAAAAACGCATGAAAATGCATAAAAACGCAGCGTTTTTTGTCGTAATGCGCACGATGATGTGACGAAAAATCGCAGCGTTTACAAGCGTTTGTAAGCGTTTTTTGCATGCGTATCATGTGCACTCAAAACGCTGCGCAAAAAGGCGCAAGTGTGAAACTAGCCAAAGATGACGTTTCCATGTTTATTTATAATTGTCTTTTTGATCACATTTTATGCAATTTTTTTGTTTGGTAGTATAATTATAATGTCATGGGGTTACCGCAACAGAGTGGAGCCAGAGGACCGCAGCCTCTGATTGCTCCTACTCCGGCGCTGAGAAGAAGCACTTTTACGTCATATTAAATGTGTGTATTTCTTCTGGCAGAACAGTGGTTAATCAGCCATGTTGGGAATCCCTGTGCTCAGCTGTGCTCAGTTAGCCACTCCTTTCCCCAATATAATCTGGGCTCTGCTACTAATCCTCGTCAGAGCTAGCTTTTGCTGCATGGCTAATGGAGGGAAAGGAGTTGGTATGAGAAGGAGAGCTGGAAGAGGTATTAGCGACTGTTGTTTGGTTTGTACGTGTGATAATTTCTTCTCTATTTTGTTTTTTTCCCCCTTCCTGCACACCTCGGTAGATTCCTCTGTTATATGTGAGTGAATATTTTGCGTGTCTGGAGTTTTCAGTTAACCCTTGTCTGTGTTGCTCTGTTTGTTGGGTTGGTGTACTGTGGTGCACAGTAGCATCTACTCTTCCCTAGGTGGGGGAACAGAACAGACAGAGCTATCTTATGAGATAAGGCAAGGGGGAGGTCCTGGCATCTTTGCCATCTGAAGTATCCTGGGGAATAGGGCAAGCTAGGGTACCCCCTAGTGTTAGGGCTATAAAAGGAGCCCCTGGTCCCGGGTCACCTGACAGCTCTGTTGTGACAGATAAAGCATCGTTTTTGGCCTTGATTTTTACTTAATTTTTCATGGTGTTCCTTAAAGAGGTTAACTAGAGGGATAGTTTCATAGATTGGGTCATTCCCAATGTGGCAATACCAGATATGTGTACTCTTATTGTTTGTATTTTTATTTAATAAAAATATGTATTTATGAGTACTATATATCTAGTTTATTATTTTTTATATTTTTTTACAACTTTTTAACAACTTTTTAAAAAAATTTTAGATGCTGATCATGCTTTGTCTAGCAGTGGTGACCTGGCTGTTGTCATGACATCAGGTCACCATGGCAACGATTGGGACCCGTGATGAAGTCACGAGGTCTCCGATCCAAGGGCAGAGGGGCTGTCTTCCCTCTGCCTGCTCCTCAAATTCTGCAATCCAGTTTGATCACAACATTTAGACGGTTAAGCTGCCGCGAACTGTTATGAATGAGTCACCGTAGGAGGCAAAAACAGAAATACAAGCTAAGTCCAGAAAACCAGAGAAGTTGGCAACTATCAGATTGCAGACCCCTGAACCTATCAACACAACTAGCAGTAGCCGTGGGGGGTTCCTTCGATGCCCTAGACCCCTCGATCACAGCCGGAGAATTAAATAGGCCTAAAGAAAGAAAGGGGAAATCTAAACTGCCCCAGAGCAGACCCCAAAGCAATAGGCAGCCCCCAACATATAATGACGGTGAAGCAAGATGAAAACACTAACACAGACAGAAAGATAGACTGAGCAAAGACGGGGCCCAAAACTACCTAGATAGGAAAGGACAGGAAGGCTGCTGTCTGCAATCTGCCAAAACCCTATCAAAGACATAAGCCAACAAGCTGATATGAAAATGGCCCTGAAGCAGCTAGGCTTCAAAAACTAAATCAGCACTCAGGTATTTTCAGAAGACAGAGCTAAATGAATTCAGCACACCACAGCAGGGAATGGCAGAAATCCAGAAAAACAAAGCAAAACAAAGTCAAAGCACCAATGCAAAAGGCCGAGCAGCAAACTTAGCTTTAGAGGAGCAGGAATTCAGACTGGTCTCCAAGGATCCCACAGAGAAATCACCCACAGGGCAGAAGGGCGTCAGCAGCCTTATATCCAGTCCGTGACTCCACTCAGCCAGTCATGATCATCAGCCTCAGGTGCTTGATAATCAGGCTCACTACCTTTCTTTACCAGAAGAGGGAGTTCCTTGGGCCTCAGTAATGAAGGGGAAAATGAACTCACAACAGCGAACGTTGCGGGACTGCTCCTGGCACTGAGTGCCATGTGTCAGCTGTCAGAATCAACAATCTTGCGTGTGCACCCTCTGCGCTCAAAATCTCCAGGACCTACCCAAACTGCTCAGATCAATAAGTCCCAGGTCACAGAAACCTATGAGTACGCCTCGGTTTTGAAAAGTGTTAAAGAAGTTGTCCACTATTTGGACAACTTCCTTTCATACCCCTCGCTTGGCCCCATAGAATAATCAAGATTTTACTCCCCTCCCATGCTGGCACCATTCTTGTGGGGCTCCTATCCGGTTGTTGTGACATGTGACGCTGGTGCCCAGTTAGAGCTGTCGTCAATGTCCACGTGTCCTGTCGAACTGAGCAGTAAGAGGAAGTCCGAGAATAGCTGCAGCCTGGACTTCTTCTTCTTGTTCAATTTGCCCGAAGGTGGAGACAGTGTCCATTTTTTATATCATCACATGGAGTCTAGTCACTTGGCCTCACACAATCTGATAACGTGTGTTGGACCACAACATCATAATGTTGCAGCAACCTATTGATCAGAGGAAGTCCACACTGTCCTGGTCTGACTGCCATGGAGTACTGAAACTGGATTCACAATGTCACGCTGCTAACTCACATGCCTTCTCAGCACCGTCCTATTCATTGCATTCACTGCTCTGCTTCTCTTCATGTCAGGTCATCTAAGGCCTCTTTCACACATCAGGTTTTCGCTGTCAGGCGCGATCCGGCGCTTTTGACAGAAACCGGATCCGGCGAAATGCAATGCCGGATCCGGTTTCCCCCCCATTGACGTGCATTTGCGCAGGATCGCGCCGGATGGTCATGTGTTTCATCCGGTTTTCGCCGGATCCGGCAATGTGTCGCGATCCGGCGTCTGGAAAAAACGGCTACTGTAACGTTTTTTGTCTCCGGCGAAAAAGCCGGACATGCCGGATCCGACGCGTCCGGCTTTTTCACACAATGAAAGCCTATGAGCGCCGCAATGCGCCTGATCCGGCGAAAGCCGGATCCGGTGGCCGGATCCGGTTTTTTTGGTCTGAGCATGCTCAGTAGCTCTGCCCACAAGACATATATAAAAGCAAGACAGTGGGACCCACAGCCACACCCAACATGCCACCCAAGAAAGCAACCAAGCGCAGCAGGAGAAGGCAGGAGACCACTGCAGCACCATCAGCACCACCACCACCCCAAATGGAGCAGCAAATGGAACATGCTGAGGAGGGGAGGCCAGCAGCAGATGAGAGGCGGTAATTATCAAATCCCCCATTCCTCCAAACTAGGGCTATTGAATATCAAGATATTCATTGGCCCTTTGTTTCTCTTTATTCAACAGCCGCCCAATAGATGCAGCAGCAGCAGCAGCAATGGCAGCAGCTGGAACACCACCCACAGCCATGGAGTCTGGCCATCAGGAAGACAGCACATCTTCTTCTGGGAGCCCTCCCTCGCATCGTCAGCGTTTGACGGTAAGTTTTTATTTCCAAAATCCATCATCTCTGTAATATATGTCTATTCATTGCCTTTTATTTCAAAACAGGATTCACAAGATGAAGAGGAGCTCCCAGAAGAAGGAAGGGGTGGACAGACACTTGGAGTGGGCTCACAATTGGTAAGTTTTTTGCATCAAACGCAGAAACACAACATCACACTACACACAACACATAGAAAACAATGTTCTGCAGACCACACACAGCAAACAAATGCCTACATCCAAAGACATAACATTTTTTGTTTTCTTCTCTAGTCTTCCCAATCTGGTGCTCGGCCAAGAGGTCCTCGCAGTGCCTCCCAGGGTCGTCGGCGACAGCAACGCGGCGGTCACCAGCGTGTAAGTATAAATATTTTTGCTTTGTTTTTTTGCACTTTTTATTTCATTTCTTTTGTGGAGGCTAATTATGTTATTTTTGTCTTTTTCTTTAACAGCCTTCACAGCGTGCTCCCGACTCTGACGGTGAGGATGGAGGACTCGATGTGGACCACCTCATCGATCTCGTCAGAGAAAGGGAGCCGCTCTGGAATATGGCTGACCACCGCCACGCTGACCTTATCGTTACCCGACGACTCTGGGAGGAAATCTGTTCGCTCCTTGTGGGCCGCTGGGAGGACCTCGATGTTCGGGCCCAGATTAAAGAGCGTAAGTATATACAGTACCGGTTGCTTGATGTAAACCAGTGTTTCCCGAACTCCAGTCCTCGTGGTCCCCACGGATCATGTGTTCAGGATTTATATTTACTATGGAAATCCTGAAAACATGACCCCTGGGGACCATGAGGACTGGAGTTTGTGAAACACTGATGTTGTATACTAACCACTCCTTTCTCGTTTCAGGGAACAGAATTGTGAATCGGTGGCGGTCTGTGAGGGATCGTTTCAAGAAGGAGTTCAATAATGAGATGCGGGCCCCGAGTGGATCTGGAGGACGCAGGAGCAAGTACAAGTACGCACAAGCCCTGTCGTTCCTCCGGGAAACAATGGTCACTAGAAGGTAAATATTACACACCACATGTGAAAAAAAATGTTAGATGTAACTTTTTTTTTTCAGCCAGGGCCATACCATGTCAGTATTTTAATTGTTTTTTTTTCTCTTTATTCCACAGCACGGTGAGCAGCACTCGGGAGCCTGCACGATTGGACCCTTCTGAGGCGATCCCTGAGGAGACCGGCACCGAGGGACACTTCGACCGCCCCGGTACATCTGCACCTTCCCAGCCTTCCCACACATTCGACCCATCTGTCCCATCCACCAGCACAGGAGCATCGTGGCCGCCTACATTACATGAAGCTGCTGGTGAGGAGATCGCTTTCCCTTTACCCCACCCTTCTGCCCCTGCCACCTCTAGTACACCTGCGGGTACTGGGCGGCAGCGGCAGAGGGGTCAGGAAAAGAGTTATGCGCCAGAGTTCTTGCATCTGAATGCATCTTTCCAGAACTGTCTAAAAGTCTTGTCAGAGCAAATCTCCGCAGGCTTTCAGCAGATCAACTCCAGCATTCTGGAGGTGAAGACACTTCTGCAAACCATGCATTCAGAAGCAAGATCTTCGCCAAACCACACCTTTTTCAGGTCTGTTGTGGAGCGCATGGCAACACTATCTCCTACCCAGCAGATGCATGTAATGCATTCGTGCCACGGTGCTCTACAGCAGGTTACCTCCCAACCTCCACCTCCCACCACTGTAGTTCCTCCACCTGCACCCCCTCCAGCCACTTTCCATCCTCCCCCTCCTATTACATCTGCACCCCCTCCAGCCACTTTCCATCCTCCCCCTCCTATTACATCTGCACCCCCTCCAGCCACTTTCCATCCTCCCCCTCCTATTACATACCAGCAACCTCACCAGTACCAGCAACCTTCCCAGTACCAGCAACCTCCCCAGTACCAGACATCTCCCCACTTCCAGCAACCTGCCCCGTACCAAACTCCTTCCCCGTACCAAACTCCTTCTCCGTACCAAACTCCTTCCCCATACAACTTTCCATCAACATCATCTGCTCCTACAGTCCCTGCCCAACCCTCCACTCCACCGCCCACCACCTCTTCTGCCTCCCACATGTCCACCCATTCTGTAGCTTTTTCCACACCATCACCTCTAACTGTTCCTTCCCCACCACGATCCCAGTCCTCTCTCCACACTCCCATTGTCGAAGTGTCCCGCAGCCCCTCCAGCAGTATTTCCACCCCACACTACACAGATTTATGATGTGTTTTGTAATAAAAATGCCCTGTTGGTTTCAAACCTTTATTAAAAAAGTTTTTTTAACTTTAAAAACAGTTTACAAAAAAAAAATATTTTAAATAAAAGTTAAATTATTGTTTACACTGGTTGTCTGTCAATTCTTTCTGCGGCGAAATATGTTTAAAAAAAAGGTTAAATACAGGGTATTTAAAAGGTAAAAAGGTATTCAAAACCAGGTATATAACTGTGGGTAAATTTTAGCTTTTTGCCACAGTTGTGTTCCTGGTTGTGTTTGAAGCAAAGTATTTCACCTGAAAAGTTGTGTTTATTGTTGGTGATTTCATAACAATGTACACAACTTTTGTTAAAAGGTGAAATACTTTGCATAAAACACAACCAGGTACACACCTGTGGCCTAAAGCTAAAAATAGTAGACCATGACAAGATAGCCAACTTTGGTTGGCAAAGGTATATACTGTTGGTCCAGAAGGTACACAAGTTTTAGGGCACAAATCTTTCACACTCTGTCATCCTGCCAGTGTACTCTGCCTGTGGGTGACATAAAGTATAGTGCAAAATTGTCCCTCATTACTGAAACCGTCACAGAACTTCTAGTGGTAATATTTCCAATGACAACATCCATCTTCGCCAGTAACTTGCTCTTCTCTCCAACCTGCACTTTCTCCTCTACAACCTGTCAAAGAAGGGCTGTAGGAACATGCTATATATAGTTTTCCAGTAGCCAATCCCGTTCTGAAGGCCACAAGGGTCAATTTTAAAAACCAGATCCGGCGTAATCCGTCGAAAAACGGATAGAAAAACGGATGAACCGGATGAGACGGATCCGGTTTTGTCTGTCAAGAACAAGACGGATCCGGCAGAAAACCGGATCCGGCACATCAGGTTTTACAAAACATTTGCCGGATCCGGCATTCCGGCACGACGCCGGATCGCGCCTGACGACGAAAACCTGATGTGTGAAAGTAGCCTTACTGAGTTTACCTCTTGCAGCACTCCACAGCACTGCTGCATCTTCCTGAGTTCCTGCTGCCTCCACCCGACTATAGGGAGGTGTTCTCAGTAGAGTTGAGCGATACCGTCCGATACTTCAAAGTATCGGATCGGAATGGATCGGCCGTTCTTAAAAAAAAGTATCGGTATCGCCGATTCCGATACCGGAAGTCCCATTCAAGTCTATGGGACTTCCGGTATCGGAATAAGAAAAATCCTGTTTTTCCCTTGTACAGCCTCTCTGGGGTCTGTACGGGCCTTTCGGGGGGCTGTGCCGGCCTGCCAGGGGGGTCTGTGCAGGCTCCGGTGGGCTGTGCCGGCCTGCCGGCGGGGCTGTGCCGGCCTGCCGGGGGGCTGTGCAGGCTCCGGTGGTCTGTGCCGGCCTGCCGGGGGGCTGTGCAGTCTTCAGGGGTCTGTGCAGGCATCGTCCGATGGGACTACAAGTCCCATCGGGCGATGCCTGCTACCATGACAGTGATTGACACATTAGCCAATGATGGGACAGTAGTAGTCCCATCATCCGGCTAATGTGTTGAATGTAAAAAAAAAAAAAAAAAAAAAATTACATGCTACATACATACAACATGCATACTACATACATGCTACATTCATACTACATGCTACATTCATACTACATATATACTACATGCAACATACATACTACATATATACTACATGCAACATACATACTGCATGCTACATACATACTACATGCTACATACATACCACATATATACTACATACATACTACATGCATGCTACATGCTACATACATACCACATACATACTACATACATACTACATACATACTACATATATACTACATGCATGCTACATACATACTACATGCTACATACATACTACATATATACTACATGCATGCTACATACATACTACATGCATGCTACATACATACTACATGCTACATACATACCACATATATACTACATACATACTACATGCTACATACATACTACATATATACTACATGCATGCTACATACATACTGCATGCTACATGCATGCTACATACATACTACATACATACTACATGCTACATACATACCACATATATACTACATACATACTACATACATGCTACATACAATACATTCATACAATACATACATAGACATACAGTACATATAACATAGAGTAACATACTTACCAATACTTGTCACATTGTTCCCCGAAGCCATTGTCTTTTACGGAATAAATATTAACATAACAAACCACAAAAATACTCACCCACGATCCGAAGCAGTCCACGAGTGTGTCCCACGACGATCTTGGGTAGAGAACTGCAGCATCAGCTGTTGCTGCCGTTCTCTACGGGCTGCAGGAATCCAATGACGGAAGGTAGGTATCCTTCCGCACTGTATTCCTCCGCCACTTAAAAAAAAAAAAGTCCCTAGTCTCACTTTATGCCATTGCTGTGTGGGAAATTCCCACGCAGCAATGGCATAAAGTGAGACTAGGGACTTTTTTTTTTTTTAAGTGGCGGAGGAATACAGTGCGGAAGGATACCTACCTTCCGTCATTGGATTCCTGCAGCCCGTAGAGAATGGCAGCAACAGCTGATGCTGCAGTTCTCTACCCAAGATCGTCGTGGGACACACTCGTGGACTGCTTCGGATCGTGGGTGAGTATTTTTGTGGTTTGTTATGTTAATATTTATTCCGTAAAAGACAATGGCTTCGGGGAACAATGTGACAAGTATTGGTAAGTATGTTACTCTATGTTATATGTACTGTATGTATATGTATGTATTGTATGAATGTATTGTATGTAGTATGTATGTAGTATGTATGTGGTATGTATGTAGCATGTAGTATGTATGTAGCATGCATGTAGTATATATGTGTTATGTATGTAGCATGCATGTAGTATGTATGTAGTATGTATGTAGTATGTATGTAGCATGCAGTATGTATGTAGCATGTATGTAGTATGTATGTAGTATATATGTAGCATGTAGTATGTATGTAGCATGCATGTAGTATATATATAGTATGTATGTAGCATGTAGTATGTATGTAGCATGCATGTAGTATGTATGTAGTATGTATGTAGTATATATGTAGTATGTATGTAGCATGTAGTATGTATGTAGCATGTAGTATGTATGTAGCATGCATTTAGTATATATGTAGTATGTATGTAGCATGTAGTATGTATGTAGCATGTAGTATGTATGTAGCATGTAGTATGTATGTAGTATATATGTGTTATGTATGTAGTATGTATGTGGTATATATGTGGTATATATGTGGTATGTATGTGGTATGTATGTAGTATGTACAGTATGTAGTATGTATGTAGTATTTTTATTTTATTTTTTT
The DNA here is from genome assembly GCF_039654945.1 of Dendrobates tinctorius. Classification (NCBI taxonomy): domain Eukaryota; kingdom Metazoa; phylum Chordata; class Amphibia; order Anura; family Dendrobatidae; genus Dendrobates; species Dendrobates tinctorius. The sequence goes on along the minus strand of NW_027361735.1, from coordinate 7,298,160 downwards.
TTTTTTTAACATTTAACACATTAGCCGGATGATGGGACTACTACTGTCCCATCATTGGCTAATGTGTCAATCACTGTCATGGTAGCAGGCATCGCCAGATGGGACTTGTAGTCCCATCGGACGATGCTTGCACAGACCCCCGGACATCAGCACAGCCCCCGGCAGGCCGGCACAGCCCCCCGGCAGGCCGGCACAGCCCCCCGGCAGGCCGGCACAGACCCCCACAGGGTGCACAGACCACCGGCAGGCCGGCACAGCCCCCCGGCAGGCCGGTACAGACCCCCACAGGGTGCACAGACCACCGGCAGGCCGGCACAGCCCCCCGGCAGGCCGGTACAGACCCCGGGCAGTCCACACAGCCCCCCGGCAGGCCGGCAGAGACCCCCGGAAGGCCCAAAATGACGGCGCATCATGATGCGCACACACCGCGCATCATGATGACATCAGGCTGTCAATCAACTTTGAACTTCCGATTCCAATGCCGACTTCCGATATTGAAAAAATATCAGAAGTCGGTATCGGAATTCCGATACAGCAAGTATCGGCCGATACCCGATACTTGCGGTATCGGAATGCTCAACACTAGTTCTCAGTCTCTATAGGCATTGAACCCTGCTGTGTCCTTCAGAGATTAGCTTCCCTGGCCTATGCTTTGGAAGCAGGGGATATATTAGGCAGCTCCTGCCTCCACTCCTTGCCTGAGCTTTGGTTCTAGTCAGTAGTTTGTAAATAGTTTCCTGTTAAGGTGTATTCCTGTTTTGTCTCCTGTTACTGACCTGACTACCTGTTCTGACTGATCTCTCCGTTACTGACCTCGGCTTTGCATCATGAACCTGTTCCCCAACCTCAGACTGTCTGACTACGTCTATGCCTGTGCCCTTGGTATCTTGTTTCCCTGCTTTGACCAATTGGTCAGCTGCTGCAGGTCCAGGCACTGCCCTGGAATAGTTTGTGGTGGTTACACTGAGGCCCAAGTCTATGCTCACCAACAGAGGCTCTAGAGAACACCAGACAAAAAATCCTCATGAATAATATGGTGATCCCTTCCAAACATAGAATAGTACAACCAAAATAGAGTGAAAAGAAGGAGCATATGATCAATAAAATAATTGAAAGTGATACATTTTATTAAAATTAGACATAATATCACAGAATTCAATAAATATATAACAATAATCTGAAAAAATGGGGGACAGACAGTGATATCAGAAAACTATGTAATTGACAGGCAGACAGGGATCAATGAATATTATAAATATTTATGGCCTCAATCACTGTCAGTATATCTGTTTGAAATTTCAGTGCTGCAACTAACTCAAAATTGCACCTATGGCCAATGGTATATAAGATCACAACCACATATGCTCTATACCAGGGTTCCCCAACTCCAGTCCTCAAGGCCCACCAACAGATCATGTTTTCAGGATTTCCTTAGTATTCCTCAGGTGATAATTGTGATAATTACATCACCTGTACAATACAAAGGAAATCCTGAAAACATGATCTGTTGGTGGGCCTTAAGGACTGGAATTGGGGAACCCTGATCTATACAACATGTGTATGTGTCACTGGGTATAAGGATTGTAGAGCAAGTTAAATGTGCAGAGTTTGGAGAGAAAGCATTAGCTTCCCCAGCGTACAATGGTGGTATCATAGAATCGTAGAGTTGGAAGGGACCTCCTGGGCCATCTGGTCCAACTCCCTGCTCAAAGCAGGATTCGCTAAATCACCCCATACAGATGTCTGTCTAGCCTCTGTTTGAAGACTTCCATTGCAGGAGAACTCACCACTTCTCATGGCAGTCTGTTCCACTCATTGATCACTCTAACTGTCAAAAAGTTTTTTCTAATATCTAATCTGTCTCCTCCCATTCAGTTTCATCCCGTTGCATCTAGTCTTTCCTTGTGCAAATGAGAATAAAGATGATCCTTCTACAATGTGACTGCCCTTGAGATATTTGTAGACAGCTATTAAGTCTCTTCTTAGTCTTCTCTTTTGCAAGCTAAACATTCCTCATAAGACAGGGTTTGCAGACCGGTCACCATTCTGGTCGCTCTTTTCTGAACTTTCTCCAGTTTGTTGATGTCTTTTTTAAAATGTGGCACCCAAAACTGGACACAGTATTCCCGATGAGGTCTGACCAAAGAGGAGTAGAGGGAAATAATGACTTCACGTGATCTAGACTGTATGCTTCTGTTAATACATCCTAGAATTGCATTTGCCTTTTTTGCTGCTGCATCACACTGTTGACTCATATTCAGTCTGTGATCTATTAGTATACCCAAGTGTTTTTCACATGTGCTGATTCTTAGCCCTATTCCTTCCATTCTGTATATGCTTTTTTCATTTTTATTGCCCAGATGTAGTACTTTGCATTTTTCCCTGTTAAAAACCGTTCTGTTAGTTGCTGCCCACTGCTCCAGTTTATTTATATCTTTTTGAATCCTCTCTCTCTCTTCTCTAGTATTAGCTATCCCTCCAAGCTTTGTGTCATCGGCAAATTTAATCAGTTTACCCTCAATTCCTTCATCTAAGTCGTTGATAAAGATGTTGAATAATACAGGGCCCAGGACAGAGCCCTGTGGTACCCCACTTGAGACATTCTTCCAACTGGATGTGCAGCAATTTACGACCACTCATTGGGTCCGATCACTAAGCCAGTTATAAATCCACCTAACAGTTGCCTTGTCCATTCCATACATAGTCATTTTTTCAATAAGGATTGTGTGCTGTACTTTGTCAAATGCTTTGCTGAAGTCAAGATATACTATATCTACAGCATTTCCCTGATCCACCCAATCAGTGATTCCGTCATAGAAGGACATTAAGTTAGTCTGACATGACTTATTAGTGACAAACCCATGCTGACTCTGTTTAATCACTTCATTCTTATCCAGGTACTGACATACATGTTGTACTGACATACATGTTGTACGCTCAATCTCAGGCACTTATGTTATGTATGTATCACTGAGCATAAGTATAATCAGACATATTAGATGTGCAGGTTAGGTGGACAAACTATTACCTGTAGCCATTATTATTGAGCCTGGCGCACAGCTGCTGACACCTCGACGCACGTTTTACCACCTCTGCAGTTTCATCAGGAGGCGACCAGCGAAGACCAGGTAGCCACTTAGTCACATGTCTCCAGGGTAAGGCCTTGAGTGGTATTGAGTGTAAATTCAGAGATGAAATTTCTCATGTCCCAGTGTATGTCAGTGGACTACATTTGAGTATATAGCAGTATTTTTTCAATATTTTAAATATATATTTCATTGCAAAGAATGTAAAAATGTAATTTTCTGATGTACTGAAAAGTATTGATTTTTAAATAAAAATATAACTAAATATGACCATTTAACCTTAAGATTAAAGATTTTTCATGAGTTAGTCATTACTAGTCAGATTCAATTAAATACCCAATATCATTAGTTTTCTGTCATTGGGAGATGAAGCTTGTCTTTAAAAATAGCATCCGTTGTTCATGCTTGATTATACTAAAAGGGCTTAAAGTCACATGAATGCTATTGGCTTTTATAACGCTATAACGCTGGAATCCATCTAACTTGTGAAGTCAGAAATACATCACGTTGTTATATATGTATGTGGCCATAGGTTTCATTTTGAATTAGAGAGGTCATGAATTAATTCACTTAATGACAAGATTGATAATGAAGTGTATTGATCTGAAAAGCAATATGTAATTCTAGAAGACTCGATCTATAATGATTTTAGATTAAGGCTTTTAGAGCAACATGTAATTGTGTGTGTTGGATAATACATGCTGCTTTTAAAATAATAATAATAATGATTAATAATAATAACAACTCAATTGAAGTTGCATTTTTTCTTTCAGACTTAAGTTTTATCTCCTTGATAAATGGAAAACAATAATGTTAAACTTTAAATCTTCAAAATTTCTGTTTTTCGAAATCTTTAGAAAATGCATTTAATTTAACTTTAACTTCTCATTCTATAATCAGGGCTGCCACTAGGAATTTCGGGGCCCCTTACTGGCAAAATTATCGGGGCCCCCTTGAGACTCTGCCCAGGCTCCACCCCTCAAACTGTCCACAGCCCCACCTCTCTCTCTTGGAAAAACTCCACTTCATCAATCACACATAACAGTTCCAATCACCAATAGCCAGCAGCTTTTGTTTTGGCCAAAAGATTTTTTAAGCCGCCACCAGGACAAGGTAGACTCTTTTGGCCATGCAATACTCTACTCTTACTTATTAATCATTCGTTAAAATATCTTATACAATTTTGGTATATTTTTATTTAGTTTTCAATTTTAAAAATTACCAATAATATCACATATAAAGGACAAATACCACCTCACCATGACCAGACACCAGATTGCCACCCACATAGTGACCTATAATACCACATACAAGGGACAGATCCGCCATATCATGTCCAGACCACATATTGCCACCACAGTTACCGAATAATATCACATGCAAGGAACAAATATCACACACCAAGTCCAGACCACATGTTACCACCACATAGTGACCAAATAATAGCACATACAAGGAACAAATACCACCACACCATGGATGGACAACATATTACCAGAAAATAGTGACTGAATACTGTAATACTGATCATTAATAAAAAAAATACTAAAATAGTGTCGCTCTGCACAGTAACAGGACCCCCCCATTTAAAACAGTATCCTCAAAAAATAATAAATACATGACTGCAGTAATAATATCTAGAGTTGAGCGAAACGGGTCGAACAATTTCAAAAGTCGCCTCGGCCACGAGGTCGGCGACTTACGCGCCAAAGTCGCGTTTCAAAAGTTTGTTTAGCGCTCTTTTTCAGCCAATCAGGATCCACAGACACTGTGGGCAACGTGATGACATAGGCAGGGGTCGCCACCATCTTTCAGAAGGGCATGCAAGTGATTGGCTTGCTTTGGTGGGCGTCACAGGGGTTATAAAAGGGCGTGCACGCCGACCGCCATCTTACTTCTGCCGATCTTAGCATAGGGAGAGGTTGCTGATTCTGTAGGGAGAGCGTTAGGCAGGGAAGAAGACAAAAAAACTGCTTCTGCTGCTAGCGATTTTGCCTGTGCAACACACCAGTCACTGTGTGTGCAGTGCAAGGGGAGGCTATATTGTGGTGGATCAGCGGTGTTGGTTGTTAGGCTGCCTTCTAAGGCTTCCTGACAGCTGCATTGCTGTTTCCCCACTGCTCTACAAACTGCTTTTTTAAAAGCAATCCCAATTTTTTTTTTGTCCTGCTAAGGTACTGAGCGTGCATTTATTCACACCATACAGCGGTGTACGTTCCTCACACAGTACCGTGTAACGGCTGTTATCACAGCCACAGTGAAGCTATCTGTGTGTCACTGTGGAAGGATAAGTGGAGGACTTGTTCCGTTCTTACAGACCTACACTCTAGGGAGATTCCTATTCTGCCCAATTCTACAATTCACTTTTTTCACACCTGTGCCATCGAGCCTGTGACATAGCGCTCTGATATTGAGCGGGCCTCACACAATCCAAAAGTGTCCAGTGTCCACAAGTGTCTGCAGAAATTCAAAATCTCCCTTATCCTGTAGTCACTTTTTTCACACCTGCTGCATCGAGCCTGTGACATAGCGCTCTGATATTCATTGGGCCTCATACAATCCAAAAGTGTCCAGTGTCTGCAGAAATTCAAAATCTCCCTTATCCTGTAGTCACTTTTTTCACACCTGTGCCATCGAGCCTGTGACATAGCGCTGTGCTATTCAGTGGGCCTCACACAATCCAAGTGTCCAGTGTCCACAAGTGTCTGCAGAAATTCAAAATCTCCCTTATCCTGTAGTCACTTTTTTCACACCTGTGCCATCGAGCCTGTGACATAGCGCTGTGATATTCAGTGGGCCTCACACAATCCAAGTGTCCAGTGTCCACAAATGTCTGCAGAAATTCAAAATCTCCCAGAGATTCAAAATCTCCCTTATCCTGTAGTCACTTTTTTCACACCTGTGCCATCGAGCCTGTGACATAGCGCTGTGATATTCAGTGGGCCTCACACAATCCAAGTGTCCAGTGTCCACAAGTGTCTGCAGAAATTCAAAATCTCCCTTATCCTGTAGTCACTTTTTTCACACCTGTGCCATCGAGCCTGTGACATAGCGCTGTGATATTCAGTGGGCCTCACACAATCCAAGTGTCCAGTGTCCACAAGTGTCTGCAGAAATTCAAAATCTCCCAGAAATTCAAAATCTCCCTTATCCTGTAGTCACTTTTTTCACACCTGTGCCATCGAGCTTGTGACATAGCGCTGTGATATTCAGTGGGCCTCACACAATCCAAGTGTCCAGTGTCCACAAGTGTCTGCAGAAATTCAAAATCTCCCAGAAATTCAAAATCTCCCTTATCCTGTAGTCACTTTTTTCACACCTGTGCCATCGAGCCTGTGACATAGCACTGTGATATTCAGTGGGCCTCACACAATCCAAGTGTCCAGTGTCCACAAGTGTCTGCAGAAAATCTAAATCTCCCCTGTCCTATAGACACCTTGTACCTTGTTTTACATTACTATATAGTTTGTAGGATTTTGTCTACATTTCTACCAAAAATGAGGAAGGCTGGTGGAAGAGGCCGTGGAATTGGGCGGGGGTTGGCAGCTGGTAATGATGGTGTTGGTGGTGGATCTGATGGTAGTGGCAAAAGCAAAATAGGACAGAATGCAGGAGGTGTTGAGCCTGCGTCATCGTCTGGCTCCATAAGGCTTCGAAGGCTTAGTTTTCTAGGAGTTGGCAAACCACTTTTAACGCCAGAGCATCAGGAAAAAGTTTTGTCTTACATTGCTGACTCAGCCTCCAGCTCTATCGCCTCCTCTTCTGAAATTGTAAAAAGTAAAAGCACTGAGTCGTCATTGGAGGCTCATGTTCATGAACCACACCTTTCCTTGTGTCCTTCACCACAACCAAGATTGAAGGATGACGCAGGCCATACTACTGATTTACTCCATGGAGCTGTTTTCACATACCATGCCTGGATTATCAAGTGAAATGGTGAATTACCCAGGCCAAGATGAATCTGACATGGAGTGCACTGATGCACAGCCGCTGATAGATGATTCTGCTGGTACATTCACTCAGAGCACTACATTGTCCTCGCAGTGTACAGAGCCAGATTCTGACCCTGATGAGACTCAGGTGCCCCTTCCCGCACACTATACCACCATACACGGTGACACAGAGGAAGGTGCACATGACATAGAAGAGGAGGTGATGGTGACCCAGTTGTTGACCCAGATTGGCATCCATTGGGGGAAGAGGGTGCTGCTTCCAATAGCTCAGATGAGGAGCATCCACAGCAGACATCAACATCGCAACAGCTGTTATCTGGCAGGCCCGGAGCACTCCAAAGACAGGTTCCAAAAATCAAAAGAGTTGCTGGACAGCTTGTCCAGAGGGTCAAAACATCACAGCGTGCTAGGCCCAAAATGTCTGCCAAAGTAGGAAGAGTGCAGTGTGGCACTTTTTTGAACAAAATCCTCATGATCAGGCCAAGGTTATCTGTAAGAAGTGCGCAAAGACCTTTAGCCGAGGGAAAAATCTGAAAAATTTGAATACCAGTTGCATGCTTAGACATTTAACCAGCATGCACTTGCAAGTGTCGACACAACACCAAACCTCAAGTGCCACATGTGCAACTGATCACAAAGAAGGTAGTCAGCAACGCTACATTGTTTCCCCCACTGTAAGCCCACCGGTTAGCACAGCAGCAAATGTTGAGGTGTCGTTGCAAGGCCACAGCAGTCAGGGAATCCCACTGTTATATCAACGAAATACTGAATCTAGGCCATCAGAAAGAACACCAACTCCATCACCATCATCAACCCTCTCTCAGTCCGCCCTGTCCACCGCTACTTCCACCATATGCAGCTCTCAAGTCCAGCTCACCCTCCCAGACACTATGAGTAGGTCAAGAAAGTACTCAGTCTCTCATCCACGTACACTGGGTTTGAACGCCCACATTGCCAAACTAATCTCGTTTGAGATGATGCCCTATCGGTTGGTGGAAAGCGCAGCTTTCCGCGAACTCATGGCCTATGCAGTACCACGCTATGACCTACCCAGTCGCCACTTCTTCTCTCGCAAAGCCATCCCAGCCCTCCACCATCATGTGAAAGACCGCATTGTCCATGCACTCAAGCAGTCAGTGAGTGGAAAGGTGCACCTCACAACTGATGCATGGTCCAGTCGGCATGGCCAGGGCCGTTACGTGTCCATCACTGCGCACTGGGTTAATGTGGTGGATGCAGGGTCCACAGGGGACAGCTGTGGTGGGACAGTGCTGCCTAGCCCACGGTATAGGAAACAGTTGGCTGTAGGCGTTCCACCCTCCTCCTCCTCCTCCTCCAGAAGCGAAAGCTCGTCCACAGAGCGCAGTCGTACGAGCACTCCATCTGCAGCTGCCACTGTTGCACACGAGGTGTCCCCCTATCGAGCAGCTAGTGGAAAGCGTCAGCAGGCTGTGTTTCAGATGATGTGTTTGGGCGACAGACACACCGCCGAGGTGCTGGCCGAGTACTTGAAGCGACAAACTGTGTCATGGCTGGGCAGTGTACATCTTGAGGCAGGAAAGGTAGTTAGTGATAACGGCCGTAATTTTGTGGCAGCCATAGCCCTTTCAAAACTCAGCCACATACCTTGCTTGGCTAACACCTTGAACCTGGTGGTGCAGTGCTTCCTCAAAAATTATCCGGAGTTAACAGCCCTGCTCCATAAGGTGCGAAGACTGCGCACACATCCGCCGGTCGCCTGTACTCTCCGTTCGTATGCAGAAGCTGCAGCGATTGCTCCACCTTCCCAACCACCGCCTCATTATCGACATTGCAACAAGGTGGAACTCCACCCTGCACATGGTGGAGCGGCTGTGCGAGCAGAGGCAGGCCATAATGCATTTGTGGGAGGATACACGGCCAGGCACTTTGAGAGCAGACATGGAGTTGACAGGTGTGCAGTGGTCGAAGCTGAAAGACCTCTGTAAAGTCCTTCAGTGTTTTGAGGAATGCACACGGCTGGTAAGCACAGACGACGCCATCCTAAGCATGAGCATCCCACTTATGTGTCTGCTCATGCAAACTTTGACGCACCTTAAGGTGCAGGCGTCTGCAGCCAATGTTGATGAGGAGGAAGAGGTGGAGGGAATCCTTGATGACATTCAGCCATTGTCTGCTCAGGGACCTCTCCTGGACGAGTTGGAGGAAGAAGAGGAGGAGGAGGATGATGATGGGGATGATTACTTAGGGGAGGAGGATGCATCTCGTGGGGCAAGTGAAAATGTTGGCGTGGCAAGGTCTGGTACAGGGTTTGTGCGTGACTGGAGGGATGTGGATTTGCCAGAAAGTGCTCCTCCAACCAGCATTCACAGTGCATCATTGACACCGGGAACATTGGCCCACATGTCAGATTATGCCTTGCGGATCCTAAAAAGGGACCCCCGCATTGCCAAAATGATGAACGATGACGACTACTGGTTGGCCAGCATCCTGGATCCACGCTATAAAGGCAAATTACAAAACATCATGCCACAGGAGAACCTTGACCTAATATTGGCTAATAAACAAGCAACTCTGGTAAATCGGTTGCTTGAGGCATTCCCAGCACACAGCAGCGGTGATGGTTCTCACACGAGCCGTACGGGCCGGGGGCAGCTTGGCAGAGGTGTTCATGGTGCACACAGCAGAAGTGGCGTTGGAGACAGGGGTTTCATGACAATGTTGTGGACTGATTTTTCAAGTACCGCTCACACAACTGGTAATAAAGCATCGATGGAAAGTGACAGGAGACAGCAGTTGTCAACTATGGTTACAAACTACTTCTCCTCCCATATCGATGTTCTCCCACACAGGTCATTCCCCTTTGACTATTGGGCTGCTAAACTGGACACCTGGCCTGAATTGGCACAATATGCCTTACAGGAGCTCGCTTGCCCAGCTGCAAGTGTGCTATCAGAAAGAGTCTTCAGTGCAGCTGGATCAATCCTGACAGAAAAAAGGACCAGTCTGTCAACCCAAAATGTGGATGATCTAACCTTCATTAAAATGAACCATGCATGGGTTTCCAAGGATTTTGTCCCACCTTCCCCTGATTACACATAGGGTGACAGAAAAATGGCTTGCTTTGGTCCACCTCTTCCTGGGACTTGACCTATTTCGCCTTTTGCATCAGCTGAATGTCCAACATCAACATATGCCACTTTCTAAAACTCCCTAACTGTGCTGCCTCCCCCCCCATGGCCGGGGTCACCACCTAGCGCACGACACCGTGCGAGTGCCGTTGCCCTGGACAGGTGGGTAGGCCGACTCTTGGGCGCGGGCACTGGCATAGGGTCCCTCATAGTGCAATCAAGTGTCTCTGATGGTGGTGGTGCACACCCGCCGTCAGACACACCGCCGTACTATGAGGGGCCCAGTGCCAGTACCGACGCCCACGAGTGGGCCCCCCTTGCTTGGGCAGGGCCCCAGCATTTGCAATCTTTACCTCTCCCTGCTCCTCCGCTGTGTAGTCTGGGCCGTCAAATCCATACTGTGCCTGACACCGTCTGAGCCTGCCTCCTGATGTATAGACATATCTTTTGAATGTGTACGCTATCCATACATGTTATCCGGGGATACGGTACCCTTTCTCACCTTTGTGCAATCACGTGCAAGCCATACTGGGCCTAACACCGTCTGAGCCTGCCTCCTGATGTATAGACATATCTTTTGAATGTGTACGCTATCCATACATGTTATCCGGGGATACGGTACCCTTTCTCACCTTTGTGCAATCACTTGCAAGCCATACTGGGCCTTACACCGTCTGAGCCTGCCTCCTGATGTATAGACATATCTTTTGAATGTGTACGCTATCCATACATGTTATCCAGGGATACGGTACCCTTTCTCACCTTTGTGCAATCACGTGCAAGCCATACTGGGCCTAACACCGTCTGAGCCTGCCTCCTGATGTATAGACATATCTTTTGAATGTGTACGCTATCCATACATGTTATCCGGGGATACGGTACCCTTTCTCACCTTTGTGCAATCACTTGCAAGCCATACTGGGCCTTACACCGTCTGAGCCTGCCTCCTGATGTATAGACATATCTTTTGAATGTGTACGCTATCCATACATGTTATCCGGGGATACGGTACCCTTTCTCACCTTTGTGCAATCACTTGCAAGCCATACTGGGCCTTACACCGTCTGAGCCTGCCTCCTGATGTATAGACATATCTTTTGAATGTGTACGCTATCCATACATGTTATCCGGGGATACGGTACCCTTTCTCACCTTTGTGCAATCACGTGCAAGCCATACTGGGCCTAACACCATCTGAGCCTGCCTCCTGATGTATAGACATATCTTTTGAATGTGTACGTTATCCATACATGTTATCCGGGGATACGGTACCCTTTCTCACCTTTGTGCAAACACTTGCAAGCCATACTGGGCCTTACACCGTCTGAGCCTGCCTCCTGATGTATAGACATATCTTTTGAATGTGTACGCTATCCATACATGTTATCCGGGGATACGGTACCCTTTCTCACCTTTGTGCAATCACGTGCAAGCCATACTGGGCCTAACACCGTCTGAGCCTGCCTCCTGATGTATAGACATATCTTTTGAATGTGTACGCTATCCATACATGTTATCCGGGGATACGGTACCCTTTCTCACCTTTGTGCAATCACTTGCAAGCCATACTGGGCCTTACACCATCTGAGCCTGCCTCCTGATGTATAGACATATCTTTTGAATGTGTACGCTATCCATACATGTTATCCGGGGATACGGTACCCTTTCTCACCTTTGTGCAATCACTTGCAAGCCATACTGGGCCTTACACCGTCTGAGCCTGCCTCCTGATGTATAGACATATCTTTTGAATGTGTACGCTATCCATACATGTTATCCGGGGATACGGTACCCTTTCTCACCTTTGTGCAATCACTTGCAAGCCATACTGGGCCTTACACCGTCTGAGCCTGCCTCCTGATGTATAGACATATCTTTTGAATGTGTACGCTATCCATACATGTTATCCGGGGATACGGTACCCTTTCTCACCTTTGTGCAATCACTTGCAAGCCATACTGGGCCTTACACCGTCTGAGCCTGCCTCCTGATGTATAGACATATCTTTTGAATGTGTACGCTATCCATACATGTTATCCGGGGATACGGTACCCTTTCTCACCTTTGTGCAATCACTTGCAAGCCATACTGGGCCTTACACCGTCTGAGCCTCCCTCCTGATGTATAGACATATCTTTTGAATGTGTACGCTATCCATACATGTTATCCGGGGATACGGTACCCTTTCTCACCTTTGTGCAATCACGTGCAAGCCATACTGGGCCTAACACCATCTGAGCCTGCCTCCTGATGTATAGACATATCTTTTGAATGTGTACGCTATCCATACATGTTATCCGGGGATACGGTACCCTTTCTCACCTTTGTGCAATCACTTGCAAGCCATACTGGGCCTTACACCGTCTGAGCCTGCCTCCTGATGTATAGACATATCTTTTGAATGTGTACGCTATCCATACATGTTATCCGGGGATACGGTACCCTTTCTCACCTTTGTGCAATCACGTGCAAGCCATACTGGGCCTAACACCATCTGAGCCTGCCTCCTGATGTATAGACATATCTTTTGAATGTGTACGCTATCCATACATGTTATCCGGGGATACGGTACCCTTTCTCACCTTTGTGCAATCACTTGCAAGCCATACTGGGCCTTACACCGTCTGAGCCTGCCTCCTGATGTATAGACATATCTTTTGAATGTGTACGCTATCCATACATGTTATCCGGGGATACGGTACCCTTTCTCACCTTTGTGCAATCACTTGCAAGCCATACTGGGCCTTACACCGTCTGAGCCTGCCTCCTGATGTATAGACATATCTTTTGAATGTGTACGCTATCCATACATGTTATCCGGGATACGGTACCCTTTCTCACCTTTGTGCAATCACGTGCAAGCCATACTGGGCCTAACACCATCTGAGCCTGCCTCCTGATGTATAGACATATCTTTTGAATGTGTACGCTATCCATACATGTTGTCCGGGGATACGGTACCCTTTCTCACCTTTGTGCAATCACTTGCAAGCCATACTGGGCCTTACACCGTCTGAGCCTGCCTCCTGATGTATAGACATATCTTTTGAATGTGTACGCTATCCATACATGTTATCCGGGGATACGGTACCCTTTCTCACCTTTGTGCAATCACGTGTAACCCATACTGGGCGTGAGAATGGCTGGCGAGCTGTTAAGCAAGCTGCAGCACCTGTGGTTTGCACACGTAAGTTTTTCATTTTTTTCAGGAATGACGGTTAGGCCTAATTCCGGAACTGCAGTTGACCTGCACTTACTGGGAAATCATCGTTCGTGAGTAATAATTGTAATCAGTGATCCCCATCACTAACGTTGTTCAGCGGGTTATCTGCACCTGTAAGCGACAAACGCTGGCCTTTTCAGTGTAGCGCACATGCAGCCACGGACATGTAAGGGCATGACACACCAGTTATTGGCCAATCTCATGTGCCAGAGCCTCACGTGTCCCTATAGTAAGCCGGACTCGGACCGCGGGGCATGACAGAGTCTCGTTCGTTAACGGAATTAAGCTTGCAATGTGTGCATCTGTTCTGTAGCTGGCATGGTTGAGGTTGCCCGTGTTGAGTCAAATTACGCCGTACGCTCCACTCCTGGTGGTGCCCTTCTGGACATTCCTTTAAGGTTCAGCTTTGCAACTATACTGCCCACGTAAAACAAACACTTTGCCTTCATGAACGCTGTTTGGAGGGTCATGACTCGTGGGAATAACGCCGCCCAATCAGTTAACCTGCTAGAGAGATCCTTCGTTGCTCCCAAGCATGACATCACACTCCCTAGGAGGAAGGTAATGCCACTGTGGCGACCGTACTCCTGGGGGCGACACAAGTGCACTGATGCCCAGCCACTGCTCGATGAATCTGCTGGTACATTGACCCAGACCACTACATTCCCCTCGCACGCTACCCAGCCTGAATCTGACCCTGATGAAACTCAGGTTACCCTTCCCATATACAGTTCCATCTTACACGGTGACAAAGAGGAAGCTGCAGATGAAAGTGCAGGTTCGGCACACCCGCCATCAGACACACCACCATACTATCAGGGGCCCTGTGCCAGTGCCGTCGCCAATGAGTGGGCCCCCCCTGCTTGCTCAGGATCACAGCACTTGCAAGGTTGAAATACTGTGCAGTGAGATGGAAGATGGGGACGACGAGGAGTCCAGACTAGTACAGGGATTCCCTAGCGAGGAGACTTATTTCATTGTTTTCAATGTTGGGACAGCAATTTTTGGGGAGCACTATACTCTGGAGAATGATAGATGGGGCCCACCATACACTGGAACATTCCAAAGGTGGACATCAGACACTGGAGCAGCATTTACAGGGCCCATTATACACTAGAGCATTAGAAATGGGGCCCATTATGTTTGGAGCATTATTTGGGCCCATAAGACAGTGGAGCTTCATCCATGGGGACCAACATATACTGTAGCATTATGTGGAGCTCATCATATACTGTTTCAGACATTATATGGGACCAATGATTCTGTATGGAGAAATAGATGGGCCTCGTCATGATATGTAAAAAGTGAAGTATTTTTCATTGTACTATACCGCTATTTCTCTGCCGTATCGGAGCATGATGAGTTGTGGTATTATGTGTTAAATGGGCGCTCTTTCGCCCAGGGCACATGAAAACCTGGAGCCAGCCCTACCCCCCCACAACTTTAGCCAAATAACCCCCATTTTTCAGTGCGTAACTTGTATTATGAAGTTAATTAAGGTTGACCAGCTTAAGTAAGAAGAATTGATGATTTTGGCATTCAAATGAGCACTGTAGGTGTGTTTCCTGTCCTCCTCTCACTGCCGACTTTTATTCCCCATTGACTTACATTGGATTTCGTGTTTCGAGACGACCCCGACTTTTCCCTATAATCGGCCGATCTTGCTCGACCCGACTTTTGGAAAAGTCGGGTTTCACGAAACGAAACTCGACCATAAAAAACCAAAAGTCGCTCAACTCTAATAATATCCCTTAATTAGCCCCTATTGTAATAATATCCCCCATCCTGGCCCCCGTGTGTCTCATTCCTGACTCCAGCCATATGTTCTTCCATCCTGCCCTCATGAATATCCATTCTGCCCCCATGTGATGTCCCATGATCCTGCCCCATCTGTATCATGATTCTACCCCATCTGTCCTGTGATCCTGCCGCGTCTGCCCTGTGATCCTGCCCCATCTGCCCCATGATCCTTCTCCATCTGCCCCATGATCCTGCCCCATCTGTTTCCATTTTATCCATCCTGAACCATGTGTCTCCATCCTGCCCCATGTCTCCATCCTACCTCATCATCCTGCACCATGTGTCTCTATACTGCCCCATGATCCTGCCCCATATGTCTCCATCCTGCCCCATCTGTATCTATCCTGCCCCATGATCCTGCCCCCTGTTTCTCCATCCTGCCCCCTGTGTCTCCATTCTTGCCCCCTGTGTCTCCATTCTTGCCCCCTGTGTCTCCATTCTTGCCCCCTGTGTCTCCATTCTTGCACCCTGTGTCTCCATTCTTCCCCCTCTGTCTCCATTCTTCCCCCTGTGTTTCTTTCTTGCCCTCTGTGTCTACATTCTTCCCCTTGTGTCTCCATTCTTGCCCCATGTGTCTTCATTCTTCCCCCTTTATCTCCATTATTCCCCATGTGGCTCCATTATTCAATTCTTGCCCCTGTGTCTCCATTTTTGCTCCCTGTCTCCATTCTTCCTCCTGTGTCTCTATTCTTGCCCCTGTGACTCCATTCTTCCCCTTGTGTCTTCATTCTTGCCCCATGTCTCCCTTCTTCCCCCTGTGTCTCCCTTCCCCCTGTGTCTCCATTCTTCCTCCTGTGTCTCCATTATTCCCCCATGTCTCCATTCTTGCCCCCTGTGTCTCCATTCTTGCCCCGTGTCTCCATTCCTGCCCCCTGTGTCTCCATTTTTGCCCCTGTGTCTCTATTCTTCCCCTGTGTCTTCATTCTTGCCCCCTGTGTGTCCCATCCTGCCCCCATGCAGCTTTCATAAAAAAAAACTTTCTCCTTGCCTTGCTGCTCTCCTGCGGCGATGCTCCTTCCGTGCAGTTCAAGCACGCACTTGCCGGATGCAGGTTCAGTTTCTGCATCGGCAGAATCCTGCCGCTGGGGCCCGATGAACAGAAGTGATGGGGCCCGATGCGGGCCCCCTCTGCAGATTGGGCCCCATACACCAGTCAGGGCAGTAATGTCCTGATAGCGGCCCTGTCTATAATGCTGATCTAAGACTGCAAAAATGTCACTTTCAGTGTCTTAACGATATTATAGCCAAACCTACCAGTAGACCTCTAAGCAAATTGGAACAACTGCCTTCCCATTGCTTCATGTTTCAGTATATCACTAGCTTTTTTCGGTAAAAGCTCATTTGCAAGTCATAACATGATGAGTGCCATCAGCCAGTTTAGACCCCACACATTCCAGTGTGTTTTGAGTTTTTTATGCCCCTGGAAAAAGCTGGCCACATTCAACAAAATATCTAAGTGGTTAAGGCACTTCTTAACCAATCCATTTCATGTCAATTGTGATGCTACTCAAGTGATGAACATGACAGATGGTTCTGGTCATGTGCATGATTTTAAAATGAGCTTTTATCTTAAAAAGCTAGTAATAAACTAGAAAAAAGTTTTTTCCTGTTACCCGCTTGGTGGCCATAATGTTTTCTACCTCGTAAACATCTGCAGTGCTGACTGGAGCAACAGTGGCATGAGGACCTATGAAAAAATTCCTGAGGCCAACAGGCTTGAGGAGAGATACAAGAAAAGAATTGGGGATCTGTAAACAGACCAGCAGTTTGAGCTTGTAGGCTACTGGGTTAATCTGTTTTAGAACCTCGAACAGACCAGTGAAGTGGCAAAGGCACAGTTTATACAAGGGTACCTTGAGATGGACATACTTAGATGACAGCCAGACCTTGTCCCTAGGACGAAACAGAGGTGGATCCAGACATCTCTCATATCTTAGAAAAACCCTTGACAAGTGAATCAGCAGCAGTTATATCAGAGGTAGTAGAAGCAGGGAATGGAATATTGGGATGTTGACCTTCAATTACAAAAAACAGTGATTTGGCAGAGAATTCACTCACGTGGCTGTTGTATGAGAATTCAGCCCGAGGCAGAAGTGCGGCAAAGTAACTGTGGTGGGCATTGATGCAGGAAGTTGGTCAGGATCTGATTGACCTACTCTACCTGGCCATTGGATGGAGGATGTTACATCGAAGAGAAATCCAAAGTGACATTCAGGAGCTTGCAGGTGGCCCTCCAGAAGCAACGTTCTTATCGCCTGAATGGAAATGGAGAGTAAAGTTGAAGCAGGTGAAGAACAGAGACCACTTTGCTTGTCATTGTCACTGCACTCATCAAAGTTACCAATGACCTTCTGACAGCAAAATGTAACGGTGAACACTCTCTGCTCATTCTTCTCGACCTCTCTGCAGCTTTCGACACTGTTGACCACCGTCTCCTACTCCATAGGCGCCAGTCACTAGGCATTAAGGACATCGCTCTCTCCTGCTTCTCTTTCTATTTCTCTGACTGCTCCTTCAGTGTTTTGTTCACTGGCTCCACATCATCTCCTATTCCTCTCGCTGTCGGGGTACCTCAGGGCTCAGTCCTTGGCCCCCTTTTCTTCTCTCTCTACACGGCCCCAGTTGGACTGACCATTAGCAGATTTGGCTTTCAGTACCATCTTTATGCTGATGACACACAACTATACACGTCATCCCCCGACCTTACCCCCGCTGTACTACAGAACGCCAGTGACTGTCTGTCTGCAGTCTCCAACATCATGTCTGCTTTGTATCTGAAACTCAACCTCTCCAAAACTGAACTTCTTCTGCTCCCGCCGTCTACTAACCTCCCTAAATCTGACATTTCCCTCTCCGTGGGTGGCACCATAATAACACCCTGGCAGCAGGAACGCTGTCTGGGCATTATGTTTGACACCAATCTCTCCTTCACATCCAATATTCAATCTCTTGCATGCTCTTGCCGCTTACACCTAAAGAACATCTCCAGAATTCGCCCTTTTCTCACCATGGAAACAACAAAAACCCTCACTGTCGCATTGATCCACTCCCATCTGGACTACTGCAATGCTCTATTAATTGGCCTCCTCATTACTCGACTTTCCCCTCTCCAGTCCATACTTAATGCAGCAGCCAGGGTCATCCATCTGGCTAATCGGTACTCGGACGCGTCCGCTCGTCGCCAATCGTTACACTGGCTGCCCATTCATTATAGGATCCAATTCAAAGTACTTATCATAGAATCATAGAATCGTAGAGTTGGAAGGGACCTCCTGGGCCATCTGGTCCAACCCCCTGCTCAAAGCAGGATTCGCTAAATCATCCCAGTTAGATGTCTGTCCAGCCTCTGTTTGAAGACTTCCATTGAAGGAGAACTCACCACTTCTCGTGGCAGCCTGTTCCACTCATTGATCACTCTAACTGTCAAAAAGTTTTTTCTAATATCTAATCTGTGTCTCCTCCCATTCAGCTTCATCCCATTGCTTCTAGTCTTTCCTTGTGCAAATGAGAATAAAGTTGATCCTTCTACAATGTGACAGCCCTTTAGATATTTGTAGACAGCTATTAAGTCTCCTCTCAGTCTTCTCTTTTGCAAACTAAACATTCCCAAATCCTGCAACCTTTCCTCATAAGACAGGGTTTGCAGACCGGTCACCATTCTGGTCGCTCTTTTCTGAACTTGCTCCAGTTTGTTGATGTCTTTTTTAAAATGTGGTGCCCAAAATTGGACACAATATTCCAGATGAGGTCTGACCAAAGAGGAGTAGAGGGAAATAATTACTTCACGTGATCTAGACTGTATGCTTCTGTTAATACATCCTAGAATTGCATTTGCCTTTTTTGCTGCTGCATCACACTGTTGACTCATATTCAGTCTGTGATCTATTAGTATACCCAAGTCTTTTTCACATGTGCTGTCACTTAGCCCTATTCCTCCCATTCTATATATGCTTTTTTCATTTTTATTGCCCAGATGTAGTACTTTGCATTTCTCCCTGTTAAAAACCATTCTGTTAGTTGCTGCCCACTTCTCCAGTTTATTTAAATCTTTTTGAATCCTCTCTCTCTC
Source organism: Dendrobates tinctorius (assembly GCF_039654945.1). Classification (NCBI taxonomy): domain Eukaryota; kingdom Metazoa; phylum Chordata; class Amphibia; order Anura; family Dendrobatidae; genus Dendrobates; species Dendrobates tinctorius. The sequence continues at coordinate 7,278,919 of NW_027361735.1, read as the reverse complement.
TTCTCTAGTATTAGCTATCCCTCCTAGCTTTGTGTCATCAGCAAATTTAATCAGTTTACCCTCAATTCCTTCATCTAAATCGTTGATAAAGATGTTGAACAATACAGGGCCCAGGACAGAGCCCTGTGGTACCCCACTTGAGACATTCTTCCAACTGGATGTGCAGCCATTTACGACCACTCTTTGGGTCCGATCACTAAGCCAGTTATGAATCCACCTAACAGTTGCCTTGTCCATTCCATACTTAGTCATTTTTTCAATAAGGATTGTATGAGAGACTTTGTCAAATGCTTTGCTGAAGTCAAGATATACTATATCTACAGCATTTCCTTGATCCACCCAATCAGTAATATCATCATAGAAGGAAATTAAATTAGTCTGACATGACTTATTAGTTACAAACCCATGCTGACTCTGTTTAATCACTTCATTCTTATCCAGGTATTGACATACATGTTGTTTAATAATTTGTTCAAAGATCTTTCCTGGTATAGAAGTCAGACTCACCGGCCTATAGTTGCCTGGGTCCACCTTCTTCCCCTTTTTGAAGATAGGAACAACATTTGCTCTTCTCCAGTCTTCTGGCACTTCTCCTGTTCTCCAAGAATTTTCAAAGATTATGGAGAGGGGTTCAAAAATTTCTTCTGCTATCTCCTTCAGTACTCTGGGGTGTAATTCATCTGGACCTGGAGACTTGAATTCATTTAGGTTAGCTAAGTGTTTCCTCACTATCTTTCTGTTTATAGATATCCTGGATTCTTCTATTCCCTTAATAGGACAGTGAATAACAGTTGATGTTACATTTCCTTTCTGAGAGAAAACAGATGCAAAATAGGAATTTAAAAGTTCAGCCTTCTCAACATCCTGTCTTACCATTTCATCATTTTCATCCTGTAAAAATCCTATAGCATCTTTGACTTTTCTTTTACTTTTGACATATCCCCAAAATCCTTTATTATTGCTTTTGACATCTCTTGCAAGCCTCAATTCATTTTCAGCTTTAGATAATCTGATTTGTGCCTTGCAGGTTCTGCAGACAGCATTATATTCTTCTTTAGATATGCCTCCTTCTTTCCATTTTATAAACATTTTTTGCTTCCTTTTTAGCATGTGCTTAAGTTCTGTGTTCATCCATCCTGGTTTCCTTAAATGCTTCCTATTCTTCCCTCTTTTCGGAATTGTTAACAACTGTGCTTTGAGAATTTCATTTTTCAAGATTTCCCATCCTTCCTGGACATTTTTGTCTTTAAGGATATCCAGCCATTGGATCCCTCCAATTCTCTTTCTGAATCCCTTAAAATCTGCCTTTCTGAAATCTAACCTTGACGTCTAAGTCTTCACAGGTCTTCCGCCTCTAGTTATCCAAAATTCTAAAATAGCATGGTCGCTACCTCCTAGGGTCCCAGCCACTTTTACCTCCTCAACCATTTCCTCCCTGTTTATAAGGATTAGATCCAAGGTAGCAGTTCCCCTTGTTTTCTCCTTTACCTTTTGGAAGATAAAGTTGTCAGCAAGAGTGGATAAGAATTTCCTTGACCTGTTAGTTTTGCCTGAGAGAGATTCCCAACAAATGTCTGGATAGTTGAAATCTCCCATGACAACTATGTCATATTTTTTGGAGAACTTGGCCATTTGATGCATAAAGAGTTCATCCATATCTTCAGCTTGCACAGGCGGCCTGTAGTAAATGCCTACAATGGTGTCCTTTCCATTGTTCTGTCCTTGTATTCTTACCCAAACAGTTTCCACAGAACTCCCAGTCTCTGAAGCTTCAATCTCTGTGCAGATATACGCATTTCTAACATACAATGCGACACCCCCTCCTCGTGTATCAAGTCTGTTTCTTGCAAATAAGTTGTATCCTTCTAGTCTTGTATTCCAATCATGTGTATTGTCCCACCAAGTTTCAGTGATTCCAATGACATCATATTTCTTTTCCTGTGTTAGTAGTTCCAATTCTCCTTGTTTGTTGCCCATGCTTTGTGCATTAGTATAGAAACATTTTAGTTTGTGATTGGTTTCTCTTTCTCCAATATTTTTTTTAATTAGATTCTTTCGTCTTTGTTCTTCCTTTCCACTTCTAATAGCAGAGTTCTCAGTAGCATTTGTCAGGTGTATGGCTTTTTCTGGTCTTTTGCTTCCCTTCCCATGTTGTTCTAGTTTAAAGCTCTCCTTACAAGTGTAGCAAGGCGACTTCCAAATACCTGCTTTCCAGTCTTCGTAAGGTGCACCCCATCTCTAGCAAGTAGTCCATCGTATAAGTAGTTCACTCCGTGATCCAGAAATCCAAATCGTTGCTGACGGCACCATTGACGTAGCCAGTTGTTCACCTGCAGAATCTTATTCCACCTCCTTGTTCCATGGCCATCCACTGGGAGGATGGAAGAGAAGACCACCTGCGCTCCCAGTTCTTTCACTTTCTTGCCTAAGTCTTCAAAGTCTCTGCAGATGGTTTCCAGGTCGTTTCTTGCGGTGTCATTTGTCCCCACATGTAGTAGCAGGAATGGGTAGTCATCTGTAGGTCTGAAGAGTCCTGATATCCTGTCAGACACATCTTTAATTTTTGCACCTGGAAGACAGCATATTTCTCTTGAAGTTATATCCGGTCTGCAGATAGCGGCCTCTGTTCCTCTCAACAGGGAATCCCCCATGACCACCACTCTCCGTTTCTTCTTCACAACATTTTTCTTTCTCCATCCAGGAGGACTCTGAAGGCGTACAAGGTTGCTGTTTGTTGGCAAAGTCTTATCCTGATGTATTTCTTCATCGTTTTCCTGCGTGAGAGCCTGGTACTGGTTTCTGAGCAGTATGGGTGCTGACTGCCTCCTGATCCTCCTGCTTCTCTGGGTCACATGTCTCCAATCCTCTGTTTCTTCAGGTGCACTTCGAATTTCTTCTCTTTCTGTAACATGAAGAGATAATTCTGCTCTGTCCAAGAACTCTTCACCTTCCATAATGATCTTCAACGTAGCTAACCTCTCTTCGAGATTTTGCAACTTTTCCTCCAACAGGGTCACAAGCTTGCATTTGTGGCATGTGAAGTTTGGCTTTTCCACTGGTAAATCTGTGAACATGTAGCAAGAAATGCAGCTCACCAAATGGCTCCTGGCCTCTTCCATCTTGAGATTTCTTAAAAAGATGAAAGATGAGCCAAAATTCTCCGATTTCCTCTTTTCAGCTGCAACGGCCAAAACCCAGTGATCGTTGAGCTCGCGGAGACTCTTCACTTATCCCAGAAGGCACTGGGAATATGCAAATGATCTCCTCAAGACTCTTCCCCTGGTTTCTCCGATTTCCTCTTTTCAGCTGCAACGGCCAAAACCCAGTGATCGTTGAGCTCGCGGAGACTCTTCACTTATCCCAGAAGGCACTGGGAATATGCAAATGATCTCATCAAGACTCTTCCCCTGGTTTCCCCTGGTTTCCCCTGTGGATCTCACCCACAAAGCTCTCCACAGTGCGGAACCCCCTTTCATCTCCTCCCTCATTTCTGTCTATCGGCCTAGCCATTTGTTGCGCTCTGCAAAAGACTTTCGACTAACCTCTGCACTAATCTGCACCTCCCACTCCCGACTCTAAGACTTTTCCTGCGCTGCGCCAATCCTCTGGAATGCTCTACCCCTATAAATTAGGACTATCCACAATTTGCACAGTTTTAGGTGCTCCCTCATAACACATCTGTTCAGAGAAGCCTATCACATTCACTAATCAAAGTCATTTATGTGTAAGTGTGCGTGTGTAGCCCATTCACTATCTCCATCCCCCACCTTCTCAAGATGGCTGGACCGTCATTGTAAATACATCATTGTAAATACACACCTGTACTTTGTATCTTCCCCACCTCATTGTAGATTGTAAGCTCTCACGGGTCATCTTATTTTACTTTAATTATTGCATTGTTAACGTTGTTACTTATGACTGTGTTTTGAATTTGTTAAACTGTAAAGTGCTGCGGAATATGTTGGCACTATATAAATAAATATTATTATTATTATCATTATTGTCATGGATTAAGCCGCTGCGCTGTGCAGACTGCATGTAGGCTACATTCTTATGGTCAGTGTAGATAACCACTGGATGCATTGCTCCTCCAAGCAAAAATCGCCACTCCTCCAGGGTCAGTTTTATTGCTAACAGTTCTCAATCGCCTATCGAGTAGCTGCATTCTGGAGCTGAGAAGATTTTGGAGAAGAAGCCTCAGGTAACTGTGGCGCCCCCAGGGGTATGGTCGCCACAATGGCATTGCCTTCCTCCAGGGAGGGTGATGTCATGCTTGGAAGCAAGGAAGGGCCTCTCCAGCAGTTTATCAATGCATGCAACACAGTTCCCATTCCAGGCCAACAGAGGGAGCTCTGAACCAGGATTGGAGGAGGAGTGCTCTCTGAGGGCCAGGAAGGGAACAGGTAGTTAGTGTGAGGAGGGTGAAGTGTGCAGATGTGGAGAAGGAGCTGGGAGATTGAGCAGCGAGGAAAGGCTCATCTCCAGCGAAGCACACGAACTGAAGCCTGGTCTCCATGGTTGTATGGACACTAATGGTCCTGCAGCAGACACCAGAGGAGTAGGAAGTTGTAAATACTCAACTCCCACCTAAGACTCAGAGGCACAACAGCACGGTGTGAGCCAAGAGAGAAATAGTGGCTACGGCTGTCTGCCATATGAGGTATTCAGAGAAACGATAATAAAGAGGAACGCCAGTGAAACTCAGTACTGGATGTCCCTCAAGTGAGCGCTAGGAAGGAGACTACACAACCCATCTGCTGAGAGAGAGATCCCTGAATTGCTTCCAGGCTAGCTTGCCCTTGTACCATCTGTAATCAGGACCCTGGACTGGATTTGCCAAGTAAAGGTAACAAAACTGCACCCTGTTGTGTCCTTGCCTCCTTCCTGCTACCTTTCCGGCACCGCTACATCCCTGTGCCTACCACTGCACCCTTCCCGCAATATTCATCTACACTGCCCTGGGACTACAGCTCCACCTGTGGGGAGCTATAACATCTTTGCTGCGCTATGCCATCAGTCCCAGAGGGTCTGCATGCAGCATCGGCTTAACACCTCCCTTGCCGAACACCACAGGTGGCGTCATGAACTATTCATTTAATCAACTACATTCCACCATTCAATCTCTCTTTTACTTGGGCGCCCAGAGCCACAGACCGGGTCACCGCTACTGTGACATTCCCATCTGAGAGACCGGCCCGGTACCGAGTACCCCACAGCCCTGGGAGGGCAACCCAACTTTGCTTCATGAACAGGATTACGGAGCCCAGCAACCCCGGGTCCTGTGTGCCAGAGACTGTATTGTGTATTGCGAACTGTTGGCGCCATTGCCGCAATTATCTCGCTGCTTGGCGCGCGCGGGAAAACAAAAGAGGCGGGCCTTCGTGGGAGGAGCCTGCCAGAGAGCGCGAAACAGTGAAGTCCCGCGCAGGAAGAGGAAAAAGCGCGTGGGAGGAGCTGAGGCCTACAGCCCGGAGCATCGGACCTGCGAAGCGGCCGCCGGTAAGCTCACTCAACCCCCGGCCCTGGCTAACGTTATCTAGGGGGGAAGAGGATGTCTGCGCCACGCAGCAATGCAGCGGCGGACGCCGCCACCAACCACTCAGTGCCACAAGATGATGGATCCAATGTGGCTGCGGCTCCGATAGCGCCCACCGCAGCGGTCCCCATAATGCCGCTGTCCATGCCCTACATTCTGGGAGCAGCATGGCTACCGCAGTATTCAGGGGAGTCACATACCCTGAGTGAATTCAAAGAGAGACTGAGCAGTTTGTTTGAAGTATACCCTCTGTCTGAAAGCCAGAAAGTGAACATCCTGATTGGGCAGCTAACAGGTGCAGCACAGAGAGAAGTAAAAGTCTGGCAGGACACTGACAAAGAGACTGTTAAAACGATTCTGGCCAAGCTGAGAAGCACCTTTGACACCCGTACTGCAGCTGAAATCAAGATGAGATTCTTTGGATGCAAACAGAAAGTGCAGGACAGTATAAGGGAGTATGCTCTTAACATGCAGGAGGCCCTGCGAGCAGTTAAGCAAATTGATCCTGACAGTGTGAAGAAGGAAGACAAACTGTTAAAGGAGCAGTTCGTTGAAGGACTCCTATGCAGTACCCATAGAGCACTGCTACGCATTATAACCCTACAAAACCCTGATTTGGACTTTGCTGATTTCAAGGACAGGGCTATTCGGGTACTGCAGGAACCAACTATCAACCGTCCAGCGCCCCCTAGGTGCCCAGCGATCACCTACCACCAGGAAGCAACATCTTTCCCTTCCATCCCTGTGGAGGCTGATGCCTAGACTCTGGATAAAGACCCAGCTGCAGATCTACGTCTTCAGGTCCAGGAGTTGACCAAAGGAATGGCTGCACTTACTAAAACTGTGCAGTCCCTGCAAGTGTCCTCCAAGGAGAAGATCCAGCTCGCCTCCAATCCAGAGGATGTCCAGTGGCTCTGGAAGAAGAGGATTCCGTCACTCCGAGGAAGGAACAACGACCACTGTTATGATTGAGTCACCGAGGAGGAAAAAGCAAAACACAAGCTCAGCCCAGAAAATCAGAGAGGTTGGAAACTAGCGGATTGCAGACCCCTAATCCAATCACACAACTAGCAGTAGCCGTGGAGTGTTCCTACGGTGATCCTAGACACCTCGTCACAGCCGGAGATCTAAATAAGCCTAAAGAGAGAAAAGGGAAAAACTGACTGCCCCAGAGCAGACCCCAAAGCAATAGGCAGCCCCCAACATATAATGACGGTGAAGCAAGATGAAAACACTAACACAGATAGAAAGATAGGTTGAGCAAACGATGGGGCCCAAGCTAACTAAAAAGGACAGGACAGAAAAGCTGCTGTCTGCAATCCGAGAAAACCCTGCTAAAATATTACCAACACAACTGATAAGCAAAAAGGACCATGAAGTCACTAGACTTCAAACCCTATATCAACACTCAGAATATTCTGAAAGCAGAGCAAAAGAGAACACTGATCAAGGAAAAAGAATCCAGCACACCCCCAGCCGGGGATGGCTGAACTTAGAAAACAAGGAAAACAAAACCAAAACTAATAAGTTCAATAGCAGAGCAAAAACTTATCTTTGGGTAGCAGGAATCAGACTGGTCTCCAACAATCCAGCAGAGAAATCACCAGCCACTCAGAAGGGCGTCGGCTGCCTTATATCCAGTCTGAAGTTCCCGTTACCCAGTCACAATCCACCTGATCAGGTGTTTGGTTTCTTTCATCCAAATCAGCCTCACTACCTTCCTTCACCAGAAGAGGGAGATCCTCGGACACAAAAGGTGAATGAACAGATGAGCTCACAACAGTACCTCCCCCTTGAGGAGGGGTCACCGAACCCTCATCCAAGCCACCAGGCCGATCAGGATGAGCCCGATGAAAAGCACGCACCAATCTTTCGGCATGAATATCAGAGGCAGAGACCCAGGAATTATCCTCCTGACCATAACCCTTCCACTTAACCAAATACTGGAGTCTCCGTCTAGCCAGACGGGAATCCAGTATCTTCTCTACCTCATATTCCATGTTACCTTCAACCAACACAGGGTCAGGAGGTGCCGCCATAGGAACCACTGGTTCAACAATCCTCTTCAACAAGGACTTATGAAACACATTATGAATCTTAAATGTGACAGGAAGAGCCAACCGAAAAGAGACCGGATTATTAATCTCCAAAATCTTGTAAGGTCCAATAAATCTAGGTTTAAACTTTGGAGAAGCCACTTTCATAGAGATATTCTTTGATGACAACCAGACCATATCACCCACCTTAAACCGGGGACCAATGATCCTATGCCGGTTAGAAAACCGCTGGGCCTTTTCCTGGGAAAGAGACAACTTATCCACCACTTGGTCCCATATCTGCTGCATTCTTTGCACCACAGTGTCAACCCCTGGACAGGCAGAAGACTCCACCTGCCCTGAAGAAAATCGAGGATGAAACCCAAAGTTACAGAAAAAGGGTGACATCAAAGTGGCAGAACTAGCTCTATTATTTAAAGCAAATTAAAAATGAGACCCAATCATCCTGATCAGCAGATATAAAACATCTCAAATAAGCCTCCAAAGTCTGGCTTGTTCTCTCCGTCTGCCCATTGGTCTGAGGGTGAAATGCAGAGGAGAAGGACAACTGAATTCCCAACTTGGAACAAAAGGTCCTCCAGAATCTAGAGACAAACTGAACTCCTCTGTCTGATACAATGTTCTCAGGAATCCCGTGCAAGCGAACCACCTGTTGCAAAAACAAAGGCACCAACTCTGAGGAAGATGGCAACTTAGGGAGTGGTATAAGATGGACCATCTTAGTAAATCTATCACAAATCACCCAGATAACAGTCATCCTCTGAGAGACAGGCAGATCATAAATAAAATCCATTGAAATATGGGTCCATGGCCTCCTGGGCACCGGCAAGGGCATCAACAACCCACTAGAACGAGAACAAGGCTTAGATCTGGAGCAAGTCCCACAGGACTGCACAAAATTTCTGACATCACGAGACAAGGCAGGCCACCAAAAAGACCGACTCACCAAATCTCTAGTACCAAAAATACCTGGATGACCAGCCAACGCAGAGCAATGAACCTCAGACATCACTTTCCTCCTCCACTGGTCAGGAACATACAACCTACCACTGGGACGACGCTCAGGCTTATCCTCCTGAAACTTCTCCAGAGCACGTCTCAAATCGGGCAAGATGGCAGAAAGAACCACCCCCTCACCAAAGATGGTAGCAGGCTTGGTCACAATAGGAGAATCAGCCAAAAAACTCCTAGAGAGGGCATCAGCCTTAACGTTCTTAGTGCCCGGAAGAAAGGAGACTACAAAATCAAAACGTGTGAAAAACAAGGCCCACCTGGCCTGTCTCGGATTCAAGCATTTAGCCGACTCAAGGTATATCAAATTCTTGTGGTCAGTGAGGACCACAACTTGATGTCTAGCTCCCTCCAACCAATGTCTCCACTCCTCAATTGCCCACTTCATGGCCAACAGTTCTCGATTCCCCACATCATAGTTGCGTTCCGAAGGAGAGAACTTTCGGGAAAAGAAGGCACAGGGGTTCACTTTAGATGTTACAGGATCCTTTTGGGACAAAACAGCTCCTGCACCAGTCTCTGAAGCATCCACCTCCACCTGAAATGGAAGTTAGACATCGGGTTGTCGCAAAACCGGAGAAGAAGTGAACCTCCGCTTCAGCTCCTGAAAAGAAGAAACATCCTCTGGAGACCAATTCAGCAAATCAGCGCCCTTCTTAGTCAAATCAGTCAATGGTTTGGCAATAACAGAAAAATTGGCTATAAACTTACGATAAAAATTAGCAAACCTCAAAAACTTCTGGAGAGCCTTCAAAGAAGTGGGCTGAACCCAATCATAAATGGCCTGTACCTTGGCCGGGTCCATTTCAATAGTTGACAGAGACAAAATAAATCCCAAAAATGAAATCCTCTGTACCCCAAAAAGACATTTCGATCCCTTAACATACAGGGAGTTTTCCCTCAAAATCCGGAACACAGTCCGAACATGTTCCACATGAGAGTCCCAATCCCTGGAAAAGATCAAAATATCATCCAAATAGATGATCAGAAACTTATCCACAAAATCCAGGAAAATATCATTCATGAAGCACTGGAAGACAGAAGGGGCGTTAGAGAGCCCAAAAGGCATCACCAGGTACTCAAAATGTCCCTCCGGAGTATTAAACGCTGTCTTCCATTCATCCCCATGCTTAATGTGAATAAGATTATACGCCCCCTGAGGTCAAGCTTGGTAAACCAGAAAGCACCTTCAACTCTAGAAAATAGGTCAGAAATCAGGGGTAACGGATACTGATATTTAACAGTAATTTTGTTAAGGGAGTGATAGCCAATACAGGGCCTTAATCAACCATCCTTCTTGGCCATAAAAAAACCCCCAGCACCCAAGGGTGAAGAGGATTGTCTAATATGACCCTTCTCCAACGACTCCATAATATAAGAACACATAGCCTCATGTTCGGGTACAGATAAATTAAAAAGTCGCCCCTGGGAAATTTACACCCCGGACTCAGCTCAATTGCACAGTCATAACTCCTATGAGGAGGCAAAGACGCAGACTCATTCTCACTAAACACATAATAAAAATCAGCCAAATAGTCAGGAACCTCATGCGACTGGGGAGAGGTGGAGAAAACAGGAGTGTCACTAAGCGCACGCCGACAACCCCAACTCACCACAGACACAGATTTCCAATCCAAAACTGGATTATGGATTTGCCACCAGGGGAACCCCAGAACGATGGTATCATGCAAATTATGCAACACCAAAAATCTGCAATTTTCTTTATGGTCTGGGGCGACCCGCATTACCACCTGGGTCCAAAACTGAGGTTTATTCTTCACCAATGGAGGAGCATCAATACCCCACAAAGGAATAGGCGTCCGCAGGGGTGTCATAGGGAAACCACAATGCTTAGCAAAATCCAAATCCATTAGGTTCAAGGCCGCTCCTGAGTCCACAAAGGCTTTAGCGGAAAATGTAGACAGGGGGCAGATCAGAGTAATTGCCAGAAGAAACTTAGGTTGTACACCACCTACAGCAAATGTGTGTGCAAAACGTTTCTCTCGTTTAGGGCAGACAGAAATAATATGAGAGGCATCTCCACAGAAAAAACACAGCTTATTACGTCTTCTAAACTCCTGATGTTGTGCCCTAGACAAAACTCTATCACATTGCATAGGTTCAGACATTTGTTCAACAGGTGGCAGCATTTCCCATGTAATTTTACGTTCACGTAAACGCCGATCAACCTGAATGGCTAAAGACATAGAATCGTCAAGACCAGAGGGAACAGAAAATCCCACCATAGTATCTTTTACGGTTTCTGACAAACCCTTCCGAAAGAGAGCTGCCATGGCACCATCATTCCAAGTGGTGAGGACCGCCCACTTTCGGAATTTTTGACAGTACAGTTCTGCAGAATCTTGACCCTGGCTCAATGCCAACAGGGTCTTTTCAGCTTGATCAATCGCATTAGGTTCATCATACAACAACCCCAAGGTCTGAAAAAATGCGTCCACATTTGTTAGAATAGGATCATCTGGTACTAAAGAAAACGCCCAATCCTGGGGATCGCCGCGCAGCAAGGAGATGACAATTTTAACCTGCTGCGCAGAGTTCCCCGATGAGATAGGCTTCAAGGCAAGAAATAATTTCCAATTATTCTTAAAATTCAAAAATTTAGACCGATCCCCAAAAAACACATCAGGAGTGGGGATTTTTGGTTCAGCAGCGTGTGAATGAGCAAGATAGGCGGAAATTCCCAGTACTTCAGCAGCAAGCTGCTCCACACGATCAGACAATTGCTTAAACTCCATCAGAAAAAATATTCCTCCTACGGCCTCAGAGAAAAAGAGGAAAAAATATACACACAAAAAAAAAATTCTGACACTTTTTTCTTTTTTTTTCCTTTTAACAATCCCTTCCTGCTTTTGAGTACACTAGAATCTGCGGTATGGCTGGTGATTCTGTTATGATTGAGTCACCGAGGAGGAAAAAACAAAACACAAGCTCAGCCCAGAAAATCAGAGAGGTTGGAAACTAGCGGATTGCAGACCCCTAATCCTATCACACAACTAGCAGTAGCCGTGAAGTGTTCCTACGGTGATCCTAGACACCTTGTCACAGCCGGAGATCTACATAAGCCTAAAGAGAGAAAAGGGAAAAACTGACTGCCCCAGAGCAGACCCCAAAGCAATAGGCAGCCCCCAACATATAATGACGGTGAAGCAAGATGAAAACACTAACACAGATAGAAAGATAGGTTGAGCAAACGATGGGGCCCAAGCTAACTAAAAAGGACAGGACTGAAAAGCTGCTGTCTGCAATCCGAGAAAACCCTGCTAAAAATATTACCAACACAACTGATAAGCAAAAAGGACATGCTGACTGGATATAAGGCAGCCGACACCCTTCTGCCTTGCTGGTGATTTCTCAGAAGGATTCTAGGAGACCAGTCTGATTCCTGCTCCTCAAAAGCTAAGTTTTCTGCTCTGCTTTTTGCATTTGTGTTTTGGTTTTGTTTTGCCTTGTTTTTCTGGATTTCTGCCATTCCCTGCTGGGGTGAGCTGAATTCCTTTTTGCTCTGTCTTCAGAAAATACCTGAGTACTGATATAGTCTTTTTGAAGCCTAGCGTCTTCAGGGCTTTTTTTCCCTATCAGTCTGTTGGCTCTTGTTTTGATAGGCTTTTGTGGATTCGGGAGCAGCCCTGAACCTAATGGATTTGGATTTTGCTAAACGTTGTGGATTTCCGATGACACCTCTGCGGATGCCTATCCCTTTCAGGGGGATTGATGCTACTCCTTTGGCGAAAAATAAACCTCAGTTTTGGACCTAGGTGGTAATGCGGGTCGCCCCAGAAAATCAAGAAAATTGCAGATTTTTGGTGTTGCATAATTTGCATGATACCATTGTTCTGGGGTTTCCCTGGTTGCAAATTCATAATCCAGTTTTGGATTGGAAATCTGTGTCTGTGGTGAGTTGGGGTTGTCGGTGTTCCCTTAGTGAGGCTCCGGTTTTTTCCACCTCTCCTCAGTCGCATGATGTTCCTGACTATTTGGCGGACTTTTATGATGTATTTAGTGAGAATGAGTCTGCGTCTTTGCCTCCTCATTGGAGTTATGACTGTGCAATTGAACTGAGCCCGGGGTTTAAATTTCCCAAGGGTCGGCTCTTCAATTTATCTGTACCCGTTCACGAGGCTATGCGATCCTATATTAAGGAGGCGTTGGAGAAGGGTCATATTAGACCATCCTCTTCACCCTTAGGTGCCGGGTTTTTTTTTTCGTGGCCAAAAAGGAGAGTTCATTAAGGCCTTGTATTGATTATCGTGCCCTCAACAAAATTACTATTAAATATCAGTATCCGTTACCCCTGATTTCGGATCTATTCTCCAGAGTTAAAGGTGCTTGCTGGTTTACCAAGCTTGACCTCAGGGGGGACGTATAATCTTATCCGCATTAAGCATGGGGATGAATGGAAGACGGCGTTTAATACTCCGGAGGGACATTTTGAGTACCTGGTGATGCCTTTTGGGCTCACCAATGCCCCTTCTGTCTTCCAGTGCTCCATGAACGACATTTTCCGGGACTTTGTGGATAAATTTTTGATTATCTATCTGGATGATATTTTGATCTTCTCCAAGGATTGGGATTCTCATGTGGAACATGTTCGGACTGTGTTCCGGATCTTGAGGGAGAATTTCCTGTATGTCAAAGGATCGAAATGCCTTTTTGGGGTACAGAGGATTTCATTTTTGGGATTTATTTTGTCTCCGTCAACTATTGAAATGGACCCGGCCAAGGTACAGGCCATTTATGATTGGGTTCAGCCCACTTCTTTGAAGGCCCTCCAGAAGTTTTTGGGTTATGCTAATTTTTATCGGAAATTTATAGCAAAATTTTCTAGTATTGCCAGGCCATTGACTGATCTGACTAAGAAGGGTGCTGATGTGTTGAATTGGTCTCCGGAGGCTGTTTCTTCCTTTCAGGAGCTGAAGCGAAGATTCACTTCTGCCCTGGTTTTGCGGCAACCTGATGTCTCACTCCCGTTCCAGGTAGAGGTGGACGCTTCTGAGATTGGTGCAGGAGCTGTTTTGTCCCAAAAGGATCCCGTAACATCTAAAATGAATCCCTGTGCTTTCTTTTCCCGAAAGTTCTCTCCATCTGAACGTAACTATGATGTGGGGAATCAGGAACTGTTAGCCATGAAATGGGCATTTGAGGAGTGGAGACATTGGTTGGAGGGAGCTAAACATCAAGTCGTGGTCCTTACTGACCACAAGAATTTGATTTACCTGGAGTCGGCCAAACGCTTGAACCCTAGACAGGCTAGGTGGGCCTTGTTTTTTACACGTTTTGATTTTGTGGTCTCTTTTCTTCCTGGCACTAAGAATGTCCAGGCTGATGCTCTCTCTAGGAGCTTCTTTGCTGATTCTCCTGTGGTGACCAAGCCTGCTACCATCTTAGGCGAAGGGGTAATTCTTTCTGTCATATCGCCCGATTTGAGACGTGCTCTGGAAGAGTTCCAGGAGGACAAACCTGAGCGTTGTCCCAGTGGAAAGTTGTATATTCCTGACCAGTGGAACAAGAGAGTGATGTCTGAAGTTCATTGCTCTGCATTGGCTGGTCATCCAGGTATTTTTGGTACTAGAGATCTGGTGAGTCAGTCTTTTTGGTGGCCCGCCTTGTCTCGTGATGTCAGGAATTTTGTGCAGTCCTGTGGGACTTGCTCCCGGTCTAAACCTTGTTCTTGCTCTAGTGGATTGTTGATGCCTTTGCCGGTCCCCAGGAGGCCATGGACCCATATCTCAATGGATTTCATCTCTGATATGCCTGTCTCTCAGAGAATGACTGTTATTTGGGTGATTTGTGATAGGTTCTCTAAGATGGTTCATCTTGTACCACTCCCTAAGTTGCCATCTTCCTCTGAGTTGGTGCCCCTGTTTTTGCAACAGGTGGTTCGCTTGCATGGGATTCCTGAGAACATTGCATCTGACAGAGGAGGTCAGTTTGTGTCTAGATTTTGGAGGACTTTCTGTTCCAAGCTGGGAATTCAGTTGTCCTTCTCCTCTGCTTTTCAGCCTCAGACCAATGGGCAGACGGAGAGAACAAGCTAGACCTTGGAGTCGTATTTCAGATGTTTTATTTCCGCTGATCAGGATGATTGGGTTTCATTTTTGCCCTTGGCCGAATTTGCTTTAAATAATAGAGCTAGTTCCGCCACTTTGATGTCACCTTTTTTTGTAACTTTGGGTTTCATGCTCGATTTTCTTCAGGGCAGGTGGAGCCTTCTGCCTGCCCAGGTGTTGACACTGTGGTGGAGAGAATGCACCAGATCTGGGACCAAGTGGTGGATAAGTTATCTCTCTCCCAAGAAAAGGCCCAGCGGTTTTCCAACCGACATAGGACCATTGGTCCCCAGTTTAAGGTTGGTGATATGGTTTGGTTATCATCAAAAAATATCGCTATGAAGGTGGCTTCTCCTAAGTTTAAGCCTAGATTTATTGGACCTTACAAGATTTTGGAGATTATTAATCCGGTCTCTTTTCGTTTGGCTTTTCCTGTCACATTTAAAATCCATAATGTGTTTCATAAGTCCTTGTTGAAGAGGTTTGTTGAACCAGTTGTTCCTGGGGTGGCACCTCCGGACCCTGTATTGGTTGAAGGTAACATGGAATATGAGGTAGAGAAGATACAGGATTCCCGTCTGGCTAGACGGAGACTCCAGTATTTGGTTAAGTGGAAGGGTTATGGTCAGGAGGATAATTCCTGGGTCTCTGCCTCTGATATTCATGCCAAAAGATTGGTGCGTGCCTTTCATCGGGCTCACCCTGATCGCCCTGGTGGCATGGATGAGGGTTCGGTGACCCCTCCTCAAGGGGGAGGTACTATTGTGAGTTCATTTTCCCCTTCACCATTGAGGTCCGATGAACTCCCTCTTCTGGTGAAGGAAGGTAGTGAGGCTGATTACCAAGCACCTGAGCAGGATGATGATGACTGGGTGACTGGAATTGCTGACTGGATATAAGGCAGCCGACGCCCTTCTGCCTTGCTGGTGATTTCTCAGAGGGATTCTAGGAGACCAGTCTGATTCCTGCTCCTCAAAAGCTAAGTTTTCTGCTCTGCTTTTTGCATTTGTGTTTTGGTTTTGTTTTGCCTTGTTTTTCTGGATTTCTGCCATTCCCTGCTGGGGTGAGCTGAATTCCTTTTTGCTCTGTCTTCAGAAAATATCTGAGTACTGATATAGTCTTTTTGAAGCCTAGCGTCTTCAGGGCTTTTTTCCCTATCAGTCTGTTGGCTCTTGTTTTGATAGGGTTTTGGCGGATTGCAGACAGCAGCTTTTCTATCCTGTCCTATTTAGTTAGCTTGGGCCCCATCATTTGCTCAGCCTATCTTTCTATCTGTGTGAGTGTTTTTTCATCTTGCTTCACCGCTATTATATGTTGGGGGCTGGATATTGCTTTGGGGTCTGCTCTGGGGCAGTTTAGATTTCCCTTTCTGTCTTTAGGCTATTTAGTTCTCCGGCTTGATCGAGGGGTCTAGGGCACCGTAGGAACCCTCCACGGCTACTGCTAGTTGTTGTTGATAGGTTCAGGGGTCTGCAATCCGATAGCTGCCAACTTCTCTGGTTTTCTGGACTGTGCTAGTATTTCTGTTTTTGCCTCCTACGGTGACTCATTCATAACACGGGACTGGCCGAAGCCCAGCAACCTCCATGAAGTACGCCAGTTCCTTGGACTGGTAGGCTACTGCCGAAGATTCATCAAAGGCTTTACTGAAATAGCCACCCCTATGCAAAATCTTCTGGTGGGGCAGTTCAAGAAGACCAAACAGAAAAGTTCCACCTTTGAATGGACTGAGGAGTTGGAGAGATCCTTCACTCGACTGAAGATAGCTCTCACAGGTGATGAAGTTCTGGCCTACCCAGATTATGACAAACCCTTTGTGTTGTACACTGATGCCAGCAGCGTGGGACTTGGAACAGTACTGTCACAGGTACAGAATGGCAAAGAAAGAGTGATCTCTTACCCCAGCAGGAAGCTTCATCCTACGGAAAGGAAACCTGACAACTACAGTTCCTTCAAGCTGGAGTTCCTTGCCATAGTCTGGGCTGTCACTGAAAGATTCAAGCATTACCTAGCTTCAGCCAAGTTTACTATCTTCACGGACAACAATCCGTTGACCCACTTGGAGGCGGCAAAACTAGGCGCACTGGAGCAGCGATGGATGGCTCGGCTGTCTAACTATGAATTTACCATCAAGTACCGAGCAGGGCACAAGACTGCAAATGTTGATGCGCTGTCCAGGATGCCTAATCTGTGTTAGCGCGGGTGGTCAGGAGCGGGAACTCCGAGAGTGGACCCTCTGGACCGTGGCACCGAGGGGCCCCGGGCGAGCTGCCAGGTGGAACCGACCCCTATACAGGGACCGTTTGGAGCAGGCCCAGGGGTTCGAGTACCACGGTAGCCGGTACCGAGAGGGGCGGCTCAGGATGGACCGGAGTAAGACTCAGACTGGAGTTGGACGGCAGGAACACTGAAGGCAGGAGTGGAGTAGGTCGGCAGGAACACAAGGCAGGACTGGAGTAGGTCGGCAGGAACACAAGGCAGGACTGGAGATGGTCGGCAGGAACACAAGGCAGGACTGGAGTAGGTCGGCAGGAACACAGGTAGCGGGACTGAGAAGCTGCTGTGAGGAGCAGCCGAGACAGGAACTGCAGCAGCAGCGTGTGCACGAAGGAGCGAGGCCAGAGTGTCAGGAAACACAACGATCAGGCGCCTCCCTCAGGGGGAAGCGGCCTGATATGGCCCCGTCTGGTCAGCCATTGGTCCACAGGTGCTTCCGGGTTAGGGCACAGCCGGAGCATAAGAAGCAGGAAGGTGGCACGGCCGCGGCCTATTGCGCATGCGCATAGCATGCAGGGAAGGCATCGGTCGCGGACCTGTCTCAGGTGACCGCCGCGGCCGTCGGGTGGAGAGAGGCTGCGGCGTGGGAGCGGAGGGCGACTGCGGCGTGGGAGCGGAGGTCGGGTGAGTATGGCGGAGCGGTGTAACAGTACCCCCTCCCCTAAGCCGCCCCCCCGGATGTTAACAAGAAACCTCTTGAGGATACGTGGAGCATTAATATTCTCTCCTCAGGACCAAAGCCCTTCCAATCAACGAGAAAGAAAGTCCTACCTCTAACCCTTTTCACAGCGAGGATGTCCTGTACTTCAAAAATGTTGTCGGCCCCCACCGGCTGAGGACCAAGATCAAGCGAGGAGTGGAAACGATTCAGCACCACAGGCTTCAGGAGAGAAACGTGAAAGGTGTTCGGGATCCGGAGCGAAGCAGGCAACCTCAATTTGTAGGCAACTTCGTTAATACGTCCCAGAATTTCAAACGGACCAATGTAGCGTGGACCCAACTTGTAAGAGGGCAGTTTTAGTCGGACGAATTTGGAGGAGAGCCAGACCTTGTCGCCAACACGATACGGAGGAGAATCCAACCTCTTTTTGTCAGCATAGTTCTTCATCTGATCAGCGGATCTCTTGAGTGATGTGTTGGTCTCAGCCCAAATCTTAGAAAATTCCGAGGACAAGGCATTGGCCGCGGGTACCTCAGAGGCAGGGGTTATCGGAAGAGGAACACCAGGATGTCTGCCAAAAACAATGAAAAACGGAGACTTGGCCGAAGACTCACCAGCATGGTTGTTATAAGCGAACTCTGCCCAGGGGAGTAAGTTGACCCAATCGTTCTGGTGGGCGTTAGAGAAGTGGCGTAAGTATCCCGTAAGCGTCTGGTTGGTACGCTCTACTTGTCCGTTGGACTGTGGATGGTAGGCCGAGGAGAAGTCGAGGGAAACGTTCATGAGCTTACAAAGCGAACGCCAGAACTTGGAGGTAAACTGAACCCCTCGGTCAGACACAATGCGTCGAGGTAGACCATGAAGCCTGAAGACTTGATGAATGAAGATTTTGGCCAGCTCTGGCGCTGAGGGAAGGCCCGGCAGAGGGATGAAGTGAGCCATCTTGGAAAAACGATCCACCACCACCAGGATGACTGTGCAGCCCGCAGAGCAGGGTAGATCGGTGATGAAATCCATGGCGATGTTCTCCCAAGGAACCGTAGGGACAGGCAACGGAAGCAACAAGCCGGACGGAGATCTCCGTGGCACCTTGTTTTTTGCACAGGATGGACAAGAAGCCACAAAGTCGAGTACATCTTGGCGAAGTGAGGGCCACCAGTAGTGACGTTTAATAAGGTCAAGAGTCTTCTTAGTTCCGGCATGGCCGGCCAGTTTGGAGGAGTGCCCCCATAGAAGAACCTTTTGCTTGATATTCTCTGGCACAAGCGTCTTGCCAGGCGGAGGAGTAAGCCAGTTCACTGGAGCCACGGTGATGATCCTAGTGGGATCAATGATATGTGACGGTTCCTCCGTGGATTCGTGTGGTTGGAAGACCCTGGACAGGGCGTCGGCTTTGGAATTCTTGTTGCCGGGACGGAATCGGAGCTCGAAATCAAATCGGGCAAAAAATAAAGACCATCTGGCCTGGCGAGGGTTTAGTCTCTGGGCAGACTGGAGATAGGCCAGATTCTTGTGGTCCGAGAAGATGACAAAAGGATGTACAGCTCCTTCCAGGAGGTGGCGCCATTCCTCCAAGGCCAACTTGATAGCCAAAAGTTCCCGGTCACCGATCGAGTAGTTACACTCGGATGGAGAAAAGGCCT
The DNA here is from genome assembly GCF_039654945.1 of Dendrobates tinctorius. Taxonomy (NCBI): domain Eukaryota; kingdom Metazoa; phylum Chordata; class Amphibia; order Anura; family Dendrobatidae; genus Dendrobates; species Dendrobates tinctorius. The sequence continues at coordinate 7,259,666 of NW_027361735.1, read as the reverse complement.
TCGAGAAGAAGCCACAAGGGTGCAGGCGACCGGAGACGGTTCTCTGGGACAACACCGCCCCGGCACCAGTTGAGGAAGCGTCCACCTCGAGTACAAAAGGTCGATCGCTCTCAGGGCGATGCAGGACCGGAGCCGTGGAGAAAGCCCGTTTTAGGGTCAGAAAGGCCTGCTCTGCCTCAGGAGACCAATCCTTGGAAGTAGACCCTTTACGGGTGAGCACAGAAATGGGTCTTGTGATCGCGGAGAAGTGGGAGACAAATTGCCGGTAATAGTTGGCGAACCCGAGGAATCGTTGTATCGCCTTTAATCCGACGGGGCGAGGCCATTTGAGGATGGCAGACAACTTCTCGGGGTCCATCCTTAGACCAGCGTTGGAGATAATGTATCCCAGAAATGGCAGAGAGGTCTGTTCGAAGAGACATTTCTCGATCTTTGCATACAGACGGTTCTCCCGAAGCCGCTGAAGCACCAGGCGGACACTCTTTCTGTGGGACGAGAGGTCCGGCGAGAAGACGAGGATGTCGTCTAAGTACATGACCACACAGGAGTACAAGAGATCCCGGAAGATCTCGTTGACGAACTCTTGAAAGACTGCAGGAGCATTGCAAAGACCGAAGGGCATAACCAGGTACTCGTAATGGCCATCTCGAGTGTTGAAAGCGGTCTTCCACTCGTCACCTGCACGGATACGGACCAGATTATAGGCTCCTCTGAGGCCCAGCTTGGTAAAGACCCGAGCCCCTCTGAGACGGTCAAACAGTTCTGGAATGAGTGGAAGAGGGTACCTGTTCTTGATGGTAATCTCATTCAAGCCCCTATAGTCGATGCATGGCCGAAGAGTCCCGTCCTTCTTTTTGACGAAGAAGAACCCGGCTCCTGCGGGCGAAGAGGATTTCCGTATAAAGCCTTTGGCGAGGTTCTCTCGGACGTACTCAGACATGGCGGTGGTCTCCACGGGAGACAGAGGGTAGATTCTGCCCCTTGGGGGGGTTGAACCAGAAACAAGTTCAATTGGGCAGTCAAACGGCCGGTGTGGAGGGAGGACCTCCGCTTCCTTCTTATCAAAAACATCGGCGTAGGAGCTGTAAGCTGGAGGAAGACCCGGGAGGTCTGGAGGTGACCATGGAGCGGCCGCCAGGCGGACAGGAATCAGACAGCGAGCTTGGCACGGGTGCCCCCAGCGGAGTATCTCCCCAGAAGACCAGTCGAGAACAGGCTGATGAGTCCTTAACCATGGAAGACCGAGTAGAATGGCGTGAGAGAGCTTAGGTAAAACGTAAAAGGCTATCTTCTCTCGATGTAAGGCTCCGATTTGCAATTCCACCTCTTCAGTGACTAAGGTGACGGACACCTGTAGCGGTTTGCCATCCACGGTGGCAATGTGAATTGGGTTAGGTAGAGTGACTACAGGAATTCGGTATTTGTCTACCTCCTCCGGCCGAATGAAGTTACCCGCTGAGCCCAAATCCACGTAGGCCACCTCGGAACCACACCTCCCTCCTGAAACCAAAAGCACAGAAATCGTAAGGGGTTGAGAGGAATCATCATCATCACCTAGGAAGACCTCTCTTACCTGACCTAGGTGGAGTCGTTTCCCTGTCTCTTAGGACCGGTGCGGATATAGTGTGACGAATGACCGCAATAGAGGCACAGACCTTGTGCCCGTCTCTCTCTCTGACGTAACTTGGCCAACCTGAGATGATCTATCTGCATGGGCTCACCCGAAGAGAGGGAAGAAGATCCGACTGAACGTGAGCTGGCCGACTGAGTGAAAGGAGAAACTGACCTGGAGGAGCGCCTGTCTCTCACTGACTCCCGAGCGCGCTCCAGGAAGCGCAGGTCAATGCGGGTAGCCAGCGAGATAAGGTCCTCTAAGGTGGACGGGGTATCTCGACCTGCGAGTTCATCCTTTATTTTACTAGAAAGACCGCGCCAGAATGCCCCCACCAAAGCTGCGTTATTCCAGCCGAGCTCGGAGGAAATAGTGCGAAAGCGAATAGCGTACTGTCCGACCGTGAGAGAGCCCTGGTGTAAGTTAAAGAGTGACTCAGTGAGAGAGGCTAACCGGCCCGGCTCATCGAAAACCTTACGAAACGTATCCAGGAAAACCGGGAGACTCGAAACGACCGGGTCGTCACGTTCCCAGAGCGGGTTTACCCAAGAAAGGGCCTCTCCCTCCAGATGGGACATGATGAAGGCCACTTTGGCCCGGTCCGAGGGGTATTGCTGCGGCAGCCATTCAAAGTGGAGACTACACTGATTTAAGAACCCCCTACAGAGCTTGGGATCCCCAGTGAAACGAGGCGGCTTGGCGAGGCGGGGCGTCGGAGGAGCAGTAGACGCAGGGGAAGGTGTCGGCACTGCAGCGGCAGCCTGGAGGGCCGACAAGCGACTATCAAAGGAGGCCATGTAGGACAAAATGTGGGTTTGAGTATCTTGCTGCTGACCCAGCTCCTGTTGGAGACTGGCCAGCTGAGTGGCATTTCCAGGATCGGCCACCTGTAAGGCCGACAAACGGGTGTCCATCGACTTCATGATTGACATAATGCGCCCCTGATTCTCCCGTAGGAATAGCAACTCTTTCTGGGTAGCAGCCGTAGTACCGGCGGAGTCCATTGCCTGATCGTACTGTTAGCGCGGGTGGTCAGGAGCGGGAACTCCGAGAGTGGACCCTCTGGACCGTGGCACCGAGGGGCCCCGGGCGAGCTGCCAGGTGGAACCGACCCCTATACAGGGACCGTTAGGAGCAGGCCTAGGGGTTCGAGTACCACGGTAGCCGGTACCGAGAGGGGCGGCTCAGGATGGACCGGAGTAAGACTCAGACTGGAGTTGGACGGCAGGAACACTGAAGGCAGGAGTGGAGTAGGTCGGCAGGAACACAAGGCAGGACTGGAGTAGGTCGGCAGGAACACAAGGCAGGACTGGAGAAGGTCGGCAGGAACACAAGGCAGGACTGGAGTAGGTCGGCAGGAACACAGGTAGCGGGACTGAGAAGCTGCTGTGAGGAGCAGCCGAGACAGGAACTGCAGCAGCAGTGTGTGCACGAAGGAGCGAGGCCAGAGTGTCAGGAAACACAACGATCAGGCGCCTCCCTCAGGGGGAAGCGGCCTGATATGGCCCCGTCTGGTCAGCCATTGGTCCACAGGTGCTTCTGGGTTAGGGCACAGCCGGAGCATAAGAAGCAGGAAGGAGGCGCGGCCGCGGCCTATGGCGCATGCGCATAGCATGCAGGGAAGGCATCGGTCGCGGACCTGTCTCAGGTGACCGCCGCGGCCGTCGGGTGGAGAGAGGCTGCGGCGTGGGAGCGGAGGGCGACTGCGGCGTGGGAGCGGAGGTCGGGTGAGTATGGCGGAGCGGTGTAACAATCTGCCAGATGCAGAAGAAGACCCTGAGGCTCTCGAAGAGATAGAGTTACCTCCCTTCCCCCGGCGAATTGCTGCCCAACGTGCTCAAGCAGTGAGAAACAGACGGTCTGGCTTGAAAGAGGTCACCCTAAATCCATTGCCCCATCATGACTGGGCAGAAACACTGGATAGTGACCCCGCAGTCTGCCTGGTGAAGGAGCTACTGTCACAAGCTGACTCACACCCAGAGTTGGATGCTCCTGAAGAAACCCAGCAGTTGTGGAAGGAAAGAGGCCGGCTGTCCATCTATGAAGGAAAACTGTGTCAGAGGAGTATCAATGCCCGCACTCATGAGCTGGTCTGGCAGGTGGTAGTCCCAAAGAGAGAAGCATTAATGGTCTTGGAAGCATACCACAATGGAGCTGGACACTTCAGATTGAAGAAGTTGGAAGCATTGCTCCGGGAGAGATTCTACTGGACTGGTAAGAGGAAAGCCATTGAAAAGTGGTGCCGGGAGTGTGGACAATGTAACCTGCGCAGAAAGGATCAAAACAGCCAGAGAGCTCCTCTGCAGCCAATAGTAACCAAACAGCCACTCGAGTTGGTTGCCCTGGACCATGTGAAGCTGGTCCCAAGCTGGTCATGCTACATCTATGCTCTCACCATCGTGGACCACTTACTCGAGATTCCTGGTACTTGTGCCTGTCAAAGATCAAACAGCCAGGACAGCAGCCAAAGCATTCCAACAGCACTTCTGAAGACAACATGGGTACCCTGAGCGAGTGCATACAGATCAAGGTCCAGCCTTTGAGCCAGAAGTGTTCCAGGAATTCTGTAACTTGTATGGTTGCAAGAAGATCCGGACAACACCGTACCATCCACAGACCAATGGCATGTGTGAAAAGATGAACCAGGTGGTGATCGATCTGCTGAAAACCTTGCCTTTGGAGGAAAGGAATCTGTGGCCAGAAAAGTTACCAGTAGAGTTGAGCGATTTTTGGTTTTTTAGGGTCGAGTTTCGTTTCGTGAAACCCGACTTTTCCAAAAGTCGGGTCGAGCAAGATCGGCCGATTATAGGGAAAAGTCGGGGTCGTCCCGAAACACGAAACCCAATGTAAGTCAATGGGGAATAAAAGTCGGCAGTGAGAGGAGGACAGGAAACACACCTACAGTGCCCATTTGAATGCCAAAAGCATCAATTCTTCTTACTTAAGCTTGTCAACCTTAATTAACTTCATAATACAAGTTACGCACTGAAAAATGGGGGTTATTTGGCTAAAGTTGTGGGGGGGTAGGGCTGGCTCCAGGTTTTCATGTGCCCTGGGCGAAAGAGCGCCCCTTTAACACATACCACAACTCATCATGCTCCGATACAGCAGAGAAATAGCGGTATAGTACAATGAAAAATACTTCACTTTTTACATCTCATGACGAGGCCCATCTATTTCTCCATACAGAATCATTGGTCCCATATAATGTTTGAAACAGTATATGATGAGCTCCACATAATGCTACAGTATATGTTGGTCCCCATGGATGAAGCTCCACTGTCATATGGGCCCAAATAATGCTCCAAACATAATGGGCCCCATTTCTAATGCTCTAGTGTATAATGGGCCCTGTAAATGCTGCTCCAGTGTCTGATGTCCACCTTTGGAATGTTCCAGTGTATGGTGGGTCCCATCTATCATTCTCCAGAGTATAGTGCTCCCCAAAAATTGCTGTCCCAACATTGAAAACAATCAAATAAGTCTCCTCGCTAGGGAATCCCTGTACTAGTCTGGACTCCTCGTCATCCCCATCTTCCATCTCACTGCACAGTATTTCAACCTTGCAAGTGCTGTGATCCTGAGCAAGCAGGGGGGGCCCACTCGTTGGCGACGGCACTGGCACAGGGCCCCTGATAGTACGGTGGTGTGTCTGATGGCGGGTGGGCCGAACCTGCACTTTCATCTGCAGCTTCCTCTTTGTCACCGTGTAAGATGGAACTGTATATGGGAAGGGTAACCTGAGTTTCATCAGGGTCAGATTCAGGCCGTGTAGCGTGCGAGGGGAATGTAGTGGTCTGGGTCAATGTACCAGCAGATTCATCGAGCAGTGGCTGGGCATCAATGCACTTGTGTCGCCCCCAGGAGTACGGTCGCCACAGTGGCATTACCTTCCTCCTAGGGAGTATGATATCATGCTTGGGAGCAACGAAGGATCTCTCTAGCAGGTTAACTGATTGGGCGGCGTTATTCCCACGAGTCATGACCCTCCAAACAGCGTTCATGAAGGCAAAGTGTTTGTTTTACGTGGGCAGTATGGTTGCAAAGCTGAATGTTAAAGGAATGTCCAGAAGGGCACCACCAGGAGTGGAGCCTACGGTTAAATTCGACTCCACCTGGGAAACCTCAACCATGCCAGCTACAGAACAGATGCACACATTGCAAGCTTAATTCCGTTAACGAACGAGACTCCGTCATGCCCCGCGGTCCGAGTCCGGCTTACTAGAGGGACGTGAGGCTCTGGCACATGAGATTGGCCAATAACTGGTGTGTCATGCCCTTACATGTCCATGGCTGCATGTGCGCTACACTGAAAAGGCCAGCGTTTGTCGCTTACAGGTGCAGATAACACGCTGAACAACGTTAGTGATGGGGATCACTGATTGCAATTATTAACCGCGGACGATGATTTCCCAGTAAGTGCAGGTCAACCGCAGTTCCGGAATTAGGCCTAACCGTCATTCCTGGAAAAATGAAAAACTTACGTGTGCAAACCACAGGTGCTGTAGCTTGCTTAACAGCTCGCCAGCCGTTCTCACGCCCAGTATGGATTACACGTGATTGCACAAAGGTGAGAAAGGGTACCGTATCCCCGGATAACATGTATGGATAGCGTACACATTCAAAATATATGTCTATACATCAGGAGGCAGGCTCAGACGGTGTCAGGCACAGTATGGATTTGACGGCCCAGACTACACAGCGGAGGAGCAGGGAGAGGTAAAGATTGCAAATGCTGGGGCCCTGCCCAAGCAAGGGGGGCCCACTCGTGGGCGTCGGTACTGGCACTGGGCCCCTCATAGTACGGCGGTGTGTCTGACGGCGGGTGTGCACCACCACCATCAGAGACACTTGATTGCACTATGAGGGACCCTGTGCCAGTGCCCGCGCCCAAGAGTCGGCCTACCCACCTGTCCAGGGCAACGGCACTCGCACGGTGTCGTGCGCTAGGTGGTGACCCCGGCCATGGGGGGGGGAGGCAGCACAGTTAGGGAGTTTTAGAAAGTGGCATATGTTGATGTTGGACATTCAGCTGATGCAAAAGGCGAAATAGGTCAAGTCCCAGGAAGAGGTGGACCAAAGCAAGGCATTTTTCTGTCACCCTATGAGTCATCAGGGGAAGGTGGGACAAAATCCTTGGAAACCCATGCATGGTTCATTTTAATGAAGGTTAGATCATCCACATTTTGGGTTGACAGACGGGTCCTTTTTTCTGTCAGGATTGATCCAGCTGCACTGAAGACTCTTTCCGATAGCACACTTGCAGCTGGGCAAGCGAGCTCCTGTAAGGCATATTGTGCCAATTCAGGCCAGGTGTCCAGTTTAGCGGCCCAATAGTCAAAGGGGAATGACCTGTGTGGGAGAACATCGATATGGGAGGAAAAGTAGTTTGTAACCATAGTTGACAACTGCTGTCTCCTGTCACTTTCCATCGATGCAGTATTACCAGTTGTGTGAGCGGTACTTGAAAAATCAGTCCACAACATTGTCATGAAACCCCTGTCTCCAACGCCACTTCTGCTGTGTGCACCATGAACACCTCTGCCAAGCTGCCCCCGGCCCATACGGCTCGTGTGAGAACCATCACCGCTGCTGTGTGCTGGGAATGCCTCAAGCAACCGATTTACCAGAGTTGCTTGTTTATTAGCCAATATTAGGTCAAGGTTCTCCTGTGGCATGATGTTTTGTAATTTGCCTTTATAGCGTGGATCCAGGATGCTGGCCAACCAGTAGTCGTCATCGTTCATCATTTTGGCAATGCGGGGGTCCCTTTTTAGGATCTGCAAGGCATAATCTGAAGTGTGGGCCAATGTTCCCGGTGTCAATGATGCACTGCGAGTGCTGGTTGGAGGAGCACTTTCTGGCAAATCCACATCCCTCCAGTCACGCACAAACCCTGTACCAGACCTTGCCACGCCAACATTTTCACTTGCCCCACGAGATGCATCCTCCTCCCCTAAGTAATCATCCCCATCATCATCCTCCTCCTCCTCTTCTTCCTCCACCTCGTCCAGGAGAGGTCCCTGAGCAGACAATGGCTGAATGTCATCAAGGATTCCCTCCTCCTCTTCCTCCTCATCAACATTGGCTGCAGACGCCTGCTCCTTAAGGTGCGTCAAAGTTTGCACGAGCAGACGCATAAGTGGGATGCTCATGCTTAGGATGGCGTCGTCTGCGCTTACCAGCCGTGTGCATTCCTCAAAACACTGAAGGACTTTACAGAGGTCTTTCAGCTTCGACCACTGCACACCTGTCAACTCCATGTCTGCTCTCAAAGTGCCTGGCCGTGTATCCTCCCACAAATGCATTATGGCCTGCCTCTGCTCGCACAGCCGCTCCACCATGTGCAGGGTGGAGTTCCACCTTGTTGCAATGTCGATAATGAGGCGGTGGTTGGGAAGGTGGCGCAATCGCTGCAGCTTCTGCATACGAACGGAGTGTACAGGCGACCGGCAGATGTGCGCGCACAGTCTTCGCACCTTCTGGAGCAGGGCTGTTAACTCCGGATAATTTTTGAGGAAGCACTGCACCACCAGGTTCAAGGTGTGAGCCAAGCAAGGTATGTGGCTGAGTTTTGAAAGGGCTATGGCTGCCACAAAATTACCGCCGATATCACTAACTACCTTGCCTGCCTCAAGATGTACACTGCCCAGCCATGACTCAGTTTTTCGCTTCAAGTACTCGGCCAGCACCTCAGCGGTGTGTCTGTCGCCCAAACACATCATCTGCAACACAGCCTGCTGACGCTTTCCACTAGCTGCTCGATAGGGGGACACCTCGTGTGCAACAGTGGCAGCTGCAGATGGAGTGCTCGTACGACTGCGCTCTGTGGACGAGCTTTCACTTCTGGTGGAGGAGGAGGAGGGTCGAACGCCTACAGCCAACTGTTTCCTATACCGTGGGCAAGGCAGCACTGTCCCACCACCGCTGTCCCCTGTGGACCCTGCACCACCCTGTCCCACCACATTAACCCAGTGCGCAGTGATGGACACGTAACGGCCCTGGCCATGCCGACTGGACCATGCATCAGTTGTGAGGTGCACCTTTCCACTCACTGACTGCTTGAGTGCATGGACAATGCGGTCGTTTACATGATGGTGGAGGGCGGGAATGGCTTTGCGAGAGAAGAAGTGGCGACTGGGTAGGTCATAGCGTGGTACTGCATAGGCCATGAGTTCGCGGAAAGCTGCGCTTTCCACCAACCGATAGGGCATCATCTCAAACGAGATTAGTTTGGCAATGTGGGCGTTCAAACCCAGTGTACGCGGATGAGAGACTGAGTACTTTCTTGACCTACTCATAGTGTCTGGGAGGGTGAGCTGGACTTGAGAGCTGCATATGGTGGAAGTAGCGGTGGACAGGGCGGACTGAGAGAGGGTTGATGATGGTGATGGAGTTGGTGTTCTTTCTGATGGCCTAGATTCAGTATTTCGTTGATATAACAGTGGGATTCCCTGACTGCTGTGGCCTTGCAACGACACCTCAACATTTGCTGCTGTGCTAACCGGTGGGCTTACAGTGGGGGAAACAATGTAGCGTTGCTGACTACCTTCTTTGTGATCAGTTGCACATGTGGCACTTGAGGTTTGGTGTTGTGTCGACGCTTGCAAGTGCATGCTGGTTAAATGTCTAAGCATGCAACTGGTATTCAAATTTTGCAGATTTTTCCCTCGGCTAAAGGTCTTTGCGCACTTCTTACAGATAACCTTGGCCTGATCATGAGGATTTTGTTCAAAAAAGTGCCACACTGCACTCTTCCTACTTTGGCAGACATTTTGCGGCCTAGCACGCTGTGATGTTTTGACCCTCTGGACAAGCTGTCCAGCAACTCTTTTGATTTTTGGAACCTGTCTTTGGAGTGCTCCGGGCCTGCCAGATAACAGCTGTTGCGATGTTGATGTCTGCTGTGGATGCTCCTCATCTGAGCTATTGGAAGCAGCACCCTCTTCCCCCAATGGATGCCAATCTGGGTCAACAACTGGGTCATCCATCACCTCCTCTTCAATGTCATGTGCACCTTCCTCTGTGTCACCGTGTATGGTGGTATAGTGTGCGGGAAGGGGCACCTGAGTCTCATCAGGGTCAGAATCTTGCTCTGTACACTGCGAGGATAATGTAGTGCTCTGAGTGAATGTGCCAGCAGAATCATCTATCAGCGGCTGTGCATCAGTGCACTCCATGTCAGATTCATCTTGGCCTGGGTAATTCACCATTTCACTTGATAATCCAGGCATGGTATGTGAAAACAGCTCCATGGAGTAATCAGTAGTATGGCCTGCGTCATCCTTCAATCTTGGTTGGGGTGAAGGACACAAGGAAAGGTGTGGTTCATGAACATGAGCCTCCAATGACGACTCAGTGCTTTTATTTTTTACAACTTCAGAAGAGGAGGCGATAGAGCTGGAGGCTGAGTCAGCAATGTAAGACAAAACTTTTTCCTGAAGCTCTGGCTTTAAAAGTGGTTTGCCAACTCCTAGAAAACTAAGCCTTCGAGGCCTTCTGGAGCCAGACGATGATGCAGGCTCAACACCTCCTGCATTCTGTAATATTTTGCTTTTGCCACTACCATCAGATCCACCACCAACACCATCATTACCAGCTGCCAACCCCCGCCCAATTCCACGGCCTCTTCCACCAGCCTTCCTCATTTTTGGTAGAAATGTAGACAAAATCCAACAAACTATATAGTAATGTAAAACAAGGTACAAGGTGTCTATAGGACAGGGGAGATTTTGAATTTCTGCAGACACTTGTGGACACTGGACACTTTTGGATTGTGTGAGGCCCACTGAATATCAGAGCGCTATGTCACAGGCTCGATGGCACAGGTGTGAAAAAAGTGACTACAGGATAAGGGAGATTTTGAATTTCTGCACACACTAGTGGACACTGGTCACTTTTGGATTGTGTGAGGCCCACTGAATATCAGAGCGCTATGTCACAGGCTCGATGGCACAGGTGTGAAAAAAGTGACTACAGGATCACAGAGATTTTGAATTTCTGCACACACTAGTGGACACTGGACACTTTTGGATTGTGTGAGGCCCACTGAATATCAGAGCGCTATGTCACAGGCTCGATGGCACAGGTGTGAAAAAAGTGACTACAGGATCACAGAGATTTTGAATTTCTGCACACACTAGTGGACACTGGACACTTTTGGATTGTGTGAGGCCCACTGAATATCAGAGCGCTATGTCACAGGCTCGATGGCACAGGTGTGAAAAAAGTGACTACAGGATCACAGAGATTTTGAATTTCTGCACACACTAGTGGACACTGGACACTTTTGGATTGTGTGAGGCCCACTGAATATCAGAGCGCTATGTCACAGGCTCGATGGCACAGGTGTGAAAAAAGTGACTACAGGATCACAGAGATTTTGAATTTCTGCACACACTAGTGGACACTGGACACTTTTGGATTGTGTGAGGCCCACTGAATATCAGAGCGCTATGTCACAGGCAGAAATTGGCTAGTGTATCACAAACTACAAGGTGTATGTAGAATTGGGCAGAATAGGAATCTCCCTAGAGTGTAGGTCTATAAGAACGGAACAAGTCCTCCACTTATCCTTCCACAGTGACACACAGATAGCTTCACTGTGGCCGTGATAACAGCCGTTACACGGTACTGAGAGGAGCGTGCACATACACGGCTGTCCGGTGTGCGTAAAATTGTCAAGCTCCGTGTTTTTTAAGTATACGGACTGACACACGCTGTCTCTCTATAGTTTTGAATGTGATCAAACAGCAAATATATTTAACTGTTTGAAAGCTAGACAAAACTAGTAGGTGCAGGTCTGTAAGAACGGAACATGTCCTCGACTTATTCTCACAGAGTGACACACAGATAGCTTCACTGTGGCTGTGATAACAGCCGTTACACGGTACTGTGTGAGGAGCGTACACCGCTGTATGGTGTGAAAAAATTCACGCTCAGTACCTCAGCAGGACAAAAAAAAAAATTGGGATTGCTTTTAAAAAAGCAATTTGCAGAGCAGTGGGTAAACAGCAATGCAGCTGTCAGGAAGCCTTAGAAGGCAGCCTAACAACCAACACCGCTGATCCACCACAATATAGCCTCCCCTTGCACTGCACACACAGTGACTGGTGTGTTGTACAGGCAAAATCGCTAGCAGCAGAAGCAGATTTTTTTTCTTCTTCCCTGCCTAACGCTCTCCCTAAAGAATCAGCAGCAGCAACCTCTCCCTATGCTAAGATAGGCAGAAGTAAGATGGCGATTGGCGTGCACGCCCTTTTATAACCCCTGTGACGCCCACCAAAGCAAGCCAATCACTTGCATGCCCTTCTGAAAGATGGTGGTGACCCCTGCCTATGTCATCACGTTGCCCACAGTGTCCGTGGATCCTGATTGGCTGAAAAAGAGCGCAAAGCAAACTTTTGAAACGCGACTTTGGCGCGTAAGTCGCCGACCTCGTGGCCGACCTCATCCTAGGGTCGGGTTTCATTTCATGAAACCCGACTTTGCCAAAAGTCGGCGACTTTTGAAATTTTTCGACCCGTTTCGCTCAACTTTAGTTACCAGATCTGGTAGACCTTTACAATCACATCCCTGTGAATTCCACCAATTGCACGCCAGCCTACCTAATGAGAGCAAGACCTGATAAGCTGCCTATTGATTTGGACATGGGAGTCCTTACACCTGAAGTAACGTCACCAGATGCTGACTGGGATACAGAAAGAACAACAGTACCATAGAGCAGGGGTCCCCAATCGCCGGTCCGCGGCCCAGCACCGGGCCGCTGCAGTGCCCTTGCCGGTCCGCGGACACAAGGGGAGCCAGGGGCGGTCAGTGGCGTAGCGGGGGCTGGGGCGGCGCGCAGCAGTTCTTAGCGGCGGCCAGGGAGCGATCCAAGCAGCTCCGCTGCCTGCAAGAGGGAATAACAGGAGCGGAGCTGCAAGGACCCGTCCACTGCGTCCAGCTTCCTGCCCGCCGCCCGCGCTTCCTGTCTCTGACTGACACAGAGAGGAGCGCGGCCGCTGCTGTGTCAGAGTGCGGAAGTGCGGGTGGCGGGCAGGTGAGAGGAGAGAGGTGGTGTGTGTATGTATGTATAATGTGTGTATGTATGTCTGTGTGTGTGTGTGTGTCTGTGTGTTGGTGTGTGTGTGTGTGTCTGTGTGTGTGTGTGTGTGTGTGTGTGTGTGTATGTGTGTTGGTCTGTGTTTGTGTAGCCTGGCCCTGGAGGAGATGGGGACATGTGGAGAAGGCCATGAGGGGAGTGATGGAGAGACAGCAGTGATGGGGTGAAGGCAATGATGGGGAGAGGGGAGTGATGGGGTGAAGGCAATGATGGGGAGAAGGGAGTGATGGGGTGAAGGCAATGATGGGGAGACAGCAGTGATGGGGAGAGGGGAGTGATGGGGTGAAGGCAATGATGGAGAGATGGCAGTGATGGGGTGAAGGGAGTGATGGGGTGAAGGCAATGATGGGGAGAGGGGAGTGATGGGGTGAAGGCAATGATGGGGAGACAGCAGTGATGGAGAGAAGGCAGTGATGGGGTGAAGGCAATGATGGGGAGAGGGGAGTGATGGGGTGAAGGCAATGATGGGGAGACAGCAGTGATGGGGTGAAGGCAATGATGGAGAGATGGCAGTGATGGGGTGAATGGAGTGATGGGGTGAAGGCAATGATGGGGAGAGGGGAGTGATGGGGTGAAGGCAATGATGGGGAGACAGCAGTGATGGAGAGAAGGCAGTGATGGGGTGAAGGCAATGATGGGGAGAGGGGAGTGATGGGGTGAAGGCAATGATGGGGAGACAGCAGTGATGGGGTGAAGGCAGTGATGGGGTGAAGGCAATGATGGGGAGAGGGGAGTGATGGGGTGAAGGCAATGATGGGGAGACAGCAGTGATGGGGTGAAGGCAGTGATGGGGTGAAGGCAATGATGGGGAGAGGGGAGTGATGGGGTGAAGGCAATGATGGGGAGAAGGGAGTGATGGGGTGAAGGCAATGATGGGGTGAAGGCAATGATGGGGAGACAGCAGTGATGGGGTGAAGGCAATGATGGGGAGACAGCAGTGATGGGGTGAAGGCAATGATGGGGAGAAGGGGGTGATGGGTGAAGGCAATGATGGGGAGAAGGGAGTGATGGGGTGAAGGCAATGATGGGGAGAAGGGGGTGATGGAGCACTTATTCAAAACCTATGGTGAGTTGAGTCACATTATAAATGTTATTTAATTATAAGTATGCACTGCTACACTACAACCATGTCCATAGCCCCGCCCCCCTTATGACCAAAGCCCCGCCCCTGCCACACCTCCATCCCCGCCCTGCCGGGCCATGGAAGAATGGTCTTGCTTGAAACCGGTCCCTGGTGCAAAAAAGGTTGGGGACCACTGCCATAGAGTACAAGAGTGTGTGGAGAAAAGGCTAGCTCAAGCAAGACAAAAACAAGAAAGGCACTACAACCAACATGCCCCTGCAGTTCCCATGTCACCAGGAGAACAAGTCTTAAAAAGGAAAAGAAGATTGCATAAATTGGAAGACCAATGGGAAGCTGAACCTTACACAGTCTTACCATCACGCTTTGACAACATCAAAGTATGCCTTATTAGTAAAGATGGAGGAGAAACCTCAGCAGCAATATCAAGAGATCATCTGAAATTGTGCCCTGATCTATTGAAGGAAAGAATGGAAGAACAGAACAACATCCAACCCTTAGAGGAAGAAGAGAAGGTCAGCACTATACTTGGAGAATTCCCTGCAAATTGGACTAAAATAAATGATGCCATAGTGGTACCAGTGTTAACATTTCCCCAACTGTTAGTACCAGAAGAAGTGATTCCAGAGAACTGAGGAAGCTCACGCAGCAGATACTGCACCAGCAGTGGAGCCAGAGAATCCTCGCCCTGCCAGGGGTGAATCTGTTATGCCCACAGTGACTCTAAGAGCTAGCAGACGCTTACTACCCAGTTTACACGCAACACCAGTAGCTAGACCCAGACAAACAGTTCAGTCAATAACAGCGCCAGTATTATGCAGATCTACCCGTACCACAAAAGGTGTACCACCCATCAGATTCCGTATCTAAAATAAGTTAAAGTAATGTAACTGTTAACATGTAAATACGTAACTGTTCAAGTTTTGTGCCTACAGATAGTCTGTAAGAACTTTCCTTTTTGAACTTTTAACTTGTTTCATGGACACTGAACCACAGGACTGTGTGTGGTCATCAATCTGGTAAATAGTTCACCATTTGCCCAGGAATGGACCATGGACGTTGATGCATGAACTTATCATCACAGGCCTATTTTTGGAGCTTTTGGTTTTTGTAAATTTTTCCCTTTTTCAAATCTTGTAACCTTTTATAATTGTTCATATTGTTTACATGTTTTATATGTTTTTCATCAGCCCAGGAGTGCTGATTTGTACTAGGAGGGAATGTGGCGCCCCCAGGGGTATGGTCACCACAATGGCATTGCCTTCCTCCAGGGAGGGTGATGTCATGCTTTGAAGCAAGGAAGGGCCTCTCCAGCAGTTTATCTATGCATGCAACACAGTTCCCATTCCAGGCCAACAGAGGGAGCTCTGAACCAGGATTGGGGGAGGAGTGCTTTCTGAGGGCCAGGAAGGGAACAGGTAGTTAGTGTGAGGAGGGTGAAGTGTGCAGACGTGGAGAAGGAGCTGGGAGATTGAGCAGCGAGGAAAGGCTCATCTCCAGCGACAGCGCACGAACTGGAGCCTGGTCTCCATGGTTGTATGGACACTAATAGTCCTGCAGCAGACACTAGAGGAGTAGGAAGTTGTAAATACTCGACTCCCACCTAAGAACCGGAGGCACAACAGCACGGTGTGAGCCAAGAGAGAAATAGCGGCTACGGCTGTCTGCCATATGAGGTATTCAGAGAAACGATAATAAGGAGGAACGCCAGTGTAACTCAGTACTGGATGTCCCTCAAGTGAGCGCTAGGAAGGAGACTACACAACCCATCTGCTGAGAGAGAGATCCCTGAATTGCTTCCAGGCTCGCCTGCCCTTGTACCATCTGTAATCAGGCCCCTGGACTGGATTTGCCAAGTAAAGGTAACGAAACTGCACCCTGTTGTGTCCTTGCCTCCTTCCTGCTACCTTTCCGGCACTGCTACATCCATGTGCCTACCACTACACCCTTCCCGCAATATTCATCTACAACGCCCTGGGACTTCAGCTCCACCTGTGGGGAGCTATAACATCTTTGCTGTGCCATACCATCAGTCCCAGAGGATCTGCATGCAGCATCGGCTTAACACCTCCCTTGCCGAACACCACAGGTGGCGTCGCGAACTATTCATTTAATCAACTACATTCCACCATTCAATCTCCCTTTTACTTGGACGACCAAGGCCACGGATTGGGTCAAAGCTGCTGTGACATTCCCATCTGAGAGACTGGCCCGGTACCGAGTACCCCACAGCCCTGGGAGGGCGACCCATAACCATATGGCTTGAACTAGACTTTTGGGTCAGAATTACTTTTTATCCCTGAGAAAGTAACATCCACCTCCACAAAGGACTGCTTGCTATTGTCCGGACGATGCAGTAAAGGAGCTGAGGAGAAGGCCTGTTTTAGAGACACAAAGCTGTTCTCAGCCTCTGGAGTCCATATCTTAGGATTGGTCCCCTTGTGGGTCATTGCAGAAATAGGCACAATCGAAGAGGAGAAATTCAGAATGAAGTGGATGTTCGCAGAGTTTGAATACTCCCTTTTGCTTCCTCCCCTGCCCAGGAGATGTGGTATGATCAGACCATGTCATGTATGGTAAGACACAGCCATTACACAGTACACAGCAGGGCCACATTTATAAGATTATCTCAGCACAGGGAAATTTTTTAACACATTCAATTGTGGGACTTATTTTTATTCCAAGATCTACTGATTACTTTGTGTTAAGGTACTGTCACACTTAGCGATGTACCAGCGATCCCGACCAGCGATATGACGCGGTCAGGATCGCTGGTACATCGCTAAGTGGTCACTAGTGAGCTGCCACACAGGGAAATCTCACCAGCGACATCGCTGGGGACAGGGGTCGCTACTTACCTGTCACACTAGGCGATCCTGCGTCCTCCCGCCCGGCTCCACGCGTCGCTCGCCTTCACAGCAGGAAGCGCCGCAGTAAGCTGACGACGAGAAGCGGTCCTGAACGTTCTCGCGCGATCAGCGATAACCAGCGGGGGAGCCGGTCGTGGGTAAGTATCAGACACAGCGATATCGCTAGCAATATCGCTATAACATCACTAGTTATAGCGATATTGCTAGCGATATCTCTTAGGCCTCTTTCACACATCAGGTTTTCGCCGTCAGGCGCGATCCGGCGCTTTTGACAAAAACCGGATCCGGCGAAATGCAATGCCGGATCCGGTTTCCCCACCATTGACTTGCATTAGAGCCGGATCGAGCCGGATGGCCATGCGTTTCATCCGGTTTTCGCCGGATCCGGCAATGTGTCGCGATCCGGTGTCTGGAAAAAACGGCTACTGTAACGTTTTTTGTCTCCGGCGAAAAAGCCGGACACGCCGGATCCGGCGTGTCCGGCTTTTTCACACAATGAAAGCCTATGAGCGCCACAATGCGCCTGATCCGGCGACAGCCGGATCCGGTGGCCGGATCCGTTTTTTTTGGTCTGAGCATGCTCAGTAGCTCTGCCCACAAGACACATATATAAAAGCAAGACAGTGGGACCCTCAGCCACACCCAACATGCCACCCAAGACAAGAACCAGGTGCAGGAGAAGGCAGGCGACATCTGCAGCAGCACCATCAGCACCACCACCCCAAATGGAGCAGCATGCTGAACAACGGGAGGGGAGTCCAGCAGCAGATGAGAGACGGTAATTATCAAATCCCCCATTCCTCCAAACTAGGGCCATGGAATATCAAGATATTCATTGCCCCTTTGTTTCTCTTTATTCAACAGCCGCCCAAGAGATGCAGCAGCAGCAGCAGCAGCAATGGCAGCACTGGCAGCAGCAACACCACCCACAGCCATGGAGTCTGGCCAGCAGGAAGACAGCACATCTTCTTCTGGCAGCCCTCCCTCGCATCGTCAGAGTTTGACGGTAAGTTTTTATTTCCAAAATCCATCATCTCTGTAATATATGTCTATTCATTGCCTTTTATTTCAAAACAGGAATCACAAGATGAAGAGGAGCTCCCAGAAGAAGAAGGAAGGGGTGGACAGATACTTGGAGTGGGCTCACAATTGGTAAGATTTTTGCATCAAACGCAGAAACACAACATCACACTACACACAACACATAGAAAACAATGTTCTGCAGACCACACACAGCAAACAAATGCCTACATCCAAAGACATAACATTTTTTGTTTTCTTCTCTAGTCTTCCCAATCTGGTGCTTGGCCAAGAGGTTCTCGCAGTGCCTCCCAGGGTCGTCGGCGACAGCAACGCGGCGGTCACCAGCGTGTAAGTATAAATATTTTTGCTTTGTTTTTTTGCACTTTTTATTTCATTTCTTTTGTGAAGGCTAATTATGTTATTTTTGTCTTTTTCTTTAACAGCCTTCACAGCGTGCTCCCGACTCTGACGGTGAGGATGGAGGAATCGATGTGGACCACCTCATCGATCTCGTCAGAGAAAGGGAGCCGCTCTGGAATATGGTTGACCGCCGCCATGCTGACCTTATCGTTACCCGACGACTCTGGGAGGAAATCTGTTCGCTCCTTGTGGACCGCTGGGAGGACCTCGATGCTCGGGTCCAGATTAAAGAGCGTAAGTATATACAGTACCGGTTGCTTGATTTAAACCAGTGTTTCCCGAACTCCAGTCCTCGTGGTCCCCACGGATCATGTGTTCAGGATTTCTATTTACTTTGGAAATCCTGAAAACATGACCCCTGTGGACCATGAGGACTGGAGTTTGGGAAACACTGATGTTGTATACTAACCACTTTGTCCTTTCTCGTTTCAGGGGAGAGAATTGTGAAGCGGTGGCGGTCTGTGAGGGATCGTTTCAAGAAGGAGTTCAATAAAGAGATGCGGGCCCCGAGTGGATCTGGAGGGCGCAGGAGCAAGTACAAGTACGCACGAGCCCTGTCGTTCCTCCGGGATACAATGGTCACCAGAAGGTAAATATTACACACCACATGTGACAAAAAAATGTTTAGATGTAACTTTTTTTTTTCAGCCAGGGCCATACCATGTCACTATTTTAATTGTTTTTTTTCTCTTTATTCCACAGCACGGTGAGCAGCACTTGGGAGCCTGCACGGTTGGACCCTTCTGAGGCGATCCCTGAGGAGACCGGCACCGAGGGACACTTCGACCGCCCCGGTACATCTGCACCTTCCCAGCCTTCCCACACATTCGACCCATCTGTCCCATCCACCAGCACAGGAGCATCGTGGCCGCCTACATTACATGAAGCTGCTGGTGAGGAGATCGCTTTCCCTTTACCCCCATCCTTCTGCCCCTGCCACCTCTAGTACACCTGCGGGTACTGGGCGGCAGCGGCAGAGGGGTCAGGAAAAGACTTATGCGCCAGAGTTCTTGCATCTGAATGCATCTTTCCAGAACTGTCTAAAAGTCTTGTCAGAGCAAATCTCCGCAGGCTTTCAGCAGATCAACTCCAGCATTCTGGAGGTGAAGACACTTCTGCAAACCATGCATTCAGAAGCAAGATCTTCGCCAAACCACACCTTTTTCAGGTCTGTTATGGAGCGCATGGAAACGCTCTCTCCTACCCAGCAGATGCATGTAATGCATTCATGCCACGGTGCTCTCCAGCAAGTTACCTCCTAACCTCCTCCTCCCACCACAGTAGTTCCTCCACCTGCACCCCCTCCAGCCACTTTCCATCCTCCCCCTCCTATTACATACCATCCACCTCCCCAGCACCAGCCACCTCCCCAGCACCAGCCACCTCCCCAGTACCAGCAACCTCCCCAGTACCAGCAACCTCCCCAGTACCAGCAACATCCCCAGTACCAGACATCTCCCCACTTCCAGCAACCTGCCCCGTACCAAACTCCTTCCCCATACAACTTGCCATCAACATCATCTGCTCCTACAGTCCCTGCCCAACCCTCCACTCCACCGCCCACCACCTCTTCTGCCTCCCACATGTCCACCCATTCTGTAGCTTTTTCCACACCTTCACCTCTAACTGTTCCTTCCCCACCACGATCCCAGTCCTCTCTCCACACTCCCAGTGTCGAAGTGTCCTGTAGCCCCTCCAGCAGTATTTCCACCCCACACTACACCGAGTTGTAATGTTTTTTTTAATAAAAATGCCCATTTGTTTGTTTTCAAACATTTATTCAAAAAGTTTTTTTAACTAACTTTAAAAACATTTTACAAAAAAAAAAAAAATTTCAAATAAAAGTTAAATTACTTTTACAATGGTTGTCTCTCATTTCTTTCTGCGGCGAAATATGTTTACAAAAAAAGGTTAAATAATTTCTAAGGTCAAAAGGTATTCAAAACCTGGTATATAACTGTGGGTAAATTTTACCTTTTTGCCACAGTTGTGTTCCTGGTTGTGTTGGAAGCAAAGTATTTCACCTAAAAAGTTGTGTTTATTGTTGGTGATTTCCTAACAATGTACACAACTTTTGTTAAAAGGTGAAATACTTTGCATAAAACACAACCAGGTACACACCTGTGGCCTAAAGGTAAAAATAGTAAGACCATGACAAGATAGCCAACTTTGGTTGGCAAAGGTATATACTGTTGGTATAACCGGATCCGGCGTAATCCGTCGAAAAACGGAACAAAAACCGGATGAACCGGATGAGACGGATCCGGTTTTGTCTGTGAAGAACAAGACGGATCCGGCAGAAAAACGGATCCGTCACATCCGGTTTTACGAAATATTTGCCGGATCCGGCGCTCCGGCACAACGCCGGATCGCGCCTGATGCCGAAAACCTGATGTGTGAAAGTAGCCTTAGTGTGACATGCCCTTTAGAATCTGTTCAGTTTGTGACTATCTGCCATTTTCTTGTAGTGTTCTGGCTGCTGGTCTTTTTCCCCTGGTGCTGGGTTTGTCTTGGGTCAGGTGATTGTATCACCCTTTATTAACCTGCACCTGTCTCCCATTCCTTGCTGGACAACAGTGTTAATCCGCTTGATTTCTGGCTTGGAGCTTTGCTTTCTGTGTGTTTAATTAGTGCAGTGCTGGGACCTCTGGTTCTGCTTGTCTTAGTTTCTGTTTTCAGTTTGTTTCTGCAGCCTTCTCTTTGTTTTCTATTAGGTGAACTGTTTTTGTGCCCAGTCCTAAGATCTTTCAGGGACCCCCTTCTCCCTATCTATAGGTCTTCGCTTGAGATTAACCTAGGATCGTCGGTGGGTCTATTCGCAAGGAATGGGTCACCCACTCCATCGTAGGGTATCAGTCCAGTCGCTGTGCAGGGTCAGTTTTCCCCCCTCCTACCCTAGTCCTGTGCTTCAGAACCGTAACACTTTGTTCATGAGACAACCCCTTTAAGGAAGTCCCTTAAAGCCTATTTGTTACATGTAAATTTGAAACTGTAATTCATTCCGCAGGCAGCATGTTTTAGAGCAAGATTAGCTGAGCACATTGATATATAGTTTTGTAGGAAAAGATTCAGGTTAACTGGTGTTCTATTAAATCTCTACTTGTTTTGGGCTTTTAACCCAAGTAGGAGGTCATAGTCAGCAACAGACGACTATCTCTCTATGCAGGCTTATACAAGGAAGGCTGCCAAGCACCCACCTCACTGAAAAGCCTAAAATAATTTGCAGTATAAATGAATAAAGCACAGGCTATACTGAATCTTTTCCAATGATACAACGCTACACACCTTTTGCTATATAGCATACACAGTGGTGGACACAGACACGAATGGGCCCCTGTGCAAGCACAGTATATGGGCCCTTTGCAGTACAAGAGTATAGTCTTTCACAGAGCCTGATTGCTATAATAACGGTGAAAGTGGGCCCCTTGACCTCTTGAGCCCCAATCCACTCCCAGATTGAACTGCATTTTTAATATAAGTTCCATTTAATAGCTTGAAATCTGATCAATTTCTCAAAATACTCACCAAAAAATTCCTGCTCCACAGTGGTCACTTTTTTTGACACAAATCTGTGGGCGACACTACCAAAACACAACCATGGTGACACCAAGAAAGTAAGGTCGATACGTGCCTGCCAAGGCCAGTAATATAGGACTGTTGCAGAGGAGAACACAAGAATTGTTTTATGGCAAGAAATAGTTATTACAGGATAGTCAGTGGACTTAAAATGTATACAGTGGGGAAAAAAAGGATTTAGTCAGTCAGCAATAGTGCAAGTTCCACCACTTAAAAAGATGAGAGGCGTCTGTAATTTACATCATAGGTAGACCTCAACTATGGGAGACAAACTGAGAAAAAAAAATCCAGAAAATCACATTGTCTGGTTTTTTTTCATTTTATTTGCATATTATGGTGGAAAATAAGTATTTGGTCAGAAACAAAATTTCATCTCAATACTTTGTGATATATCCTTTGTTGGCAATGACAGAGGTCAAACATTTTCTGTAAGTCTTCACAAGGTTGCCACACACTGCTGTTGGTATGTTGGCCCATTCCTCCATGCAGATCTCCTCTAGAGCAGTGATGTTTTTGGCTTTTCGCTTGGCAACACGGACTTTCAACTCCCTCCAAAGGTTTTCTATAGGGTTGAGATCTGGAGACTGGCTAGGCCACTCCAGGACCTTGAAATGCTTCTTGCGAAGCCACTCCTTCGTTGCCCTGGCGGTGTGCTTTGGATCATTGTCATGTTGAAAGACCCAGCCACGTTTCATCTTCAATGCCCTTGCTGATGGAAGGAGGTTTGCACTCAAAATCTCACGATACATGGCCCCATTCATTCTTTCATGTACCCGGATCAGTCGTCCTGGCCCCTTTGCAGAGAAACAGCCCCAAAGCATGATGTTTCCACCACCATGCTTTACAGTAGGTATGGTGTTTGATGGATGCAACTCAGTATTCTTTTTCCTCCAAACACGACAAGTTGTGTTTCTACCAAACAGTTCCAGTTTGGTTTCATCAGACCATAGGACATTCTCCCAAAACTCCTCTGGATCATCCAAATGCTCTCTAGCAAACTTCAGACGGGCCCGGACATGTACAGGCTTAAGCTGTGGGACACGTCTGGCACTGCAGGATCTGAGTCCATGGTGGTGTAGTGTGTTACTTATGGTAGGCCTTGTTACATTGGTCCCAGCTCTCTGCAGTTCATTCACTAGGTCCCCCCGCGTGGTTCTGGGATTTTTGCTCACCGTTCTTGTGATCATTCTGACCCCACGGGGTGGGATTTTGCGTGGAGCACCAGATCGAGGGAGATTATCAGTGGTCTTGTATGTCTTCCATTTTCTAATTATTGCTCCCACAGTTTATTTCTTCACTCCAAGCTGGTTGGCTATTGCAGATTCAGTCTTCCCAGCCTGGTGCAGGGCTACAATTTTGTTTCTGGTGTCCTTTGACAGCTCTTTTGTCTTCACCATAGTGGAGTTTGGAGTCAGACTGTTTGAGGGTGTGCACAGGTGTCTTTTTATACTGATAACAAGTTTAAACAGGTGCCATTACTACAGGTAATGAGTGGAGGAAAGAGGAGACTCTTAAAGAAGAAGTTACAGGTCTGTGAGAGCCAGAAATCTTGATTGCTTGTTTCTGACCAAATACTTATTTTCCACCATAATATGCAAATAAAATGAAAAAAAAACAGACAATGTGATTTTCTGGATTTTTTTTTCTCAGTTTGTCTCCCATAGTTGAGGTTTACCTATGATGTAAATTACAGACGCCTCTCATCTTTTTAAGTGGTGGAACTTGCACTATTGCTGACTGACTAAATACTTTTTTTCCCCACTGTATGTATAAGCTTTGGATATATTAACCACTATTCAGTTCATTAAAATATGTTTTGAAACTAAAAATTTAATTATGGAGCAGGGAATCCCAGAGTTCTTCACTGAAGGTAGAAATTGACTTTTTCCGGTGTCATCGCAGAGATCATTAATTTATTGTTGGGTTTTCTTTTCCCTACAGAAAATCGACGCACAAAATTGCAATTTGGCGGATCTGTAGAAAGGCAATATAAAAGAAGGATAAAAGAAACTATGGGTTAAATGTTACTGTACAATGTAATAAGATAAATCATTTGCTGCTGTGAATAGAATGTGCAATATTCTGTTTTCATTTGTGTCACTTATCAAACGCAAGCAGATTTTTCATAAACATCAAATATTAGGTAGAAATACAGTTTGTCTTAGAATTACCCAGACATAAGTCATTTCATCCATCTTTTTACATTAGCAAACCAATAAATAATGTACAGAAAATAAAACATTGTGAATGAAATTGAAAAATAAAAGCTGCCTATTACTCATACAAGGCTCACATTATCAGTGGCATGAAAGTAAACGGTGTAACTCGTATCTGGTTACAAGGACGAAAAACAGTGGAAACCACTCTAGGCACTATGTTGTGACATCCCCAAAATAGTCACCATAAGGGTCCAGGATATACTCACTGTCTACACTATCTAGATCCATGATGGACTCACAGTCTACACTATCTTGGCCCATGATGGACTCACTGTCTACACTATCTGGATCCATGATGGACTCACTGTCTACACTATCTTGGCCCATGATGGACTCTCTGTCTACACTATCTGGATCCATGATGGACTCACTGTCTACACTATCTGGATCCATAATGCACTCACTGTCTACACTATCTGAGTCCGTGATGCACTCACTGTCTACACTATCTAGGTCCATGATGGACTTACTGTCAACACTATCTGGGTCCGTGATGGACTCACTGTCTACACTATCTGGGTCAGGTGATGGACTCACTGTCTACACTATCTGGGACCATGATTTGACTCACTGTCTACACTTTCTGGGTCCATGATGGAATCACTGTCTAAACTATCTGGGACCGTGATGGACTCACTGTCTACAATATCTGGGTCCATGATGGACTCACTGTCTACACTATCTGGGTCCATGATGTGGACTCACTGTCTACACTATCTGGGTCCATGATGGAATCACTGTCTACACTTGTCTTATCCCTAACCCTAATGTTTACCCATATCAGCCATGGCATCACTATGTATGTGACATCTCCTTAGCAAGGTCATGCCACCTATTTGAGAAGATTTCCATTTACTGGTTCTTTTATACTTCTCACTTGTGAAAAGATAATGTAAATGTATATTAATGCCTTGAATAAACCCATAAACAGCTGTTCAATGTATTTTCTATCCTGATGAATTTTGCCTTTCAGTACAAGCTGTGAGAAAACAGCTGGAAAAGCCTCCAGGGAAAAAAGTTTAAAACAAAAAGACGTAATGTTTGTGCTAATTTGTATGCTATTACCCATAATGCTTGTCCACAACATTATGGATTATGACAAGTCATCAGGTTATAAAGCAAATATTTCTATGCAAAGCCTGAAGCTGAGTATTTCTTCCTTTTTCTTTGTCTATCCCATGTTTGTCTCTTCTCCTGTGTTTTTACCATAGGCAGTGGTAATGCGAGTGTCCTTAACTGCCAGTGCACTAGCCAGGGTATATTGAGGTGGCAATTAGGGACTAGGCATGTGACAGCAGCAGGCGGAAGTACCCGCATTGGGCATTAGGGGAGCTTAGGGACAGGCACAGGTTAGTGTTAGGAGGTGTTCCATCCCTCATTTCCTACTGTTAGGGCCTTCCTCTCCCTTATACATCTCGTCATATTTGTATGCTGTGTCGTCCAACGGACTTAAGCGTGACACATTTCCTGATCTCTAAACTTGAAGGTCCACAAGCAGATATTTGTGAAAAAGTCACTTCTACAAAATAATACAGAAATTGACTAACATCACAGTCCTTCTTAAAGCTTTCCAGACTCAGCTCTTTAAATATATTTTTCATGATGTAAAAAGAGATCTGTATATTTTGCCTCTGTCATTGCATTTGTTTGTAAAAATACAGTTTATATCACTTTTACCTATCTTCATACATTGTCAGTAAAACTATTAAACTTTAGAGTTTCTCTGGACTTTTTTTCTATCAACTAA
This sequence comes from Dendrobates tinctorius, assembly GCF_039654945.1. Classification (NCBI taxonomy): domain Eukaryota; kingdom Metazoa; phylum Chordata; class Amphibia; order Anura; family Dendrobatidae; genus Dendrobates; species Dendrobates tinctorius. The sequence goes on along the minus strand of NW_027361735.1, from coordinate 7,234,014 downwards.
ATTCAATCTTATGATTGCTTTACTTTTGTGACCCTGAAACATCCGTCCTTTACTAAGTTAATGACTAGGATTTTTTTTTTAATTCAGGCGAGTACTGATTCAAATAAGTAATATTGTTGCTGACTCAAAGGTTTAATTGGGTCAAATAGAGCTGCAGGTTTTCTCCAGAGTTTTTCCCATTCTTAGCTTGTTTTGGCAGTACAAACCAATGAAGCATAGAGAATGGGAAACTTCGTTATGCTTTAACTTCTTGGTTCAGCTATAGCGTGGGAGATTAAGTTGCTGCTTTCGCTGTTAAAATGTTCACAACGATATCATGAAATCCTGGAACGGACTGGATATTTTATGAAGCGCAGACGCTATTTACTCTGCAAAGTTTAGCACTTACGGTATATTCACAACATTTCTGTTTTAGTTATGTTCTATTAGTTTCACTTATTCTATTATTCAGTCTAATTGTAGATTTAAATATAGTATTCCTTGTCATTCAAAACTTAAAGGGAACCTTTCAGGTCCCCAATGCCCTCCATCCAGCGACATTCACCTATGTATGATTAAACTTTCTGCCCAACCAGCCATGTATAACTTAATTCAGCTAAATAAATGCTTCAAAAAAGCTTTTATAATGTCCCCATTGGCTATGCTTATGAGGGCTTTGACCAGTCCATGGGGCAGACTAGTGAGCCCTCTTTCCATGTTATGACGCCCCGGTGGGCATGATAACATAATTTGAATAAGCCAGCCTCATGCCACTCATGCAAATCCAGCGCATTCACATCGTTCATTTCGGCAGCATCAATGCATCTCTGTAGCTGGGTGTTCGCTTCCTGGCTTCCGAGACGCACTACACATGACTGAAAGTTCAGAACATGGGCTCTGATCTATTGGAAGCAGGAGAAATGGGGAAGCATAAGGATCTGAACAGTTTTGACAAGTGCAAACGGTTATGGTTAGATAACTACCCTGGAACATCTTCAAAACACCGGGTTGTGTGGAGTAGGAGTGTTCCAGTATCATATAAATACCCTATTATGACCTACTTTATTGATAAAAGAACCAAGAAATGGGTTCACACCACAAGTATGTCATAATAGGGAATTTATATGATACTGGTTTTGAGGCCCTAAGTATATCTTCTATTGAAATTGTGTTTAACTCGAAATTGGAATGGCCAGCTTTCTTGCAGGTCCTATCAATTCAGACTTATGGCTGGAAGATGCGAATCAGGCATTTAGCATTGGTGGTACACAGGACAATAGTACTGGTCCCTTAGCTCTTAAAGGACATGTCACACTAAGAGATATCGCTAGCAATATCGCTGTAACTTGTGACGTTATAGCGATATTGCTAGCGATATCGCTGTGTCTGATACTTACCTACAACCCGCTCCCCCGCTGGTTATCGCTGATCGCGCGAGAACAGGCTGGACTGTTTCTCGTCGTCAGCTTCCTGCTGTGACGATGAGCGACGCGTGGAGCCGGGCGGGAGGACGCAGGATCGCCTGGTGTGACAGTTAAGTAGCGACCCCCGTCCCCAGCAATGTCGCTGGTGAGATCTGCCTGTGTGGCAGCTCACTAGCGTCATATCGCTGGTCGGGATCGCTGGTGCATCGCTAAGTGTGACAGTACCTTAAGACTCTGTTCAATGAAGTGTATGGTGGATATGAGGATTACCTGAAATCCTGGTGGCAGATCAGGACATTGGAAAATTATTTAAAAAATCGAATTATCCCAAGGGGTCTGAGAATAAATATCAGTCCCTCACAAAGGATTGCATCACCTGAGCTGATGAATGTATGGCTTAAGGAATCCATTGAGTCATCAATAAGGTTTATGCAAATCCTGTTAGCAGAAGAAAGGAGGGTGTTTGAAAAATCCACCAGCCAGCTCAACAAATTAGTTGAGCATGTGCTCAAATGTAAAGCAGATCCTGATTGTAATATGAGGGAGGGATTACTGCAGACATCTGTGGAGAGATACCAAGCCCTCCTGAAAGAAAGGAAACATCTACAGTTCCAAAGGGATCTTAAAGATTTTAGTGAAAATCAGGTCTTTAATTTTCAAAAAGACAGACAATCAGAGGCATCATCCTCAGATATAAACACTTCGGATACAGAAAAAACAGATTCATCTACTGTGGTTTACCACTAGTGTTGAGCGATACCTTCCGATATCGGGAAATATCGGATCGGATTGGATTGGACCGATACCCCAAAAATATCGGGTATCGCCGATTCCGATACCGGAAACCCATGCAAGTCAATGGGGCACAAATATCGGAAAGAAAATAAACCCTTTCTTTACCTGCACATCCAGTTCGGGAGGGGGGAAGAGTGTGGGTGGTGCATGGGCGGACACTGTGCGTGTCTGTGTGTGCGGGCGGGGTCTGTGCGGGCCTCTCGGGGGTCTGTGCGGGCCTGCCGGGGGTCTGTGCGGGCCTGCCGGGGGTCTGCACGGGCCTGCCGGGCATCTGTGCGGGCTGTCGGGGGTCTGTGCGGGCCTGCCGGGGGTTGTGTGTGTGCAGGCATCGTCCGATGGGACTACAAGTCCCATCGGGCTATGCCTGCTACAATGACAGTGATTGACACATTAGCCAATGATGGGACAGTAGTAGTCCCATCATCCGGCTAATGTGTTGAATGTAAAAAAAAAACAAAAAACATACATACTACATACATACTACATATATACAACATTCATACAACATTCATACATACATACTACATACATACTACATATATACTACATTCATACAACATACATACATACTACATAATACATACATACTACATGTATACTACATTCATACAACATACATACATACTACATACATACTACATATATACTACATTCATACAACATACATACTACATACAGTATATACTACATTCATACAACATACAAACATACTACATACATACTTCATATATACTACATTCATACAACATACATACATACTACATGCATACTACATATATACTACATTCATACAACATACATACATACATACTACATACATACTACATATATACTACATTCATACAACATACATACTACATACTACATACATACTACATATATACTACATTCATACAACATACATACATGTTATATACTACATTGTTGTGAGTTCATTTTTCCCTTCACTATTGAGGTCTGATGAACTCCCTCCTCTGGTGAAGGAAGGTAGTGAGGCTGATTATCAGACACCTGGGCAGCTAGATGATGACTGGGTGGCTGGAATTGAGGACTGGATATAAGGCTGTCGACGCCCTTCTTCCTGGCTGGTGATTTTCCTGCTGGATTCTTGGAGACCAGTCTGATTCCTGCATCTCAAAGCTAAGTTTTTCTGCTCTGCTTTGTACTCTTCAGTTTTGTTTTTGTTTTCCCTTGTTTTTTGGGAGTTCTGCCATCCCCGGCCGGGGGTGAGCTGAATTCCATTTTTGTCTCTGATCTGTTGATCTTTTGCTCTGTCTTCAGAATATACCTGAGTGCTGATATAGTCTTTTGAAGCCTAGCGACTTCAGGGCCTGTTTTTCCTATCAGTCGGTTGGCTTATTTTTATAGGGTTTTTGCGGATGGCAGACAGCAGCTTTCCTATCCTGTACTATGTAGTTAGCTTGGGCCCCATCATTTGCTCAACCTATCTTTCTATCTGTGTTAGTGTTTTCATCTTGCTTCACCGTCATATGTTGGGGGCTGCCTATTGCTTTGGTGTCTGCTCTGGGGCAGTTTAGTTTCTCCCCTTTCTGTCTTTAGGCTATATAGTTCTCCGGCTGTGATCGAGGGGTCTAGGGCACCGTAGGAACCCTCCACAGCTACTGCTACTTGTTGTGGATAGGTTCAGGGGTCTGCAATCCGATAGCTGCCAACCTCTCTGGTTTTTCTGGACTTAGCTGGTATTTTGTTTTTCCTCCTTCGGTGACTCATCATAACAGAATCACCAGCCAAACCGCAGATCCTAGGGTACTCAATAGCAGGAGAGAATTGTAAAAAAAAAAAAAAAAAAAAGGAAAAGTGTCAGAATTTTTATTTCTGTGCATATTTTTTCCTCTATATCTCTGAGGCCGTAGGGGGAATTTTTCTCTCAATGGAGATGAAGCAATTGTCTGATCGTGTGGAGCAGCTCGCTGCTGAAGTGCGGGGAATTTCCGCCTATCTTGCTCATTCACATGCTGCTGAACCAAAGATTCCCACTCCGGATGTGTTTTTTGGGGATCGGTCTAAATTCTTGAATTTCAAGAATAATTGTAAATTATTTTTTGCCTTGAAGCCTAACTCGTCGGGGAACTCCGCGCAGCAGGTTAAAATTGTCATCTCTTTGCTGCGCGGCGATCCCCAGGATTGGGCGTTTTCTTTGAAACCTGATGATCCTATTCTGAATAATGTGAACGCATTTTTTCAGGCCTTGGGGTTGTTGTATGATGAACCTAATGCTATTGATCAGGCTGAAAAACCCTGTTGGCATTAAGCCAGGGTCGGGATTCGGCAGAGTTGTACTGTCAAAAATTCCGAAAGTGGGCGGTCCTTACTACCTGGAATTATGGTGCCTTGGCAGCCCTCTTTCGGAAGGGTTTGTCAGAAACTGTAAAAGATACTATGGTGGGATTTCCTGTTCCCTCTGGTCTTGACGATTCTATGTCATTAGCCATTCAGGTGGATCGGCGTTTACGTGAACGCAAAACTACACGACAGATGTTGCCACCTGTTGAACAAATGTCTGAACCTATGCAATGTGATAGAGTTTTGTCTAGGGCGCAACATCAGGAGTTCAGAAGGCGTAATAAGCTGTGTTTTTTTTGTGGAGATGCCTCGCATATTATTTCTGTCTGCCCTAAACGAGAGAAACGTTGTGCACACACGTTTTCTGTGGGTGGTGTTCAACCTAAGTTTCTTCTGGCAATTACTCTGATCTGCTCCCTGTCCACATTTTCCGCCAAGGCTTTTGTGGATTCAGGAGCAGCTCTTAACCTGATGGACTTGGATTTTGCTAAACGTTGTGGATTTCCTATGACACCTCTGCAGACGCCTATCCCTTTGAGGGGTATTGATGCTACTCCTTTGGCGAAGAATAAACCTCAGTTTTGGACCCAGGTGGTAATGCGGGTCGCCCCAGACCATCAAGAAAATTGCAGATTTTTGGTGTTGCATAATTTGCATGATACCATTGTTCTGGGGTTTCCCTGGTTGCAAATCCATAATCCAGTTCTGGATTGGAAATCTTTGTCTGTGGTGAGTTGGGGTTGTCGGTGTGCCCTTAGTGATGCTCCTGTTTTCGCAACCTCTCCCCAGTCGCATGATGTTCCTGACTATTTGGCTGACTTTTATGATGTATTTAGTGAGAATGAGTCTGCGTCTTTGCCTCCTCATAGGAGTTATGACTGTGCAATTGAGCTGAACCCGGGGTGCAAATTCCCCAAGGGTCGGCTTTTCAATTTATCTGTACCCGAGCACAAGGCTATGCGATCCTATATTAAGGAGGCATTGGAGAAGGGTCATATTAGACCATCCTCTTCACCCTTAGGTGCTGGGTTTTTTTCGTGGCTAAAAAGGATGGTTCATTAAGGCCTTGTATTGACTATCGTGCCCTCAACAAAATTACTGTTAAATATCAGTATCCGTTACCCCTGATTTCTGATCTATTCTCCAGAGTTAAAGGTGCTTGCTGGTTTACCAAGCTTGACCTCAGGGGGGCGTATAATCTTATTTGCATTAAGCACATTAAGCATGGGGATGAATGGAAGATGGCGTTTAATACTCCGGAGGGACATTTTGAGTACCTGGTGATGCCTTTTGGGCTCACTAATGCCCATTCTGTCTTCCAGTGCTTCATGAACGATATATTCCGAGACTTTGTGGATACATTTTTGATTATCTATCTGGATGATATTTTGATCTTCTCCAAGAATTGGGACACTCATGTGGAACATGTTCGGACTGTGTTCCGGATTTTGAGGGAGAATTCCCTGTATGTCAAGGGATCGAAATGCCTTTTTGGGGTTTTGAGGATTTCATTTTTGGGATTTATTTTGTCTCCGTCAACTATTGAAATGGACCCGGCCAAGGTACAGGCCATTTATGATTGGGTTCAGCCCACTTCTTTGAAGGCCCTCCAGAAGTTTTTGGGTTTTGCTAATTTTTATCGGAAATTTATAGCTAATTTTTCTGGTATTGCCAAGCCATTGACGGATTTGACTAGGAAGGGTGCTGATGTGCTGAATTGGTCTCCGGAGGCTGTTTCTTCCTTTCAGGAGCTGAAGCGAAGATTCACTTCTGCTCCGGTTTTGCGGCAACCTGATGTCTCACTCCCGTTTCAGGTGGAGGTGGACGCTTCTGAGATTGGTGCAGGAGTGGTGTTGTCCCAAAAAGATCCTGTGACATCTAAAATGAATCCTTGTGCTTTCTTTTCCCGAAAGTTCTCTCCATCCGAACGTAACTATGATGTGGGGAATCGGGAACTGTTGGCCATGAAATGGGCATTTGAGGAGTGGAGGCATTGGCTGGAGGGAGCCAAACACCAAGTTGTGGTCCTTACTGACCACAAGAATTTGATTTACCTGGAGTCGGCCAAGCGCTTGAATCCTAGACAGGCTAGGTGGGCCTTGTTTTTCACACGTTTTGATTTTGTGGTCTCTTTTCTTCCGGGCACTAAGAATGTCAAGGCAGACGCCCTCTCTAGGAGTTTCCTTGCTGATTCTCCTGTTGTGACTAAGCCTGCTACCATCTTAGGCGAGGGGGTAGTTCTTTCTGCCATCTCGCCCGATTTGAGACGTGCTCTGGAAGAGTTTCAGGAGGACAAACCTGAGCGTTGTCCCAGTGGAAAGTTGTATGTTCCTGACCAGTGGAGGAAGAGAGTGATGTCTGAAGTTCATTGCTCTGCATTGGCTGGTCATCCAGGTATTTTTGGTACTAGAGATCTGGTGAGTCGGTCTTTTTGGTGGCCCGCCTTGTCTCATGATGTCAGGAATTTTGTGCAGTCCTGTGGGACTTGCTCCCGGTCTAAACCTTGTTCTCGCTCTAGTGGCTTGTTGATGCCTTTGCCGGTGCCCAGGAGGCCATGGACCCATATTTCAATGGATTTTATCTCTGATATGCCTGTCTCTCAGAGAATGACTGTTATTTGGGTGATTTGTGATAGATTCTCTAAGATGGTCCATCTTGTACCACTCCCTAAGTTGCCATCTTCCTCTGAGTTGGTGCCCTTGTTTTTGCAATAGGTGGTTCGCTTGCACGGGATTCCTGAGAACATTGTATCTGACAGAGGAGTTCAGTTTGTGTCTAGATTTTGGAGGACTTTCTGTTCCAAGCTGGGAATTCAGTTGTCCTTCTCCTCTGCGTTTCACCCTCAGACCAATGGGCAGACGGAGAGAACAAACCAGACTTTGGAGTCGTATTTGAGATGTTTTATTTCTGCCGATCAGGATGATTGGGTTTCATTTTTGCCCTTGGCCGAATTTGCTTTAAATAATAGAGCTAGTTCTGCCACTTTGATGTCACCTTTTTTTCGTAACTTTGGTTTTCACCCTCGATTTTCTTCAGGGCAGGTGGAGCCTTCTGCCAGCCCAGGTGTTGACACTGTGGTGGAGAGAATGCACCAGATCTGGGACCAAGTAGTGGATAAGTTGTCTCTCACCCAGGAAAAGGCCCAGCGGTTTTCCAACCGGCGTAGGACAGTTGGTCCCCAGTTTAAGGTGGGTGATCTGGTTTGGTTGTCATCAAAAAATATCGCTATGAAGGTGGCTTCTCCTAAGTTTAAGCCTAGATTTATTGGACCTTACAAGATTTTGGAGATTATTAATCCGGTCTCTTTTCGGTTGCCTCTTCCTGTCACATTTAAAATTCATAATGTGTTTCATAAGTCCTTGTTGAAGAGGTTTGTTGAACCAGTAGTTCATGTGGTGGCACCTCCTGACCCTATATTGGTTGAAGGTAACATGGAATATGAGGTAGAGAAGATACTGGATTCCCGTCTGGCTAGACGGAGACTCCAGTATTTGGTTAAGTGGAAGGGTTATGGTCAGGAGGATAATTCCTGGGGCTCTGCCTCTGATATTCATGCCGAAAGATTGGTGCATGCCTTTCATCGGGCTCACCCGGATCGCCCTGGTGGCATGGATGAGGGTTCGGTGACCCCTCCTCAAGGGGGAGGTACTGTTGTGAGTTCATTTTTCCCTTCACTATTGAGGTCTGATGAACTCCCTCCTCTGGTGAAGGAAGGTAGTGAGGCTGATTATCAGACACCTGGGCAGCTAGATGATGACTGGGTGGCTGGAATTGAGGACTGGATATAAGGCTGCCGACGCCCTTCTTCCTGGCTGGTGATTTTCCTGCTGGATTCTTGGAGACCAGTCTGATTCCTGCATCTCAAAGCTAAGTTTTTCTGCTCTGCTTTGTACTCTTCAGTTTTGTTTTTGTTTTCCCTTGTTTTTTGGGAGTTCTGCCATCCCCGACCGGGGGTGAGCTGAATTCCATTTTTGTCTCTGATCTGTTGATCTTTTGCTCTGTCTTCAGAATATACCTGAGTGCTGATATAGTCTTTTGAAGCCTAGCGACTTCAGGGCCTGTTTTTCCTATCAGTCGGTTGGCTCATTTTTATAGGGTTTTTGCGGATGGCAGACAGCAGCTTTCCTAGCCTGTCCTATGTAGTTAGCTTGGGCCCCATCATTTGCTCAACCTATCTTTCTATCTGTTTTAGTGTTTTCATCTTGCTTCACCGTCATTATATGTTGGGGGCTGCCTATTGCTTTGGTGTCTGCTCTGGGGCAGTTTAGTTTTTCCCCTTTCTGTCTTTAGGCTATATAGTTCTCCGGCTGTGATCGAGGGGTCTAGGGCACCGTAGGAACCCCCCACGGCTACTGCTAGTTGTTGTGGATAGGTTCAGGGGTCTGCAATCCGATAGCTGCCAACCTCTCTGGTTTTTCTGGACTTAGCTGGTATTTTGTTTTTTCCTCCTTCGGTGACTCATCATAACACTACATACATACTTCACATATACTACATTCATACAACATACATACATACTACATACATACTACATATATACTATATTCATACAACATACATACATACTACATAATATATACATACAACATATATACTACATTCATACAACATACATACATACATACTACATACATACTACATATATACTACATTCACACAACATACATACTACATACAGTATATACTACATTCATACAACATACATACATACTACATACATACTTCATATATATTACATTCATACAACATACATACATACTACATACATACTACATATATACTACATACATACTACATACATACTACATATATACTACATTCATACAACATACATACTACATACTACATACATACTACATATATACAACATTCATACAACATACATACATGCTACATACTACATACATACTTCATATATACTACATTCATACAACATACATACATACTACATAATACATACATACAACATATATACTACATTCATACAACATACATAAATACATACTACAGTCATGGCCAAAAGTTTAGAGAATGACACAAATATTAATTTTTACAAAGTCTACTGCTTCATTTTTTCTAATAGCAATTTGCATATACTCCAGAATGTTATAAAGAGTGATCAGCTTAACAGCAATTACTTGCAAAGTCAATATTTGCCTAGAAAATTAACTTTATCCCCCAAAATTCATTTCAACATCATTGCAGCCCTGCCTTAAAAGGACCAGCTAACATTGTTTCAGTGATTGCTTCATTAACACAGGTGTGGGTGTTGATGAGGACAGGGCTGGAGATCAATCTGTCATGATTAAGTAAGAATGACACCACTGGACACTTTAAAAGGAGGCTGGTGCTTGGCATCATTATTTCTCTTCTGTTAACCATGGTTATCTCTAAAGAAACACGTGCAGTCATCATTGCACTGCACAAAAATGGCCTAACAGGGAAGAGTATCGCAGCTAGAAAGATTGCACCTCAGTCAACAATCCATCGCATCATCAAGAACTTCAAGGAGAGAGGTTCCCTTGTTGCCAAAAAGGCTCCAGGGCGCCCAAGAAAGACCAGCAAGCGCCAGGACCGTCTCTTAAAAGTGTTTCAGCTGTGGGATCGGGCTACCAGCAGTGCAGAGCTTGCTCAGGAATGACAGCAGGCAGGTGTGAGTGCATCTGCACGCACTGTGAGGCGGAGACTCTTGGAGCAAGGCCTGGTCTCAAGGAGGGCAGCAAAGAAGCCACTTCTCTCCAGAAAAAACATCATGGACAGACTGATAGACTGATATTCTGCAAGAGGTACAGGGAGTGGACTGCTGAGGACTGGGGTAAAGTCATTTTCTCTGATGAATCCCCTTTTCGATTGTTTGGGACATCAGGAAAACGGCTTAGGCCTCTTTCACACTTCCGTTTTTTACAATCAGTCACAATCCGCCAGGTTTTGAAAAAAAACGGATCCTCAATTTTTTTTTGAGGATCCGTTTTTTTCCCATTGACTTGCATTAATGGCGGATTGTGACGGATTGCTGTCCGTTGCATCCGTTTTTTGTGAGGATCCGCCAAAAGTTGCTGTCCGTCACCATCCTCAAAGATTTCAGAACGGAGCTTGTAACGTTTTTTTCTCTGGCGGATCCTCCAGACACTCATTTAACCCGAAATTCTTTCTGGGTGCCGGACAAAAATAAAAAAAATTCTCTCTCTCTCTCTCTCTCTCTCTCTCTCTCTCTCTCTCTCTCTCTCTCTCTCCCTCTCTCTCTATCTCTCTCTCTCTCTCTCTCTCCTTCTCCTTCCCAGCCAGCGATTCCTTTAAATTTCTTCATTTTCAGGATCCGTCTAAAAACGGATCCTGTGCCATACGTTCACATCAGTTTACAACGGATCCGCTTGTCCGCCTTTTTGGCGGATTATAACTGATGCAAAAAACTGAAGTGTGAAAGAGGCCTTATTCGGAGAAGACCAGGTGAGCGCTACCACCAGTCTTGTCTCATGCCAACTGTCAAGCATCCTGAAACCATTCATGTGTGGGGTTGCTTCTCAGCCAAGGGAATGGGCTCTCTCTCAGTCTTGCCTAAAAACACAGCCATGAATAAAGAATGGTACCAGAATGTCCTCCAAGAGCAACTTCTCCCAACCGTCCAAGAGCAGTTTGGCAATCAACAATGCCTTTTTCAACATGATGGAGCACCTTGCCATAAAGCAAAGGTGATAACTAAATGGCTCAGAGAACAAAACATAGAGATTTTGGGACCATGGCCTGGAAACTCCCCAGATCTTAATCCCATTGAGAACTTGTGGTCAATCATCAAGAGACGGGTGGACAAACAAAAACCTTCAAATTCAGACAAAATAAAAGCATTGACTTTGCAAGAATGGACTGCTATCAGTCAGGATTTGATCCAGAAGTTGGTTGAGAGCATGCCAGGGAGAATTGCTGAGGTCCTGAAGAAGAAGGGTCAACACTGCAAATATTGACTTGCTGCATTAACTCATTCTAACTGTCAATATAACCTTTTGTTACTCATAATATGATTGCAATTATATTTCTGTATGTGATAAAAACATCTGACAAACACACATAAAAACCAGAGGGCAGCAGATCATGTGAAAATATAATATTTGTGTCATTCTCAAAACTTTTGGCCATGACTGTACATACATACTACATATATACTACCTTCATACAACATACATACATACATACTACATATTTACTACATATATACAACATACATACATACATACATACTTCATATATACTACATTCATACAACATACATACATACTACATACAGTCATATGTTAAAGTTTGGGCACCCCTATTAATGTTAACCTTTTTTCTTTATAACAATTTTGGTTTTTGCAACAGCTATTTCAGTTTCAAATATCTAATAACTGATGGACTCAGTTATATTTCTGGATTCAAATGAGGTTTATTGTACTAACAGAAAATGTGCAATCTGCATTTAAATAAAATTTGACCGGTGCAAAAGTATGGGCACCTTAACATAAAAGTGACATTAATATTTCATAGATCCTCCTTTTGCAAAAATAACAGCCTCTAGTCGCTTCCTGTAGCTATTAATGAGATCCTGGATGAAGGTATTTGTGACCATTCCTGTTTACAAAACAATTCCAGTTCAGTTAAGTTTGATGGTCGCCGAGCATGGACAGCCCGCTTCAAATCATCCCACAGATGTTCAATGATATTCAGGTCTGGGGACTGGGATGGCCATTCCAGAACATTGTAATTGTTCCTCTGCATGAATGCCTGAGTAGATTTGGAGCGGTGTTTTGGATCATTGTCTTGCTGAAATATCCATCCCCTGCGTAACTTCAACTTCGTCACTGATTCTTGCACATTATTGTCAAGAATCTGCTGATACTGAGTTGAATCCATGCGACCCTCAACTTTAACAAGATTCCCGGTGCCGGCATTGGCCACACAGCCCCAAAGCGTGATGGAACCTCCACCAAATTTTACTGTGGGTAGCAAGTGTTTTTCTTGGAATGCTGTGTTTTTTAGCCTCCATGCATAACGCCTTTTTGTATGACGAAACAACTCAGTCTTTGTTTCATCAGTCCACAGGACCTTCTTCCAAAATGTAACTGTCTTGTCCAAATGTGCTTTTGCATACCTCAGGAGACTCTGTTTGTGGCGTGCTTGCAGAAACGGCTTCTTTCACATCACTCTCCCATACAGCTGCTCCTTGTGCAAAGTGCGCTGTATTGTTGACCGATGCACAGTGACACCATCTGCAGCAAGATGATGCTGCAGGTCTTTGGAGGTGGTCTATGGATTGTCCTTGACTGTTCTCACCATTCTTCTTCTCTGCCTTTCTGATATTTTTCTTGGCCTGCCACTTCTGGGCTTAACAAGAACTGTACCTGTGTTCTTCCATTTCCTTACTATGTTCCTCACAGTGGAAACTGACAGGTTAAATCTCTGAGACAACTTTTTGTATCCTTCCCCTGAAAAGCTATGTTGAATAATCTTTGTTTTCAGATCATTTGAGAGTTGTTTTGAGGAGCCCATGATGCCACTCTTCATAGGAGAATCAAATAGGAGAACTACTTGCAAGTGGCCACCTTAAATATCTTTTCTCATGATTTGATACACCTGGCTATGAAGTTCAAAGCTCAATGAGGTTACAAAACCAATTTAGTGCTTCAGGAAGTCAGTAAAAACTAGTTACGAGTGTTCAAATCAAGAAAATGATAAGGGTGCTCATACTTTTGCACGGGTCATATTATGTTTAAATGCAGATTGCACATTTTCTGTTAGTACAATAAACCTCATTTGAATCCAGAAATATAACTGAGTCCATCAGTTATTAGATATATGAAACTGAAATAGCTGTTGCAAAAACCAAAATTGTTATAAAGAAAAAAGGTTAACATTAATAGGGGTGCCCAAACTTTAACATATGACTGTATGAAGTATGTATGTAGTATATATGTATGTGGTATGAATGTAGTATATATGTAGTATGTAGTATGTATGCTGTATGAATGTAGTATATATGTAGTATGTATGCATGTTGTGTGAATGTAGTATATATGAAATACAGTCATGGCCAAAAGTATTGACACCCCTGCAATTCTGTCAGATAATATTCAGTTTCTTCCTGAAAATGATTGCAAACACAAATTCTTTGGTATTATTATCTTCATTTAATTTGTCTTAAATGAAAAAACACAAAAGAGAACGAAGCAAAAAGCAAAACATTGATCATTTCACACAAAACTCCAAAAATGGGCCGGACAAAAGTATTGGCACCCTCAGCCTAATACTTGGTTGCACAACCTTTAGCCAAAATAACTGCGACCAACCGCTTCCGGTAACCATCAATGAGTTTCTTACAATGCTCTGCTGGAATTTTAGACCATTCTTCTTTGGCAAACTACTCCAGGTCCCTGATATTTGAAGGGTGCCTTCTCCAAACTGCCATTTTTAGATCTCTCCACAGGTGTTCTATGGGATTCAGGTCTGGACTCATTGCTGGCCACCTTAGAAGTCTCCAGTGCTTTCTCTCAAACCATTTTCTAGTGCTTTTTGAAGTGTGTTTTGGGTTATTGTCCTGCTGGAAGACCCATGACCTCTGAGGTAGACCCAGCTTTCTCACACTGGGCCCTAAATTATGCTGCAAAATTTGTTGGTAGTCTTCTGACTTCATAATGCCATGCACACGGTCAAGCAGTCCAGTGCCAGAGGCAACAAAGCAACCCCAAAACATCAAGGAACCTCCGCCATGTTTGACTGTAGGGACCGTGTACTTTTCTTTGAATGCCTCTTTTTTCTCCTGTAAACTCTATGTTGATGCTTTTGCCCTAAAAGCTCTACTTTTGTCTAATCTGACCAAAGAACATTCTTCCAAAATGTTTTAGGCTTTTTCAGGTAAGTTTTGGCAAACTCCAGCCTGGCTTTTTTATGTCTCGGGGTAAGAAGTGGAGTCTTCCTGGGTCTCCTACCATACAGTCCCTTTTCATTCAGATGCCGACGGATAGTACGGGTTGACACTGTTGTACCCTCGGACTGCAGGGCAGCTTGAACTTGTTTGGATGTTAGTGGAGGTTCTTTATCCAACATCCGCACAATCTTGCGTTGAAATCTCTTGTCAATTTTTCTTTTCCGGCCACATCTAGGGAGGTTAGCCACAGTGCCATGGGCATTAAACTTCTTGATGACACTGCGCACGGTAGACACAGGAACATTCAGGTCTTTGGAGATGGACTTGTAGCCTTGAGATTGCTCATGCTTCCTCACAATTTGGTTTCTCAAGTCCTCAGACAGTTCTTTGGTCTTCTTTCTTTTCTCCATGCTCAATGTGGTACACACAAGGACACAGGACAGAGGTTGAGTCAACTTTAATCCATGTCAACTGGCTGCAAGTGTGATTTAGTTATTGCCAACACCTGTTAGGTGCCACAGGTAAGTTACAGGTGCTGTTAATTACACAAATTAGAGAAGCATCACATGATTTTTCGCACAGTGCCAATACTTTTGTCCACCCTCTTTTTTATGTTTGGTGTGGAATTATATCCAATTTGGCTTTAACCCCTTCATGACCCAGCCTATTTTGACCTTAATGACCTGGCCATTTTTTGCAATTCTGACCAGTGTCCCTTTATGAGGTAATAACTCTGGAATGCTTCAACGCATCCTAGCGATTCTGAGATTGTTTTTTCGTGACATATTGGGCTTCATGTTAGTGGTAAATTTAGGTCGATAATTTTTGCGTTTATTTGTGAAAAAATCAGAAATTTGGTGAAAATTTTGAAAATTTCGCAATTTTCAAATTTTGAATTTTTATTCTGTTAAACTAGAGAGTTATGTGACACAAAATAGTTACTAAATAACATTTCCCACATGTCTACTTTACATCAGCACAATTTTGGAAGCAAAATATTTTTTTGTTAGGAAGTTATAAGGGTTAAAAGTTGACCAGCGATTTCTCATTTTTACAACAAAATTTACAAAACCATTTTTTTTATGGACCACCTCACATTTGAAGTCACTTTGAGGGGTCTATATGGCAGAAAATACCCAAAAGTGACACCATTCTAAAAACTGCACCCCTCAAGCTACTCAAAACCACATTCAAGAAGATTATTAACCCTTCAGGTGTTTCACAACAGCTAAGGCAATGTGGAAGGAAAAAATGGACATTTTAATTTTTCCAACACAAATTTCCTTTCAGCATCAATTTTTTCATTTTCACATGGGCAACAGGATAAAATGGATCCTAAAATTTGTTGGGCAATTTCCCCTGAGTACACCGATACCTCATATGTGGTCATAAACCACTGTTTGGGCATACGGCAGGGCTCAGATGGGAAGGAGCACCATTTGACTTTTTGAATGGAAAATATGCTGGAATATTTAGCGGTTGCCATGTCGCGTTTGGAGAGTCGCTGTGTGCCTAAACACTGGAGCTCCCCCACAAGTGACCCCATTTTGGAAACTAGACCCCCCAAGGAACTTATCTAGATGCATAGTGATCACTTTGAACCCCCAGGTGCTTCTCAAATTGATCTGTAAAAAAAAAAAAAGTACTTTTTTTTCACAAAAATTATCTTTTAGCCTCAGTTTTTTCATTTTCACATGGGCAACAGGATAAAATGGATCCTAAAATTTGTTGGGCAATTTCTCCTGAGCACACCAATACCTCATATGTGGTCATAAACCACTGTTTGGGTGCAGGGCAGGGCCCGGAAGGGAAGGAGCGCCATTTGACTTTTTGAATGGAAAATTAGCTCCAATCGTTATCGGACACCATGTCGCGTTTGGAGAGCCCCTGTGTGCCTAAACATTGGAGCTCCCCCACAAGTGACACCATTTTGGTAACTAGACCCCTTAAGGAACTTATCTAGATGTGTAGTGAGCACTTTGAACCCCCAAGTGCCTCACAAAAGTTTATAACATAGAGCAGTGAAAATAAAAAATCATTTTTTTTTTCCTCAAAAATGATTTTTTAGCACGCTATTTTTTATTTTCACAAGGGTAACAGGAGAAATTGGATCACAAAAGTTGTTGTCCAGATTGTCCTGAGTACGCTGGTACCCCATATGTGGGGGGGGGGCACTGTTTGGGTGCACGGCAGGGCGCAGAAAGGAATGAGCGCCATTTGACTTTTTGAAATGAAAATTGGCTCCAATCGTTAGCGGACACCATGTCGTGTTTGGAGATCCCCTGTGTGCTTAAACTTTGGAGCTCCCCCACAAATGACCCCATTTTGGAAACTAGACCCCCTAAGGAACTTATCTAGATGCATAGTGAGCACTTTGAACCCCCAGGTGATTCACAGAAGTTTATAATGCAGAGCAGTGAAAATAAAAAATCTTTTTTTTCCTAAAAAAAAATTTTTTAGTCTGCAATTTTTTATTTTCACAAGGGTACCAGGATAAATTGGACAGCAAAAGTTGTTTTCCAGTTTGTCCTGAGTACGCTGGTACCCCATATGTGGGGGGAGACCACTGTTTGGGCACACGTCGGGGCTCGGAAGGGAAGTGGTGACATTTTGAAATGCTGACTTTGATGGAATAGTCTGCGGGCATCATGTTACATTTGCTGAGCCCCTGTGTGCCTAAACAGTAGAAACCCCCCACAAGGGACCCCATTTTGGAAACAAGACCCCCAAGGAACTTATCTAGATGTGTGGTGAGCACCTTGAACCCCAAGTGCTTCACAGAAGATTGTAACGCAGAGCCGTGAAAATAAAAAATCTTTATTTTCCCTCAAAAAAAATGATTTTTAGCCCTCAATTTTTTTTTCACAAGGGTAACAGGAGAAATTGGACCCCAAAAGTTGTTGTCTAGTTTGTCCTGAGTATGCTGATACCCCATATGTGGGGGATGACCACTGTATGGGCACACGTCAGGGCTCGGAAGGGAAGTAGTGACGTTTTGGTATGCAGACTTTGATGGAATGGTCTGTGGGCATCATGTTACATTTGCAGAGCCCTTGATGTTCCTAAACTGTGGAATCCCCCCACAAGTGACCCCATTTTGGAAACTAGACCCCATAAGGAACTTGCCTAGATGTGTGGTGAGCACCTTGAACCCCGAAGTGCTTCACAGAAGATTGTAACGCAGAGCCATGAAAATAAAAAATCTTTTTTTTTCCTCAAAAAATGAAATTTTAGCTCGCAATTTTTTATTTTCACAAGGGTCACAGGAGAAATTGGACCCCAAAAGTTGTTGTCCAGTTTGTCCTGAGTACGCTGGTACCCCATATGTGGGGGGAAACCACTGTTTGGGCACACGTTGGGTCTCAGCAGGGAAGTAGTGACATTTTGAAATGCTGACTTTGATGGAATGGTCTGCGGGCGTCATGTTACATTTGCTGAGCCCCTGTGTGCCTAAACAGTAGAAACCTCCCACAAGTGACCCCATTTTGGAAACTAGACCCCCCAGGGAACTTATCTAGATGTATGGTGAGCACCTTGAACCCCCAAGTGCTTCACAGAAGTTTATAACGCAGAGCCGTGAAAATAAAAAATCATTTTTTTCCCTAAAAAAAAATGAATTTTAGCCCGCAATATTTTTTTTCACAAGGGTAACAGGATAAATTGGACCCCAAAAGTTGTTGTCCAGTTTGTCCTGAGTACGCTGATACCCCATATGTGTGGGGGAACCATTGTTTGGGCACACGTCAGGGCTCGGAATGGAAGTAGTGACGTTTTGAAATGCAGACTTTGATGGAATAGTCTGCAGTCGTCATTACGTTTGCAGAGCCCCTGATGTGCCTAAACAGTGGAAACCCCCCACAAGTGACCCCATTTTGGAAACTAGACCTTCCAACGAACTTATGTAGATGTATGGTGAGCACTTTCAACCCCCAAGTGCTTCACAGAAGTTTATAATGCAGAGACATGAAAATGAAAAAAACATTTTTTTTCCACAAAAATAATTTTCTAGCCCCCAATTTTTTATTTTCCCAAGGGTAACAGGAGAAATTAGACCCCAAAAGTTGTTGTGCAATTTTTCCTGAGTACACTGATACCCCATATGTGGGGGTAAACCACTGTTTGGGCACACGTCGGGGCTTGGAAGGGAGTGAGCACCATTTGACTTTTTGAATGCAAAATTGGCTGGAATCAAAGGTTGCACCATGTCGCGTTTGGAGACCCCCTGGTGTGGCTAAACAGTGGAAACCCCTCAATTCTAACTCCAACCCTAACCCCAACACACCCCTAACCACAACCCTAACCCCAACACATCCCTAACCCTAATCTCAACCCTAACCCTAACCCCAACACACCCCTAAACCCAACACTAACCATAACACTAACCACAAGCCTAACCCTAATTCTAACCCAAACCCTCTTTTCAACCCTAACCCTCTTTCCAACCCTAACCCTCTTTCCAACCCTAACCCTCTTTCCAACCCTAACCCTAATTCCAACCCTAACCCTCTTTCCAACCCTAACCCTCTTTTCAACCCTAACCCTCTTTCCAACCCTAACCCTAACCCTCTTTCCAACCCTAACCCTCTTTCCAACCCTAACCCTCTTTCCAACCCTAACCCTAACCCTCTTTCCAACCCTAACCCTCTTTCCAACCCTAACCCTAACCCTCTTTCTAACCCTAACCCTAACCCTAACCCTCTTTCCAACCCTAACCCTAACCCTGATGGAAAAATAAAAATAAAAATATTTTCTTTATTTTATTAGTTCTTCCTACCTATGGGGGTGATAATCGGGGGGTTCATTTACTTTTTATTTCATTTTGATCACTCTGAGAGTGATCAAAATGAAATAATGGAATCTGCAGCCGGCAGATTCGGGCGGGCGCACTGCGCATGCGCCCGCCATTTTCTAAGATGGCGGCGCCCATGAACCGGACCTGCCGGACACCGGGAGCGACGGGGGGACTTGGAAGGTGCCGGGGGCGGTGAGAGTGGGTGAGGGGGGGATCGGAAGCTGGCGTGGAGCGAAGGGAATGGGAGGGGGGGCAGATGATGACAGCGGCGGCAGATCGCCGCTGTCATTCAGTGGCAGGGGGGGCGATCGCCGGTGGGGGGGGTCAAATCGGTGTCTCCAGCCATGTCCGATGCTACTGCAGCATCGGCCATGGCTGGATTGTAATATTTCATCAATTTTCATTGATGAAATATTACTATCGCTCTGATTGGCTGTTTCACTTTTAACAGCCAATCAGAGCGATCGTAGCCACGTGGGGGCGAAGCCACGCCCCCTGTGGTGAATTACAAAGCCCCCTGTATCTGCGGGTCAGGTGACCTTTCATTGACCCCGGTCACCCGACCCGCAGGGGGGCTTTGAATTCATGACACAGGGTATGCATCATAGGTCGGATTGGCACCGACTTTCATGACGCATACGCTGTGTCACAGGTCGGGAAGGGGTTAAGACAATTCTTTTTGTGTTTTTTCATTTAATACAAATTAAAAGAAGATAGTAATACCAAAGAATTTGTGCTTGCAATCATTTTCAGGAAGAAACTGAGTATTATCTGACAGAATTGCAGGGGTGTCAATACTTTTGGCCATGACTGTATGTATGTAGTATGTATGTAGTATGTATGTATGTTGTATGAATGTTGTATATATGTAGTATATATGTAGTATGTATGTAGTATGTATGTATGTTGTATGAATGTAGTATATATGTAGCATGAATGTAGTATGTAGTATGTATGTATGTTGTATGAATGTAGTATATATGTAGTTTGTATGTAGTATGTATGTATGCTGTATGAATGTAGTATATATGTAGTATATATGTAGTATGTATGTAGTATGTATGTATGTAGTATGTATGTATGCTGTATGAATGTAGTATACAGTGGGGCAAAAAAGTATTTAGTCAGTCAGCAATAGTGCAAGTTCCACCACTTAAAAAGATGAGAGGCGTCTGTAATTTACATCATAGGTAGACCTCAACTATGGGAGACAAACTGAGAAAAAAAAATCCAGAAAATCACATTGTCTGTTTTTTTTTCATTTTATTTGCATATTATGGTGAAAAATAAGTATTTGGTCAGAAACAAAATTTCATCTCAATACTTTGTGATATATCCTTTGTTGGCAATGACAGAGGTCAAACGTTTTCTGTAAGTCTTCACAAGGTTGCCACACACTGTTGTTGGTATGTTGGCCCATTCCTCCATGCAGATCTCCTCTAGAGCAGTGATGTTTTTGGCTTTTCGCTTGGCAACACGGACTTTCAACTCCCTCCAAAGGTTTTCTATAGGGTTGAGATCTGGAGACTGGCTAGGCCACTCCAGGACCTTGAAATGCTTCTTACGAAGCCACTCCTTCGTTGCCCTGGCGGTGTGCTTTGGATCAATGTCATGTTGAAAGACCCAGCCACGTTTCATATTCAGTGCCCTTGCTGATGGAAGGAGGTTTGCACTCAAAATCTCACGATACATGGCCCCATTCATTCTTTCATGTACCCGGATCAGTCGTCCTGGCCCCTTTGCAGAGAAACAGCCCCAAAGCATGATGTTTCCACCACCATGCTTTACAGTAGGTATGGTGTTTGATGGATGCAACTCAGTATTCTTTTTCCTCCAAACACGACAAGTTGTGTTTCTACCAAACAGTTCCAGTTTGGTTTCATCAGACCATAGGACATTCTCCCAAAACTCCTCTGGATCATCCAAATGCTCTCTAGCAAACTTCAGACGGGCCCGGACATGTACAGGCTTAAGCAGTGGGACACGTCTGGCACTGCAGGATCTGAGTCCATGGTGGCGTAGTGTGTTACTTATGGTAGGCCTTGTTACATTGGTCCCAGCTCTCTGCAGTTCATTCACTAGGTCCCCCCGCGTGATTCTGGGATTTTTGCTCACCGTTCTTGTGATCATTCTGACCCCACGAGGTGGGATTTTGCGTGGAGCACCAGATCGAGGGAGATTATCAGTGGTCTTGTATGTCTTCCATTTTCTAATTATTGCTCCCACAGTTGATTTCTTCACTCCAAGCTGGTTGCTATTGCAGATTCAGTCTTCCCAGCCTGGTGCAGGGCTACAATTTTGTTTCTGGTGTCCTTTGACAGCTCTTTGGTCTTCACCATAGTGGAGTTTGGAGTCAGACTGTTTGAGGGTGTGCACAGGTGTCTTTTTATACTGATAACAAGTTTAAACAGGTGCCATTACTACAGGTAATGAGTGGAGGAAAGAGGAGATTCTTAAAGAAGAAGTTACAGGTCTGTGAGAGCCAGAAATCTTGATTGCTTGTTTCTGACCAAATACTTATTTTCCACCATAATATGCAAATAAAATGAAAAAAAAACAGACAATGTGATTTTCCGGATTTTTTTTTCTCAGTTTGTCTCCCATAGTTGAGGTCTACCTATGATGTAAATTACAGACGCCTCTCATCTTTTTAAGTGGTGAAACTTGCACTATTGCTGACTGACTAAATACTTTTTTGCCCCACTGTATATTAAGTATGTATGTATGCTGTATGAATGTAGTATGTATGTAGTATGTTTTTTTTTTTTTTTTTACATTCAACACATTAGCCGGATGATGGGACTACTACTGTCCCATCATTGGCTAATGTGTCAATCACTGTCATTGTAGCAGGCATCGCCCGATGGGACTTGTGGTCCCATCGGACGATGCCTGCACACACACACAACCCCCGGCAGGCCTGCACAGACCCCCAGCAGGCCCGCACAGACCCCCGGCAGCCCGCACAGACCCCTGGCAGCTCGCACAGACCCCCAGCAGCCCCGCACAGACCCCCGGCAGGCCCGCACAGACCCGCGGCAGCCCGCACAGACCCCCGGCAGGCCCGCACAGACCCCCGTCAGGCCCGCACAGACCCCTGGCAGGCCCGCACAGACCCCCGGCAGCCCGCACAGACCCCCGATAGCCCGCACAGACCCCCGGCAGGCCCGCACAGACCGCGCATCATGATGACTTCATTTCAGCAGCCAATCACAGCCATGCCATTAGTTAACATGGCTAACACAACTGGCTCATTGCATTATGGGAACTTCCGATTCCGGTATTCGATATTGTAAAAATATCGGTACTCGGTATCGGAACTCCGATACAGCGAATATCGGCCGATACCCGATATTTGCAGTATCGGAATGCTCAACACTATTTACCACAGTTTAGGGGGACCTTTCCTAAACAAAGATGACAGAATGGGAGAGGGAGATCTGGAAGGAGGGGAAGGGGAGCCTACAGAGGGGGTTTGAGAATGCCAACCTCCTTTTCAGCACCGAGAACAGCATTGGTATCCACTTTGCCTTCCTCTTCATCCGCCTCCTCTTTTCTGGAGCAGGGTGTGAGAACAGGATATCATCTCCGAACCCAGTTCAATTAATAAGGGGTCAAATTCTGAACCTGTCCTCGCACACCCTCACAAAGGAAATATATAGAATATAGTGTCCTATCTAGAGGTCTCAATTTTGTACCAACTAGAGTTGAGTGAAACGAGTCGGTCAAATTCATAAGTCGCCGACTTTCACTAAAGTCAAGTTTCGCCGATCAAAACCTGACCATAGCGTGAGGTCGGCCATGAGGTCGCCGACCCGCTTGCCACAGTCGCATTTCCCATAATGCTTCCAGCGCCTTTTCTCAGCCAGTCATCAAGGACACACACTGTGGGCAACGCGATGACATCGGCAGCGGCCACCACCATCTTAGAGAAGGGCAATCGTGTGATTAGCTTGCTTTCTGAGGCGTCACAGTGGCTATAAAAGCACTGACCGCCGACCGCCATTTTACTTCTGCTGATCTTAACATAGGGAGAGGTTGCTGCCGCTGATTCTCAATAGGGAGAGCGTTAGGCAACAAAGAAAAAAAAACTGTGCTTCTGATAGTGATTTCAACTGTACAGTTAGTGTGCAGTGACAGGGGAGGATTTTTGTGTGTCCAGCAGCGCTGATGGTTATTAGGCTGCCTTATAAGGCTACCTGATAGCTGCATTGCTGTGTGCACACTGCTGTGCAGACTGCATTTTTAAAAGCAAAATAACTTTTATTCTGATTTTGTGCACAGTTACAGAGCGTTCATTTTTTCACACACCGTATAGAGGTGTACATTCCTCACACACTACTGTGTACAGGCTGGTATCACGGACATATACATGCTACCTGTATGTGACTCTGTAAAAAAATAGACGAAGATTTAAAATTTTCCAGACATACACCGTATAGAGCTGTCCGCTTCTTAAACAGTATCGTATATCTGCTGTTTGTATTGCGGTCAAATCTATACAGAGACAGCGTGTGTGTGTGACTCCTAAAAAAATAGACGGAGATTTAAAATTTTCCATACATACACTATATACAGCTGTCTGCTTCTAAAACAGTATCGTATATCTGCTGCTTGATAACGGTCAAATCTATACAGAGATAGCGTGTGTGAGACTCCGTAAATACATATATGGACATTTCCATTTTTCCATACACCGTATTATGACTGGGTCACCGAGGAGGAGAGCAAGCCCAAGCTAAGCCACAGAAAAACAGAGAGGTTGGTAACTAAGCGGATTGCAGACCCCTGATCCTATTCACACAACTAGCAGTAGCCATGGAGCGTGCCTACGATGATCCTAGACATCTCGGCACAGCCGGAGAGCTAACTAAGGCTAAAGCAAGAAAGGGGAAATCTAAACTGCCCCAGAGCAGACCCCAAAGGAATAGACAGCCCCCAAACATATATTGTCGGTGAGACAAGACGAAAACACAAACGCAGGTAGGAAAACAGACTGAGCAAACGATGGGGCCCACACTGACTAGACAGGACAGGAAAGGAAAGACACTGTCTGCAATCACGTAAAAAATCCTGCAAAAAAGTCCAACACGTCTGATGCAAAAAATACTGAAGTCGCACGACTTCGCCCACTATATCAGCACTCTGGTATATTCTGAAAGCAGAGCAAAAATAGGCCAATCTACTAAGGGACAAAAACAAACTGGCACAAGCAGTAACATATGGATGGTGATTCAGCACAGCCCCAGCCGGAGCTGGCTGACCCACACAAAACTGAAATAGACAAAACCAGATCAAATGTAAACAGAATAGCAAATGAACACTTAGCTGAACATGCAGGGACTGAGCTGGAAACTAAGACCTCAGGAGGCAGGAAGAAAATGATCAGCATAGAGGGAGTCGGCTGTCTTAAATCCCAGTCTGAAACCCCTGATCTCCAATCGTCATCCTCATTATCAGGTGGCAAGCCTCTGTTAATCAGATCAACTCCATTACCTCCAGTAACCACCAGAGGGAGCCCAGAAAGAAAATTGCAACCCCTCTGTCAATTTGACCAGCTCCACTACCTTTAGTAGTAACCAGAGGTAGACATCAAAGTGGCAGAACTAGCTCTATTGTTTAGCGCGAAGTCGGCCAAGGGCAAAAATGAGACCCAGTCATCCTGATCAGCAGATATAAAACATCTCAAATAGGACTCTAAAGTCTGGTTTGTTCTCTCAGTCTGCCCATTGGTCTGAGGATGAAATGCAGAGGAAAAAGATAACTGAATTCCCAGTTTGGAACAAAAAGCTCTCCAAAATCTGGAAACAAACTGGACTCCTCTGTCCGCCACAATGTTCTCAGGAATCCCGTGCAACCGAACCACCTGTTGTAAAAACAAGGGCACCAACTCAGAAGAAGATGGCAACTTTGGGAGTGGTACAAGATGGATCATCTTAGAAAATCTATCACAAATCACCCAGATAAGTCATTCTCTGAGAGACAGGAAGATTGCAAATAAAATCCATTGAGATATAGGGCCATGGCCTCCTGGGCACTGGCAGGGGCATCAACAACCCACTAGAACGAGAACAGGGTTTGGACCGAAAGCAAGTCCCACAGGACTGCACAAAATTCCTGACATCACGAGATAAGGCAGGCCACCAAAAAGACCGACTCACCAAATCTCTGGTACCAAAAATACCTGGATGACCAGCCAACGCGGAGCAATGAATTTCAGACATGACTCTCTTCCTCCACTGGTCAGGGACATACAATAGGGCAACATTCAGGTTTGTCCTCCTGAAATTCCTCCAGGGCACGTCTCAAATCGGGTGAGATGGCGGAAAGAACTACACCCTCATTTAGAATGAAATTAGTAGTATGCTCGTGACAAATGTCATCCTAGTTGAGGATTACAACAATTATAAAGATCACACAATAGGACATTCATGGAAACAAATAGACCTATCGCACTGATATATGAAACAAACCGTGAGCAAGGAGCTCCAAAGAGGCGACGAATAGATCCACACACAATGTGATAAAAAAATATAAATTTATTGACAATAATACATTAAAGAATCAAATACAGATCCATAAAAGAGGATGTTGGGACAATTAGTGTCAAATCCAAGACAAATGGGCTAAACAGCAAGGGGGACGCGCTACATCGACGATGTCCTTTTGATCTGGCAGGATACATCTATGACCCTTGATCAATTTATTTTGCGGCTTAATCATAACGATCGTAATATACATCTTACTGTTAAATCTGACCCAGACAATATAGAATTTCTGGATGTGAAATTAAGCCGAGATCCATCTGGATATATACAGACTGATATCTATAGAAAACCTACTTCAACCAACATGTTACTTCATGCTACTTCTTCACACCCTGCCCATATGATACGAGCAGTAGCAACTGGTCAATTCCTTCGTTTGAGGCGTATTTGTTCAACGGATCATGATTTTGAACAGCGGTCACTCGAACTGAAATTGCGATTGGGCGAACGGGGTTATAGTCAGTGGATTATTAAAAAAGCCTATCATAAGGCCAAATATAACTCTAGGAATTCACTCCTATACAGACATTCTGAATGTGATACTACGGTGCAGCCTATTAGATTTGTAACCAGTTTTCATAGTCAATTTGAAGGACTACGTAGGATTCTCTCTGGATCGTGGCCGATCCTGATGGCTGATCCCATTCTATCCAAAATCTTGCCTGACCGTCCACTTATCACTTATCGCCGTGCCAGGAATCTCCGTGACCAATTAGTGCATAGTCATTATGCCCCTACTCCTCCATCAAATTTTTTTAGCCATCTTACAACCAGACGTGGTTGTATCCCTTGTGGTCATTGCGTGGCGTGTGTAAATATTGAACGGAGTTCTGTCTTCCGAGACTCCTCGGGATTACGTGAATTTAAAATACGCAAATATATAACTTGTACCACTAAGAATGTGTAACGTCCGTCTGCGGTTCTGGGCTGCAGCCAGACAACACCCCGAGAAACACTGATACCCTTTACCCCTATACAGGGATCTGGATATACAGCAGAGCCCAGGAGGCGCTGTCTGAATATGAACAGTGACCAGAGCAGGACGGTCGTCAGAGAGGAATAAAAACGGGACCAAAAGCGTAGTCGGGAATCAGAGTCTTAACCGAGCGGACAGCAGAAGTACAAGAAACGGCAGACAATAGCAGAGTCAAATTCAGGCCAAGGTCAGAGTCAAAAACCAGGAGGGCAGCAGAGGTACAGAATCGTTAGGCAGTAGCAGAGTCAGAATATCCAGGCCAAAGTCAAAAACCGGGAGAATAGCAGAAGTACAAAATCGTCAGGCAATAGAGGGGTCAGGAATCCAGGCCAAGGTCAGCGTCAGTAATCAGGAGAAATGCAAGGTACAAAAACGGCAGGCAACAGAGTAGTCAGAAGTTCAGGCTGAGGTCGGAGTTAACGATAGGCAATCACAAGCAACACGTAGGGGAACCAAGAATATATCCGGCAGCTTGCAAGCCCAGTCCCAAGGTATTTGAGGGATCAGGTCGTCCCTCACAGGCTCCTGGGCTGGTGATGTCATCAGGACCGCCCCCAGGAGCAGACCTGATGATGATGCACCAGCCCCA
This sequence comes from Dendrobates tinctorius, assembly GCF_039654945.1. Classification (NCBI taxonomy): domain Eukaryota; kingdom Metazoa; phylum Chordata; class Amphibia; order Anura; family Dendrobatidae; genus Dendrobates; species Dendrobates tinctorius. The sequence goes on along the minus strand of NW_027361735.1, from coordinate 7,206,712 downwards.
TCATGACTGACAGAGGAGCGGAGTCTGCGTCCAGTAGACGCCTGCGCAGAAGCCCTTTCATTGTTGCCGCCGTCACTCGGGCGCGAGCCACGGCGCCTCCTAGTGGTTGAGGGCGGAACAGCAAGCCCCGAGATCGACGACGACATGTCAGTCCGGCGTCTCCTGGTGGCCGAGGCCTGGACAGCAGGCTCCGAGCCCGAGGGCGGCGTGACAGTCCGTCGCCTCCTAGTGGCTGAGGGCGGAACAGCGGGCCCCAAGTCTGACGGCGACGTGACAGTACCCCCCTCTCCAGGAGGGGCCTCCGGACCCTCAAAACCCGGTTTGTCAGGGTGAAGGAGATGAAACCTCCTAATTAATGCCTTGGCATGGATGTTCCTTGCGGGGACCCAGGACCTCTCCTCCGGGCCGTAGCCCTTCCAGTGTATAAGATACTGTATGGAGTCTCTTACAAGGCGGGAGTCAAGGATACCCTGGACTTCATACTCCAAGGACCCTCCGACCGAAACAGGAGGAGGAGGGGACTGGACAGGGTGAATTGGGGAGCGATACAGTTTGAGGAGAGACTTGTGGAACACGTTAGGTAATTTAAATGACTGCGGAAGTTTCAAACGGAAGGCTACCGGATTAACCACTTCTATAATTTCATATGGGCCGATAAATCTGGGACCCAGTTTGGCAGACGGTACTTTCAGTTTGATGTTTTTAGTCGAAAGCCAAACCTTGTCCCCAACCCCCAAGTGTGGCCCCTTGGACCGTCGTTTGTTTGCAGCTGAAGCCTGTCTAACTTGAGCCCCTTTCAAATTCGTATTTACTTCAGACCATATTGTTTTCAAGCGATGTATGTTTTTCTCTACCCCAGGGAGCTCCGACATCCTAGCCGAGAACGACCCAAAGCGCGGATGCAATCCAAGGTTACAAAAAAAAGGGGTAGTTTTAATGGAGTCCTGGTAGCGATTATTTAAGGCAAACTCAGCCAATGGCAGGTGTTCTACCCAGTCGGACTGGTGTCCTGACACGTAACAACGGAGGTATTGCTCCAGAGCTTGATTAGCACGTTCGGTTTGCCCATTTGTTTCGGGGTGGTAGGCCGAGGAGAAGGATAACTCAACACCGATGCGTTTACAGAACGCCCTCCAGAATTTTGAGACGAACTGGGTACCTCTGTCGGACACAATATTTGACGGAACACCATGAAGACGTACAATGTGCACAAGGAACAATTTGCTCAAGGTTTCGGAGTTAGGCAAGCCAGACAGGGGAATAAAATGGCACTGTTTGCTGAACCTGTCTACCACCACCCAGATACATGTTTTCCCATCTGAGGTCGGCAGGTCTGTGATGAAGTCCATGGAGATGTGGGTCCATGGACTCTCAGGGGTGGGCAAGGACTGAAGCCAGCCAGCAGGGCGATTATGGGTGGATTTGGCGCGGGCACAGACTTCACATGCAGAAACATAGTTCTTACAGTCCTTGACCACCGTCGGCCACCAAAAGTTCCTAGTTACCAACCTGGTGGTATTGTTGAGCCCAGGATGACCTGCCAGAACAGAGTCATGTGACTCTTTAAGAACTTGAAGGCGAAAGGAATTCGGAACAAACAATTTTTTGGGGGGTGTAGTGTCAGGAGCTCGTTCTGGAGACCTACGGATCTCCTCCAGAAGGTCCAAGGAAACTGCCGACACGACGATCCCATTGGCTAATATGGGAACGGGTTCACAGTCTTCGGCTTGTGTGGGGCAAAAACTGCGAGAGAGGGCATCGGCCCTCACATTTTTCGTGCCAGGGCGAAAGGTGATTAAAAAATCGAACCTTGAAAAGAACAAGGCCCACCTGGCCTGCCTACAATTCAGTCTTTTAGCTGACTCCAGGTAGGTCAGGTTTTTGTGGTCTGTAATGACGGTGACCTTGTGTTTGGCGCCTTCGAGAAAGTGACGCCATTCCTCGAAGGCCCATTTGATTGCTAGTAATTCCCGATTCCCAATATCATAGTTCTTCTCTGTGGCAGAGAACTTTCGGGAAAAAAAAGCACATGGGCGCAGCTGAGTGAGGGCTGCAGTGCCTTGCGATAGCACTGCTCCCACTCCGACTTCGGAGGCATCCACCTCCACAATAAATGGGCGATCCAAGTCAGGTTGTACTAAAACCGGGTTGGCCCCAAAGCATTCTTTTAACGTAGAAAATGCTTGAATGGCCTCGGGATTCCAGTTGGTCACGTCCGCCCCCTTTCGGGTTAGATCCGTGAGTGGCTTGGCAATCTCAGAAAAACTCTTGATAAACTTACGGTAGTAATTGGCAAATCCCAAAAATCGCTGCAATGCTTTCAGCGATTTGGGTTGCACCCACTCCTTAATCCCTGAGAGCAAACGGTATGAAGGGGTGTTTTTTTAGCTTGGTTTGATTTACTGCTACAGAGATGCAATTATCCTGGCATTGCGAACTCCAGCGCACCACATCACCCAGGTGCCAGTCAATGACAGGGTTATGTTGACGTAGCCACGGCATTCCCAAAATGACTGCAGAAGATAGATTGTCCAACACAAAAAAGGAAATAAGCTCAGTATGTAGTGCTCCTACTGACATAGTTATCTTAGCAGTAACAAATTTAACCCCCTCCTGAATAATGGATGTGCCATTAATAGCCGTGGTTTTAATTGGAATATTAAGTTTTAGTAATGGTACACCCAGATCCCTAGCAGTCATAGAATCCATAAAATTGCCTTCAGACCCACTATCCACATACGCATTTAAACAGAGAGTTTTCTGACCAAATAAAACTGAGATAGGTAATAAAACTTTCGCCGCATCCGCGGGCAATACCTGAGCCTCTGGACAACCATAGCCAGAGTGGTTGCCCAGAGGGCGACGTCCCAGGAGCATGGATCTCTGACGTATAGCTCTCTCCCTGAAGATTCCAGACTGCAGCATGCTTGTGCAGGAGAATGAGAGTGATCTTCCAAGCAGTGCAGTGCAACAGGTGTTCAGGCCAACAATCAGCTCAGTCAGGAGAAAGAGAAAAAAAAAGTTCAGGGAAACTGCTTTTATATATGTTAGGAGTATACACAAAAAGCAGTTTTATTTTGTTTGGCCGGATATAATGTAACGTCCGTCTGCGGTTCTGGGCTGCAGCCAGACAACACCCCGAGAAACACTGATACCCTTTACCCCTATACAGGGATCTGGATATACAGCAGAGCCCAGGAGGCGCTGTCTGAATATGAACAGTGACCAGAGCAGGACGGTCGTCAGAGAGGAATAAAAACGGGACCAAAAGCGTAGTCGGGAATCAGAGTCTTAACCGAGCGGACAGCAGAAGTACAAGAAACGGCAGACAATAGCAGAGTCAAATTCAGGCCAAGGTCAGAGTCAAAAACCAGGAGGGCAGCAGAGGTACAGAATCGTTAGGCAGTAGCAGAGTCAGAATATCCAGGCCAAAGTCAAAAACCGGGAGAATAGCAGAAGTACAAAATCGTCAGGCAATAGAGGGGTCAGGAATCCAGGCCAAGGTCAGCGTCAGTAATCAGGAGAAATGCAAGGTACAAAAACGGCAGGCAACAGAGTAGTCAGAAGTTCAGGCTGAGGTCGGAGTTAACGATAGGCAATCACAAGCAACACGTAGGGGAACCAAGAATATATCCGGCAGCTTGCAAGCCCAGTCCCAAGGTATTTGAGGGATCAGGTCGTCCCTCACAGGCTCCTGGGCTGGTGATGTCATCAGGACCGCCCCCAGGAGCAGACCTGATGATGATGCACCAGCCCCATCATGACTGACAGAGGAGCGGAGTCTGCGTCCAGTAGACGCCTGCGCAGAAGCCCTTTCATTGTTGCCGCCGTCACTCGGGCGCGAGCCACGGCGCCTCCTAGTGGTTGAGGGCGGAACAGCAAGCCCCGAGATCGACGACGACATGTCAGTCCGGCGTCTCCTGGTGGCCGAGGCCTGGACAGCAGGCTCCGAGCCCGAGGGCGGCGTGACAGTCCGTCGCCTCCTAGTGGCTGAGGGCGGAACAGCGGGCCCCAAGTCTGACGGCGACGTGACAGAATGTGATCTACTTTGCTACCTGCCCGTGCTCTCTAATATATATAGGGTTGACCACTAGACAATTAAAAATTCGGGTGAGGGAACATGTGCTGGGGATACAAGCCGCTATGGAACATGAAGATGCTTCCACTCTTAAGACCTTACCCCGTCACTTCAAATTACATCATCACTGTAATGCCAGTGGTTTGAAGGTCAGGGGTATCGATGTATTGGAGGTAGGTATTCGGGGAGGTGGAATTTCTCGGCGTCTAGCCCAAAAGGAGGCACATTGGATTTGGAGGCTTAATACCGTCCACCCAAATGGTCTCAATGAGAACCTTAGCTTTGCTCCCTTTCTGTGACTGCTTCTGTTGTACATCTGTGTCATCTTTCATGACGAATGGTGTGGTTTTATTATGTTTTTAATTGTTTCATTCTTATTTTATTCTAGTTTTGCGTATTTCTGATGCTGCCAAATATATATGTCAAGTGGCTTGGTGGATTTCAACGGGATGCTGACCTACTACCTCCATAACCTTATCTTTCCCCCCCCCCCTCCTTGGTCGCTTTCCCCTCCCTTTCCCTTTTCTTCATTTTTATTATTTTGTTTATGTCTTTATTTCTGTGTTGTTTTCATTTTTGTCTCATTTTTATTGCATTTTTGTAATTATTTTATTTATCATTCTTTGGTTTTTTGTTTTTCTTGCATTTTTTGTATTTTTATTATTTTTTGTATGCTTTGTATTTTTTGTTTTTTGTATATATCATCTATTATATTTATATATGATTATTGTATGTTATACTAGCATGAAGTATTACTGCGTATTGTCAGGGATATATTATTCTATGTTTATTATTTATGTATTATATGATTTTTTTGTATCCTCTGATAAACTTGCATTTTGTAGTTGTATACGTAATGACTCATGCTTATATTTAATGATTTAATTATTCATTGATGGTATCCCTTCCTTCCCCGGTCCTTCCTTCCGTCTCCCTTCCCCCCCCTCTCCGTCCTACATAAACTGTTGCTATTATTGCCTCCACTTCCGGTTTTTGCCGGTATTTATTTGGCCCTGTTCTACTCATATGTCATGCACCCTGATGAAGGACTGACCCTCCGAAACGCGCATCGGGGTGGGTGTACAGACTGTTAGCCGCTGGTGAGTGTCCTTTGCCACATTTTTCACATTTTTGCACTGCGCCCTCTGTGGTCATATGATGTCTTTATGCTGTGTGTATAAGTGTGGACACTCTATATACCCATGATTTTGAGCCCTTTTTTGAGCGCACTATCCTTTTACATTAATTTGGTAAACCAGTTTGGCTCTCCAGCTCTGTCCCCCTTGCTGTTTAGCCCATTTGTCTTGGATTTGACACTAATTGTCCCAACATCCTCTTTTATGGATCTGTATTTGATTCTTTAATGTATTATTGTCAATAAATTTATATTTTTTATCACATTGTGTGTGGATCTATTCGTCGCCTCTTTGGAGCTCCTTGCTCACGGTTTGTTTCCCTCATTTAGAATGGTAGTAGGCTCGGTCACAATAAGAGAATCCGCAAAGAAACTCCTAGAAAGGGCGTCTGCCTTAACATTCTTAGTGCCCGGAAGAAAAAAGACCACAAAATTAAAATGTGTGAAAAACACGGCCCACCTAGCCTGTCTAGGATTCAAGCGTTTGGCTGATTCAAGATAAATCAAATTCTTGTGGTCGGTGAGGACCACAATTTGATGTCTAGCTCCCTCCAACCAATGTCTCCACTCTTCAAATGCCCATTTCATGGCCAACAATTCCCGATTCCCCACATCATAGTTATGTTCAGATGGGGAGAATTTTTGAGAAAAGAAGGCACAGGGATTCATTTTAGAAGTCACCGGATCTTTTTGGGACAAAACGGCTCCTGCACCAATCTCAGAAGCATCTACCTCTACCTGAAATGGGAGGGAGACATCAGGTTGCTGTAGAACTGGAGCAGAAGTGAATATTAAGCTCCTGAAATGCCGAGACTGCCTCTGGAGACCAATTCACCACATCAGCGCCCTTTTTGGTCAGATCAGTCAGTGGTTTGACAATACCACAAAAATGACTTATAAATTTACGGTAGAAATTAGCAAAACCCAAAAACTTCTGGAGAGCCTTCAAAGAAGTGGGCTGAATCCAATCATAAATGGCCTGTACCTTGGCCGGGTCCATTTCAATAGCCGACGGGGACAAAATGAATCCCAAAAATGAAATCCTGTGTACACCAAAGAGGCACTTTGATCCCTTAACATACAGGGAATTTTCCCTCAAAATCCAGAACACAGTCTGGACATGTTCCACATGAGAATCCCAGTCACTGGAAAAGATCAAAATATCATCCAGATAAATGATCAAAAACTTATCCACAAAGTCCCAGAAAATATCGTTCATAAAAGATTGGAAGACAGAAGTGGCATTAGTGAGCCCAAAAGGCATCACCACATAGTCAAAATGTCCCTCCGGAGTATTAAACGCCATCTTCCATTCATCCCCGTGCTTAATGCGAATAAGATTATACGCCCCACTGAGGTCAAGGTTGGTAAACAGAATAAAACAGAATTCAGGGGTAACGGGTACTGATATTTACAGTGATTTTGTTAAGGTAACGATAGTCAATACAAGGCCTTAATGAACCATCTTTCTTGGCCACAAAAAAAAAACAGCACCTAAAGGTGAAGAGTAGAGTTGAGCGAAACAGGTCAGTCAGATTCAAAAATCTCCGACTTTCCCCAAAGTCGGGTTTCGCCGATCAAAACCCGACCCTAGCGTGAGGTAGGCCATGAGGTCGCCGATCAGAGCGCCAAAGTCGCGTTTCAAATGATGCTTCCAGCGCCTTTTTTCAGCCAATGATGGAGGACGCACACTGTGGGCAACGCGACATGTGCAGCGGCCACCACCATTTTAGGCCTCTTTCACACATCAGGTTTTCGGCGTCAGGCGCGATCCGGCGCTTTTGACTAAAACCGGATCCGGCGAAATGCAATGCCGGATCCGGTTTCCCCCCCATTGACTTGAATTAGAGCCGGATCGAGCCGGATGGCCATGCGTTTCATCCGATTTTCGCCGGATCCGACAATGTGACGCGATCCGGCGTCTGGAAAAAACGGCTACTGTAACGTTTTTTGTCTCCGGCGAAAAAGCCGGACCCGCCGGATCCGGCGTGTCCGGCTTTTTCATACAATGAAAGCCTATGAGCGCCGCAATGTGCCTGATCCGGCGACAGCCGGATCCGGCGGCCGGATCCGGTTTCTTTGGTCTGAGCATGCTCAGTAGCTCTGCCCACAAGACATATATAAAAGCAAGACAGTGGGACCCTCAGCCACACCCAACATGCCACCCAAGCCAAGAACCAGGAGCAGGAGAAGGCAGCATACATCTGCAGCAGCAGCACCATCAGCACCACCCCAAATGGAGCAGCATGCTGAACAACGGGAGGGGAGTCCAGCAGCAGATGAGAGACTGTAATTATCAAATCCCCCATTCCTCCAAACTAGGGCTATGGAATATCAAGATATTCATTGGCCCTTTGTTTCTCTTTATTCAACAGCCGCCCAATAGATGCAGCAGCAGCAGCAGCAGCAGCAATGGCAGCAGCAGAAACACCACCCACAGCCATGGAGTCTGGCCATGAGGAAGACAGCACATCTTCTTCTGGGAGCCCTCCCTCTCATCGTCAGCGTTTGACGGTAAGTTTTTATTTCCAAAATCCATCATCTCTGTAATATATGTCTATTCATTGCCTTTTATTTCAAAACAGGAATCACAAGATGAAGAGGAGCTCCCAGAAGAAGAAGGAAGGGGTGGACAGACACTTGGAGTGGGCTCACAATTGGTAAGTTTTTTGCATCAAACGCAGAAACACAACATCACACTACACACAACACATAGAAAACAATGTTCTGCAGACCACACACAGCAAACAAATGCCTACATCCAAAGACATAACATTTTTTGTTTTCTTCTCTAGTCTTCCCAATCTGGTGCTCGGCCAAGAGGTCCTCGCAGTGCCTCCCAGGGTCGTCGGCGACAGCAACGTGGCGGTCACCAGCGTGTAAGTATAAATATTTTTGCTTTGTTTTTTTGCACTTTTTATTTCATTTCTTTTGTGGAGGCTAATTATGTTATTTTTGTCTTTTTCTTTAACAGCCTTCACAGCGTGCTCCCGACTCTGACGGTGAGGATGGAGGGATGGATGTGGACCGCCTCATCGATCTCGTCAGAGAAAGGGAGCCGCTCTGGAATATGGCTGACCACCGCCACGCTGACCTGATCGTTACCCGACGACTCTGGGAGGAAATCTGTTCGCTCCTTGTGGACCGCTGGGAGGACCTCGAAGCTCGGGCCCAGATTAAAGAGCGTAAGTATATACAGTACCGGTTGCTTGATTTAAACCAGTGTTTCCCGAACTCCAGTCCTCGTGGACCCCACGGATCATGTGTTCAGGATTTCTATTTACTTTGGAAATCCTGAAAACATGACCCCTGGGGACCATGAGGACTGGAGTTTGGGAAACACTGATGTTGTATACTAACCACTTTGTCCTTTCTCGTTTCAGGGGAGAGAATTGTGAAGTGGTGGCGGTCTGTGAGGGATCGTTTCAAGAAGGAGTTCAATAAAGAGATGCGGACCCCGAGTGGATCTGGAGGACGCAGGAGCAAGTACAAGTACGCACGAGCCCTGTCGTTCCTCCGGGAGACAATGCTCACCAGAAGGTAAATATTACACACCACATGTGACAAAAAAATGTTTAGATGTAACTTTTTTTTTTCAGCCAGGGCCATACCATGTCACTATTTTAATTGTTTTTTTTTCTCTTTATTCCACAGCACGGTGAGCAGCACTCGGGAGCCTGCACGATTGGACCCTTCTGAGGCGATCCCTGAGGAGACCGGCACCGAGGGACACTTCGACCGCCCCGGTACATCTGCACCTTCCCAGCCTTCCCACACATTCGACCCATCTGTCCCATCCACCAGCACAGGAGCATCGTGGCCGCCTACATTACATGAAGCTGCTGGTGAGGAGATCGCTTTCCCTTTACCCCACCCTTCTGCCCCTGCCACCTCTTGTACACCTGCGGGTACTGGCGGCAGCGGCAGAGGGGTCAGGAAAAGAGTTATGCGCCAGAGTTCTTGCATCTGAATGCATCTTTCCAGAACTGTCTAAAAGTCTTGTCAGAGCAAATCTCCGCAGGCTTTCAGCAGATCAACTCCAGCATTCTGGAGGTGAAGACACTTCTGCAAACCATGCATTCAGAAGCAAGATCTTCGCCAAACCACACCTTTTTCAGGTCTGTTGTGGAGCGCATGGCAACACTATCTCCTACCCAGCAGATGCATGTAATGCATTCGTGCCACGGTGCTCTACAGCAGGTTACCTCCCAACCTCCACCTCCCACCACTGTAGTTCCTCCACCTGCACCCCCTCCAGCCACTTTCCATCCTCCCCCTCCTATTACATCTGCACCCCCTCCAGCCACTTTCCATCCTCCCCCTCCTATTACATCTGCACCCCCTCCAGCCACTTTCCGTCCTCCCCCTCCTGTTACATACCAGCAACCTCCCCAGTACCAGCAACCTCCCCAGTACCAGCAACCTCCCCAGTACCAGACATCTCCCCACTTCCAGCAACCTGCCCCGTATCAAACTCCTTCCCCGTACCAAACTCCTTCCCCGTACCAAACTCCTTCCCCATACAACTTTCCATCAACATCATCTGCTCCTACAGTCCCTGCCCAACCCTCCACTCCACCGCCCACCACCTCTTCTGCCTCCCACATGTCCACCCATTCTGTAGCTTTTTCCACACCATCACCTCTAACTGTTCCTTCCCCACCACGATCCCAATCCTCTCTCCACACTCCCAGTGTTGAAGTGTCCCGCAGCCCCTCCAGCAGTATTTCCACCCCACACTACACAGATTTATGATGTGTTTTGTAATAAAAATGCCCAGTTTTTTTTCAAACCTTTATTAAAAAAGTTTTTTTAACTTTAAAAACAGTTTACAAACAAAAAAATATTTTAAATAAAAGTTAAATTATTGTTTACACTGGTTGTCTGTCATTTCTTTCTGCGGCGAAATATGTTTAAAAAAAAGGTTAAATAAAGGGTATTTAAAAGGTAAAAAGGTATTCAAAACCAGGTATATAACTGTGGGTAAATTTTAGCTTTTTGCCACAGTTGTGTTCCTGGTTGTGTTTGAAGCAAAGTATTTCACCTAAAAAGTTGTGTTTATTGTTGGTGATTTCATAACAATGTACACAACTTTTGTTAAAAGGTGAAATACTTTGCATAAAACACAACCAGGTACACACCTGTGGCCTAAAGCTAAAAATAGAGACCATGACAAGATAGCCAACTTTGGTTGGCAAAGGTATATACTGTTGGTACAAAAGGTACACAAGTTTGGTTAGGGCACAAATCTTTCACACTCTGTCATCCTGCCAGTGTACTCTGCCTTGAGGTGACATAAAGTATAGTGCAAAATTGTCCCTCATTACTGAAACCGTCACAGAACTTCTAGTGGTAATGTCATGGTAATCTTGCAAGGTGGTTTCTTCAGAGGTGTCCTCAATGGAAATGGGTTCCTTGCAGATAACAAAATTGTGGAGTACCACGCAAGCTTTGATCACCTCGTCAACAGTTTCTGTCTTGAGGTTGATCGCAGTCAATAGGACCCGCCATTTGGCTGTCAGAATACCAAAGGTACATTCAACCATTCTTCTTGCTCTTGTGAGGCGGTAATTAAAAATGCGTTTTGGTCTTGTCAATCCTCTGCTAGAGTACGGTTTCAAAAGGTGTTCTGACAGCTGGAAGGCTTCATCCCCTACACAGACAAATGGCATAGGTGGACCAGATGTTTGCGGCAGCGGTCTAGGTGGTGGGAACTGGAAGGTGTTTCCATACAGTTTACGCCCCATGGCAGACAGTTTGAAAACTTGAGAGTCATTGGAGCGGCCATAGGCCCCAATATCCACAGCAATAAATTTGTATTCCGCGTCAGCGATGGCCATGAGGACAATTGAAAAATATTTCTTGTAATTGAAATATTCCGATCCCGATCCGGCTGGCTTTACAATGCGGATATGTTTCCCGTCCACAGCGCCCAAGCAGTTGGGAAACTGACATATCTGTTGAAACTTGTCAGCAATTTCAATCCACCTCTCTGTTGTGGGCTCTGGTAAAAACTCTTCAGCTAAGGAGTCCCACAGTGCACGGCATGTGTACTTCACTATTCCTGATATGGTGGAAATCCCGAGTCTGTACTGGAAATGCAGTGACGAAAGGGATTCTCCAGTTGCAAGAAATCTGTGGGGAATTAAAAAACAATCAATTAGTTTAAAATCACAGCATTACATACCAAAACTGACCTATAACACTTGGAGATACAAACTACCACCAACAAGATTGCAGTGAAAGTGTGCTCTGATGCGATCACATCCAATAAATGTGGCTTACCTTAACCCCTTACCTACAATTGACGTAATATTCCGTCCATGTGACCATGGACCTAATTACCATGGACGGAATATTACGTCATCGCGATCAGCGGCGCCCACGTGGTGAGCGCCGCTGATCGCGGCCGAGTGTCAGCTAATTATCATAGCTGACACCCGGCACAATGTGTCAGGGGCGGTCACGGACCGCCCCCGACACGTTAACCCCTTGCACACCGCGATAAAACGCGATCGCGGTGTACCGGGGGTTAAAGGGAAGCATCGGCAGGGAGGGGGCTCCCTCCGTGCTTCCCTGAGCCCCCCACGGCAGCGCAATGTGCACCGCTGCTGCGGGGGGCTCCTTTCCTCCAGGCCCCCGAATCCAAGATGGCGACGGGGGCCTTCGGGGGCCTGAGGAAGCTGGCTTCCTCAGTGCCTGCAAAGCGCAGGCATGAGGAAGCCTTCAGCAGTGCCTGTGTCAGATCGCTGATCTGTCACAGTGATCTGTGATGTGACAGATCAGCGATCTGTCACAGGACAGTGATGTCCCACCTGGGACAAGGTAATAAAGTAAAAAAAAAAAAAAAAAAAGTGTTAAAAATAATTAAAAAAAAATCGCTAAATAAATTAGTAAAAAAAAAAAAAAATATTCCCCAATAAATCCATTTTTTCAAAATAAAAAAAACCAAAAACAATAAAAGTACACATATTTGGTATCGCCGCGTCCGTAATGACCTGCCCTATAAAACTGTCCCATTAGTTAACCCCTTTAGCGAACCCCTTAAAAAATAAAAATAAAAAACGAAGCAAAAAATAATGATTTATTATCATACCACCGAACAAAAAGTGCAATAACGCGCGATCAAAAAGACGCATATAAATATGCATGGTACCGCTGAAAACGTCATCTTGTCCCACAAAAAACGAGCTGCCATATAGCATCATCCGCAAAAAAATAAAAAAGTTATAGCTCGCAGAATAAAGCGATACAAAAATAATTATTTTTTATATAAAATTGTTTTCATTGCAAAAAACCGACAAAACATAAAAAAACGACCTAAATGAGGTATCGCTGTAACCGTACTGACCCGAAGAATAAAAACGCGTTATCAATTTTACCGCACGTGGAACGGTGTAAACGCACCCCCCCAAAAGAAATTCATGAAACGCTGGTTTTTGTTCATTCTGCGCCCCAAAAATCGGAATAAAAAGCGATCAAAAAATGTCACGTGTCCGAAAATGGTACCAATAAAAATGTCAACTCGTCCCGCAAAAAATAAGACCTCACATGACTCGGTGGGTCAAAATACGGAAAAATTATAGCTCACAATATGTGGTGATGCAAAAACTATTTTTACAATAAAAAGCGTCTTTTAGCGTGCGACAGCCGCCAAACATAAAAACCGCCATAAATCGTAAATCAAACCCCCCGTTATCACCCCCTTAGTTAGGGAAAAATAATAAAACTAAAAGAAAATGTATTTATTTCCATTTTTCCGCTAGGGTTAGGGTTAGGGTAGGGTTAGGGTTAGGGCTAGGGTTAGGGTTAGGGCTAGGGTTAGGGCTAGGGTTAGGGTTAGGGCTAGGGTTAGGGCTAGGGCTCAGATTAGGGTTAGGGGTGTGTTGAGGTTAGGGTTGGAGTTAGAATTGGGGGTTTCCACTGTTTGGGCACATCCGGTGCTCTCCAAAGGCAACATGGCGTCTGATCTCAATTCCAGCCAATTCTGCGTTGAAAAAGTCAAATGGTGCTCCTTCCCTTCCAAGCTCTGCCATGTGCCCAAAGAGTATTTTACCCCCACATGTAGGGTATCAGCCTACTCAGGACAAATTACAAAACAACTTTTGGGGTCCAATTTCTCCTGTTACCCTTAGGAAAATAAAAAATTGGGGGCAAAAATATAATTTTGCGGAAAAAAATGTTTTTTTTATTTTCACGCCCAGGCGTTATAAACTTCTGTGAAGCACTTGGGGGTTCAAAGTGCTCTCCACACATCTAGATAAGCTCCGTGGGGGGTCTAGTTTCCAAAATGGGGTCACTTGTGGGGGGTTACCACTGTTTAGGTACATCAGGGGCTCTCCAAATGCACATGACACCCGCAGACCAATCCATCAAAGTCTGCATTCCAAAACGTCACTACTTCCCTTCCGAGCCCTGACGTGTGCCCATACAGTAGTTTTCTCCCACATATGAGGTATCAGCGTACTCAGGACAAATTGGACAACAACTTTTGTGGTCCAATTTTTCCTGTTACCCTTGGGAAAATAAAAAAATGGGGACTAAAAGATCATGTTTGTGGAAAAAATACGATTTTTTTATTTTCACGCCCGGACGTTATAAACTTCAGTGAAGCACTGGGGGGTTCAAAGTGCTCACCACACATCTAGATAAGTTCCTTGGGGGGTCTAGTTTCCAAAATGGTGTCATTTGTGGGGGGTTTCTACTGTTTTGGTACATCAGGGGCTTTCCTAACGCGACATGGTGTCCGATCTCAATTCCAGCCAAAAACGTCAAATGGCGCTGCTTCCCTTCCGAGCTCTGCCATGCGCCCAAATAGTGGTTTACACCCACATGTGGGGTATCAGCGTACTCAGGATAAATTGCACAATATCTTTTCAGGTCCTGTTTCTTTTGGAAAAATAAGAATTGAGGGTGAAAAGATCATTTTTGTGGAAAAAATATGATTTTTTAATTGTACTGCTGTACGTTATAAATTTCTGTGAAGCCCTTGGGGGTTCAAAGTTCTCACCACACATCTAGATAAGTTCCTTGGGGGGTCTAGATTCCAAAATGGTGTCATTTGTGGGCGGTTTCCACTGTTTTGGTACATCAGGGGTTTTCCAATCGCGACATGGTGTCCGATCTCAATTCTAGCCAAAAACGTCAAATGGCGCTGCTTCCCTTCCGAGCTCTGCTATGCGCCCAAATAGTCATTTACACCCACATATGGGGTATCAGCATACTCAGGACAAATTGCACAATAACTTTTAGGGTCCTGTTACCCTTGGAAAAATAAAAATTTGGGGTGAAAAGATCATTTTTGTGGAAAAAATATGATTTTTTAATTGTACCGCTGTACGTTATAAACTTCTGTGAAGCCCTTGTGGGTTCAAAGTTCTCACCACATATCTAGATAAGTTCCTTGGGGGGTCTAGTTTCCAAAATGGGGTCACTTGGGGGGTTTCCACTGTTTAGGTACATCAGGGGCTCTCCAAACGCGACATGGCGTCCGATCTGAATTCCAGCCAATTTTGCATTGAAAAAGTCAAACAGCGCTCCTTCCCTACTGAGGTCTGCCATGCGCCGAAACAGTGGTTCCCCCCCACATATCAGGTATCAGCGTACTCAGGACAAATTGCACAATAACTTTTGCAGTCCAATTTCTCCTGTTACCCTTGGTAAAATAAAGAAAATTGAACCTGAAGTATTTTTTTTGTGAAAAAAAGTTAAATGTTCATTTTTTTTTAATATTCAAAAAATTCCTGTGACGCACCTAAAGGGTTAATAAACTTCTTGAATGTGGTTTTAAGCACCTTAAGGGGTGCAGTTTTTAGAATGGTGTCACTTTTGGGTATTTTCTATCATATAGACCCCTCAAAGTGGCTTCAAATGTGAAGTGGTCCCTAAAAATAAAATGGTGTTGCAAAAATGAGAAATCGCTGGTCAATTTTTAACCCTTATAACTTCCTAACAAAAAAAAATTTTGGTTCCAAAATTGTGCTGATGTAAAGAAAACATGTGGGAAATGTTATGTATTAAGTTTTTTGTGTGCCATATCGCTGTGATTTAAGGGCATAAAAATTCAAAGTTGGAAAATTGCGAAATTTTCAAAATTTTCGCCAAATTTCCATTTTTTTCACAAATAAACGCAAGTTATTTGAATGCAATTTTACCACTACCATGAATTACAATATGTCACAAGAAAACAATGTCAGAATCACCAGGATCCATGAAAGAGTTCCAGAGTTATGACCTCATAAAGGTACAGTGGTCAGAATTGTAAAAATTGGCCCAGGAGTTAACGTGCAAACCACCCTTGGTAGTGAAGGGGTTAAAGTCACCATCAGACGCTCTGCGGGTGAAACAGAGAAGCGGCAATAGGTGTCTGCTTTTCTTATGAGGTGTGCAATGCGCTCCACCAAGTAATCAAAATTCTCCATTTTCATCCGAACATATCCAAAAAATTTATCCGGGTTTCGTCGAAGGTCCATGCAGAGGGTAGAATAGACCCCACGCGTCATTCTCTTGGCTGTGATGGGGTGGATCCACAAACGTCGTCTACGATGCCTGATGCGCTGCTGTCTCGCTCTCTCCTTCTCCAGAACAATCACCCTCAAACGATTCGCCTCCGCTATAAAATCCGCCAAATTCTTCAAAATATTTCCAATCACAACATCCATCTTCGCCAGTAACTTGCTCTTCTCTCCAACCTGCACTTTCTCCTCGACAACCTGTCAAAGAAGGGCTGTAGGAACACTCTATATATAGTTTTCCAGTAGCCAATCCCGTTCGGAAGGCCACAAGGGTCAATTTTAAAAACCGGATCCGGTGTAATCCGTCGAAAAACGGATAGAAAAACGGATGAACCGGATGAGACGGATCCGGTTTTGTCTGTCAAGAACAAGACGGATCCGGCAGAAAACCGGATCCGTCACATCCGGTTTTACTAAACATTTGCCGGATCCGGCGTTCCGGCACGACGCCGGATCGCGCCTGACGCCGAAAACCTGATGTGTGAAAGTAGCCTTAGAGAAGGGCATTGAAGTGATTGGCTGGCTTTGTGTGGCGTCACAGTGGGTATAAAAGGCCGTGACCACTGACCGCCATCTTCCTTCTGCCGATCTTACAATAGGGAGAGGTGCTGCTGCTGCTGATTCTGAACAGGGAGAGCGTTAGGCAGGGTAAAAGAAAAAAAAATTGCTTCTGCTGATAGCGCTTTTCACTGTACAGTTAGTGTGCAGTGACAGGGGAGGATTTTTGTTGTGTGCAGCAGCGCTGGTGGTGATTAGGCTGCCTTTTAAGGCTACCTGCTAGCTGCATTGCTGTGTGCACAATGCTGTTCAAACTGCTTTTTTCAAAGCACTCCAAATTTTATTATTTTGTCCTGGTGAATTACTGAGCGTTCATTTTTTCACACACTATCTAGCGGTGTATGCTCCTCACACACTACCGTGCACCACCTGGTATCACGGACAAATAGAAGCTATCTGGGTGTGACTCTGGAAGAAAAAGCAGAGGAAATGTCCGTTTTCCCAGACCTACACCTTAGAGTTGTGTCCGTTTTTCAAACAGTTTCGCATATCTGCTGTTTGATTACAGTCAAAACTAGACAGAGACAGCGTGTCAGTCCGTATACAAATACACGGAGCTTGACAATTTTCCATACAGACACCGTCTAGCGGTGTACGCTCCTCGTACACTACCGTGTACCGGCTGGTATCACGGACAAATAGAAGCTATCTGGGTGTGACTCTGGAAGAAAAAGCCGAGGAGTTTGTCCGTTTTTCCAGTCATACACCTTAGAGTCGTGTCCATTTTTCAAACAGTTTCGTATATCTGCTGTTTGTTACGGTCAAAACTAGACAGAGACAGCGTGTGTCAGTCCGTATACAAATACACGGAGCTTGACAATTTTACATACACACACCTTACAGCAGTGTACGCTCCTCACACACTACTGTGTACCGCCTTCTAGCATGGCCAAATAGAAGCTACCTGTGTGTGACTCTGGAAAAAAAAGCAGAGGAGCTTTTCCGTTTTTCCAGACCTACACCTTAGAGTCGTGTCCGTTTTTCAAACAGTTTCGTATATCTGCTGTTTGTTACAGTCAAAACTAGACAGAGACTGCGTGTGTCAGTCCGTATACAAATACATGGAGCTTGACAATTTTACATACACACACCGTACAGCGGTGTACGCTCCTCACACACTACCGTGTACTGCCTTCTAGCACGGACAAATAGAAGCTACCTGTGTGTGACTCTGGAAAAAAAAGCCGAGGAGTTTTTCCGTTTTTCCAGACCTACACCTTAGAGTCGTGTCCGTTTTTCAAACAGTTTCGTATATCTTAAATGAAAAATTTATATAAAAACCAGTGGTGCTGCGTAGGGGTATAACAGCTGCAAATTGACAGACAATACCACCTTTTTGTCTGAATAATAAAACAATTAAAGATGTAAAAGTATTTGCGCTAGTGATACCCACAAGAATAATGTTTCTCACTCATAAAAACCGGCTAGTAGTCATTTGCCAAATGTGAATAGTGTCTCTCCCTAAGGATTGTAGAGTTATTGACATACAACCAA
The DNA here is from genome assembly GCF_039654945.1 of Dendrobates tinctorius. NCBI lineage: Eukaryota > Metazoa > Chordata > Amphibia > Anura > Dendrobatidae > Dendrobates > Dendrobates tinctorius. Next base: position 7,188,933 of record NW_027361735.1, on the reverse strand, counting down.
ATAAAATAATATTACTGACCTCCCATATTGTCTGAGAGGGTATAATAGAAAAAATGCGCTAGTCATGCAAATAAACAAATAGATTAAATAAAATTACTAACTACAAGGAAGTAAGTAATTGTCTATAAAATATAACCGCTCTCTCTCATGGAGGTATGTATAATTAAGCACACATGAATATACTTCTCACTAAAAAGCAGAGAGAGTGATACTAACCGTCCAAGTGACTGTTCATACTATGCGCGGTATCATCGATCTTGGATTTCGCACATGTAGACTTTTCTTCCTGATTCACTTTCATATAGTCCAATGCTGGCGTGTTACTCAATACCGAAAGTAGCGTGGATGAAAAAAAGCATGGATGAAAAAAAGTCACGGGCAAAATTGGGTAAATTCCAGGAGATCACCTCTGATGTTGTCCAAGTGATAGCGGGCGATGCTCCGGCCAGTAGCAATCGCCCTGTTCACCCGCTGGTATGCCGCCCGTTATTGGAGGGGCAAGCAGCAGGAGACGCGGTTGGAGCCGGCAAGGTACAGGACCTTGCGTGACATCACAGTCACGTGTTGAGACACGTGATTGGCTTGGAAAAGATTGACAGGACTAACAACCAATCCTACGCGTTTCGGAGGCTTACTGCTTCCTTCTTCCCTGTCTCAACACGTGACTGTGACATCACGCAAGGTCCTGTACCTTGCCGGCTCCAACCACTTGGACAACATCATTTTTTCTATTATACCCTCTCAGACAATATGGGAGGTCAGTAATATTATTTTATTTGGTTGTATGTCAATAGCTCTACAATCCTTAGGGAGAGACACTATTCACATTTGGCAAATGACTACTAGCCGGTTTTTATGAGTGAGAAAAATCATTCTTGTGGGTATCACTAGCGCAAATACTTTTACATCTTTAATAGTTTCGTATATCTGCTGTTTGTTACAGTCTAAACTAGACAGAGACAGCGTGTGTCAGTCCGTATACAAATACACGGAGCTTGACAATTTTCCTTACACACATCGTATAGAGCTGTCCGATTCTCCAGCAGTATTGTATATCTGCCGTTCGCATTACAGTCACTTTTATACCTAGTCAGCGTGTGTGTGTGACACTCCGTAAATACATATACGGAGATTGTTAGTTGCACAAAAATTGTATACAGCTGTACACTTCTGATACAGTTCCGCAAATCTGCTTGTCAGATTACGGTTGAATACATACTGTGAGAGCGTCTGTGACTAACAAAATATATACGTTGATTTAATTTGTTTAATACACCTTACGCAGCTGGATGCTCCTCATGCAGTACCATCTCTCTGCTGGTATTTTTGGTACATTTTCCCAAACATGAGGAAGTCTTGTGGAAGAGGCCGCGGACGTGGACAGGGGGGCGCAGCTGGTACTGATGGTGGTGGTGTATCGGCTGGTTCTGGCAAAAGCACAATAGCAGCTAAGGCAGGAGGTGTTGAGCCTGCATCATCCTCTGGCCCAAGAAGGCCTGTAAGGTTGCCTTTTCTTGGAGTAGGAAAACCGCTTTTAAAGCCGGAGCATCAGGAACAGGTTTTGGCGTACATTGCCGAAACAGCCACCAGCTCTATTGCCTCCTCTTCTGAACGGTCGAAACCTGCAAGCACGGAGTCGTCAGTGCAGGGTTCAGGTCAGGAAAAACACCTTTCCTTGTGTCCTTCACCCCCACCAAAAGTGAAGGATGCGGCAGCCCACACTTCAGATTACTCCATGGAGCTCTTTTCACATACCATGCCTGGGTTATCCATTCAAATCCTGAATTCCCCAGTCCAAGATGAATCTGACATGGAGTGCACTGATGCACAGCCACTGCTAGATGATTCTGCTGGTACATTGACCCACAGCACTACATTTCCCTCGCCGTCTACTGAGCCAGAATCTGCCCCTGATGAAACTCAGGTGTCCCTTCCCGCATACTATACCACCTTACACGGTGACACAGAGTAAGGTTCAGATGAAATTGAAGAGGAGGTGATGGATGACCCAGTTGTTGGCCCGGATTGGCATCCATTGGGGGAATTGGGTGCCGCTGGCAATAGCTCAGATGAGGAGAAGGATCCGCAGCAGGCATCGACATCGCAGCAGCGGTTATCTGGCAGGCCCGTAGTTGTCCAAAAACGTGGAACAAAAACCAAAAGAGGTGCAGGACAGCTTGGCCACATGGTCAAATTAGCACAGCGTGAAAGCATTGAAAATTTATATCATAGTAGGAAGAGTGCAGTGTGGCACTTCTTTGTCCAAAATCCTACTGATGAGGCAAAGGTTATCTGTAAGAAGTGCGGAAGGACCTTTAGCCGAGGGAAAAATCTCAGAAATTTGAATACCAGTTGCATGCTTAGACATTTAACCACCATGCACTTGCAAGCGTGGACAGACTACAAAACCTCAGGTACCACATGTGCACCTGCTCCGACTGAAGGTAGCCAGCAACGCTCCATCGCTTCCCCCACTGTAAGACCACCGCCACCGGTAAGCACACCACCAGCAATAAATGTGGAGGTGTCGTCGCAAGGCCAAAGCACTCAGGGAATCACAATGGTTTTGCAACGAAACACTGAATCTAAGCCATCACCACCAATAACATCACCATCACCAACCCGCTCTCACTCCATCCGGTCCACCGCTACTTCCCCCATATGCAGCTCTCCAGTCCAGCTCACCCTACCAGACACTCTGAGCAGGACAAGAAAGTACTCATCCTCTCATCCGCGTACACTGGCTTTGAATGCCTACATTGCCAAACTGATCTCATTAGAGATGATGCCCTTACGTTTGGTTGAAAGCGAAACTTTCCGAGAGCTTATGGCCTATGCTGTCCCACGCTATGACCTACCCAGTCGGCACTTCGTTTCTTGAAAAGCCATCCCTGCCCTCCACCTGCATGTGAAAGACCGCATTGTCCATGCACTCAAACAATCAGTGAGTGGAAAGGTACACCTCACAACAGATGCATGGTCCATCACTGCGCCGTGGGTTAATGTGGTGGATGCAGGCTCCACAGGGGACAGCAGTGGTGGAACAGTGCTGCCTAGCCCACGGTATAGGAAACAGTTGGCTGTAGGCGTTCGACCCTCCTCCTCCTCCTCGAGAGGCAAAAGCTCATCGACAGAGTGCAGTCGCACAAGCACTCCATCCGCAGCTGACAGTGTTGCACACGAGGTGTCCTACTATCGAACAGCTAGTGGTAAGTGGCAGCAGGCTGTTTTAAAGATGATGTCTTTGGGCAACAACAGAAACACCACGGAGGTACTGGCTGACTACCTGCAGCGACAAACTGAGTCATGGCTGGGCAGTCTACATCTTGAGCCAGGCAAGGTAGTCAGTGATAACGGATGGAATTTTGTGGCAGCCCTAGCCCTTCCAAAACTCACACACATACCTTGCCTGGCTCACACTTTGAACCTGGTGGTGCAGTGCTTCCTAAATAATTATCCAGAGTTAACAGCCCTGCTCCATAAGATGCAAAGACTGTGCTCGCACATCAGTCGCTCGCCCATACACTTCAGTCGTATGCAGAAGCTGCAGCGATTGCTCCACCTCCCCAAGCACCGCCTAATCATATACGTTGCAACAAGGTGGAACTCCACCCTGCACATGGTTGAGAGGCTGTGCAAACAGAGGCAGGCTGTAATGCATTTGTGGGAGGATACACGGGCAGGCAGTTTGAGGGCAGACTTGGAGTTGTCGGGTGTGCAGTGGTCAAAGCTGAAAGACTTCTGTAAAGTCCTTCAGTGTTTTGAGGAACGCACATGGCTGGTAAGTGCAGACGACACCATCATAAGCATGAGCATACCACTTATGCATCTGCTCATGCAAACTTTGACGCACATTAAGGATCAGGCGTCTGCAGCGGAGGAGGAACAGGAGGAGGAGGAGGAAAGCCTTGATGACAGTCAGCCATTGTCTAGTCAGGGAACTGTCCTGGACGAGGTGGAGGAAGAAGAGGAAGAGGAGGAGGGGGATGATTATTTTGGGGGGGAGGATGCTTGTCAGGAGGAAAGAGAAAATGTTGGCGTGCCAAGGTCAGGTACAGAGTTTGTGCTTTACAGGAGGGATGTGGATTTGCCAGAAAGTACTCCTCCACCCACCACTGCCAGTGCATCATTGACACCTGGAACATTGGTCCACATGTGTGATTATGCCTTGCAGATCCTAAAAAGGAACCCCCGCATTGCCAAAATGATGAAGGATGACGACTACTGGCTGGCCAGCATCCTCGATCCATGCTATAAAGGCAAATTAGACAACATCATGCCACAGGAGAACCTAGAGATAATACTGGCAAACAAACAAGCAACTCTGGTAAACCGTTTTTTTGAGGCATTCCCAGCACATAGCAGCAGTGCAAGTTCTCCCACGAGCCGAAGTGGGCAAAATGGAAGAGGTGTTCATGGTGTACTCTGCCGAAGTGGCATTGGAGACAGGGGTTTCATGACCATGTTGTGGACTGATTTCTCAAGTACAGCTCACACGACTGTTAATACTGCATCGATTGCAAGTGACAGGAGACAGCAGTTGTCAGCTATGGTTACAAACCACTTCTCCCATATCGATGTTCTCCCTCACAGGTCATTCCCCTTTGACTATTGGGCCTGTAAACTGGACACCCGGCCTGAATTGGCACAATATGCCTTACAGGAGCTCGCTTGCCCTGCTGCTAGTGTGCTATCTGAAAGAGTCTTCAGTGCTGCTGGATCAATCCTGACAGAAAAAAGGACCCGTCTGTCGACCCAAAATGTTGATGCTCTAACCTTCATTAAAATGAACCATGCATGGGTTTCAAAGGATTTTGTCCCGCCTTCCCCTGAAGACACATAGGTTGCCAGAAAATTGGCTCGCTTTTGTCTTCCTCTTCCTCGGACTTGTCCAATTCCTCCATTTGCAGCTGCTGAATGTACAACCTACATATCAACATATGATATTTTTTAAACCTCTCTAACTTTGGGCGTATAAGACACTGGAGCATCATCCATGAGGCCCATCATATACTGGAGCATTCTAAATGGGGCAGATTATATATGGAGCATTATTTGGGCCCATATGACACTGGAGCATCATCCATGAGGCCCATCATATACTGGAGCATTCCAAATGGGGGACATAAGACACTGGAGCATCATCCATGAGGCCCATCATATACTGGAGCATTCTAAATGGGGCAAATTATATATGGAGCATTATTTGGGCCCATAAGACACTGGAGCATCATTCATGAGGCCCATCATATACTGGAGCATTCTAAATGGGGCAGATTATATATGGAGCATTATTTGGGCCCTTACAACACTGGAGCATCATCCATGAGGCCCATCATATACTGGAGCATTCCAAATGGGGGATATAAGACACTGGAGCAGCATTTACGGCGCCCATTATACACTGGAGCATTAGAAATGGGGCTCATTATATATGGAGCATTATTTGGGCCCATAACACACTGGAGCATCATCCATGGAGACCATCATATACTGTAGCATTATGTGGAGCTCATCATATACTGTATGGAACATTATATGGGACCAATTATTCTGTATGGAGAAATATATGGGGCTCATTATTCTGTATGACGCACCATGTGGTGGCCATAATACTGTATGGAGTAATATACTGTCCTTTTTTTGAGCTATTGTAGAATTTAAAATAGATATCAGTGATGTCATGTAAGCAGTGAAGTATTTTTCATTGTACTATACCTATATTTCTGTGCCGTATCGGAGCATCATGAATTGTAGCATGTGTTAAAGGGGCGCACTGACACTCTTTGGCCCAGGGCACATGAAAACCTGGAACCAGCCCTACCCCCCACAACTTTAGCCAAATAACCCCCAGTTTTCAATGCGTAACTATTATTATAAAGTAGATTAAGGTTGACAAGCTTAAGTAAAAAAGAATTGACATTGTTGGCATTGAAATGGGCACTGTAGGTGTGTTTACTGCCCTCCACTCCCTGCTGACTTTGCTTCCCCATTGACTTGCATTGGGTTTCGTGTTTGAGTCGGACCTCCGACTTTTCCCTATAGTCGGCCGATTTCGTTCGACTCGACTTTTGAAAAAGTCGGGTTTCATGACACCCGACTCGACCCTAAAAAAGGCAAAGTCGCTCATCTCTAGTACCAACAAATAGATTTATTTGTTTTGAGTGGGTGAAGGACCTCAATTTATTCTGTAGGAGACTTAAATGGAAAAAATTCTTTAGACACAACAGCCATGAGGAATGTTACCGACAGGGCCTCAGTGATGAGGACATTGATGGCTATCAGGCACTCATAGGCCTCCTTCGAGAAAATGACACAATCCCAGAGGATGGGAAAGGTACATTCACAGCTCTAAAAAATAGGAGTGAAACGATTCCACCACAGGGTGATACTGGCAATATTGACATATTTTCACTGCTAGTTGAGAGGGACCTTAAAAATATTAAAAAATCTGAATGGGATATGGAGGACAATCTTTTGGAGGAAGAGCGGAGAGCCCTTGAAGCTCTCAAGAAAAATGACCAGGTGATTGTAAAATCCTCCGACAAGGGGGGGGTAACCTATTGATTATGAATCATACTGAATATCATAAGATGTGTAATTCTATCCTACATGATATCTCTACTTATGAGGTCCTTACCATGAATCCATTAATTGCCTTTAAAGAAGAACTCGAAACACTGTTGGAGGGAGCTCTATCTGACAGACTAATCTCCAAAACTGAATTTGACTTCTTCCTACCCAAGTTTCCACTTGTAGCAACATTCTATGCACTTCCTAAAGTGCATAAGGGCCTTGACCCACTTAAAGGATGACCGATTGTCTCTGGGGTAGATTCTCTAACACAAAATTGTGGGATTTACATAGATTAAATTCTTCGCCCCTTCATCTCGATTCCATCATATCTTAGAGACATGGCGACCTGCTACTTAAACTTGAGGGTATACATCTGGAGGAGGATAACTGGTTGGCATCCACTGACATAGAGGCCCTATATAGCAGCATACCACACCAAGAAGGTATCAGAGGTGTGGAATATTTCTTACAGCAAAGATCGGTAGCATGTAGAAAACCCAACAAATTTGTGACATCCCTACTTGGGTTCATACTGACCCATAATTATTATTATTATACATTTATATAGCTCCATTTATTCTATGGCACTTTACATATGAAAAGGGGAAATGTAGACAAGTGCAATAAACCTGTGTAAAACAAGGGACACACAAGTACAGAAGGAGAGAGGACCCTGCCTGCGAGGGCTCACAGTCTACAGGGATGGGTAAGGATACACTAGGAGAAGGTAGAACTGGTTGTGCAGTGGTTCAGTAGACTGAGGATCATTGCAGACTGTAGGCTTGTTGGAACAGGTGGGTCTTTAGGTTCTTCTTGAAGGTTTCCGTTGTTGGTGAGAGTCTGATGTGTTGTGGCAGAGAGTTCCAGAGTATGGGGGAAGCACGGGAGAAGTCTTGTATGCGGTTGTGGGAAGAAGAGATAAGGGGGGAGTAGAGAAGGAGATCTTGAGAGGATCGAAGGTTGTGTGTGGGTAGGTACCAGGAGACCATGTTACAGATGTATGGAGGAGACAAGTTGTGGATGGTTTTGTATGTCATGGTTAGGGTTTTGTACTGGAGCCTCTGGGCAATAGGAAGCCAGTGAAGGGCCTGGCATAGGGGGAGGCTGGGGAATAGCGGGGACACAGGTGGATTAGTTGGGCAGCAGAGTGTAGGATGGACTGTAGTGGTGCCAGAGTGCTACAGGGGAGGCCAGAGAGTAGGAGATTGCAGTAGTCGAGGCAGGAGATGATAAGAGTGTGCACTAGTGTTTTTGTGGTTTCATGGTTGAGGAATGCGTGGATCCGGGAAATATTTTTGAGTTTGAGGCGGCAGGAGGAGGCAAGGGCTTGGATATGTGGTTTGAAAGAGAGGGCAGAGTCGAGGATCACCCCGAGGCACTTAACGTGCGGGACTGGGGAAAGCGAGCAGCCATTGACATTGATGGATAGGTCTGGTGGAGGGGTAGAGTGAGATGGGAAAAGATGATGAATTCTGTTTTGTCCGTATTCAGTTTGAGAAAGCGAGCAGAAAAGAAGGCTGAAATAGCAGACAGACATTGCGGGATTTTGGTCAGTAAGGAGGTGGGGTCAGGTCCAGATAGGTACATCAGCGTGTCATCGGCGTAGAGGTGATACTGCAAACTGTGGGATTCTATGAGCTGTCCCAGGCCGAAGGGGTAGATGGAGAAGAGTAGGGGTCCTAGGACAGCACCTTGAGGAACACTGACAGACAGGGGGGAGGTGAGGAGGTGGTGTGTGAGAGGGAGACACTAAATGATCGGCCTGTTAGGTATGAGAAATCCAGGATAAGGCCAAGCCTGTGATGCCAAGAGATGAGAGAATCTGTAGCAGGAGGGAATGGTCCACGGTGTCGAAGGAAGAAGACAGGTCCAGGAGAAGGAGGACAGAGTAGTGTCGCTTGCTCTTGGTGGTTAGTTGGTCGTTAGTGACTTTAGATAGGGCAGTTTCAGTTGAGTGATGCGGTCGCCTTTGATGCCTGTCACGTCGCCATCGGACTCAGGGTCTGGTGTTCCTGCCTCGGCCACTGGGAGGCGCCGGACCGTCACGTCGCCGTCGCACTCGGGGGCTGATGTTCCTGCCTTGGCCGCTGGGTCGCGCCAGACTCCTTTGACTGGTAGTGTCGGCGATAGGAGGGCTATGTCCTCATGTGGTTCCGCTCCTTTGACGCATGCCTCTGTCGTTGGGCATCGCTGTGTTTCTCCTGTGGGTGATGGTGGTGACAGAGAAGGGGCCCCTGCACAGGTGTCTGGTGGGCACCGGCTTTGCTCTTCTGTCAGAGGTGAAGGGGTTGGTGCATCGCCATCTGGCCTTGTTCTGGGGGAGGTCCAGATTAGGTCATCAGGCTGTGAGTCTGTGAGGGATGGCCGTATCCTTCAAATACTTTGGAGCCTATCCTGCAGGCCGCCAGATATAATCTTGGTTTCCCCAGTGTGCTAGTGTTTAAATTGCTATTTTGACTCTGACCTTAGCCTGGATTTCTGACCCTTCTACAGCCTGCCAATTTTGTACCTCTGCTGCTCTCCTGGTTTTTGACTCTGACCTTGGCCTGGATTTCTGATACTTCTACAGCCTGCTGATTTTGTACCTCTGCTGCTCTCCCGGTTTTTGACTCTGACCTTGACCTGGATTTCTGACACTTCTTCAGCCTGCCGATTTTTGTACCTCTGCTGCCCGCCCGGTTTTGAGTTGAACTCCTGACTACGCTTTCGGTCCCGTTTATTAATCCTTCCTGGCGACAATTCTGCTCCGGTCCGCTGCTCTGGTAGGTAGCTACCTGTTGTGAACTAATTTTCTGGTCTGCCTCTGGTTTCTGGTGAGGGAACTGTTTGTGCTGACAGGAGTTGTGAGTTCTCTTTCCGGGCTCCCTCTAGTGGTGGCAGGAGGTAATGAAGCTGATCTAATTAACAGAGACCTGCCACCTGATAATGAGGATGACGATTGGACATCTGGAGTCTCAGACTAGATTTAAGACAGCCGACTCCCTATTCCCATGCTGGTGATTTTTTCCTGCCTCCTGAGGTCTTGGTTTCCAGCTCAGTTCCTGTCTTCTCAAGCTAAGTTTTCTCTGCTAATGTTCACATTTGATTTGGTTTTGTCTATTCAGATTTTGATGGTCAGCCAGCCCCGGCTGGGGCTGTGCTGAATTTCCACTCTTATGTTACTGTATGTGCCCATTTGCTTTTTATCCCTTATAAGATTGGCCTCTTTTTGCTCTGTTCTCAGAATATGACAGAGTGCTGATATAGTGGGTGAAGTCTAGTGACTTCAGGGATTTTTTGCTATCAGAAGTGTTTGACATTTTTTGCAGGTTTTTTTGGCGTGATTGCAGACAGTATCTTACCTTTCCTGTCCTTTCTAGTTAGTGTGGGCCCCATTTAGTCCTCCAGCTGTGATGAGGCATCTAGAATCATCGTAGGTACGCTCCTCGGCTGCTGTTAGTTGTGTGGTAAGGATCAGGGGTCTGCAATCTGCGTAGTTACCAACCTCTCTGGTTTTCTGTGACTTAGTTAGGTTTTGTTTTCCTCCTCGGTGACCCAATCATAACAGCTACCCCTTGGGCTTCTCTGTAATTCCAGATCCCTGTATAGGGGTAAAGGCTCTTGGGGTTTCTCGTGGTGCTGTCTTTCTTGCAGCTCAGACTCGCACTAGTCGGACGCCACAATGGCAAACACTTCCACCAGCTCAGGGGCACTGCGATGGGGAGTCCCTGTACCCCATCATATGCAAATCTGTTTCTGGGCTGGTGGGAGGAAACTATCATGTTTGGAGGTGATACCAAATGGTGGCAAGATCGAATATCTATATGGTACAGATTTATAGATGATGTCTTTGTTGTATGGGCTGGGACCAAGGACCAATTTTATGAAGTTGTAAGGGAGTTAAATCAGAATAACGTAGGCCTCAGGTTTACCTCAGAGATCCACAAGGAGGAAATAGCATTTTTGGATGCAAAGATTAGGAGGGAATCATTTGGAGGTGTCTCCACTAGGTTTTAATGTAAACCGACTTGCACCAATAGCTCTGTTACAATGGCAAAGTCATCACCCAATCCCTCTCAAAAGAGGGATTCCCAAGGGCCAATTCCTTAGGCTGAGGAGGAATTGCTCCAGAAATGATCTCTTTCACAGCCAAGCAGGGGACATGTATAATAATTTTAAAGAGAAGGGATATCCTAGACATGTCCTTGATACATTGTATGAATTTGCAGAAAGAGCAGATAGACAACTTCTGCAGAAATGTTTTGACAGCTATTCCTCAGAGATCATTATAATTATTGGCACCTTTGACCTCAGGCATCAAGAGGTCAGGCAAATTCTGACAAGACATTGGGACATTCTAAGATTGGACCCAGATCTCAAAGATATAGTGGGTAAACGTCCTAATATTACCTTTAGAAAAGGGAGGTCCATAAGGGACATGCTGGTACATAGTTGGTATAAAAGGCCAGCAGCAAAAGGTAAATGGCTGGACAGGAAACCATGTGGTTTCTTTAAATGTGGGGATTGTAGCATGTGCAAATGGATGAAACCTCGTAAGTCCTTTCGTAGCTCCACCATGGGGAAGATTTTTTACCAACGTGACTTTTCTAATTGTAAAACTATGGGGTTAGTATATATGGCTACATGCTCCTGTCCCAGAGACTACATAGGCAAATCGAAAAGGGAGTTTAGACAGAGAGTTGGATTGCACATGGGGGACATAAGAAATAATGGAGCTACCTCACTGGCGAAACACATGCAGACTGTCCACAAAGGCAATTCTGCTGAAATTAAATTTATGATTATTGAGGTAGTCAATATAAACCCTTGGGGAGGGAATATTGACAAAGCCATTTTGAAAAGGGAATGCAAATGGATATTCAGGATTGAGACTGTCACGGGGTACTTCTCCGATACCACACAATCAACAGAGCGAGGGAAGTGTGAACAATCCGAAGACCTTTATTATAGGCAAAACTAAAAGGTCCATAAACAATCCACCACACTGAGGATACAATAGTCCAGAACACGAATGCAGTTCAGTAACAGGATGAATGTCCAAGGAGATGAGAGTCCAATAATCCAGCAGACAGAGGATAAAATGGGTCCATATGCTTCCCCTTCTCTCTGACGTGCTGTCCTCACACAAACATCACAACACAGGGTCTGACTTGAACAACTCCTGTCCTCCCCAGCCCCCTCCTTATGTCCAGGGGTAGTCAGACAGATTGGGGTGGTTTTCAGGCCTCCCAGACCTGACAAAGGTGCCTTGGGGATTAAGGCACAACAGGGGGTTCATCAAGAGGCATAGATACAGTCAGGCTGCAGACAGTAAGTGAGCTAATTCAATTATCAGACTTTTGGAAGGTAATTGAGACTCTAGACAATATGGGGAATACACGGAATGATACATGGCAACAAGAGAACACTATGGAAATCCGTAAAATATAAATATACACAAAATGATACCCACATAACATATCACACCATCACAACCTCTCCCCCCTCATAATAAGTGAGCATGCCATGAGGTCTACACAGACCTCTGGCCTGCTCACTTTAGTCCACATTGCTCAATCGTTTATAGTTCCTTGTACCGTGGCAGGGGTAGGTCGGCCTAGGGAGCCTATGCTTCTTCTTGTCGAGACAGTCCATCAGCATTCTGGTGTTGGCTCCCTGCTTATGTTGGATGGAGAAGCTGTAGGATTGTAAGGAAAAGCTCCATCGCAGCAATCTTCCATTGTCCCCCGATACACGGTTCAGCCATGTGAGGGGGTTGTGGTCTGTAACAATTGTAAAGTCTCTGCCATACAAGTATGGCTGCAATTTTTTTAGCGCCCATACAATGGGCTTTTTCAATAGTGGCATAGGCAACTTCCCGATCCCGTAGTTTCCGACTGGCAAAAGCAACAGGGTGTTCTTCTCCGGCGGCGTTCACTTGGCTAAGTACTGCCCCAATCCCAAAGGTGGATGCATCTGTCTGCACGAGGAACCTGTGCTTATAATCAGGGGTAGCCAAGACAGGAGCAGTGATGATGGTGGTCTTTATCGCTGAAAAGGCATCCTTGCATGCAGTCGTCCACGTCACATTCCTAGGCATGTTCTTGCAGGTCAGGTCGGTTAGGGACTTGGCCAAGGTGGTGAAAATAGGAACGAATTTTCGATAGTGACCAGCAGTTCCTAAAAATGCAAGTACCTGCTTTTTAGTCTGGGGTCTACACCAGTTGCTAATGGCTTCCACCTTGGCAGGCTCAGGCCTTAGGGCCCACCCCCTACTCTATGCCTGAGGTACTGCACCTCAGCCATCCCAATTTGGCACTTATCAGGGCGAATGGTCAGTCCTGCAGTAAGGATACAGTCTATCACTATGCCCAAGTGTTTAAGATGTTCCTCCCAGGTGCCGTGGTAGGTGCTCCACTCTGGTGGGGGGGTGGTAGCTCTTCCTCAGGTGGGATGGAGTGCACAAGATGCACTGGATGAGGTGGGGCTATGTGGGGCTCCCTCCGAATCCTTGAGGGACAGCCAAACTGCAAATGTCCAGGTTGCCCACACCCTTAACATCTCCTCTCAGTGATACCCCCATATCATGGTCAGAACTGTTGGGGCCCAGGATGGTGAGGCTTGATTGTCATCGGCTTGTGACTAGGTGGAAGGGCAGATATAATCGGAGGGGGACGGGGTGCGGGAGCAGGCCATGGTTCATTGTCCAGAAGCCTCCTCCATTGCGGTCGCATAGTAAGGGCATCATCGGCCAGGGCTGCAGCTCTATCCACGGTACATGGTGTGCACTCCCGGACCCATTCCTGTACCATTGCAGGGCACTTGGCAAGAAATTGTTCTATAAAGAACATCTGTATAACATCTTCCACAGTAAAGGTGTTTTCTGCTTCCAGCCATCTCCGACATGCTTGGGACATCTAAACGATCCCCCCCTGGTGCATGGGAGGTCTCGGAACTTGGCCCTATATGAGTCTGAGGTGATAGCATGGTAATCCAGGATAGTCCGCTTTACAGTGTTATAATCCTGAATCGCTGTAAGTCAATGGTTCGGTAAGCCTCCGCCATGCTTCCGTTCAGGAGTCCCACTAACAAACGCATCCAGCCAGAGTGGAGCACCTCCATCACAGCACACTGCTGCTCAAAGTGCTTGCAGAACCCCTCCACATCTCCGGAAGCCTCATCAAATGGCTTAAACTCTGTCCGGTGAGCCGTACAGGCTCCCGGATCATTGGGTTTACACTCCACATTGCATTACTCCCTTTTTCAAGCTTCATTGCTTCTTGACTCCGCTGCGTCCAGCGGGCAGCCTCTTCTTTGTACTGAGAGACAATGGTGCCCAAAACCGCCATCTCTTCTTTGTACCACACCAACCACTGGCTTTTTGGGGTGGGGATCCCTGTCTCCAGCGCTTGTCCTTCAGACATCTGGGAGGAGGTGACCGGGCTAGCACCCACCAGTAAGTTAATTAAGGCTTCTTTAGTCAGTCCCTGGTAGTTCAGGCCCCAGGTCTCTGGCTCTCTCCTGCAAACTGGATACAGTCCAATTTCTGTACTCACTCTGTGGGTGTTTCTCCATTGGGTTACACACTGTTGATCCCACTGCTGCCACCAGTTGTCACGGGGTGCTTCTCCAATAACACAATCAACAGAGTGAGGGAAGTGTGAACAATCCCAAGACCTTTATTATAGGCAAAACTAAAAGGTCCATAAACAATCCACCACACTGAGGATACAACAGTCCAGAACACAAATGCAGTTCAGTAACAGGATGAATGTCAAAGGAGATGAGAGTCCAATAAACCAGCAGACAGAGGATAAAATGGGTCCATATGCTTCCACTTCTCTCTGACGTGCTGTCCTCAAACAAACATCACTACACAGGGTCTGACGAACAGTTCCTGTCCTCCCCAGCCCCGTCCTTATGTCCAGCAGTAGTCAGACAGGTTGGGGCAGTTTTCAGGCCTCCCAGACCTGACAAAGGTGCCTTTGGGATTAAGGCACTACAGGGGGTTCATCACAAGGCATAGATACAATCGCTAGAGATATCGCTATGTGTGATACTTACCTCCGACCGGCTCCCCCGCTGTCCATCGCTGATTGCGCGAGATCGCGCAGCTCCATTTCTCGTCGGGCGCTTCCTGCTGGGCTTCCTGCTGGCGCCGACGAGCGACGCGTGGACGCGGGCGGGAGGACGTCAGGATCGCCGTGTCTGAAAGGTATGTATCATCTGCTAGATCGCTGCTTTGTCGCTGTGAGATCTGCCTGTGTGGCAGCTCACTAGCGACCATTTAGCGATTCACCAGCAATCCTGACCGGGTCGTATCGCTGTCAGGATCCCTGGTGCATCGCTAAATGTAAAGGGGCCTTAAGTGAGCTAATTCAATTATCAGAATTTTGGAAGGTAATTGAGACTTTAGACAATGTGGGGAATAAACAGAATGATACATGACAACAAGACAACACTATGGAAACACGTAAAATATAAATATACACAAAATGATACCCACATAACATATCACACCATTAGAGACTTTGGAGCCCAAAGGAATAAATGAACAGTTGTCTTTTGCCTGCTTTTTATAGCTATGTTGGAACTGTATTTCTAATGACCTCTCTGAGAAAGCTGTTCCTGTTCCATTTTTTAGACAGGTTCCCATTTAAAAAGTGGGAACTTCATAGATTACTATGAGAGATTAAGGATATTGTTTCCTCCCACTACTGTCTATAGATATGGTCCTATTGGCTATCTACCCATGAGTACATCCCCCATACTTTGGTCACAATACATTAACCGCTTACCTACAAAGGACGTAATATTCCGTCCATGTGACCCTGGACCTAACTACCATGGACGGAATATTACGTCCCAGCGATCAGCGGCGCCCACGTGGTGAGCGCCGCTGATCGCGGCCGGGTGTCAGCTAATTATCATAGCTGACACCCGGCACAATGTGTCAGGGGTGGTCACGGACCGCCCCCGACACGTTAACCCCTTGCACACCGCGATCAAATGTGATCGCGGTGTACCGGGGGTTAAAGGGAAGCATCGGCAGGGAGGGGGCTCCCTCCGTGCTTCCCTGAGCCCCCCACGGCAGCGCAATGTGCAGCGCTGCTGCGGAGGGCTCTTCCCCTACAGGCCCCCGGATCCAAGATGGCGACGGGGGCCTGCAGGGAGCTGACTTCCTCACTGCCTGCAAAGCGCAGGCATGAGGAAGTCTGCAGCAGTGCCTGTGACAGATCGCTGATCTGTCACAGTGATCTGTGATGTGACAGATCAGCGATCTGTCACAGGACAGTGATGTCCCACCTGGGACAAGGTAATAAAGTAAAAAAAAAAAAAAAAAAAGTGTTAAAAATAATTTAAAAAAAATCGCTAAATAAATTAGTAAAAAAAAAAAAAATATTCCCCAATAAATCCATTTTTTCAAAATAAAAAAAAACAAAAACAATAAAAGTACACATATTTGGTATCGCCGCGTCCGTAATGACCTGCCCTATAAAACTGTCCCATTAGTTAACCCCTTTAGCGAACCCCTTAAAAAATAAAAATAAAAAACGAAGCAAAAAATAATGATTTATTATAATACCACCGAACAAAAAGTGCAATAACGCGCGATCAAAAAGACTCATATAAATATCCATGGTACCGCTGAAAACGTCATCTTGTCCCGCAAAAAACGAGCCGCCATACAGCATCATCCGCAAAAAAATAAAAAAGTTATAGCTCGCAGAATAAAGCGATGCAAAAATAATTATTTTTTATATAAAATTGTTTTCATTGCAAAAAACCGACAAAACATAAAAAAAGACCTAATTGAGGTATCGCTGTAACCGTACTGACCCGAAGAATAAAACCGCTTTATCAATTTTACCGCACGCGGAACGGTGTAAACGCACACCCCCAAAAGAAATTCATGAAACGCTGTAGGGGTGTGTTGAGGTTAGGGTTGGAGTTATAATTGGGGGGTTTCCACTGTTTGGGCACATCAGGTGCTCTCCAAAGGCAACATGGCGTCTGATCTCAATTCCAGCCAATTCTGCGTTGAAAAAGTCAAATGGTGCTCCTTCCCTTCAAAGCTCTTCCATGCGCCCAAACAGTGTTTTACCCCCACATGTAGGGTATCAGCCTACTCAGGACAAATTACAAAACAACTTTTGGGGTCCAATTTCTCCTGTTACCCTTAGGAAAATAAAAAATTGGGGGCAAAAATATAATTTTGCGGAAAAAAATGTTTTTTTTATTTTCACGCCCAGGCGTTATAAACTTCTGTGAAGCACTTGGGGGTTCAAAGTGCTCTCCACACATCTAGATAAGCTCGGTGGGGGGTCTAGTTTCCAAAATGGGGTCACTTGTGGGGAGTTTCAATAGTTTAGGTACATCAGGGGCTCTCCAAACGCACATGACACCCGCAGACCAATCCATCAAAGTCTGCATTCCAAAACGTCACTACTTCCCTTCCGAGCCCCGACGTGTGCCCATACAGTAGTTTTCTCCCACATATGAGGTATCAGCGTACTCAGGACAAATTGGACAACAACTTTTGGGGTCCAATTTCTCCTGTTACTCTTGGGAAAATAAAAAAAATGGGGACTAAAAGATGATGTTTGTTGAAAAAATGCGATATTTTTATTTTCACGTCCAGTCGTTATAAACTTCTGTGAAGCACTGGGGGGTTCAAAGTGCTCACCACACATCTAGATAAGTTCATTAGGGGGTCTAGTTTCCAAAATGGGGTCACTTGTGGGGAGTTTCTACTGTTTAGGTACATCAGGGTCTCTCCAAAAGCAACATGACACCTGCAGACCATGCCATCAAAGTCTGCATTCCAAAACGTCACTACTTCCCTTCCGAGCCCTGATGTGTGCCCATACAGTAGTTTTCTCCCACATATGAGGTATCAGCGTACTCAGGACAAATTGGACAACAACTATTGGGGTCCAATTTCTCCTGTTACCCTTGGGAAAATAAAAAAATTGGGGACTAATTGATCATGTTTGTGGAAAAAATACGATTTTTTTATTTTCATGCCTGGGCATTATAAACTTCTGTGAAGCCCTTGGGGGTTCAAAGTGCTCATCACACATCTAGATAAGTTCCTCAGAGGGTCTAGTTTCCAAAATTGGATCATTTGTGGGGGGTTTCCACTGTTTAGGTACATTAGGGGCTCTCCAAAGGCAACATGACACCCACAGACCATTCCATCAAAGTCTGCATTCCAAAACGTCACTACTTCCCTTCCGAGCCCCGACGTGTCCCCATACAGTAGTTTTCTCCCACATATGGGGTGTCAGCGTACTCAGGACAAATTGGACAACAACTTTTGGGGTCCAATTTCTCCTGTTACCCTTGGGAAAATAAAAAAATGGGGACTAAAAGATGATGTTTGTGGAAAAAATATGATTTTTTTATTTTCACGCCCGGACGTTATAAACTTCAGTGAAGCACTGGGGGGTTCAAAGTGCTCACCACACATCTAGATAAGTTCCTTGGGGGGTCTAGTTTCCAAAATGGTGTCATTTGTGGGGGGTTTCCACTGTTTTGGTACATCAGGGGCTTTCCTAACGCGACATGGTGTCCGATCTCAATTCCAGCCAAAAACGTCAAATGGCGCTGCTTCCCTTCCGAGCTCTGCCATGCGCCCAAATAGTGGTTTACACCCACATGTGGGGTATCAGCGTACTCAGGATAAATTGCACAAGATCTTTTAGGGTCCTATTACTTTTGGAAAAATAAGAATTGAGGGTGAAAAGATCATTTTTGTGGAAAAAATATGATTTTTTAATTGTACTGCTGTACGTTATAAACTTCTGTGAAGCCCTTGGGGGTTCAAAGTTCTCACCACACATCTAGATAAGTTCCTTGGGGGGTCTAGAGTCCAAAATGGTGTCATTTGTGGGGGGTTTCCACTGTTTTGTTACATCAGGGGTTTTCCAATCGCGACATGGTGTCCGATCTCAATTCTAGCCAAAAACTTCAAATGGCGCTGCTTCCCTTCTGAGCTCTGCTATGCGCCCAAATAGTCATTTACACCCACATATGGGGTATCAGCGTACTCAGGACAAATTGCACAATAACTTTTAGGGTCCTGTTACCCTTGGAAAAATAAAAATTGGGGGTGCAAAGATCATTTTTGTGGAAAAAATATGATTTTTTAATTGTACCGCTGTACGTTATAAACTTCTGTGAAGCCCTTGTGGGTTCAAAGTTCTCACCACATATCTAGATAAGTTCCTTGGGGGGTCTAGTTTCCAAAATGGGGTCACTTGGGGGGTTTCCACTGTTTAGGTACATCAGGGGCTCTCCAAACGCGACATGGCATCCAATCTGAATTCCAGCCAATTTTGCATTGAAAAAGTCAAACGGCGCTCCTTCCCTACTGAGGTCTGCCATGCGCCGAAACAGTGGTCCCCCCCACATATCAGGTATCAGCGTACTCAGGACAAATTGCACAATAACTTTTGCAGTCCAATTTCTCCTGTTACCCTTGGTAAAATAAAGAAAATTGAACCTGAAGTATTTTTTTTGTGAAAAAAAGTTAAATGTTCATTTTTTTTTAATATTCAAAAAATTCCTGTGACGCACCTAAAGGGTTAATAAACTTCTTGAATGTGGTTTTAAGCACCTTAAGGGGTGCATTTTTTAGAATGGTGTCACTTTTGGGTATTTTCTATCATATAGACCCCTCAAAGTGGCTTCAAATGTAAAGTGGTCCCTAAAAATAAAATGGTGTTGCAAAAATGAGAAATCGCTGGTCAATTTTTAACCCTTATAACTTCCTAACAAAAAAAAATTTTGGCTCCAAAATTGTGCTGATGTAAAGTAAACATGTGGGAAATGTTATCTATTAAGTTTTTTGTGTGCCGTATCGCTGTGATTTAAGGGCATAAAAATTCAAAGTTGGAAAATTGCGAAATTTTCAAAATTTTCGCCAAATTTCCGTTTTTTTCACAAATAAACGCAAGTTATTTGAATGCAATTTTACCACTAACATGAAGTACAATATGTCACGAGAAAACAATGTCAGAATCACCGGGATCCATGGAAGCGTTCCAGAGTTATGACCTCATAAAGGTACAGTGGTCAGAATTGTAAAAATTGGCCCGGGAGTTAACGTGCAAACCACCCTTGGTAGTGAAGGGGTTAATAAAGAATTAAAAGCAACATAAGTGCATCACTCATGTATGGTGTATAGTTGTTTGCAGATATGACGGTATTTATTGTTTGGCGTCTTTGGGAATTCAATTCTTTCCCCCGGTTATCTTATATAGAAGGTGGGCTTATTATCTACTACCTATTATCTAGTATTGTCTGCATAACTACACTTTCAGACATGACGGTGCATTCCGCCTTGAGTCTGCACTCTGGGACTTCACAGCTGACTAAGGGGATGTTTGCATTCCACAGTATTGACCCGGATAAATTACTGGCTATCTGGAGCATGCACAATTGATTGGCGCGAGTCCTGTAGTGTTTGTACCCGGAAACGGAAAGGCAATCTCTGCCATTTGATTGGTGATGATATCGTTGCATTCCACCATGTAGCAGTGGATAGGAGGACTAACATATGCGCTC
Source organism: Dendrobates tinctorius (assembly GCF_039654945.1). NCBI lineage: Eukaryota > Metazoa > Chordata > Amphibia > Anura > Dendrobatidae > Dendrobates > Dendrobates tinctorius. The sequence continues at coordinate 7,168,806 of NW_027361735.1, read as the reverse complement.
CAGCGGGGGCATGCGCCCTGAAGGCGAGGGGCAGCACCTTAAAGACGTCCGGCTTGCTGACAATTGGCGGATGTTTCTGATGGTATGTTTAAATGGAGGTGTATATCTATCATAATTCAGCTACCACACCACATCAGGACACATGATATCCAGACATCAGGCCTCCTGATGAGCCTAATGAAGTGAAACGCGTTGATGCGCTAATATTTGCATGTCAGCTGGCAGGATAGATAGAGTATCAACATGATGTCTATTTTGAGTATTTATCCAGTACTCTTTTTATATGTGCATCAGGCTGACCATCTTCTGTGTCTATATATGAATATGATCATGCTCTGAGATAATATCAACTGGCTGCAACTTTTTTGGGTCAATGGTATATATATGTTCAAACTGTACTTCCTTGGTTTGACCCTATAGTTATCTTATTATATTCTGACCTTGGGAGCTTTGGAGTATATTGCTCTATATCTTTTGGGCTGAAAAACACTGTATGATGGTCAGTGTGCTTTAAAATCCACCACATAATAGACTCAGCATTGAGATACCGTAGTTTATTTCATACCCATAAACATTAAGAGTCTTTGATGGTTAAAGGATTTTTTCTACTATTGAGAATCTTCACCATTTGCGCCAATTTACTTCCTAAATGTGTTCCTATACATGTTTTTAACATATGGGGTACAGGGTCCTCTTTAGCATAGGATTATTCTATGCTTAGTGGTAGGGGTCCCTCTAAAAATCAGGTAGAGGGATTCTCCAGTGGCTGCAGGGTATATCAGGGTCCCTAGGGACAGCCATCATGGAGCGGGGGCGCCACAACGTTCCCCCCTAGGGTGCCAACCTCCGCAGCCAGGAAGGTGTGAGCTCAGTCTACACCAGTGACTTATAGTTTTCCCCATTTTATAAACTGTTTTCTTTGAGCATTGCTTGTTTTTGTTGTTGATTTGTTCACTTGTAGTGTGAACCCATTTTTTGGTTCTTTTATCAATAAAGTATGTCGTAATAGGGAATTTATATTATACTGGTTTTGAGGCCCTAAATATATCTTCTATTGAAATTGAGTAGGAGTGCTTCTAAAGTTCTAATATGAAATGGTTAATACACACTAATTGGTAATGATAACCTAATAAGCTCTACTAAGCTCTGGCCATGAAACTAGGGAAAAGATTAGCAGAGTGACTTTACAAGACAAGGAAAACTTATTAAAAGCAGCATTTTTTTTACAATTGAGCCCCACTTCCAGGAATGCAGGAATGCACAGCACCATCCCCAAAGCAGCTGGTTTTAAGCATGGGTTTGCTAAACTCTGCCTTTCATCATGGATTGTCCTGAGAAAATTAGGACTGAACTGTAGGCAAACATGCAAGTCAGGTAATAGAGGTCTCCCTCTGTAACGCACATTGTAGGAAAGACTAAGTACAACATGAAGGGATGAGGGGGAAGGGAGCTCAACACTAGGGAAGGTGGGAGTGGAGATCCCTAGGTAGACCTATAGTCACTCTGTCTGCTCTAGACATCCCTATATAGGTTCTTCACCTATCGCCAAGCAGGAACATAATTACTGCCTGACCCTGGCAATAAGCCCTGGGAAGAACAGGGTTTGCACTAGTCAATCCCCACTACCACTTAGGACAGCTGGGATAGACAAACAAGGGGAACTGAGTCTTGAATAGACTCAGAGATGTAACACAGATGTCCCAAAGCAACACCAAAGAGGAAGATAGCCGACTGCTATAGCTCCAAGCCTCAACAGGGAGAAATGGAAATACCACTGGCAACTCCCAGTAGCAGGCTGCAAGTATATAAACATGACAGTCCAGGTGTGTCAGTTAGAGCCAGAAAAAGGTTGCCTCAGGGTCAAAGTCAGAAGGGTTAATCCCCTGTTTGTTTTTTCCTACCCTTCTTACCAGAGCTATAACTTTTTTATTTTTCTGTCAATATGGCCATATGAGGGCTTGTTTTTTTCAGAACGAGATGTACTTTTGAACAACATCATTGGTTTTAACATGTTATGTTCTGGAAAATGGAAAATAAATCAAAGTGTGGTGAAATTGCAAAAAAAAAGTGCAATCCCACTGTTGTTTTTTGTTTTGCCTTTTTACTAGGTTCACTAAATGCTAAAACTGACCTGTCATTATGATTCTCCAGGTCATCACAAGTTCATAGACACCAAACATGTCTAGGTTATTTTTTTATCTGTGGTGAAAAAGAATTCCTTTGTTAAAAAAAAACAAAAAACAAATTGCACCATTTTCTGATACCCGTAGCGTCTCCATTTTTCGCTATCTCGGGCCGGCTTATGGCTTATTTTTTGCATGCCGAGCTGACGGCTTTAATGATAAAATTTTGGTGCAGATATGATCTTTTCATCGCCCATTATTGCATTTTAATGCAATATCGTGGCGACCAAAAAAATATAATTCTGGCTTTTTGACTTTTTTTTCTCTTTATGTCATTTGGTGATCAGTTTAATCCTTTTTTTATTGATAGATGGGGCGATTCTAAACACGGCCATACCAAATATTTGTATGTTTGATTTTTTTTATTTTACTTTTTTTATATTTTTAAAAACAATCTATTTCACTTTTGGCATGCTTCAATAGTCTCCATGGGAGACTAGAAGCTGCTACAAACCGATGATCAGATCCCCTGCATGTAACAGAATACCTCACTTGCTATGAGCGCCGACCACCGGGCTGCGCGCATAGCAATCTGTCAGTGAAAACCATAGAGGTCTCCAGGAGACTTCTGGTTGTCAAGCCAACCCATCGGTAACCCGTAATCATGTAACGGGGTCACCGAGGGATGGATGTCCGGCACGATTGCCAGAAATGCATGTTAAATGCCGCTGTCAGTGTTTGACAGCGGCATTTAACGGGTTAATAGACGCTGGTGTATCGCGAGTCAACCCGCGGCTGTTACGGGCACATGTCAGGTGTTCAAGACAGACGACATGTGTTGGGAAAGATGTGCACTCACTGCCGGAGCCGTCATTGAAGGGAAGGAGACTATTACATCCAACTTTGGAAAAGGGTTAAAAAGGTGTCTGCAAAGCCAAACGCAGAGACCTTCTGCAGCCAGATGCGCTACAACGGTCTGCAGCCTCTGACGCACCCGTGACACCCTCCTCCTTCACAACAGATAAAGGTATGAGTGATAAACTCTAAATTATAAAATAAAGGCTATGCTAGAGGTATGGCTGATACGTTGTTCTGAAAATAAAGTATAACTTGCTTTGAAATTACATGTGTACAATTTTTGCGATATAAGCTATGAGCACACGTGCGTAATTGCTGCGGAAATTTCCGTGGCAATTCCACAACTCCCTGCCGCGGGAAATTTACTGGAAATCCGCATGTGGAATTCCACGAAAAACTAGCTTTTTGCAAGTGTAATTAGCTTGCAGAATGCTAGCGTTTTCCAAGCGATCTGTAGCATCGCTTGGAAAACTGATTGACAGGTTGGTCACACTTGTCAAACATAGTGTTTGACAAGTGTGAGCAACATTTTACTATTGAGGCTGCCTATGCAGCATCAGTAGTAAAATATATAATGTTAAAAATAATTAAAAAAAGAAAAAATCGTGATATTCTCACCTTCCGGCGTCCCCCGCAGCATTCCCAGGCCTCAGCGATGCTCCCGGCAAGTCCCTTTCCCAGCGATGCCCTCCGACAATGACCCCAGATGGCGTAACATCTCGCAAGACTGCTACGTCATCACAGGTCATTGTCACAAGGCATCACTGGGACTGAAAGATGCCGGCAGCGTGGCTGACAGGTGGGAAGGCTGCGGGGCAGCCGGAAGGTGAGAATATCACAATTTTTTATTTTAATTCTTTTTTAACAGGGATATGGTACCCAGGACCTGGAGGAGAGTCTCCTCTCCTCCAGACCCTGGGTAACATCCGCACATTTTCCTCTTACTTTGCGCATGGTGGCCATAGCCACATGTGGAAAGTAAGTGGATCAATGCATTCCTATGTGTGCGGAATCCCTGCGATTCCGCAAAAAAAATGAGCATGCTGCATATTTTTCCACAATGTGATTCAGCCGCAGAAAAATACGCAGCATTAGCACAGCATGTGGGTTGCGGATATTTAGTGTTTACGTAGCGTTTTCACGGCAAAAATGCTAAAAATCCGCTCGTGAGGCGTAAAAGCGCGCGCACACAGACAGGACCTTGGGGTACTCGGTACCAGGCCCGTCGACTTCAATGGGGGACGGTGTCACGGCAGCGGCGACCTGGTCCGTGGCCCTGGTGCACCCATTAAATAAAAATGATGAAAGGGGAAGGGGAAAAGTTGTTGATGAAGTGGTAAAAATGAAGATAAAGTTTATAGATGATTAAATACGTGGTGCCACCTGTGGTATTCTGGTCAGAGGTGACTAGCGCTGCGGTGTTGTTCCCCTGAGGCTGTTAGTGTGTTGCAGCTGAGGTGAAAATAGCTCTCCACAGGTAGAGCAATAGTCCCAGGGCAAAGATATTTGATTAATAGTTAAGATGGCTGTGAATGTTGGGGTGCAGAGAAATGAGAGAAGGACACAGAGAGGTGCAGTTTCTTTACCTTTCACTGGCAATTGGTTGCAATCCGGAGTACCACATACAGGTGATGGGATGAGTCCGGCTTGCCTGGAGGCATTCAGGGGATCCACCTTGCCATGTGGGGGTTTAGGACCTTCATTCTGCGCTTTGTGTGTGGGTCTCCGCTGTTTATAACTATGCTGCGACCCTCAATTGCGTGATGATTTCACTAACCTGTACGGCTGTCAGCATGAGCCTATTCCACGGGTACCGTCCTTTTCACCGTCGGCCCCGGGCTCCTTATCTGCTGCCGTGCTCTCAGGTGTGGAATGTCGCACAGGAAGTTACAATCCCCTGTACTTTCAGATTCGGCGATCAGGATATGCAGCTCCTGACCACCAAGGACTCTGGCGTCCCTTCTTCTCTGGGGTCTGCTATATGCAGTTTTTTTAGCTTCCCCAGAGCCTCTCTGTCTCTGCTCGTGTCCTTTCCCTCTTCGCAGATCAGCTCCCTGTCTTGAACTGACTGGATCTTCCAGAAAGCTCTTTTTACCTCACATTTAACTGTCCTGTCATTTTTCCTCACAGCTGCTCTCGTTTCCATGACAACCCCCTCAGCTCATTTCTAGCTGACTCACCAACCCCCTCTGCTGCCCAGAATTTATAAGGCAACTCCCTTTTCTGACCTGCAGCAGGAATTGTGATGTAATCTATGTTACCTGGCATGGGGGTCCCCTTTCTGCCTCCAAGCATGACTTCACCTCTTAGAGGGAGGCAATGTCACTGTGACAACCGGACTCTGGGGTGTCACATGTGCACACAGCCTCAGGGGCCGATTCAATATAGTATTTATCATAGAATCATAGAATCGTAGAGATGGAAGGGACCTCCTGGGCCATCGGGTCCAACCCCCTGCTCAAAGCAGGATTCGCTAAATCATCCCAGACAGATGCCAGAATTCAAGAGTAAAATACCTTAATAAGTCTTAATATTTTTGCTTAACTCTGAAATTGAGCAAAGATATAGCAACTTTTGGCATTTTCATGCAAGTTCTGACCAGCTAAGTAAATATGGACAGAGAATGGGTAGAGCCTACCTGTCTAACTCATGAAAAGTAACTCACTCCATAACTGTGCCCCATTTCTGTCAGGCTCAAGCCAGTTATAAGATGCGTCTAATTCTTGTACCTCTTAATAAATTAGGAACACCTTACTCCAGTGGTGCCTTCATTAAGACTGGGTGGCACCACGCTAGTCATAATGATCCAGGGCATTACTATCACTGTCATTAAATAAAACAAAATGAAGAAAGTACTACTATACATTGTATTTGAGGCCTTCCACTTCTGGTCATATCCCACAAAAGAGCTGTTGAAAAAAGTTAGAGAAATCAAAATGCAATGCTGAGTTCTGTTGACCAAAAGTGTCTACAGTTATGAGGCGAGCATCAGAACTCAACCAAGGGAGTAATGGCAGTATGTCCCCAAGTCTGATGAATCATATTTTTCTCAAGTATGTTTCTTCTATATTATAGATGAGATAGTTCTGTGTGCACGTTACTTACTTGGAGAAAAGAAGGCAACATGATGAATTATAGGAAAAAAGTGAGCTTGAAGAGGCAGCACAGTGTTCTAGGCAATGTTCTTCTGGGAAACCTTGGGTCCTGACATTCATATGGATGTTACTTTTATCTGTATCAGACCAAATACAGCCCTTTATACCAATGGTATTTCCCTGTTGGCCTAGATCTCCAGCCAGCCAAGCATCCTCTAAAATAAGTGAAGTATTAGTGTCTTGCTTTGTTGAGACTTGACTTGAGAGTCTACTGATTTATCTGTAATCTGATAATTTTTTTAAGAATCTGTTGTTTCATGAATATTGATTTTATTTGATCTTCTATCACTTGGCCTGAAACTTTGAGCTTGACCAGATATCTTTTATTATCAAGTGGTTTGACTTTTGGACCTGTTTGTTAGTTCTTTGCCTTTCTACTTTTATTGATGAGCCTAAAACTGCAATCTGCAATGCTAGGTCCAGCAGCCTTTTTATACCTGCTGCTACAACATATTAGTTCACTACTTCTTCTAGTATTCATAGAATCATAGAATATTAGAGCTGGAAAGGACCTCAAGGGTCATTGTATCCAACTCAATGCAGGATCCAGTAAACCATATTAGCCTCTGTTTGAAGACTTCCATTGAGGGAGAACTCATCACTAGAGATGAGCGATTTTGCCTTTTTTCGGGTCGCAAAAGTCGGGTCGAACGAAATCGGCCGACTATAGGGAAAAGTCGGGGGTCCAACTGAAACACGAAACCCAATGTAAGTCAATGGGGAATAAAAGTCGGCAGTGAGAGAAGGACAGGAAACACACCTACAGTGCCCATTTGAATGCCAAAAGCATAAATTCTTATTACTGAAGCTTGTCAAGCTTAATTTAATTCATAATACTAGTTACGCACTGAAAACTGGGGGTTATTTGGCTAAAGTTGTGTGGGGGGGTAGGGCTGGCTCCAGGTTTTCGTGGGCCCTAGGCCAAAGAGCGCCCCTTTAACACATACGACAACTCATGATGCTCCGATACGGCAGAGAAATAGCGGTATAGTACAATGAAAAATACTTCACTTTTTACATCTCATGACTGGTATCCATTTTAAATTCTCCAATAGCTACAAAAACAGACAGTATCTTACTCCATACAGTATTATGGCCACCGCATAGTGCGCCATACAGAGTAATGAGGCCCATATATTTCTCCATACAGAATCATTGGTCCCATATAATGTTTGAAACAGTATATGATGATCTCCACATAATGCTACAGTATATGTTGGTCCCCATGGATGAAGCTCCACTGTCTTATGGGCCCAAATAATGCTCCAGATATAATGGGCCCCGTTTCTAATGCTCTAGTGTATAATGGGCCCTGTAAATGCTGCTCCAGTGTCTGATGTCCACCTTTGGATTGCTCCAGTGTATGGTGGGCCCCATATATCATTCTCCAGAGTATAGTGCTCCCCAAAAATTGCTGTCCCAACATTGAAAACAATTAAATAAGTCTCCTTGCTAGGGAATCCATGTATTAGTCTGAACTCCTCGTCATCCCCATCTTCCATCTCACTGCACTTGGCTGTTTAGGCAGAGGGCGCACTGACGTGATGTCATTGCGCTCTCTGATCAGAATATCACTGTCAGGACACGAGGAAGATGTCATGGCGGTGGAGCAGGGAAAGGTAAGTATTTCAACTTTGCAAGTGCTGTGATCCTGAGCAAGCAAGGGGGGCCCACTCGTTGGCAACAGCACTGGCACAGGGCCGCTCATAGTACGGCGGTGTGTCTGACGGCGGGTGCCCACCCACCCTCCCACCGACAGAGACACTTTTGCGTACTTGTGGGACAATGTTCCCGGTGTCAATGATACACTTAGAGTGTTGGTTGGAGGAGGACTTCCTGGCAGAAAGGGTACAGTATCACCAGATACCAGGTATATATAGCATAGTTTAAACATTAACAATGTACGGCTATATATCAGGAGTAGTGTTGAGCCACCCCGCTAGTGTTTTGGTTCGTCGCACAGGAGGCAAGTTCGTAGAATGTTCGTTGAATGTTCGACACACACCGTCGAACCCCATTGAAAACAACGGCAGGCAAACACAAACACATAGAAAACAATAACAAAACACCTTAAAAGGTGTCCCAAAGCTCACAAAATGCTCAGAAGACAAAAATAACATATGAAAAAGGGAGGAGTAAAAGGAGGAGGTGGAGGAGACACAGATATAGGCTTGTCATGCCCTTATGAAGTCAAGAAAGGCTGGAATAAAAATGTAAAATACCAACACAAAAAAAAATTCTGAAATCGAACACGATCATATACCGTCGTACTTCCCACCAATAAATTATGCCAACTGCTGATCGGACGGCGTTATTCCCACGAACCTCCAAACAGCTTCCATGATGGCAAAGTGTTTGGTTTCCGGGGGCAGTATGATTGCAAAGCTGAACCTTAAAGGAATGTCCAAAAGGGCACCACCAGGAGTGGAGCCTGTGGCTTAATTGGACTCCACCCGGTAAACCACAACCATGCCACCTAAAGAAAAGATGCACACATTGAAAGCTTTGTCGAATCTGCGTGTGGTGTGGTTTGTCCGTTTGTAGTTGTCCTAGTGATTTCTCAGCTTTATTCCGTTAATGACCGAGACTCCGGCATGCCCCCGCGGTACGCGTCAAGCTTACTAGAGGGATACGCGAGGCTCTGGCACGCGAGATCGAGCAATAACAGGTCTATCATGGCGTTACATGTCCGGGGCTGCATGCACGCTACACTGAAAGGACCAGCTTTTGTCGCTTACAGGTGCTGATAACCCGCTGAACACCGTTAGTGATGGGGATCTGTGATTCCAATTATTCCCCGCGAACGATGTTTTCCCAGTAAGTGCAGATCAACCGCAATTACGGAATTAGGCCTAACCGGCATTCCTGACAAAATGAAAAAATTACGTGTCCAAAACAAAGGTGCTGTAGCTTGCTTAACAGCTCGGCAGCCGTTCTCAGGCCCAGTATGGATTCGACAAGATTCTAGAAAGTTGATAAAGGGTACAGTTTCATCGGATAACACGTATATATGTAGCATTGTTTACACATTAAAAACCTAAAAAAAAAACAAAAACAAAAAAAAACAAATCTGAACTGAGAAAAGTAAGTTAATGTGTATGCACAATGTAAGTGCATATTAACACATGACCATTAACCAGAGAAAACAAAAAACACAAATATCCTGAACTAAAAAGTAAAAAATATACTGCAAATAATGCATAAAGGTAATAATAATAATAAAGGTATTTAGTAAACATAATTTTGATCAAAATAATGTACAAGCCATCCCGCCACGTCACGGCAACCCTTGTGGGACAGTCCCTACTCTAGTATTTAAAACCTTTTCACTTGCCAAGTGGCGTGAATATGAATAAGGGTCGAGCGGCTGAACCACTAGTAACAGCTTAGGCCAGACTGGATGGCTTTCCCAGCTCAGAAAGAGGGCGGTCACACCCATATATGCACTGAATGCACAATGAAATGAATAAAAAACAAACAAAAAACAAATCTGAACTGAGAAAAGTAAGTTAATGTGTATGCACAATGTAAGTGCATATTAACACATGACCATTAACCAGAGAAAACAAAAAACACAAATATCCTGAACTAAAAAGTAAAAAATATACTGCAAATAATGCATAAAGGTAATAATAATAATAAGGGTATTTAGTAAACATAATTTTGATCAAAATAATGTACAAGCCATCCCGCCACATCACGGCAACCCTTATTCACATTCACGCCACTTGGCAAGTGAAAAGGTTTTAAATACTAGAGTAGGGACGGTCCCACAAGGGTTGCCGTGACGTGGCTGGATGGCTTAATATACTGCATATATATATATATACTGCATATATATAATATACTGCATTATTTGCAGTATATTTTTTACTTTTTAGTTCAGGATATTTGTGTTTTTTGTTTTCTCACATTAAAAACCTATGTATATAGATCAGGAGGCAGGCTCAGACGTTCTCAGGCCCAGTAATGATTTGACGTGATTGGACAAAGGTGATAAAGGGTACAGTTTCACCGGATAACACGTATATATGTAGCATTGCTTACACATTAAAAACCTATGTATATAGATCAGGAGGCAGGCTTAGACGGTCTCAGGCCCAGTATGGATTAGACGTGATTAGACAAAGGTGAGAAAGGGTAATGTATCAACGGATAACAGGTATATATAGCATAGTTTACACATTAAAAATATATGTCTATAGATCAGGAGGCAGACTCAGACGTTCTCAGGCCCAGTATGGATTTGACCAGATGGTACAAAGTTGAGAAAGGGTACATTATCACTGGATAGCAGGTATATATAGCAGAGTTTACACATTTAAAATCTCCGTGTTCTCAGTGTGGATTAGACTACAATCTAAAAAGTAGAAAAAAGGAAATGTATTTGATGCGTACACCAGTATACACTTTTGGTGGTATTTTTAAATCTTCATGTATATTTCTGTCTCAGTAAGACAGTCCAGCCTCTCCGCAATAGGAAATGAGATTCATACAATTACTGACATAAAGTCTAGTGATTGCAGAAATCTAGGAATTACTAATCACGGGAAAAACTTCCGTCACAATTCTCATAGGCGATGCTGACCCTCAATTAATTTGTGTGTTGAGACAGCGAAAACATTTATTTGTGAATAATGTGTTGCTGTATCGCAGTACCGTTAATCCCATCACCGTTACTCATCTCCATCAAATTTTTATCACAGGGAACGATGTAAATATGGTGCTCACCGCCTATCATGATCTGTCACGTAACTTTGGAGTGCAAAAGACAGAAGCCACAGGCCGTAGGCGATTCTATTTGATTGGCATGAGAGGGCAAATTTGAAAATGTGCGAATGTCACACGTCTGTGAGTAGGAAAACTGTGAAAGCTGATGATAAACCACCACTGCATGTCATTGTGAGTCGACGTCCGTAAGAAATGGAAGCCATTGATCATCTGAAGCTAGAGCCCGGCCAGCGGGACAGGACATAGCTACGTCTTAACCATCATCTATCAGTTCAACCAATTTGTAGTGGCAGTCCCAGTGAAGGATTTGACAGCCCATACTACACAGCGGAGGAGCAGGGAGAGGTAAACATTGCAAATGCTGGGGCCCTGCCCAAGCAAGGGGGGCATACTCGTGGGGGTCGGTACTGGCACTGGGCCCCTCATAGTACGGTGGTGTGTCTGACAGCGGGTGTGCACCCCCACCGTCAGAGACACTTGATTGCACAATGAGGGACCCTGTGCCAGTGCCCGCACCCAAGAGTCCACCCGTCAGGGCAACGGCATTCGCATGGTTGCGTGCACTAGGTGGTGACCCCGGCCATGGGGGGGAGGCAGCCCAGTTAGGGAGGTTTACAAAATGGCATATGTTGATGTGGGACATTCAGCTGATGGTAAAGGCAAAATTGGTCAAGTCCGAGGAAGAGGAGGACCAAAGCAAGCCATTTTTCTGGCAACCTATGTGTCATCAGGGTAAGGTGGGACAAAATCCTTGGAAACCCATGCATAGTTCATTTTAATGAAGGTTAGATCATCCACATTTTCGGTCGACAGACGGGTCCTTTTTTCTGTCAGGATTGATCCAGCTGCACTGAAGACTCTTTCTGATAGCACACTTGCAGCTGGGCAAGCGAGCTCCTGTAAGGCATATTGTGCCAATTCAGGCCAGGTGTCCAGTTTAGCGGCCCAATAGTCAAAGGGGAATGATCTGTGAGGGAGAACATCAATATGGGAGGAAAAGTAGTTTGTAACCATAGTTGACAACTGCTGTCTCCTGTCACTTTCCATCGATGCAGTATTACCAGTCGTGTGAGCGGGACTTGAAAAATCAGTCCACAAAATGGTCATGAAACCCCTGTCTCCAACGCCACTTCTGATGTGTGCACCACAAACACCTCTTCCAAGCTGCCCCCGGCCCCTACGGCTCGTGTGAGAACCATCACTGCTGCTGTGTGCTGGGAATGCCTCAACCAACCGGTTTACCAGAGTTGCTTGTTTGTTAGCCAATATTAGGTCAAGGTTCTCCTGTGGCATGATGCTTTGGAATTTGCCTTTATAGCGTGGATCCAGGATGCTGGCCAACCAGTAGTCGTCATCGTTCATCATTTTGGCAATGCGGGGGTCCCTTTTTAGGATCTGCAAGGCATAATCTGACATGTGGGCCAATGTTCCCGTTGTCAATGATGCACTGCGAGTGCTGGGTGGAGGAGCACTTTCTGGCAAATCCACATCTCTCCAGTCACGCACAAACCCTGTACCAGACCTTGCCACACCAACATTTTCTCTTGCCCCACGAGAAGCATTCTCCTCCCCTAAATAATCATCCCCATCATCATCCTCCTCCTCCTCCTCTTCCTCTTCTTCCTCCACCTCATCCATGAGAGGTCCCGGAGCAGACAATGGCTGAATGTCATCAAGGCTTCCCTCCTCCTCTTCCTCATCATCCTCGGCTGCAGATGCTTGCTCCTTAATGTGCATCAAAGTTTGCATGAGCAGACGCATAAGTGGGATGCTCATGCTTATGATGGCGTCATCTGCGCTTACCAGCTGTGTGCATTCCTCAAAATACTGAAGGACTTTACAGAGGTCTTTCAGTTTCGACCACTGCACACCTGTCAACTCCATGTCTGCCCTCACAGTGCCTGCCCGTGTATACTCTCACAAATGCATTACGGCCTGCCTCTGTTCGCACAGCCGCTCAACCATGTGCAGGGTGGAGTTCCACCTTGTTGCAACGTCGATAATTAGGCGGTGCTTGGGAAGGTGGAGCAATCGCTGCAGCTTCTGCATACGACAGGAGTGTACAGGCGACCGGCGGATGTGCGAGCACAGTCTTCGCACCTTCTGGAGCAGGGCTGTTAACTCCGGATAATTATTGAGGAAGCACTGCACCACCAGGTTCAAGGTGTGAGCCAAGCAAGGTATGTGTCTGAGTTTTGAAAGGGCTATGGCTGCCACAAAATTCCGGCCGTTATCACTAACTACCTTGCCTGCCTCAAGATGTAGACTGCCCAGCCATGACTCAGTTTGTCGCTGAAAGTAGTCGGCCAGTACCTCCGCGGTGTGTCTGTTGCCCAAATACATCATCTTCAACACAGCCTGCTGACGCTTTCCACTAGCTGATCAATAGGGGGACACCTCTTGTGCAACACTAGCAGCTGCGGATGGAGTGCTCGTGCGACTGCGCTCTGTGGACGAGCTTTCGCTTCTGGAGGAGGGTCGAACGCCTACAGCCAACTGTTTCCTATACCGTGGGCTAGGCAGCACTGTCCCACCACTGCTGTCACCTGTGGACCCTGCATCCACCAAATTAACCCAGTGCGCTGTGATGGACACGCAACGGCCCTGGCCATGCCTACTGGACCATGCATCAGTTGTGAGGTGCACCTTTCCTCTCACTGATTGCTTGAGTGCATGGACAATGCGGTCTTTCACATGAAGGTGGAGGGCTGGGATGGCTTTGCGAGAAAAGAAGTGGCGACTGGGTAGGTCATAGCATGGTACTGCGTAGGCCATGAGTTCGCGGAAAGCTGCGCTTTCCACCAAACGGTAGGGCATCATCTCTAACGAGATTAGTTTGGCAATGTGGGCGTTCAAAGCCAGTGTACGCAGATGAGAGGATGAGTACTTTCTTGTCCTATTCATAGTCTCTGGTAAGGTGAGCTGGACTTGAGAGCTGCATATGGTGGAACTAGCGGTGGACATGGCGGACTGAGAGAGGGTTGATGATGGTGATGGAGTTGGTGTTCTTTCTGATGGCCTAGATTCAGTCTTTTGTTGATATAACGTTGTGATTCCCTGACTGCTTTGGCCTTGCGACGACACCTCAACAGTTGCTGCTGGTGGTGTGCTAACCGGTGGGCTTACAGTGGGGGAAACAATGTAGCGTTGCGGACTACCTTCTTTGGGTGCAGTTGCACATGTGGTATGTGAGGTTTGGTAGTCCGTCCACGCTTGCAAGTGCATGGTGTTTAAATGTCTAAGCATGCAACTGGTATTCAAATTTTTGTCAGATTTTTCCCTCGGCTAAAGGTCTTTGCGCACTTCTTACAGATAACCTTTGCCTGATGATTTTGTTCAAAAAAGTGCCACACTGCACTCTTCCTACTATGGAAGACATTTTGAGGTCTTGCACGCTGTGCTATTTTGACCGTCTGGCCAAGCTGTCCTGCAACTCTTTTGGTTTTTGTAACCCGTTTTTGGACTGCTCCGGGCCTGCCAGATAACAGCTGTTGCGATGTCGATGCCTGCTGCGGATGCTCCTCCTCTTCTGAGCTATTGGCAGCGGCGCCCTCTTCCCCCAATGGATGCCAATTTGGGTCAACAACTGGGTCATCCATCACCTCCTCTTCAATGTCATGTGCACCTTCCTCTGTGTCACCGTGTATGGTGGTATAGTATGCGGGAGGGGGCACCTGAGTTTCATCAGGGTCAGATTCTGGCTCAGTACACTGCGAGGACAATGTAGTGCTCTGAGTGAATGTACCAGCAGATAAATCTAGCAGTGGCTGTGCATCAGTGCACTCCATGTCAGATTCATCTTGGACTGGGGAATTCACGATTTGACTTGATAACCCAGGCATGGTATGAGAAAAGAGCTCCATGGAGTAATCTGTAGTGTGGCCTGGCGCATCCTTCACTTTTGGTAGGGGTGAAGGACACAAGGAAAGGTGTTGTTCCTGACCAGGAGCCTCCACTGACGACGCAGTGCTTTTATTTTTTGAAACTTCAGAAGAGGAGGCAATAGAGCTGGAGGCTGTGTCAACAATGTAAGCCAAAACTTGTTCCTGAAGCTCCAGCTTTAAAAGCGGTTTACCTACTCCCAGAAAAGGGAGCCTACGAGGCCTTGTGGAGCCAGACAATGACACCGGCTCATCACCTCCTGCCTTAGGTGCTATTGTGCTTTTGCCACAACCAGCAGAAGCACCACCACCAACACCACCATCAGGACCAGCTGGCAACCCCCGCCCACTTCCACGGCCTCTTCCACCATACTTATTCATTTTTTTAAAAAAGGTACCCAAAATAACAACAGCTGTATGGTACTGTAAAATAAGTTAAAGGGTCTATAGACTATTGGTGAGAATTTGAATCTCTCTGTAGATTGGATGACGCTGAACTATTGTCTCAGGCCAGTATAGATTACACCGCAATGTGACAGGCAGAAATTGGCTGGTGTATGAGAAGGCAGAAGCTGTATATAGCATTGGTGAGAATTTGAATCTCACTGTAGATTGGAGGATGCTGAACTATTGTCTCAGGCCCAGTAGAGATTACACCGCAATGTGACAGGCAGAAATTGGCTGGTGTATGAGAAGACAGAAGCTGTATATAGTATTGGTGAGAATTTGAATCTCACTGTAGATTGGAGGACGCTGAACTATTGTCTCAGGCCCAGTAGAGATTTCACCGCAATGTGACAGGCAGAAATTGGCTGGTGTATGAGAAGGCAGAAGCTGTATATAGTATTGGTGAGAATTTGAATCTCACTGTAGATTGGAGGATGCTGAACTATTGTCTCAGGCCCAGTAGAGATTACACCACTATGTGACAGGCAGAAATTGGCTGGTGTATGAGAAGGCAGAAGCTGTATATAGTATTGGTGAGAATTTGAATCTCACTGTAGATTGGAGGACGCTGAACTATTGTCTCAGGCCCAGTAGAGATTACACCGCAATGTGACAGGCAGAAATTAGCTGGTGTATGAGAAGGCAGAAGCTGTATATAGTATTGGTGAGAATTTGAAGCTCACTGTAGATTGGAGGACGCTGAACTATTGTCTCAGGCCCAGTAGAGATTACACCGCAATGTGACAGGCAGAAATTGGCTGGTGTATGAGAAGGCAGAAGCTGTATATAGTATTGGTGAGAATTTGAAGCTCACTGTAGATTGGAGGACACTGAACTATTGTCTCTGGTCCAGGACAGATTACACCGCAATGTGACAGGCAGAAATTGCCTAGTGTATGACTAACTACAAAGTGTATATAGAATTGGGCACAATTGGAATCTCCCTAGAGTGTAGGTCTGTAAGAACGGACAAACTCCTCGGCTTTTTCTTAGTCATACACAGATAGCTTCAATTTGGCCGCTGAACTATTGTCTCTGGCCCAGGACAGATTACACCGCAATGTGACAGGCAGAAATTGCCTAGTATATGACTAACTACAAGGTGTATATAGAATTGGGCAGGATTGGAATCTCCCTAGAGCAGGGTTTCCCAACTCCAGTCCTCAAGGCACACCAACAGATCATGTTTTCAGGATTTCCTTAGTATTGCTCAGGTGATAATTGCTCAAATGGCGCTCCTTCCCTTCCAAGCTCCACCTTGTGCCCAAACAGTCATTTCCACCCACATATGGGGCATCAGTGTACTCAGGAGAAATTGCACAACAAATTTTGGGGGTCTATATTTTCCTGTTACCTTTGAAATAAATAAAAAAAATTGAGTCTAAAGTAAAAGTTTTGTGAAAAAGTCAAATGTTAATTTTTTCCTTCCACATTCCATTAATTCCTGTGAAGCACTTGAAGGGTTAATAAACTTCTTGAATGTGGTTTTGAACACCTTGAGGGGTGCAGTTTTTAGAATGGCATCACTTTGGGGTATTTTCTGTCATGTAGACCCCTCAATTCACTTCAAATCTGATGTGGTCCTTAAAAAAATGGTTTTGTAAATTTTGTTGGAAAAATGAGAAATCGCTGGTCAATTTTTAACCCAACAAAACAAATTATGTTTTAAAAATTGTGCTGATGTAAAGTAGAAATGAGAGGCATGTTACGGTACTTTTTGGACTATAAGATGTACATTTCTCCTCCAAAAATGTGGAGGAAAGCAGTCTGGATATACCGGCTCTGGCTGTGGAGGGGAGGTGGAGGAGCGGCATTGGCGGAGCAGCGGGTCATGGGAGGCTGGAGCCGGCGGCTGCGGCTAACTCCTGTTACCGCTGCTATAGAGAAATGAATATTCACTGCATTCTACTCCCATGGGCGTGGAGAGCAATGAATATTAATTTCTCTTTCATTGCATCTTGGTATGATTGGCCTTCAACCCCCGGTCCTGGTATGGATAACCCCATCCTTATAATTGGCCCCCACCCCCATCCATATTCATTTCTCTTAAGTAGTGGCACGCGTGACCGCTGGCAGCAGCAGGAAGCTGGTGGCTGACACTGCTCTACTGAAGAGCAATCAATACTCACTCCTGTCTGTGCGCACAGTCCTGGTATTCCGGCAGCTGTGCTCTGCTTGTGAGCAGCGCATGGTGTCCCTGCATGCGCTGCTTACAAGCATAAAGCAGTTGCCAACACCAGAGCAGGATGCTGCAAGGAAGCACAAGATAGGTAAGTGTAATTTTTTTTAATGTTTTCTGATGGGGCCATGTGGGTCGCCCTCCCAGGACTGTGGGGTACTCGGTATCGGGCCAGTCTCTCACAGGGGAATGTCTCAGCAGCGGTGACCCGGTCCGTGGCCCTGGGCGCCCATGTAAAAGGGGGTTAAGTGATGGAACAAAGTTTATGAGTGAATGATTCGTGACACCACCTGTGGTGTTCAGCAATGAAGATGTTAAGCCGACGCTGCAGACGGATCCTCTGGGACAGATGGTGTGGTGCAGCAATGATGTTGTGGCCCTCCACAGGTAGGGCAATAGTCCCAGGGCAGTACAGATGAAGAAATAGGTGTTGAGGAAGAGGGTGCAGTGTCTGGCACAGGGATGAACCAGTGCTGACGGGGTTGCAGGAAGCAGGCAAGGACACAACAGGGTGCAGTTTCTTTACCTTTACTTGGCTTGGCAAATGCAGTCCAGGGTCCAGATTACAGATGGCACAGGAGCTGGCTAGCCTGGAAGCAACTTAGGAATCTCTCTAGGCAGATGGGTTGTGTAGTCTCCTTTCTAGCGCTTATTTTTAGGTACTTGCAGTACTGTGTTACTCTGAAGTTCCACTTGCTTAATCTCTTTAGAACTCCCTCGTATGGCAGACAGCTGTAGCCTTTCTCTTCTGGCTCACACGTCGCTGTTGTGCCTCTGAGTCTTATGTGGGAATAGAGCATTTACAGCTTCCTATTCCTCCGGTTTCTGTTGCAGGACCATCAGTGTCCATACAGCCTTGGAGACCAGGCTCCAGATACTGCCCTATAGCTGGGAATGAGCCTGAACTCTCTGCTCAAACTCCCAGCTCTTCTCCTCCACATCCACACACGTTGCCCTCCTCACACGAACTCCCTCAATCCTCCCTTCCTGGCCCCCAAAGAGTAGCTCCTCCACCAGTTTTGGTTCAGAGCTCCCTCTGCTGACCTGGAAAGGAAACTGTGTTGTTTGTGTCTTGGTAAACTGCCAGAGAGATTCCCTATTGCTTCCAAGCATGACATTACCCTCCCTAGGAGGAAGGCAGTGCCACTGTGGCGACCATACTCCTGGGGGTGCCACATTCCCCCCTAGTGCAATTCAGTACTCCCGGACTGAGGAGAAAACATGTAAACATATTAACACATTAACACTTATAAATGGTTCAAGATTTCAAAAAGTGAGGGAAGAAAGAAAAACAAAAACCAAAG
This sequence comes from Dendrobates tinctorius, assembly GCF_039654945.1. NCBI lineage: Eukaryota > Metazoa > Chordata > Amphibia > Anura > Dendrobatidae > Dendrobates > Dendrobates tinctorius. The sequence continues at coordinate 7,150,128 of NW_027361735.1, read as the reverse complement.
CTCAAAAAAGAGTCCTATGACGAAAAGTCCATGCGTCAATGTCCATGGTCAAATTCCTGAGCAAGTTGGTAAACTATTTACAAGTAGAGTTTTGACCACACATAGTCCTGTGGTCCAATTGTCCATTGAAACAAAATAAAATATCCAAAAAGTCTTACAGAGTCTCTGTAGGCACAAAACTTGAAACATTGCATATTTACAGGTTAACATTTACAAAACTTATCTATATGCAAAACCTTAGGGGTGGAATACCTTGGGTACTACGGACAGACCTACGTAGCACTGGTGTTGTTGTGGACCTTACTGGATGCCTTGTGTTAACTACTACTGGTGTAGTGTGTGTTGCACTGGCTACACTGCTAGTAATTCTGTGTAGCACAGGAATACTAGATTTCCTAGGACCACTTCTACTCACTGCGGGAATGACAGATTCACCACTGGCAGGGTGAGAATTCTCTTGTTCCACTGCTTTTGTGGCATCCGCTACCTGTACTTACTGGTTTTCAGGGTGGTCTTGAGTCACTTCTTCTTGCAGTACCAGTTGGGGAAAGGTCAAAACTGGCACCACTATGGCTTGATTCCCTCTAGTCCAATTTGCAGGGAATTCTCCAAGTGCAGTGCTGACCTTTTCTTCTTCTTCCTCTATGGACTGAAGGTTGTTTTGCTCTTCCATTCTGTCCTTTAGTTGGTCAGGGCACAGTTTCAGATGATCCCTCGATACTGCTGATGAGATTTCTCCTCCATCCTTACTGATAAGGCACACCTTGGTGTTGTCAAAGTTTGATGGTAGGACGGTGTAGGGTTCAGCTTCCCATTGGTCATCCAATTTATGCATCCTCCTTTTCCTCTTTAGGACTTGTTCTCCTGGTGACAAGGGAACTGCAGGTGCATGTTGATTGTAATTCTTCTCCTGCTTTTGTCTCGCCTGAGCTAGACTCTTTTCTACACACTCTTGTACTCTTCGATATTGCTGCTGCCGCTCTGTATCCCAGTCAGCATCTGGTGATGTTACCTCAGGTGTAAGGACTCCCATATCCAAATAAATAGGCAGCTTGCCAGGCCTCGCTCTCATTAGGTAGGCTGGAGTGCAGTTGGTGGAATTCACAGGTATGTGATTGTAGAGGTCTACCAGATCTGGCAACTTCTCTGGCCACAGATTCCTCTCCTCCAAAGGCATGGTCTTCAGTAGATCGATCACCACCAGATTCATCTTTTCACACATGCCATTGGTCTGTGGATGGTATGGTGTTGTCCTGATCTTCTTGCAACCATACAAGTTACAGAATTCCTGGAACTCTTCCGCCTCAAAGGCTGGGCCTTGATCTGTAAGCACTCTCTCGGGATATCCGTGTGGTCTACAAAAGTGCTGTTGGAATCCTCTGGCTGCTGTCCTGGCTGTTTGATCCTTGACAGGCACGACTACCAGGAATCTCGAGTAGTGGTCAACGATGGTAAGGGCATAAACGTAGCCTGAACGGCTTGAAACCAGCTTCACATGGTCCAGGGCTACCAACTCGAGTGGCTGTTTGGTTATTATTGGTTGCAATGGAGCTCGCTGGCTCTTGCGGTCCTTCCTGCGCAGGTTGCATTGTCCACACTCCCGGCACCAATTTTCAATGGCCTTCCTCATACCAGCCCAGTAGAATCTCTCCCGGAGCAAGGCCTCCAACTTCTTCCATCCGAAGTGTCCAGCTCCATTGTGGTATGCTTCCAAGACGATTGATGCCTCCCTCTTTGGGACTACCACCTGCCAGACCAGCTCATGAGTGCGGGCATTGATACTCCTCCAACACAGCTTTCCCTCATAGATGAACAGCCTGCCTCTTTCCCTCCATTACTGCTGGGTTTCTTCAGGAGCATCTGGACTTGGGCATGAATCAGCTTGCGACAGTAGCTCCTTTACCAGGCGGACTGTGGGATCGCTATCCTGTGTTTCTGCCCAGTCATGATGAGGCAATGGATTTAGGGTGGCCTCTTTCACGACAGACCGTCTGTTTCTCACTCTTTGGGCACGTTGGGCAGCAATTGGCCGGTGGAAGGGAGGTAACTCTATCTCTTCGAGAGCCTCAGGGTCTTCTTCTGCATCTGGCAGATTAGGCACCCTGGACAGCGCATCAGCATTGGCATTCTTGTGCCCTGCTTGGTACTTGATGGTAAATTCATAGTTAGACAGCCGAGCCATCCATCGCTGCTCCAGTGCACCTAGTTTTGCAGTTTCCAAGTGAGTCAGCGGGTTGTTGTCCGTGAAGATGGTAAACTTGGCTGAAGCTAGGTAATGCTTGAATCATTCAGTCACAGCCCAGACTATGGGGAGGAGCTCCAGTTTGAAGGAACTGTAGTTGTCAGGGTTCCTTTCAGTGGGACTAAGCTTCCTGCTGGCGTAGGAGATCACTTTTTTCTTTGCCATTCTGTACCTGTGACAGTACTGCTCCCAGTCCCATGTTGCTGGCATCAGTATTCAAAACAAATGGTTGGTCATAATCTCGGTAGGCCAGAACTTCATCTCCTGTGAGAGCCATTTTCAGTTGAGTGAAGGACCTCTCCAGTTCCTCATTCCATTCAAATGTAGGACTCTTCTTCTTGGCTTTCTTGAGCTGGCACACCAGAAGAATTTGCATAGGTGTGGATATCTCAGTGAAGCCTTTGATGAACCTTCGGTAGTAGCCTACCAACCCGAGGAATTGACGTACCTCATGGAGGTTGCTGGGCTTCTGCCAGTCCCGGATGACGGTGACTTTGTCAGGATCCGGTGCCACACCTTCTGCACTCACTACATGACCGATGTACTGTACCTTGGGCTTCAGGAGGTGGCATTTGGATGGCTTCACTTTCAGGCCAAAGTTGGACAAGGCTTCAAACACCTCAGCCAGGTGCTTCAGAAGGTCTTCATAAGTCTTGGAGAAAACAATGACATTGTGTCCAAGACAGCACTCCATTAGCCGTTGAAGTATCCCAGGGGCGGTGCAGAGCCCGAACGGCAAATAGTTGAACTAGCAGAGACCCATTGGTGTAGTAAACGCTGTTTGTCTGCCTCTGCCACGGGAACCTGCCAATACCCAATAGTGAGATCTAAGGTGGAAAAATAGTTAGCAGTTTTAAGTGCAGCTAATGACTATTCAATTATGGGTAATGGGTAGGCATCCTTATGTGTAATGCTGTTAATTTTTCGTTAATCAACACACATTCTCATGGTACCATCTTTCTTTTTCACAAAGACTATTGGAGCTGCCCAGGGGCTACAACTATCTCTGATCACCCCAGCCTCCTTCACTTCCCGCAACATACTTTTGGCACATTGATATTGTGTTGGGGGTATAGGCCGGTACCTTTCTTTAACCCCTTCACTACCAAGTGTGGTTTGCACGTTAATTCCCGGGCCAATTTTTATAATTCTGATCACTGTCCATTTATGAGGTAATAACTCTGAAACGCTTCTATGGATCCCGGTGATTCTGACAGTATTTTCTCGTGACATATTGTACTTCATGTTAGTGGTAAAATTTCATTCAAATAACTTGCGTTTATTTGTGAAAAAAATGGAAATTTGGCGAAAATTTTTAAAATTTCGCAATTTTCCAGCTTTGAATTTTTATGCCCTTAAATCACAGAAATACAGCACACAAAAAATTGATAAGTAACATTTTCCACATGTTTACTTTATATCAACACAATTTTGGAACCAAAATTTTTTTTTGTTAGGAAGATATAAGGGTTAAAAATTGACCAGCGATTTCTCATTTTTGCAACACCATTTTATTTTTACGGACTACATTACATTTGAAGCCACTTTGCGGGGTCTATATGATAGAAGATACCCAAAAGTGACACCATTCTAAAAACTGCACCCCTTAAGGTGCTCAAAATCACATTCAAGAAGTTTATTAACCCTTTAGGTGCGTCACAGGAATTTTTTGAATATTTAAAAAAAATGAACATTTAACTTTTTTTTCACAAAAAAAATACTTCAGGTTCAATTTTTTTTATGTTACCAAGGGTAACAGGAGAAATTGGACTGCAAAAGTTATTGTGCAATTTGTCCTGAGTACGCTGATACCTGATACGCGGGGGGATCTACTGTTTCGGCGCATGGCAGAGCTCAGAAGAGAAGGAACGCCGTTTTACTTTTTCAATGCAAAATTGGCTGGAATTCAGATCGGACGCCATGTCGCCTTTGGAGAGCCCCTGATGTACCTAAACAGTGGAAACCCCCCACAAGTGACCCCATTTTGGAAACTAGACCCCCCAAGGAACTTATCAAGATATGTGGTGAGAACTTTGAACCCACAAGGGCTTCACAGAAGTTTATAACGTACAGCGGTGCAATTAAAAAATCATATTTTTTCCACAAAAATGATCTTTTCACCCCCAATTCTTATTTTTCCAAGGGTATCAGGATGCTAAAGGTTATTGTGCAATTTGTCCTGAGTATGCTGATGCCCCATATGTGGGTGTAAACGACTATTTGGGTGCATGGCAGAGCTCGGAAGGGAAGCAGCGCCATTTGACGTTTTTGGCTGGAATTGAGATCGGACACCATGTCGCGATTGGAAAACCCCTGATGTACCAAAACAGTGGAAACCCCCCACAAATGACACCATTTTGGAAACTAGACCCCCCAAGGAACTTATCTAGATGTGTGGTGAGAACTTTGAACCCCCCAGTGCTTCACAGAAGTTTATAATGCCTGGGTGTGAAAATAAAAAAAATCATATTTTTTCGACAAACATGATCATTTAGTCACCAATTTTTTTATTTTTGCAATGGTACCAGGAGAAATTGGACTGCAAGAGTTGTTGTCCAATTTGTCCTGAGTACGCTGATACCCAATATGTGGGAGAAAACTACTGTATGGGCACACGTCGGGGCTCGGAAGGGAAGTAGTGATGTTTTGGAATGCAGACTTTGATGGAATGGTCTGCGGGTGTCATGTTGCTTTTGGAGAGCCCCTGATGTACCTAAACAGTGGAAACCCGCCACAAGTGACCCCATTTTGGAAACTAGACCCCCTAAGGAACTTATCTAGATGTGTGGTGAGCACTTTGAACCCCCAAGGGCTTCACAGAAGTTTATAATGCCTGGGCGTGAAAATAAAAAAAATCATATTTTTTCCACAAACATGATCATTTAGTCACCAATTTTTTTATTTTCCCAATGGTACCAGGAGAAATTGGACCACAAGAGTTGTTGTCCAATTTGTCCTGAGTACGCTGATATCCAATATGTGGAAGAAAACTACAGTATGGGCACACGTCGGGGCTCGGAAGGGAAGTAGTGATGTTTTGGAATGCAGACTTTATGGAATGGTCTGCGGGTGTCATGTTGCTTTTGGAAAGCCCCTGATGTACCTAAACAGTGGAAACTCCCCACAAGTGACCCCATTTTGGAAACTAGACCCCCTACGGAACTTATCTAGATGTGTGGTGAGATTCAAGGAAGGAATTTTTATGGATTAAACGTGCGCTACCAGACCATCACTCCTCACAAGTTGTGTAGTTAATACATTTATTTCCCTACGCGTTTCAAAGTTAAAAACTTCTTCCTCAGGGGATGATATGTACAGACAGGTATAGACAACGCCGGTTTTATACATACACAATTCAAAAATTGGCGCCAAGAGTCACATGTTGAGAGGGAGAAAAAAATCAGCGGTCATCAGTGTTACGATATCAAGGGATATTAAAAACTTATTCTTTTCAACAAATTAATTATTTTAATATATTTTCAGATGACTATACAAAGGAAAAAGAAAAAAAGAAAAAAAGAAGAAAAAAGGAAAAAATTATGAACAAAAAAGGAAAAGAACCAGAGATAACGAGGTCCGAAAGAGAGCAAAAGTCAGTGCACAGACCACCACTCTGATTGAGACGATAACGTGTCACAAAGAAGAAAAGGGGGGATGGATGGACATCTTTCTATAAAATATATAAATATTTATTGAAGTTAATAAAAAGGGCTTCACAGAAGTTTATAATGCCCGGGCATGATAAATAAAAAAATCATATTTTTTCCACAAACATGATTAATTAGTAACCAATTTTTTTATTTTCCCAAGGGTACCAGGAGAAATTGGACCCCAAAAGTTGTTGTCCAATTTGTCCTGAGTACGCTGATATACAATATGTGGGAGAAAACTACTGTATGGGCACACGTCGGGGCTCGGAAAGGATGTAGTGACGTTTTGGAACGCAGATTTTGATGGAATGGTCTGCGGGTGTCATGTGTGTTTGGAGAGCCCCTGATGTACCTAAACTATTGAAACTCCCCACAAGTGACCGCATTTTGGAAACCAGACCCCCCATTGAAATTATCTAGATGTGTGGTGAGCACTTTTAACCCCCAAGTGATTCACTGAAGTTTATAACGCCCGGGCGTGAAAATAAAAAAATCATTTTTTTCCACAAAAATGATATTTTTGCCCCCAATTTTTTATTTTCCTAAGGGTAACAGGAGAAATTGGACCCCAAAAGTTTTTTTGCAATTTGTCCTGAGTAGGCTGATACCCTACATGTGGGGGTAAAACACTGTTTTGGCGCATGGCAGAGCTTGGAAGGGAAGGAGCACCATTTGACTTTTTCAACGCAAAATTGGCCGGAGTTGAGATCCGACGCCATGTTGCATTTGGAGAGCACCTGATATGCCCAAACAGTGGAAACCCCCCAATTCTAACTCCAACCCTAACCCCAACACACCCCTAACCCTAATCTCAGCCCTAACCCTAGCCCTAACCCTAGCCCTAGCCCTAACCCTAGCCCTAGCCCTAACCCTAATGGAAAAATGGAAATAAATACATTTTCTTTTAATTTTATTATTTTTCCCCAACAAAGGGGGTGATAATGGGGGTTTAATTTACTATTTATAGATAGATTTTATGTTTGGCAGCTGTCACACGCTAAAATTATTGTAAAAATAGTTTTTGCAACACCACATATTGAGAGCTATAATTTTTCCGTATTTTGACCCACTGAGTCATGTGAGGTCTTATTTTTTGTGGGACGAGTTGACGTTTTTATTGGTATCATTTTCGGGCACTTGACATTTTTTGATCGCTTTTTATTCTGATTTTTGGGACGCTGAATGAACAAAAACCAGCGTTTCATGAATTTCTTTTGGGGGGGGGGTGCATTTACACCGTTCCGCGTGTGGTAAAATTGATAAAGCGTTTTTATTCTTCGGGTCGGTACAGTTACAGTGATACCTAATTTAGGTCTTTTTTATGTTTTGGCGGTTTTATGCAATGAAAACTATTTTATATAAAAAATAATTATTTTTGCATCGCTTTCTTCTGTGAGCTATAACTTTTTATTTTTTTGCGGATGACGCTGTGTGGTGGCTTGTTTTTTGCAGGACAAGATGTCGTTTTCAGCGGTACCATGGATATTTATATGCGTCTTTTTGATCGCGCGTTATTGCACTTTTTGTTGGGCGGTATGATAATAAATCATTATTTTTTGCTTCGTTTTTTCTTTTTAATTTTTAAGGGGTTCGCTAAAGGGGTTAACTAATAGGACAGTTTTATAGGGCAGGTCGTTACGGACAGAGCGATACCAAATATATGTACTTTTATTGTTTTTTTTTATTTCCAAAAAATGAATTTATTTGGGAATTTTTTTTTTTCTAATTTATTTAGCGATTTTTTAAAAATTATTTTTACACTTTTTTTTTAAATTTTTTTTAACTTTATTAGGTTGTCCCAGGGGGTCATCACTGTCCTGTGACAGATCGCTGATCTGTCACATCACAGATCACTGTATAGCGATCGTTGTCTCTACCTTGGCGTGGCAGGATCCTCTTCTTCCGTAGCCATGGGACATCCTCTTGACTGGAGGCCAGCTGGATCTTCTCCTTTGATGACTCCTGCATGGACTGCACAGTTTTGGCAAGTGCAGCCATATTTTTGGTCAGCTCTTGGACCTGAAGACGCAGTTCGGCAGATGGGTCTTTGTCCAGAGTCTGTGCATCAGCCTCCACAGGGCTGAGAGGGAAAGATGCTGCTTCTTGATGGTATGTGATCGCTGGGTGCCTAGGGGGCGCTGGGCGGCAGACAGTTGGTTCATGCAGCACCCGAATAGCCCTGTCCTTGAAGTCTCCAAAGTCTAGGTCAGGGTTCTATAGGGCTATGATGCGCAGTTGTGCACTTGGGTACTGGATAGGAGTCCCTCAATAAATTGCTCCTTTAACAGTCTGTCTCCATCTTTCACACTGTCTGGGTCAATCTGCTTTATGGCTCACAGCGCCTCCTGCAGGTTAAGTGCTTAGTCCCGTATACTGTCCTGCACTCTCTGCTTACACCCAAAGAATCTCATCTTTATTTCAGCTGCAGGGCGGGTGTCAAAGGTGCTTTTTAGCTTGGCCAGAATATTTTTAACAGTCTCTTTATCACTGTCCTGCCAGACTTTTACTTCCCTCTGGGCTGCACCAGTTAGCTGCCCAATAAGGATGTTCACTTTCTGGCTTTCAGACAGAGGATGCACCTCAAACAGACAGCACAGTCTCTCTTTAAATTCAGTCAGGGTATGTGACTCCCCTGAGTACTGCGGTAACCAGGCCACTCCCGGTATATAGGGCATAGACAGCGGCATTATGGGGACTGTTGCAGTGGGCGCTGATTCTTGCGGTGCCCTGGAGGCAGCGCTGGCTGCTGGATTCAGTGGCGCTATGGGAGCCGCAGCTGCGCTGGGCCCTGCATCTTGTGGCGCTGTGGGGTTTGCAGTGGCGACCTTGGGTTGTGTAGTCTCCTTTCTAGCGCTTATTTTTAGTTACTTGCTGTAATGTGTTACACTGAAGTTCCACTTGCTTATTCTCTTTAGAACTCCCTCGTATGGCAGACAGCTGTAGCCTTTCTCTTCTGGCTCACACGTCGCTGTTGTGCCTCCGAGTCTTATGTGGGAATAGAGCATTTACAGCTTCCTATTCCTCCGATTTCTGTTGCAGGACCATCAGTGTCCATACAGCCTTGGAGACCAGGCTCCAGATAATGCGCTATAGCTGGGAATGAGCCTGAACTCTCTGCTCAAACTCCCAGCTCTTCTCCTCCACGTCAACACACGTTACCCTCCTCACACGATCTCCCTCAATCCTCCCCTCCTGGCCCCCAGAGTGTAGCTCCTCCCCCATTTTTGGTTCAGAGCTTCCTCTGCTGACCTGGAAAGGAAACTGTGTTGTGTGTGTCTTGGTAAACTGCCAGAGAGATCCCCTATTGCTTCCAAGCATGACATCACCCTCCCTAGGAGGAAGGCAATGTCACTGTGGCGACCATACTCCTGGGGGCGCCACACATGCATACCAGGATGGGGTTGTGGCCAATTATAAGGATGGGGACATGCATAACAGGACCGGGATGGGGGCCAATCATACTAGAATAGGGATGGGGCCATGCATACCAGGACGAGATGAGGGCAATGCAAACGAGAATAGGGATGGGGCCATGCATACTAGGACGAGCTGGGGGCACTGCAAACCAGGATAGAGATGGGGCCATGCATGCTAGTATAGGGAGGAGGGCAATTCCTGCCAGGATAGGGATGAGGGGGTATGCATACCAGGTTCGGGATGAGGGATCCATGCATACCAAGATAGGGATTAGGGAGCCATGCATGCACATATAGACGGATTAGGAGGGCTAATCCTACTGACAGATTGCCGTTAATAATATCATATACCGTATTTAAGCATAATTTCTGATGTAATGTCTACATGGCTTATGTTGAAAAATCTAATAATTCTTTTAACATTTAAAATCCAGACCTAAGAAACAAATAAACCTTTTATCACTGTGGACATTGTGCTAAACTCTGACACCAGATTAAATAAAGTCTAGGTCTGAAGACTTTTAATACAATCTTCTATTTTCCTCTTACTGGCTTGTGTTTGTATATACAGAGAACATTGGGAGGGAGATAATTGAATTGGTGTGATTTAGTCGGAATTTATTTTCATCATGACTTTATGTTTGCAAATAGAATAGCAACAAGAAGAAAGACTTATCTACCTCGTCAACAAGTCACGGCCAAGGAGTCTGGCTCTTCCCAACTTTAATAGATGCTTTCAACTAGAGAATAAAGTGGGGTATAAAGCTTTGGGTCAAATGTATGAAAGTACAAATGATTCCAGGTTCTTGCAAATCGAAACTGTCCTGGAAAGCAAGCGTAATTATATGTGACATTCTAAAAAGCAGTCCTCTCAACAACAACAAAAAATTAATAGTTGGGTATCGTTGTTGAGATCCTTCCTAACATGTTCAATAAAGGGGTTCAAGTGCTCTCCTGAAGGCTGCACCTATAAAAAGGTATTGCCATTATAGTCACTTATGACGTACTCTATTATAGAAGTTATGCCAAGTCATTCCATCCCCTGGGGCCGCACCTACACTATATAGATAAAAGCATTAGAATAAATCTCTTAGTCATTGAATTCAGGTTTTCCCATTCAGTCTCATTGTCACAGATTAAAGATGATTGAATCAATTCAACATGAATTGAATTTGAGTCAAATTTCTTGAAGTCTGCGTTTCCTATCGAATTTGTACAATGTTCAATTCATTTTGTATGAATCACACAAAAACATTCATCTCCACTTTACAGTTTGTAGTCGATTATATCTGTCATAGACTGCAGCATGGGCTTCCCCATCATAGCTCACAAGTGTATGGTCTGTCTCCCCGCAAAGCGCTCATTGCACAGCCCAATACCCAATAACATTTTGCTTCATGTAAATAGCTTCTCATTGCTCCTCTATGCTCAAAATCTGTCAACTTCACCAATTTTATCAGCGCCTATTTTCCACTTGTAATTCATCTTATAGATACGTTTGCATTATATAAAATGTCTACCAATTTACATACTGAAATCCAAAACGGAGACCATAAAAAAATGTCAACTTCCAACAGTGATGACTTTACTTTGGGGTCCAAAAACCTAGTGACAGGTTCCCTTTAAGTGTCCCCAGTAAATTGGAATTTTGTGTCTGTTCATTGTAGTCAGTATGTAAATTGGATAAACCCAAGAAAAGAGGAAGTACCAGACAAAATAAAATACTTACAAATTTTATTAATCACAGTGAAAACAGATCATGTGCAAAGAATTGAACAGAACAAGGCAGAGTGTACTCCATGCAACTATCAAAATTGAATCAAGTGAACAGGTATACAGGACAGCAAAAACACTATGTTAATGACAGACTGGAAACACATGACCACTAAGTTCAAAACAATGAATCCATGTGGATATAAGAATAGTGGACTGAGACCAGTATATGACAAATACTAATACAAATTCACAAAATGTCATGCAAAGTGCACCGTGCCAAGATATAGAATGCCACAATTCATAAAGTTATGTAAAGTGCATCGTGCTGGGGGAAAAAATACTATAATAGGGTAAACCTATGAGCCCATGAAATATGCCCACTATATAAATGCTAATTCAGTGACGCCCCCTTGGAAGAAGCGACATCAGTGAAAAGCGCGTCGAGGTTCCTATCTCCTCGACACTATCAACAGGTATACACTTTACCATATTATTTGTAGCCTTTTGGCTTACCTATGAACATTGGCCCTTATCTGCACTTTTTGCAGCACTCTTTGGGCACTTTGGCAGTTATATAGTAAGTATATTTCATGGGCTCATAAGTTTACCCTATTATAGCATTTTTTACCCCAGCACTATGCACTTTACATGACTTTATGAATTATGGCATTCTATATCTTGGCACAGTGCACTTGGCATGACATTTTGTGAATTTTTATTAGTATTTGTTGTCATGATCCAGGACCGGATTTCGCTTTGGCCCGTCCTGGTCAGACTGTGGGATAATTGTGCTGCCTCTCTCTGGCAGAGGGGGGCTATTTAATGCTCACTGGACCTAGGTCCGGTGTCAGTTATACTCCTGCCCTCGGCTGAGTTAGTTGACCTCTTGTATACGTGTGCCTTGTGCCTGATATCTTGTTGCTTGTTTGGTTCTGATCCGGTTCTGTCCCTGTTACGAGTTCTGCCTGCCCCTCTTGTACTGCACCGCTCTCTCATGTATGACTCTCTCCTTGTGACCCGACTACTCTCTGCTCATCTCTTTGGTACTGCACCGCCCTCTTGTGTATGACCTTTGGCTTTGTCTGACCTCCCGTCTGTTTATCCCTCCTGTACCTCGTTTGCCCGTACTGTGTATAACCTCTGTTTTGCCCGACTCTGAGTTTTCTATCATCTCTGAAAGCAGGATGCTAAGCCCTGCCCCCTTGCTGTCACATGACCATAGGTCCTGTGCCTGCTTGCTAAAGCTTCAGCGTTCAGGTCCTGTGCATCTGTGCTTTCCGGCTATAACAGTCCAGGGGGCCCTTAGAGTACAGGCGAGTCCCTGCTCAGCGGAGGCTGCATGCCAGCGCTGTCAGGAACCTGATATTATAACTGACCCATGACATTTTTTTTTCTCTGCTCCCGTTCTCCTGTGTGTGTGATGGATCCTATGCACGCTCTTTCTGAGCAGGTAAGGCACCTGACTCAGATGTCTCAGAAACTCCTTGGAGATCATCGAGTCCTGGCTCAGTCTCAGCAGCTGATCGCTGACACTGTGCAGAGGTTTTTTTCATCGGGGGCTCGGGATGTTACATTAATTTCCCCGAAGTGTCCGGTTAAGTTACCGGATACCTTTTCTGGAGATAAAAAAGAATTCAGAGTTTTCAAGGAGGGATGTAAGCTTTTTTTCCTTAAGACCACTCTCTTCTGGGGATGATAGTCAGAGAGTGGGGGTCATTATGTCTCTGTTAAGGGGAGCCCCCCAAGCTTGGGCTTTCTCCCTTCCTACCACGGCCCCTGAGCGTATGACTGTGGATGCATTTTTTGAGGCCCTGGGGCATATTTATGATGAGCCTGATCGGATGCGCATGGCTGAGGACATGGTGATGAGTGTTTGCCAGGGGAAGCACTCAGCCGAGTGGTTTTGCTCCGAGTTCAGATGCTGGGCTGCTGAGGTCTGCTGGAATGATGCCGCCCTCCGGGTTTGTTCCGTAGAGGCCTGTCTGAACATCTGAAAGACACCTTGGCTCTCCACCCCCGCCTGATTCCTTGGAGGAGGCTATGACACAGGCCGTCCGAATGGATCGCAGGTTACGGGCGAGGGGAGTGATGCAAATGGAGACATCGTTATTCTCCCAAGGAAGGGGAGCCAGTCCTACATTGAAAATCACAAAGATGGGAACCATCGACCTCAAAGAGAATGAAAGGAGACAACGGCGCGTGGGAAAATGCTGTTTTCACGGTGGCGATTCTGGACATTGGAAAAAGAATTGCCCCTCCCGTCCACTAACCAACAAGCAACTGAGCCCGGGTAATTATCATGGAGGTCACCCAGGTTCTCAGGTACCCTTTTCTGCCTTCTCTAAAATGTTGTTGCAAGTGGATCTTAGTTGTGGGAGTATCTCCACATCCACTTCTGCCTTCGTGGATTGCGGATCGTCATTGAACTTTATTGACTCTGAATTAGTGTCCAGGTGTAAGTTAGGGACAGTTAGGTTGGAGACTCCTATTCACATTGTTGCCATTGACAAAACGCCACTGGTTAAGAATGACGTTATGTTTCGCACTGAAGAGTTTCTCCTTAAAGTGAGTTCCTTGCACCAGGAACATATTTCATGTTTTGTAATGGACAACTTGCCTGCGGGACTGGTGTTGGGGCTCCCCTGGTTACAATTGCATAATCCTGTGATTAATTGGGAATCTCGGGACATTGTTAAATGGGGTCCCTATTGCTCTGAGAAATGTCTTGTTTCTGTGTCTGTGTCGTCCGTGGGTCTGGAAGGTATTCTGGATTGCCTGAAAGACTATACGGACGTTTTCTCCGAAAAAGAGGCTGAGGTTTTACCACCACACCGCTCATTTGATTGTGCCATTGACCTAGTTCCAGATGCTAAATTGCCCAAAGCCCGCTTGTATAACCTCTCGGGTCCGGAACGGGCTGCGATGAAGGAATATATTTCCGAGAGTCTCCATAAGGGACATATTCGTCCTTCTGTTTCTCCTGTGGCGGTGGGGTTCTTTTTTGTAAAGAAAAAAGACGGTGGTTTACGCCCATGCCTCGATTTTCATGAGTTAAATAAGATAACTATGAGGAATACGTATCCCCTTCCACTTATTCCTGATTTATACAATCAGTTGTCCGGAGCTAAGTGGTTTTCGAAATTAGAGCTACAGGGAGCGTATAACCTTATCCGAGTCCGGGACGGAGATGAGTGGAAAACCACTTTTCTCACTACTGAGGGGTTGTTTGAAAATTTGGTCAAGCCTTTCGGCCTGACCAATGCTCCAGCGGTCTTCCAAAATTTCATAAATCATGTGTTCTCAGATTTTATTGGACGTTTTTTGGTGGTATATTCGCATGACATATTGGTCTACTCTCCTGATAATAAGGCTCACATTGATCATGTTAGGGCAGTTCTCCAAAGGCTCCGGGAGAACTGTCTTTTTGCTAAATTTGAAAAATGTTTATTTTTTGTTCAGGAACTGTCCTTTCTGGGGTTCATCGTGTCTGCTGAAGGGTATCGCATGGATCCTAATAAGGTGCAGGCCATTGTCGAGTGGGTTCAACCTTGTGATTTGAAGGCTCTGCAGCGTTTCCTATGGATTCGCCAATTGCTATCGTAAATTTATAAGGGGGTTCTCACAGGTGGTTAAACCCCTCACAGACATGACTCAAAGGGGGGCTGATATCAAGAATTGGTCAACCGCAGCGGTAGCGGCATTTCAGTTTTTGAAAAAATGTTTCATGTCTGCCCCGGTTCTTATTCAACCGGACCCATCTGAACCATTTATTGTTGAGGTAGATGCCTCAGAGGTGGGGGTGGGGGAGGTATTGTCCCAGGGACCCGCCACTTTGACCAATTTAAGACCTTGCGCCTTTTTCTCAAAGGAATTCTCCCCTACGGAGAGAAACTATGATGTGGGGAGTCGGGAACTTCTGGCCGTAAAATTGGCCTTTTAAGAAAGGAGGCATTTTTTGGAGGGGGCTGTCCATCCTATAACCGTAATCACGGACCACAAAAACCTAGCTTACATTGAGTCAGCTAAAAGGTTGACTCCCAGACAGGCTAGATGGTCACTTTTTTTTTTCCCGATTCAACGTCTCGATCACTTTTCGGCCAGGATCCAAAAATGTCAGAGCGGATGCCTTGTCACGCAGTCCTGATCCGGTGTCCCCCCCGAACCTCCATCCTCCATTCTTCAGCCTGGGGTGGTGGCGGCAGGTATTTCTAATATGTTGAAACGGGAGATTCGGGAAGCCCAGTCTCTTGCACCTCCAGCTAAGCCGGTGGATAAACTTTTTGTGCCAGCTCAGTTTCATCTAAAGGTCCTCCGGGAGTTCCATGACTCAGTTCTGGGTGGACATCCAGGGATCTCGGCCACCTGGAAAGCCATTGCTAGAGTATTCTGGTGGTCTTCTTTAGCCTCTGATGTTGGGGAGTATGTGTCTGCGTGTGAGGTTTGTGCCCATGCTAAAATTACCCATAACCGGCCGGCTGGGGAATTGGTACCACTGCCAATTCCTGAGAGACCATGGACTCATCTGTCCATGGATTTCATCACCAACCTTCCCCCCTCCAAGGGTAATACCGTCGTCTGGGTTGTAGTGGACAGGTTTAGTAAGCAGGCACATTTTGTACCTTTGGCTGCTCTACCTAATCCGGAAATATTGTCCAGATTGTTTTGTTGAGCATGTGGTGCGGTTGCATGGGGTACCCTTGAATGTGGTGTCTGATAGGGGAGTGCAATTTGTTTCCAGATTTTGGAGAGCTTTTTGTAAGAGGTTGGGTATTGGTCTGTCCTTTTTATCCGCTTACTATCCAGAGACTAATGGGCAGACTGAGCGGACCAATCAGTCTCTGGAGCAAATTCTGCGCTGCTTGACCTCTGCCGACAGGATGATTGGTGTTCTGTGTTACCGTTGGCCGAGTTTGCATTTAACAACCACATTAACCAGTCTATGGGTACATCTCCATTTTTCTGCAATTATGGGTTTCATCCTCATTTTGGAGAATTTTCCCGTTTGAATTCTGGGTGTCCTGGGGCGGATGAGACGATCCAGTGGTTGGGGGAGGTATGGCGGGAGGTCCAGAGTTACATTACGAAGGTTCAGGACAAATTTAAATTTTTTGCCGACAAAAAACGATCCGCTGGTCCGGTGTTTCAGATCGGGGATAAGGTATGGTTATCCACCAAGAATACAAGGCTCAAGATCCCCTCTGCGAAGCTTGGACCCAAGTTTATAGGTCCCTATGAAATTACCGAAGCAGTTAACTCGGTGGCTTTTCAGTTGCGTCTCCCGCCATCTCTGCGTATCTGTAATGTTTTCCATAAGGCCCTTTTGAAAGCTGTGAGGTCCGGTGGGGAGGGATCATCAGCTTCTCCGCCACCGGTTTTGGTAGACGGGCAGTCGGAGTACGAGGTGGAACGAATTGTCGTCTCCAGGTTGGTCCGTCGTGCCCTTCAATATCTGATGCATTGGAAGGGTTACGGTCCTGAAGAACACTCGTGGGTTCCTGCTCGATTGGTTCATGCGGATCGGTTGATCCAAGCCTTTCACGCCAAGTACCCTGAGAGACCTGGGGGTCCAGTGGCCCCCCCATTGAGAGGAGTGTACTGTCATGATCCAGGACGGGATTTGGCTTTGGCCCGTCCTGGTCAGACTGTGGGTTAATTGTGCTGCCTCTCTCTGGCAGAGGGCAGCTATTTACTGCTCACTGGACCTAGGTCCGGTGTCAGTTATACTCCTGCCCTCGGCTGAGTTAGTTGACCTCTTGTATACGTGTGCCTTGTGCCTGATATCTTGTTGCTTGTTTGGTTCTGATCCGGTTCTGTCCCTGTTACGAGTTCTGCCTGCCCCTCTTGTACCACACCGCTCTCTCGTGTATGACTCTCTCCTTGTGACCCAACTACTCTCTGCTAGTCTCTTTGGTACTGCACCGCCCTCTTGTGTATGACCTTTGGCTTTGTCTGACCTCCCGTCTGTTTATCCCTCCTGTACCTCGTTTGCCCGTACTTGTATAACCTCCGTTTTGCCCGACTCTGAGTTTTCTATCATCTCTGAAAGCAGGACGCTAAGCCCCACCCCCTTGCTGTCACATGACCATAGGTCCTGTGCCTGCTTGCTAAAGCTTCAGCGTTCAGGTCCTGTGCATGTGTGCTTTACGGCTATTCCAGTCCCCGGGGCCCCTACAGTACAGGTGAGTCCCTGTTCAGCGGAGGCTGCATGCCGGCGCTGTCAGGAACCTGATATTTGTCATATACTGGTCTCAGTCCACTATTCTTATATCCACATGGATTCATTGTTTTGAACTTAGTGGTCATGTGTTTCCAGTCTGTCATTAACAGTGTTTTTGTATACCTGTTCACTTGATTCAATTTTGATACTTGCATGGAGTACACTCTGCCTTGTTCTGTACAATTCTTTGCACATGATCTGTTTTAATTGTGATTAATAAAATTTCTAAGTATTTTATTTTGTCTGGTACTTCCTCTTTTCTTGGGTTTATCCAATTTACATACTGACTACAATGAACAGACACAAAATTCCCATTTACTGGGGACACTTAAAGGGAACCTGTCACTAGGTTTTTGGACCCCAAAGTAAAGTCATCACTGTAAATGACGTGAAATGATAATTACTTCCATACTTTTATAATATAAGTTTGTGTCTCCATTGTATCATCAGTTGGAAAATCTTATGCAAATGAGTTCACAATTGCAGTGGCTTGGCCTGCACTTACAGCTATCCAGTGTCACGATGCCCGTCCTGTGTGACGCGACCAGCAGGCTGGTAACTAAAACAACAAGACGTGGCACGTGATACGGTCCTGCGTGACGCAGCCCGCAGGCCGATAACTAAAGACAACAAGACACGGTGAAAGGGGAACACAGTTACAATGGTGGGCCCTGCGATAGGAAAAGAGTACGTGGAGACCTCCTGCACTCCCCTGAGTCAGTGTCCCTAACGCTCCTAACGTTCCCTATGCCGATTCCATACCAGGTGCGGCTCAGGAACCTGTCGCCCTGGCACACCCTACACCTATCCCTTGCTAGGGAGCTGGTTGGTGCAGGCACTGGCCCCACCGCTGTACTAATACACACCAGGGAAAAATACAAACAGGGGAACACCACTTAGCTTTACTCTGTTGCACATGCTCCTGGCAACAGAGTCCACCACCAGAATGCAGCTCTCCTCCTGAATAGCTGCCACCAAGCTCTGCCAGAGCGACAAGGAAATCCCCTCTGACTTCTTCCACACCAGGGCTAAGACAGTGCTGCAAGGAATGCTCTCCAGCTCCTTCCTCCACCAAGGATGGTTGAAATGAACACTATCACCAACACTGATTGCAACACCTGTGACTCCTTTATAGGTAAGAGCCAGCAATCACACCTGCATTAAATCATGTGCACTAAATGAAAGAAACCAGAGTGTAATGATGCTAACCACCAGGGGGGCAAACTTAGAACAAACGACACCACAGTGCAATAATCCTAATGGCCACCGGGGGCAAAAACCAAACCTAAGCACAGAAAAAAAGGTTACCTGTGCTTTATATATCCTGATCCAGCATGGATCATGACAGTACCCTCCCCTTAATGAGGGGCCTCTGGACCCACAAGACCGCTCCTCATCAGGGATCCACCTACAGTGGGGACGCCCAGACCCAGAGTTCACCCCAGCAACTACCTGCATGTCAGGTTGATGATAAACGAGCCTGCTGGTATTGGCAACGTTTCTGGAGGCACCACACATCTCCGAAGCGCCGACCTGGGGAATGAGTTGTGTATGTGTATGTCTGGTATGAGCTGATAACACTCCACAACACACTTCCACTGGATGTTTTTTGGTAGCCACCCATATACGCTCGTTCACACACAGGTCCGGACCTGAACGTTTATTGCCACTCATTCGTTTGTCACCATTTGGAGAACTCTTTCTGGGTTTGACAACAGAGGCGTCCCCCTATGTCACCACACTCACACCCCAGCACTTCACCAAGGGGTACACCACCCTCCAACCTCTTCCACCACGAGGTCTGCGCCTCCCAGGGTTGGCCAATGGCGAGGTTTGAGACTTGCCCCTACTCGCCTGCAGCACATCTGCTGCTCTCACCGGAGAGGAAGGGGTCCGTCGAAGAGAGACGGCAGAGACAGTAGTTCCTAGGCAGCATCCCTCACACGAGTGCCCCCAGCTGACCACTTCCCTCTCCCGCCAATCTATTACCGGGTTGTATTTTTTCAGCCAAGGGAGGCCTAAAACAATAGGTACTGGCATTCCCTCCAAGACGTAGCATGACAAGGACTCCTCATGATGTCCTATATGCAGATGGATATTCTCTACAACCTTGGTCAAGCTACCCTGGCTCAGTGGAACAGAGTTTATGGCCTGGATGCTTATAGGCTGGGCTAGCGTCCTACTCTTCAGACCATGAGTCTGGACAAAGTGATTATCCACCAGACTGACTCCTGCTCCGCTGTCCACAAGCACCGGTATCACCTCCGGTACCCCACCAGCCAAGACCTCTGCTGACATGGTACCTTGGGAGGGTAAAATGGAGGAAATGTATACTCCCTGGTCGCCTCCCTCCAAGCGACCAGGGGAATGCGGCTTCTTAGATGGCACAGATAATTTGGCGTGCAATGGGCAAGCCTTCACGACATGACCAGTCTGCCCACAGTATAAACATGCCGACACCACTCCCTGAACCGTAGGCAGCTCTGAACATAAACTAGCTCCTCCTACTTGCATAGGTTCATCTGGACACTTGGCATGAACTGGGCAGGCTCTTATAAAATGGCCAGGCTTCCCACAGGAAAAGCATACCCCCCCACCACGACGAGCCGCAGACACCACCTTTTTTGTATCAACAACATCGGGCTTTCTGGGTTCCTCCGTCCGCACTGGTGGGTCCTCCTCCCTAGCGAGGACATCAGAGGGCACTTTTTGTATATGTCTTTCCCTGAGGCGTCTATCCACCCGGATGGCAAGGGACATGGCGGCCTCCAGCGAACTGGGGGCAGCGTACTGCACCAGAGTATCCTGCAACTTTGGAGACAAACCCTGCACAAATTGAATCCTAAGTGCAGGGTCATTCCACTGAGTGTTAGTGGCTCGCCTCCTAAACTCTGAGCAGTACTCCTCAGCAACCCAGGCTCCCTGTTTACACCTACGGAGTCGGGATTCCGCCAGGACGACGCCATCAGGATCCCCATACACAAACGCCAAAGCCGGAAAAAACTCGTCCACGGACTCTAATGATGGAGAATCGTCCAGTAGGGAGAAGGCCCAGGATTGGGGATCCCCTTTAAGAAGGGACATAATGATTCCCACCCATTGCTCTTCACTCCCTGATGAACGAGGGCGCAGCCTGAAATACAATTTACAGGCTTGCTGGAATACCAAGAATTGATCTCTCCTTCCAGAAAACCTGTCAGGGAGGGATATCTTGGGTACTGGCTGAGCCTGTCTCTGAACCAAGCCCCCAAAGCCCACCAACTGCTGCAGTTGCTGCACCAACTCACCGCGCAGCCCCCTAATCTCATCAGTAAGGGTCTGCAGCACTTGGGCAAAGGTCTGAACTGGGTCCATGGCTCAGCAGAAAAAAAGTTATGGTTGGTGATAATGTCACGATGCCCGTCCTGTGTGACGCGACCTGCAGGCCGGTAACTAAAACAACCAGACGCGGCACATGATACGGTCCTGTGTAACGTGGACCGCAGGCCGGTAACTAAAGACAACAAGACACGGGGAAACAGTTACAACGGTGGGCCCTGCGATAGGGAAAGGGGGCGTGGAGACCTCCTGCACTCCTCTGAGTCAGTGTCCCTAACGCTCCTAATGTTCCCTATGCCGATTCTGCACCGGGCGCCGCTCAGGAACCTGTCGCTCTGACACCCTACACCTATCCCTTGCTAGGGAGCTGGGTGGCGCAGGCACTGGCCCCACCGCTGTACTAATACACACCAGGGAAAAATACAAACAGGGGAACACCAATTAACTTTACTCTGTTGCACTTGCTCCTGGCAACAGAGTCCACCACCAGAATGCAGCTCTCCTCCTGAATAGCTGCCACCAAGCTCTGCCAGAGCGACAAGAAAATCCCCTCTGACTCATTCCACACCAGGGCTAAGACAGTGCTGCATGGAACGCTCTCCAGCTCCTTCCTCCACCAAGGATGGTTGAAATGAACACTATCACCAACACTGATTGCAACACCTGTGACTCTTTTATAGGTAAGAGCCAGCAATCACACCTGCATTAAATCATGTGCACTAAAGAAACCAGAGTGCAATGACGCTCACCACCACCGGGGGCAAACTTAGAACAAATGACACCACAGTGCAATAATCCTAATGGCCACTGGGGCAAAAACCAAACCTAAGCACAGAAAAAAAGGTTACCTGTGCTTTATATATCCTGATCCAGCTTGGATCATGACATCCAGCCTATCTGCTTCTTTTGCCTCCCGGTGGTGGCCTCATGCCATCCATTATACTTTAATATACAGGTCACTCTGCTTTGTGATCTGCACCCATTGGCTGACAACTCGCCCAGATGCAGTCATACACAGGGGTGCTGGACTATCCTTCTGTGCTGGCCCTGAGAGAGGCAACACATGTGCAACATATTAGCCTACACTACTAGGAAACCTCACACTGTAAGCCACATCAATTCAGCACAATTAAACTACCTGTTATTTGTGATGATCAGTGTGAAGGTGCTCTTACACATTGCACATTTACTACCTTATGCTCCTGCTCATTCCATTGGTTTTGCTGTAGTTTCTTGTACTTTGTGCAAACATGGACGACGTGTCTCCCCTTTTTGAGCTAGGCATTTTATCAACAGGTATTTATCTTTCCATGGACAGAGTGCCTCCCCCTCCCATCTACATAAAATCTTATCAATAGCAAGTACCCTCTCCTATTTCAGTAATGTATCTGCCATCTGTCTTCACTAGTGATGAGCGAGTATACTCGTCACTCAAGATTTCTCGAGCATGCTCGGGTGATCTCCGAGTATTTTGGCGTGCTCAGAGATTTTGTTTCTGTCGCCATAGCTGAATGATTTGCGGCTACTAGCCAGTCTAAATACATGTGAGGAATGCCTGTTTGTTAGGAAATCCCCACATGTATTCAGGCTGTCTAGCAGCCGTAAATCATGGAGCTACGGTGACAGAAACTAAATCTCCGAGCACATCCAAATACTCTGAGATCATCCGAGCATGCTCGGGAAATCTCGAGTAACGAGTATACTCGCTCATCACTAGTCTTCACTGAATACAAATTTTGTGCGAGAATTAAGAATTTTGAAATTGAATAATCGGTCTACGAGGATGAGGTGAATTAATGCAAAGTGTTCCCTATAGTCAGTTCTGCCGGAAGGACTTTTCATAAATGGGGGACTAACGGATATCCAAATAGGTTAATTAACCCTTCACGACCTTTAACGCATAGATTTTTCGAAGGTTGTGTCCCTCCCTATGATGCGGGCTGTGGCGCTGAACCCACATCTTTCCCGGCACATGGCAGCTGATTAGATCAATTGCAAAATCACCCCCCTTTTGCACCATTCAAAATAAAACAATAAAAAAATTAAAAACATGTTTGGTATTGCTACTTGCAGAAATGTCCGATCTATCAAAATATAAAATAAATTAATCCGATTGGTAAACGGCGTAACGAAAAAATCTAAAAGCCAGAATTAACTTTTTTTAGTCTCCTCAACATTGCAATAAAATGCAATTAACAGAAGATTATAATATTGTATCTACATCAGAATGGTATCAGTAAAAATGTCAGCTCGGCACGCAAAAAATAAGCCCTCACCCCAACCCAGATCCAGAAGAATGGAGATACTAAAGGTCTCGAAAATTGGTGACATTTTTTTTTTTAACAAACATTGGATTTATTTTTTTGACCACTTAAAAATAATAAAGAACCTATACATGTTTGGAATCGGTGAACTCGTAATGACCTGGAGAATAATATTGACAGGTCAGTTTTCGCATTTAGTGAACATGGTAAAAAAACAAACAAAAAATACATTTGTGTAATTGCCCTTTTTTTGCAATTACACCACACTTGGATTTTTTTCCCTTTTTCCAATACATGATATAGTAAAATCCCATGGAGACCTGTGACATTGCATCTGTTATACATTGCAGTTTGTCTTATTATTATTATTATTATTATTATTATGCATTTATACAGCGCCATTTATTCCATGGTGCTTTACATGTGAATATGTCATCTAGATGACAGCATGTTGATGTGGTCGGCAGTAAGTGGGCAGGGACACAACACTGCAAAATAGATTGAATGGCAATCGTCATAATATAACATCTAAACACAGTCTGTCATGCCACTTTATTGCAATACATGATGGAGTGGAGAACAGCCTGCGCATAGCTCCGACTGAGACCATTCCCAATACATATCCAGATAGGTTCACAACACTGGTTAGGTAGGAATCCTATTGGATTTTAAAATTGCAGTGTCTGATGTCTGATGAACTAAATGAGACCATTTTATACACCTGTCCCAGGTATCCCGGGCTTCGTTTGCTTCTCCAGGGTCCGCTGCTCTCTGCTGTGCTCTATGTCAAGTTTCTCAGGTTGCTCTGAGTGGATCACTGATATCACCTTCTTGGATCTATTTAAGGCCCATTTAGTCACTCACCTGTGTCTTCAGATATAGTTTCAAGACATCTATGTTTGGTGCTCTCTGCCATCTGTGCATACTGTGCTTTCTTTGCTTCCCTGCGGGGTTTCACTTCATCTGTCTTGCTGCTCCTGAGATTCCAGAGTGTGCCAAGTCCTCGCTGTCCACGGGCATTCTAGTTTGCTGCATTGACTCCCGGGGTCCATATGCCCACCCATGCCTTGGGCTTAGAGGATCCACCTTACCTGGTGAGCCTGACAGCCACAGAGTTTTCAGTTTGTGCAGCTGTTTTCACCATTTCTAATAAACTAGATTATGGCCTGATGCTATCACATCGGGAGGATGCAATAGCATCACACCTCTTGCCATGTTAACCCTCAACACACACACTCCTCTCACCTTTCACCATCTCCACTCACTCTTTCACTCCACATACGACCCCTTCTCTCACTCCGTCTCTCATACTCACGCCATCATCGCCGCTGCTCCACGATCCCCGACATCTTCTTCCGCCGGCGCCATCCTGGATCCAGACGTTGTCCACGCCGGTGACATGTTCTTGCGGCGACGCCATCTTGAGTATCGTGAAATCCCGCGATACTCAAGATGGTGTCGCCGGAAGAACATGTCGCCGGCGTGGACGACATCGGGATCCAAAATGGCGTCGGCAAAATCTCGCGAGTTTTCGCCGACGCCATTTTGGATCCCGACGCCGTCCTCGCCGGCGACATGTTCTTGCGGCGACTCCATCTTGAGTATCGCGGGATTTCGCCGATCCAAAATAGCGTCGCCGCAGGAACATGTCGCCGGCATGGATGCCGTCGGGATCCAAAATGGCGTCGGCGAAATCTCGCGAGATTTCACCGACGCCATTTTGGATCCCGACCTCCTCCACGCCGGCGACATGTTCTTGCGGCGACGCCATCTTGACTATCGCGTGATTTCACCGATCCAAAATGGCGTCGCCGCAAGAACATGTCGCCGGCGTGGAGGACGTCTGGATCCAGGATGGCGCCGGCGGAAGAAGATGTCGGGGATCGTGGATCAGCGGCGATGACGGCGTGAGTATGAGAGACGGAGTGAGAGAAAGGGTCGTATGTGGAGTGAAAGAGTGAGTGGACGTGAGTGGAGATGGTGAAAGGTGAGAGGAGTGTGTGTGTTGAGGAGGAGTGGTGTGTTGAGGGTTAACATGGAAAGAGGTGTGCGGTGACGTCACCGGTTACAACTGGATGGAAGTTGTTACAACCGGAAGCTGCTTAGGGCATTTATTATTATAGATGGGGAAAAAAGAAATACATCAAAAACGTGGCAAAATGCAAGAATTTTATGCTGCCTTTTTCCGGCCAGCACTTCAGCATATGCATCAGAAAGGCCGGCAGCAAATACTTAACATGTGCACATACCCTAAGAGACCGCTGTAAATAAAATAGTGTTTTATCAAAACGAATGCAAGGAGACCAGTAAGTGACATCGCTGGACCCAAGTTCTGTACCCCTACATCATGCTGTGCTCAGACGGGGGATCAAAAACCTCGTGATAGATTGTACTATTATGTAAATATCAGGAATGCTATCTCCTTCTGTACCCAATGTTTTCCTTCCATTATTTGCTAATCTGCATGTATTACTTGTGTACATTTTCCGGAAGATAAAAGATAATTTCTTTCTCAGTTTCATATCAAACTCAATGGAAGAGCAACAATTTCTAACTACTGTAACTTTGCCTCTGGGACAGCACAATTGTGCATTTGGGTCTGCTTGAAATTAAACTATAATGGGGTAAAGAATTGGCTCTCAATTCCACTATTACACATAAAAATGCAACACTGAAAATACAAAAAGTCTCAAAATTAACCTCTTTGGTTCCTACCGAGGCTAGAATTTTGTGTAACTTGGTAAAAGCATAATTTTTGAGTTACTCAAAGCAGTTAAAACCATCTTGAACGGCTTCTTTAACCTCTTCCTTCTTTTGGACTTAATAAACATCCTGGAAAGGGGTCCGCATATGTGGCGGTGGCTCAGGAGCTAGGCTGTCTCCACACACGGATGATACCACGGCATCTGTTAACCTGTATACAGAGAGAGTGGCCAGCAGATTTATACACTGCCTGTATACAGAGTATCTCCACCAAGCCTGTTTTTAGATTTCCTCCTCAAAAACAACCGATATAAACAGTGCTGCCTACCTCCCCCGCCTCTTCCACCTACACCGCCACCTTGATCCAGGAGGCAGAGCTCCAAGTGGAGGAGGAAGAGGCTAAGAAGAAGGCTTCTTAGCCTCTTCCTCCTCCACTTGGAGCTCTGCCTCCTGGATCAAGATTACTATTAGTTTTTTCATTTTATGTTATTTTAAGTAATTTCTATATCCATTTTTGCTGGCAGGGCAATTGTTCTGCTCTTACCCCCATTTTGCAGTCCCATAGCCCTTGCCATGACGACTTTAAAGTGCCAAAGTTCGGGTCCCCATTGACTTCTATTGGGTTCTGGCTTACGGTCAAGTTCATGTTAGGAATGGCGGAACACAATAAATGAAAATAATAATAAAGTGCGTTCGTCGCTTGGGGTCCACCATGCAGTAGGTGATATAACTGCTGCTAAGTGGTGGCAGGAGCAATATGGCGGTAGTGCGCACAGGGTTAAATGTCACCCAGGTGCGCAGAGCAATCTCTGTTAAGTCACAGAGATGCCAAATAAACACAAATACACAGACTGAGCCTGTTGAGGTCACAGTACTCAGTAAAAACGCACACATGGTATCAGGTCACAGGAGTAGCCCAAGACGGCGGCACTACGTCCATCTAGACCTACCGTATGTGCGGCGTCGCAGCTGCGGATGCTAAGGAGGGCTGCAACTGCAGTGCGGCGTGGACACTGCTGCCAAACGACAAAGCTATGACGCAAGCGCAATGTCGGACGCTAGAAGCTGTGGATGTTGTAGCAGAGGAGCGCTGGCGCTGATTCTAAACTCAGTCCCTAACCACATACGTAATATCAGAGGGAAGGGGTTTTCGAATGAGTCATTCACCACAATCATACATCCGTCCTCATACACACAGCAAGAAGTCAGTCTATACTAGCGCATGGCGGAACAGTCATGCGCATCTTTTATAGCAGCCGGGACCTTCCGCAAGCTTCCAGATCTCTGAGATGGACCATTGAGATCAGGAGCGGGACCTGAGCGCATGACTCCCGATCTCCAATGGGAGAGCGTCCCATGAGCATGCTCAGTAGGAGGACAGAAGGACTTAGCCTCAGGAGAGATTTGCTGCAAGGCAATCTCCTCTGCAATCTCCTCTGCAGTAGATAAACAGCAGGAGACTGCAGAATGTGAGGGTCTGGTTCCCTGCGGAGTAAACGCAGAAATCCGATGCCTAACATTACCCCCCTTCCAAGGGCCCCCTCCTCCCTCAGCCTTCTGATCCACCAACTTGTGCCCATCAGAGATATAGGCCTCAGACTCGTCCGAAGGCAAGTCTGATGTCCCGGTAGGTGACAGAGAGACCCTGGACAAGTGGAAGGCGTCAGGGGCGACAAGATCACCAGGTTCGAGAAGGGACCCATGGGAGACAACGGGAGCAGAAGTTAAAGTGGAACGTCACTGTGTGTCAGCAGGCATCTCCACCCTTCATTTAAGGAGGCTATTAGGAGCACAAAAGGCGCAGGCCCGAATATATTTTTTAACATCCCGAGCCCTGTGCGGCCACCAGTAAGACCCTGCCAGGAGTTTTGTAGTCTGCATATAGCCACAGTGACCACCCCTCCTAGACGCGTGTGCCCACGCGAGCACCTTCAGCCCGAAGGCGGGGAGGAACAAGAGTCTTGCCCGGTGGCACAGAATTTGGCTGTTGCGGGGCACTGTTGTTCTGAGACACAGCGTGTTGACAAGTATAACCGCAACTGGAGTCTTGTGCCGGAAGCGTCTGGAGAACGGCGCGAGACACCTCCATGGGCTCCGGGGGTGGAACCTCTGGCTCAGGTAGTTCCAGAGGCTCAAAAAAATTGGGAACCGAGATAACCTTCCGTTTGGATTGAGCACGCTCCATACCGCGCTCCGAAAAACGGAGGTCAATGCGGGTGGAAATGGCAATCAGCTCTTCCAAACTTGCAGGAACCTCTCTGGTAGAGAGAGTATCTTTAACATGCTCCATTAAACCTCTCCAAAACACAGGGATGAGGGCTTTATCGGACCACTCCAGCTCAGAAGGCAGTGTCCGAAAATGGACGGCATACTGACTAACCGAAAGAGAACCCTGAGTCAAAGCAAGAAGCTGAAGAGAGGTGTTGTGCATGACCCGTGTACCGAGGAAGACCTGCTTAATAGCTGTTAGAAACAGAGCAGCAGTCCGAACCTCCGGGTCACCACGCTCCCATAATGGCGTAGTCCACTCCAACGCCTTGCCCGTCAGAAGGGAAACAATAAACCCCACCTTGGCCCGCTCCGTAGGGAATCGCGCAGTCAGTAGCTCCAGCTGAATAGAGCATTGGCTGATGAAACCCCTACAGGAGGCGCCATCGCCAGAAAATTTATCGGGCAACGGGAGGCGGGTTACTGTCGGCGCGAGGGAGGACGTGGACATACGGGAAACCGTGTCTGTGATTGCCTTTACAGCAGCTTCGGTGGATTGTGCAGCTGAGAGAGCCCTCTCAATAGTGGCCAACCAGCTCTCAAGCTGCTGAATACACTGTAACAGTTGCTGTTGTTCTGCCATCATTAGCCAGACCCTGGCGCTAGTATAATGTTAGGAACGGCGGAACGCACTAAATAAAAATAATAAAGTGCGTTCGCCACTCGGGGTCCACCGTGCAGTAGGTGATATAACCGCTGCTAAGTGGTGGCAGGAGCAATATGGCGGTAATGCGCACAGGGTTAAACGTAACCCAGCTGCACAGAGCAATCTCTGTTAAGTCACAGAGATGCCAAATAAACACAAATACACAGACTGAGCCTGTTGAGGTCACAGTACTCAGTAAAAACGCACACACGGTATCAGGTCACAGGAGTAGCCCAAGACGGCGGCACTACGTCCGTCTAGACCTACCGTGTGTGCGGCGTCGCAGCTGCGGACGCTAAGGAGGGCTGCTACTGCAGCGCGGCGTGGACACTGCCACCAAACGACAAAGCTATGACGCAAGTGCAATGTCGGACGCTAGAAGCTGTGGATGTTGTAGCAGAGGAGAGCTGGCGCTGATTCTAAACTCAGTCCCTAGCAACATACGTAATATCAGAAGGAAGGGGTTTTCTAATGAGTCATTCACCACAATCATACATCCGTCCTCATACACACAGCAGGAAGTAAGTCTATACTAGCGCATGGCGGAACAGCTATGTGTGCCTTTTATAGCAGCCGGGACCTTCCGCAAGCTTCCTGATCTCTGAGATGCACCAATGAGATCTGGAGCGGGACCTGAGCACATGACTCCCATCTCCAATGGGAGATCGCTCCATGAGCATGCTCAGTAGGAGGACAGAAGGACTTAGCCTCAGGAGAGATTTGCTGCAAAGCAATCTCCTCTGCAATCTCCTCTGCAGTAGATAAACAGCAGGAGACTGCAGAATGTGAGGGTCTGGATCCCTGCGGAGTAAACGCAGAAATCCAACGCCTAGCAGTTCAGGTGAAGTTCTGATGCCTGAACCAAACTTGAACGACAGTTTGGCCAAACCCGTTGAATCTGAACATCCACAGGTCAGCTCATCCCTACTCCTAAGTTTATCAGACCATTAGAAATAAGTAAAAAAATGTATTTAGTCATTTTCTATTTGAAACTGTCCCCCATTTTAAAAATGTTGACTTTTTTTTATATCAACTATCAAGTCAGCTGCAGCTTTACAAATGTTTCTGACTTGGAGTATCAAATTGACTAAATTTTGAACGACAAAGGATTATAACCCAGAATAGTAAGGAGGACATTAATTCTCCAGGTTTTACTCTAGAAGTTTCATAACAAGATCCTCTTTCTTCTCTGACAGACTCTACTGGGAGGGGTCTTAAAAAGGGGTACTGTAACACCAGAACCGGCTCTGGTGCAAGGCTTTACTTCCTAGTGTCTCTACTGCTGTCTCTCTCTGCTAATGTGAATCATCCAGTTCCCCTGCATCAATGTTGTCAGTCCGTGCTGCTCACCCTGAACTATGGCTTACCTGATCTACCTCACCAGGTGAGCCCATAACATTTCCTATAAATCGATATTTTCTAAGAATAAAGGGGTAAATCCATCCTCAATTTTGGTCTGAAGAGAGAAACATTAAGGGGCACATTAAGTTGCCTCTTTAGGATACTAGCTAGGACTTAACTTGTGCCCATTAGTAATGGTGCATGAATGTAGTAGTTGCCGGTACTATTTTGTTATATAACTAGAAGATATTTTTGTGCAGAGAGGAGCAGCCGCTGAGGAGCGGTGTCACCAATTGCATGGTTACATCTGCCAACCTCCACTGAGAAGCAGAACGAAGGCTAGGAAATATTTTATATGATTTTTTTTTATTTTTGACATACAGTGCACCTTTTTGTTTGGTGTATATCTTTCTGTGATTGTTTTTAGTCCTTTATTAATAATTTTTTACTAAAAGTTAGATTTTATTAAATAAATGGAAGGGCCAGCAACTGGCAAAAGTTTGCTGTCAGCTTGAGCAATGGAGTCCCCGGAAATCTGCCTGGCGGCAAGAGAAAAGGAAAAGGCAAGAGGTTCCCCACCTCTGTTATAAAGTGACAGTTCTCCTTAAAATCATATATTTCTATAATTTTCAATTTGAAGTAATAAATTCAATTGAAAACCTAAATTAAAGATTCTGGTGTTCAATGTTTTAAGTTATCTCAATGGTTCTAATCTCTACTCTCTGTTCACTATTTCTAAAGTTAACTTTGGAAAACTGACATTTGCCAGTATAGTAACATCTAAATGATAGCTTTGAGAAAAACACTCAGATGTTCAAAAACACTTTTAAGGATCCATTTTGATGGCTTGAGCACCTCTCCAAACTCTAATGGCATGTGTTAAGAGGATAACATTAGCGTTCTTATTATAGGCTTCCATTGGGTGCACTTCACAAACTGCATTCTATATGTCAGATTCATAGCGCAGATCACATCAGTGTAATTTCCATCGGGGAATTTGTCAAAGCTGTTCATAATGTAAGTACCATACACCAGGGACAAAGTCATACCTGGGGATACAATATATCCTGCAAATAATAACACAAATAACATAATTGTATGAAACCTCTTAGCATCGAATACTCCAAAGATTAACCCCTTCATGACCCAGCCTATTTTGACCTTAATGACCTGGCCATTTTTTTGCAATTCTGACCAGTGTCCCTTTATGAGGTAATAACTCTGGAACGCTTCAACGCATCTTAGCGATTCTGAGATTGTTTTTTCGTGACATATTGGGCTTCATGTTAGTGGTAAACTTAGGTCGATAATTTTTGCGTTTATTTGTGAAAAAAACAGAAATTTGGCGAAAATTTTGAAAATTTCGCAATTTTCAAATTTTGAATTTTTGTTCTGTTAAACTAGAGAGTGATGTGACACAAAATAGTTACTAAATAACATTTCCCACATGTCTACTTTACATCAGCACAATTTTGGAAACAATTTTTTTTTTGTTAGGAAGTTATAAGGGTTAAAAGTTGACCAGCGATTTCTCATTTTTACAACAATATTTACAAAACCATTTTTTTTAGGGACCACCTCACATTTGAAGTCACTTTGAGGGGTCTATATGGCAGAAAATACCCAAAAGTGACACCATTCTAAAAACTGCACTCCTCAAGCTACTCAAAACTACATTCTAGGAGATTATTAACCCTTCAGGTGCTTCACAGGAACTAAAGCAACGTGGAAGGAAAAAATGGACATTTTATTTTTTGCACCACAAATTTTCTTTTATCATTAATTTTTTTCATTTTCACATGGGCTACAGGATAAAATGGATCCTAAAATTTGTTGGGCAATTTCTCCTGAGTACACCGATACCTCATATGTGGACATAAACCACTGTTTGGGCGCACGGCAGGGCTCGGAAGGGAAGGAGCACATTTGACTTTTTGAATTGAAAATATGCTGGAATATTTAGCGCTTGCCATGTCGCGTTTGGAGAGTCGCTGTGCGCCTAAGCACTGGAGCTTCCCCACAAGTGATCCCATTTTGGAAACTAGACCCCCCCAAGAAACTTATCTAGATGCATAGTGATCACTTTGAACCCCCAGGTGCTTCACAAATTGATCCGTAAAAAAAAAAAAGTACTTTTTTTTCACAAAAATTATCTTTTAGCCTCAGTTTTTTCATTTTCACGTGGGCAACAGGATAAAATGGATCCTAAAATTTGTTGAACAATTTCTCCTGAGTACTCCAATACCTCATATGTGGTCATAAACCACTGTTTGGGCGCACGGCAGGGCCCGGAAGGGAAGGAGCACCATTTGACTTTTTGAATGGAAAATTTGCTCCAATCGTTATAGGACACCATGTCGCGTTTGGAGAGCCCCTGTGTACCTAAACATTGGAGCTCCCCCACAAGTGACACCATTTTGGAAACTAGACCCCTTAAGGAACTTATCTAGATGTGTAGGGAGCACTTTGAACCCCCAAGTGCTTCACAAAAGTTTAGAACGTAGAGCAGTGAAAATAAAAAATCATTTTTTTTCCTCAAAAATGATTTTTTAGCACGCTATTTTTTATTTTCACAAGGGTGACAGGAGAAATTGGACCACAAAAGTTGTTGTCCAGTTTGTCCCGAGTATGCTGGTACCCCATATGTGGGGGGGAACCACTGTTTGGGTGCACGGCAGGGCTCAGAAGGGAAGGAGTGCCACTTGACTTTTTGAAATGAAAATTAGCTCCAATCGTTAGCGGACACCATGTCGTGTTTGGAGAGCCCCTGTGTGCCTAAACTTTGGAGCTCCCCCACAAATGACCCCATTATGGAAACTAGACCCCCTAAGGAACTTATCTAGATGCATAGTGAGCACTTTGAACCCCCAGGTGCTTCACAGAAGTTTATAACGTAGAGCCGTGAAAATAAAAAATATTTTTTTTTCTTAAAAAAAATATTTTTAGTCCGCAATTTTTTATTTTCACAGGGGTACCAGGATAAATTGGACCCCAAAAGTTGTTGTACAGTTAGTCGTTAGTACAATGGTACCCCATATGTGGGGGGGGACCACTGTTTGGGCACACGTCGGGGCTCAGCAGGAAGGTAGTGACATTTTGAAATGCTGACTTGGATAGCATGGTCTGAGGGTGTCATGTTACATTTGCAGAGCCCCTGTGTGCCTAAACAGTAGAAACCCCCTGCATGTGACCTCATTTTGGAAACTAGACCCCCCAAGGAACTTAACTAGATGTGTGGTGAGCACCTTGAACCCCCAAGTGCTTCACAGAAGTTTATAACGCAGAGCCGTGAAAATAAAAAATCATTTTTTTTCCTCAAAAAAAAAAAGATTTTTAGCCCGCAATTTTTTTCACAAGAGTAACAGGATGAATTGGACCCCAAAATTTGTTGTACAGTTTGTCCTGAGTACGCTGGTACCCCATATGTGGGGGGAACCACTGTTTGGGCACACATCAGGGCTCGGAAGGGAAGTAGTGACATTTTGAAATGCTGACTTTGATGGCATGGTCTGCGGGCATCATGTTACATTTGCAGAGCCCTTGATGTACCTAAACTGTGGAAACCCCCCACAAGTGACCCCATTTTGGAAACTAGACCCCATAAGGAAGTTGCCTAGATGTGTGGTGAGCACATTGAAACCCCAAGTGCTTCACAGAAGATTATAACGCAGAGCCATGAAAACAAAAAATAATTTTTTTTTCCTCAAAAAATGATTTTTTAGCTCACAATTTTTTATTTTCACAAGGGTAACAGGAGAAATTGGACCCCAATAGTTGGTGTCCAGTTTGTCCTGAGTACGCTGGTACCCCATATGTGGGGGGAACCATTGTTTGGGCACACGTCAGGGCTCGGAATGGAAGTAGTGACGTTTTGAAATGCAGACTTTGATGGAATAGTCTGCAGTCGTCATTACGTTTGCAGAGCCCCTGATGTGCCTAAACTGTGGAAACCCCCCACAAGTGACCCCATTTTGGAAACTAGACCTTCCAAAGAACGTATGTAAGATGTGCTGTGAGCACTTTGAACCCCCAAGTGCTTCACAGAAGTTTATAATGCAGAGATGTGAAAATGAAAAAATCATTTTTTTCCACAAAAATAATTTTTTAGCCCCCAATTTTTTATTTTCCCAAGGGTAACACGAGAAATTAGTCCCCAAAAGTTGTTGTGCAATTTTTCCTGAGTACGCTGATACCCAATATGTTGGGGTAAACCACTGTTTGGGCACATGTCAGGGCTTGGAAGGGAGGGTACACCGTTTGACTTTTTGAATGCAAAATTGGCTGGAATCAATGGTTGCACCATGTCGCGTTTGGAGACCCCCTGATGTGCCTAAACAGTGGAAACCCCTCAATTCTAACTCCAACCCTAACCCCAACACACCCCTAACCACAGCCCTAACCCTAACACATCCCTAACCACAAGCCTAACCCTAATTCCAACGCTAACCCTAATTCCAACCCTAACCCTAATTCTAACCCTAATTCCAACCCTAACCCTAATTCCAACCCTAACCCTAATTCAACCCTAACCCTCTTTCCAACCCTAACCCTCTTTCCAACCCTAACCCTCTTTCCAATCCTAACCCTAACCCTCTTTCCAACCCTAACCCTCTTTCCAACCCTAACCCTAACCCTCTTTCCAACCCTAACCCTAACCCTCTTTCCAACCCTAATCCTCTTTCCAACACTAACCCTCTTTTCAACCCTAACCCTCTTTTCAACCCTAACCCTAATGGAAAAATAAAAATAAAAATATTTTCTTTACTTTATTAGTTGTGCCTACCTATGGGGGTGATAATCGGGGGGTTTATTTACTTTTTCTTTCATTTTGATCACTGTAAGAGTGATCAAAATGAAAGAATGGAATCTGCAGCCGGCAGATTCGGGCGGGGGCACTGCGCATGCGCCCGCCATTTTCTAAGATGGCGGCGCCCATGAACCAGACCCGCCGGACACCGGGAGCGACAGGGGTACTTAGAAGGTGCCGGGGGAGGTGAGGGGGTTATCGGAAGCTGGCGGGGAGCAGAGGGAATGGGAGGGGGCAGATGATGACAGCGGCGACAGATCGCCGCTGTCATTCAGTTGCGGGGGGGCGATCGCCGGTGGGGGGGTGGAATCGGTGTCTCCAGCCATGTCCGATGCTACAGCAGCATCGGCCATGGCTGGATTGTAATATTTCATCAATTTTCATTGATGAAATATTACTATCGCTCTGATTGGCTGTTTCACTTTTAACAGCCAATCGGAGCGATTGTAGCAACGTGGGGGCGAAGCCACGCCCCCTGTGGCGAAGAACAAAGCCCCCTGTATCTGCAGGTCGGGTGACCATTCAGTGACCTAGGTCACCCGACCCGCAGGGGGGCTTTAAAGTCATGACGCCACATAGGCGTCATGGGTCGTTCTGGCACGACTTTTCATGACGCCTACGTGGCGTCAAAGGTTGTGAAGGGGTTAATTAAAGTAATGTCATGTGATGAAATAGCATTATTTAGAAATGATATTTATGGATTTGCGGATTGTTCATTAATTAACACAATATATCCAATATTACATATTTATTTTAGAAAACAGCTATTGTTTAACCCCTTTACCCCCAAGGGTGGTTTGCACGCTCATGACCGGGCCAATTTTTACAAATCTGACCACTGTCCCTTTATGAGGTAATAACTCTGAAATGCTTCCATGGATCCCACTGATTCTGACAATGTTTTCTCGTGACATATTGTACTTCAAGTTAGTGGTAAAATTTCATTCAAATAACTTGTGTTTATTTGTGAAAAAATG
The DNA here is from genome assembly GCF_039654945.1 of Dendrobates tinctorius. Lineage (NCBI taxonomy): Eukaryota > Metazoa > Chordata > Amphibia > Anura > Dendrobatidae > Dendrobates > Dendrobates tinctorius. Next base: position 7,114,563 of record NW_027361735.1, on the reverse strand, counting down.
GAAATTTGGCAAAAAATTTTTGAAAATGTTGCAATTTTCCTACTTTGAATTTTTATGCCCTTAAATCACAGAGATATGGCACACAAAAAACTTAACAAGTAACATTTCCCACATGTTTTCTTTACATCAGCACAATTTTGGAACCAAATTTTTTTTTTGTTAGGAAGTTATAAAGGTTAAAAGTTGACCAGTGATTTCTCATTTTTGCAACACCATTTTATTTTTACAGACCACATCACATTTGAAGCCACTTTGAGGGGTCTATATGATAGAAAATACCCAAAAGTACACCATTCTAAAAACTGCACCCTTCAAGGTGCTCAAAACCACATTCAAGAAGTTTATTAACCCTTCAAGTGCTTCACAGGAATTAATGGAATGTGGAAGGAAAAAATTAACATTTGATTTTTTTCACAAAACTTTTACTTTAGACTCAATTTTTTTAAATTTCTTTCAAGGGTAACAGGAAAATGTAGACCCCCAAAATATTTTGTGCAATTTCTGCTGAGTACACTGATACCCCATATGTTGGTGGAAATGACTGTTTGGGCACAAGGTAGAGCTTGGAAGGGAGCAGCGCCATTTGACTTTTTGAATGTAAAATTTGCTGGAATAATTAGCAGATGCAATGTTACGTTTGTAGTGCCTAAACAGTTGAAAAACCCACGAGTGACATCATTTTGGAAACTAGATCCCTCAGGGAACTTCAGGTGCTTCACAGGAATTTTTTTAATGTTTAAAAAGAAATAAACATTTAACTTTTTTTCATAAAAAAATTACTTCGGGTCCAATTTTTTTCATTTTACCAAGGGTAGTAGGAGAAATTGGACTGCAAAAGTTATTGTGCAATTTGTGTTGAATACGCTGATACCTGATATGGGAGGGGAACCACTGTTTCGGCGCATGGCAGAGCTCAGAAGGGAACGAGCGCTGTTTGACTTTTTCAATGCAAAATTGGCTGGAATTCAGATCAGACGCCATGTCACGTTTGGAGAGCCCCTGATGTACCTAAACAGTGGAAACCCCCACAAATGACCCCATTTTGGAAACTAGACCCCCCAAGGAACTTATCTAGATATGTGGTGAGAACTTTGAACCCAAAAGGGCTTCACAGAAGTTTATAACGTATAGCAGTACAATTAAAAAATCATATTTTTTCCACAAAAATTATCTTTTCACCCCCAATTTTTTTTTCCCATGAGTAACAGGACCCTAAAAGTTATTGTGCAATTTGTCCTGAGTATGCTGATACCCCATTTGTGGGTGTAAACGACTATTTGGGCGCATGGCAGAGCTCAGAAGGGAAGCAGCGCCATTTGACTTTTATGGCTGGAATTGAGATCGGGCGCTATGTCGTGTTTGGAAAGCCCCTGATGTGCCAAAACAGTGGAAACTCCCCACAAATGACACTATTTTGAAAACTAGACCCTCCCAAGGAACTTATCTAGATGTGTGGTGAGCACTTTGAACCCCCAAGGGCTTCACAGAAGTTTATAACGCCCGGGTGTGAAAATAAAATAATCATATTTGTTTGTTCCACAAACATGATCTTTAAGTCCCCAATTTTTTTATTTTCCCAAGGGTAACAGGAGAAATTGGACCACAAAAGTTGTTGTCCAATTTGTCCTGAGTACGCTGATACCCCATATGTGGGAGAAAACTACTGTATGGCATACGTCGGGGCTCGGAAGGGAAGTAGTGACGTTTTGGAATGCAGACTTTGATGGAATGGTCTGCAGGTGTCATGTTGCCTTTGGAGAGTCCCTGATGTACCAAAACAGTGGAAACCCCCCATAAGTGACCCCATTTTGGAAACTAGACCCCCTAAGGAACTTATCTAGATGTGTGGTGAGCACTTTGAACCCCCCCAGTGCTTCAAAGAAGTTTATAACGCCCGGGCGTGAAAATAAAAAAATCATATTTTTTCCACAAACATGATCTTTTAGTCCCCAATTTTTTTATTGTCTTGAGTGTTGTGAGCACTTTGAACCCCCAAGTGCTTCACAGAAGTTTATAACGCCCGGGCGTGAAAATAAAAAAATTATATTTTTTTCCACAAAAATGATATTTTTGCCCCCAATTTTTTATTTTCCTAAGAGTAACAGGAGAAATTGGACCCAAAAAGTTGTTTTGCAATTTGTCCTGAGTAGGCTGATACCCCATATGTGGGGGTAAAACACTGTTTGGGCGCATGACAGAGCTTGGAAGGGAAGGAGCACCATTTGACTTTTTCAATGCAGAATTGGCTGGAATTGAGATCAGACGCTATGCTGCGTTTGGAGAGCACCTGATATGCCCAAACAGTGGAAACCCCCCAATTCTAACTCCAACCCTAACCCCAACACACCCCAACCCTAATCTCAGCCCTAACCCTAATCCTAGCCCTAACCCTAACCCTAGCTCTAACCCTAATGGGAAAATGGAAGTAAATACATTTTTTTAATTTGATTATTTTTCCCTAACTAAGGGGGTGATAAAGGGGGGTTTGATTTACTATTTATAGCGGTTTTTATGTTTGGCAGCTGTCATACGCTAAAAGACGCTTTTTATTGTTAAAATAGTTTTTGCATCACCACATTTTGAGAGCTATAATTTTTCGTATTTTGACCCACCGAGTCATGTGAGGTCTTATTTTTTGAGGGACGAGTTGACATTTTTATTGGTACCATTTTCGGGCATGTGACATTTTTTGATCGCTTTTTATTCCGATTTTTGTGACGCAAAATGAACAAAAAACAGCATTTCATGAATTTCTTTTTGGGGGTGCGTTAACACCGTTCCGCGTATGGTAAAATTGATAAGACGGTTTTATTCTTTGGGTCAGTACGGTTACAGCGATACCTCATTTATGTCTTTTTTTAAGTTTTGGCGCTTTTATGCAATGAAAACAATTTTATATAAAAAATAATTTTGCATCGCTTTATTCTGCGAGCTATAACTTTTTTATTTTTTCACTGATGATGCTGTGTGGCAGCTCGTTTTTTGCGGGACAAGATGACATTTTCAGCGGTACCATGATTATTTATATCCGTCTTTTTGATCGCGCGTTATTGCACATTTTGTTCGGTGGTATGATAATAAAGCATTATTTTTTGCTTTGTTTTTTATTTTTTAAGGGGTTCACTAAAGGGGTTAACAAATGGGACAGTTTTATAGGGCGGGTCATTACGGACACAGCGATACTAAATATGTTTACTTTTATTGTTTGTTTTTTTTTATTTCAAAAAAATGAATTTATTAGGGAATATTTTTTATTTTTTTAATTTATTTAGCGATTTTTTATAAATTATTTTTACACTTTTTTTTTTAAACTTTAATTTATACTTTCCCAGGGGGGAAATCACTGTCATGTGACAGATCGCTGATCTGTCACATCACAGATCGCTTTGACAGATCAGCGATCTGTCACAATCAGCGCAGAGGGCTTCCTCATGCCTGCACTTTGCAGGCACTGAGGAAGGCAGCTCCCTGCAGGCCCCCGAAGGTCCCCACCGACCATTTGGATCCGGGGACCTGCAGGGAAGGAGGCCCCCACAGCAGCGCAGCACATCGTGCTGCTCCGGGGGGCTCAGGGAAGCACGGAGGGAGCCCCGTACCTGCCGATGCTTCCTAAACCCCCGGTACACTGCGATCGTGTCTGATCACAGTGTGCCAGGGGTTAACGTGTCAAGGGTGGTCCGTGACCACTCCTGACACACAGTGCCGGGTGTCAGCTGTGATAATCCCCCCGTGAGCGCCGCTGATCGCTATGACGTACTATCCCGTCCATGGGCATAGGGGCCCAGGTCCCATGGACGGGATAGTACGTCAGATGGCAGAAAGGGGTTAATCATTATAGCAGCACACGTGTATATGTGTATATATATATGTATACTAGATGCAGGGCAGAAATGTCACGACGGGGGCAGACTTTGCAGCGTTGTGAATCTCCCCCATGTGCTCACCCACCTATCCACTCTCTCTTTCCCCTTGTGCTGACTTCTCCCGTCTGTGCTCGCTTCTTTGACCTGTCTACCCCATGTGCTCTCCACCTTGTCTGCTGTCTCTCTCCTTCCTGTGCTGTGTTCTCCCCTCATGTGCTATCCCATTTGAGCTGTCTGCCCCCATGCTCTGTCTCTCTCACCCCTGTATCTGACCGTGTACAGAACATATCACAGCTCCTGGGCAGGAGAGGAAGCAAAAACAATACTGACATTACAGCAGGAGATCGCAGAAGATACATTTTGTGAGGTAAAATATTGTTTAAAAACAGTCAGTGAAATATTTTGCCTCACAAAATGAATCCTCTGTGATCCCCTGCTGTAATGACAGTATTGTCTTTTGCTTCCTCCCCTGCCCAGGAGATGTGGTATTCTCCGTACACGGTCAGTCACAGACAATTTTTAAAATTAACTTTTGTTTGTGAGAAAACCCCTTTAATGTGACCGGCTTCCTCTGCCTGTAGACACGTCACCCATCTGCTGCAAGGATCAGCTGAATGATTTTACGGTGTTCCGCTGGTGGTACCGCGCAAGAGGCTGCATGAGTGTGTGAGTGTGGTGCGTACGGCGTATAGAGTGTTCCGCTGGTGGTACCGCGCAATAGGTTGGTACCAGCAGCAGTTTCCATATCGAGACACCCATCACTTGGGTGTCCCAATATAGCGGTTGGTGAACTTCTTCCACTTGGAATTCTGGGATACGGTGACATCTGGACAGAACAGGAATTGAAAACATTACAAGGCAATTATATAAATAAATATATACACAGTAAACACACACACATATATATATACTTTAAGCAGCTGAGTGAGATGATGTACCGTTATATTATATATCGGTAGATTGACTTACTCGGCAGCTTAAAGTGGTAGTCACAGTAACACTTTCCGTTTAAGTTTTCAACTGATTTATTAAAAACGTACTGCATAAACCAGTCTAAAATAAGGTAAACAAATGAGGCCCTTCTAGCATAAAGGGAAAACAAAAAACATATAGTACAGTCTGTGTGGCTGCAGGGATCCGCTTGCTTAGGGGGAACAAATAAAACAAGGTTCAGTTCTCTTTAACATGAGCACAGTTCTGGAGATCTCATCTTCAGACACACTGAAAACTGAATGAGTCCACATTTACCTTCCGGACCAGACCTTGAGGGTGGACGGTAACTGGTAAAATACTGGAGGGGAGATATGTGTCACTGAGGATGGTAGCCTGAGTGATGTGAATCTGGAAAAATGCTCCAACACACTAAGTGCTGAGAGGGTTTAATCGGCCATGTTAAGTGCTAGGTTTTTGTGGACAGCTGAAGAGTATTTATGCAGTTGTGTTAAAAAGTGTTTTCCCCCCTTCTGATTTCCTATTTTGTTGCATGTTTGTCATACTTAAATGATTCAGATCACCAAACAAATTTAAATATTAAAGAAAGACAACACAAGTAATCACAGAACGCAGTTTTTAAATGAAGGTCTTTATTATTAAGGGTAAAAGAAATCCAAACCTACGGGTCCTGTGTGAAAAAATGATTCCCCCCTTAAACCTAATAACTGGCAATGAGCCTTTTACAATGCTCTGGTGTAATTTTGGCCCAGTCATTTTTGCAGATTGTGGTTACTCAGAGACATTGGGGGGTCTCCGAGCCTTTTTAAGGTCATGGCCACTGTAATTTATTACCAGTAATTGAGTATCCTGCTGGTTTAAGCACTATTACATTCTGGCTTGTGGCTATACTTTCTCTCAATAGGCATATACACTGGTCCCCTTTTTGAGGCATATTTGAGTCCTCATTTTAATCCTATTTGTGTGTCTTATATGAACTCAATAAATAATTATCTTTCTATTACTGAAACTTTGGTGAAGTGTTTTTTGCTATATTTATAACAATTTAAAGGTCATCCTTTTACTTATACATCTCTCCTTACTAGGTGGAGAGATCTCACAATAACTTGTGAAATCACACTTTAGTTTAGTGAGAAGTGTAGACACTCCAGTCCACTTTGTTTGATGGCTCACAACCCTTCCCCAGTGGTACGTATATTATTACAGTCAGTTACCCTACCGCTCTGCAGCTTCACTGTATCACTAGCACACGATCAAGCACAGACCAGTGTAATTGTGATATAGTGAAGCTGAGGAGTGGCAGGGAAAAAATCTTTCAACAAAGTAGCGGTATGTAGGGATGAGCGAGTAGTGAAATACTCGGACTCTCTGTACTCGTTACGAGTAGCTCCTAATACTCGGGTACTCGTAACGAGTAGCGAGTCCAGTGTAAGTCTATGGGAAATGCAAGTAATGGGCTGTGTGTGTGCGGGGCTGTGCTGGCCTGTGCCGGGCTGTGCGGGGACTGTGAAGGGACAGTGACGTGCTGTGCGGGACTGTGCTGGGCTGTGCGGGGACTGTGACGGGCTGTGCGGGGACTGTGCTGGGCTGTGCGGGGACTGTGCCGGGCTGTGCGGGGACTGTGCCAAATATTGCGAGGCGAATAGTGAAATTTACTCACCAGGATTCGAGTACCACGAGTACCACATTACTCGCCGAGTACCGAATCTTAACGAGTATACTCGCTCATCCCTAGCGGTATGTCCCCGAAAGCAGTGCACATGTAGGGTCGGTAGTGCCGAGCTGGGGGGTGTAGGGGGTGGTCCCACTTCTTACCGCGCAGAGATGACACAGAGACACAATGGAGGCAGATTCTGGGTGCAACAGGTCCAAGTTTATTCACGCTTGCCGTCCAACTGACGGCCTCACACCTCGCGGCCCTCCGTTTCCAGAGCCGCTTCTCACACCGTACATTAGGGACGTGTCTGCACACACCGTCCCCTCCTTTACTGTCGACGCTCCTGACAGTTCCGTCACTGTGGCAGCCTTAGGCCCATAAACCAACAGCGCTTCCACTCGTCAGTCGTTGTGTCACATACGGTGTCCTTCACCCAGAGCCTCGTCTCTGCTGCGGTCCTTTCCTGTCAGGACCACCCCCCTGACGTTCTCTTTCCTCAGTCCCCCTGGTCTGGATTCACCTCACAGCGCACAGACCGTCACAGTCCTCCTGTCACTGCGGCTCCCCCTGGGGACTGGACTCTTCTGGAACCCTCCCTCAGTATTTATAACTCTCCCGGTTCCTTGAAACTGTCACTCTGTCACTCCGCCCCCCCATGACCAACGGTTTCTAAAGCCCTAAGCTGATGTCACGTCCTTTGCTCACACTCCACCCTGCCATCTAAAGGTCATCCCAAGGTACTGCACGTCACCTACACTTTCCTAGCTGTTTCCCACTGTAATAACTGACACCTACCTACACTGTGCAAGCCTTTCCTTCTTCACTCTGACTAGTCCGTCCGTCCGTCAGGTCACCTTCCCTACACTCTCCCTTCCTTTGTCCATTGTCGTCCTCGACAATCGTCATCCCTGCCTTCGTCGTTCTGAAGCTACACCTACATCCTGTTGTCGGACCAGCTGTTGAGCCAAACCCACTATCTGCAGGGGGCCGAACCATACTGGGAGCACTATGCTCTGAGCAGCCTACTGCTACTCACCAGCGCGCACGCCACATGACAACTTCTTTCACATTGGGCAAGGTACACCCGTATTCTCTCTACGGCGTGTATCTTTCCCCTACTCTCCCCTTCTGTTACCTTTCACTATTCGGTACGCCATGATCGAGGTCTCTTACCTTACAGATCATTACCTGCGCCCGCCTTCCTCTTTCAGGGGTGTCCGTGGTGTTGGGGACCTGACCCAGGACGGCTGTCTCTCTCACGTCTTCCAACTCATTTTCCTTTCTTTCAATAACATGTCATGGTTGGCGTCCCGGTCTCCCAGACCTCCTCAAGTCTTAGATCCCTACCGGATCTCACACTTTCCTTTGGTCCCGCAGACCTTCCCTTACCCGGACCTGTTGCATTTTACTTTGCATATTATACAACAAAACAACTTTATAATAGCACAAGTACCCCATTTTTATAATAATTTTTTTTTTCATTTTCTTTTGCTTTAAAACTCAACATTCAACAATAAACATCGCCAGTACTCCTTTTCCCTCCCCCTTCCTTGGACATGGACACTCCCTCTTGTCTTCGTATCCCGTTCTGTCAGGTTTCCAAATCAGTAAATAACATCCTGTAAGAGGAACATTCTTAAAAAAAAAAACACAGCTTAATCACGTAAAACATTTTTTTTTTTAAACTAGAAGTGTTCTTTCAGCCTCTGACAGTCCAGGCCATCTCCTGATGGCCGGTAACAAGGGGCCCACAGCCGTGGAACTCCTGGGGTGAAGGGAGTGTCCAATACAGTCCTCTTTACGGGGGTTCGCGTTCCTCGGGTACCGCCAGTACTGCCACCACATAATACCTGCGGGGGCAGTATTCTTTATAATAAGAGACAAAGTCCTCTATTTCCAGGGCACGGCCGTGGCGTATGGAGGCTACGTTCACGTATACCTTCTGACCAGTCTGATCACGTATGAAACCATACCCCCGATCCACATTGGTGTACACCAGCCGCCCCCGGGATCTTTTCACCGCCATGCCAGCCTCCCCTTTAGAATGAAGCAGGCTCCATACCTCCTGCTCTCGAACCTTCTTTTGTTTTACCACCTCCGCAACCCAAGCGGAGGGTACCACGCCAGTCCCAGAGTCCGGTGGGCGGGACCTTGCCGAGAAAGGGCGCGGGGCAGAGGCGGCCGAAGATATCTGTGGCCCAGCAGCCGCTGGGGCCGGGTAGCGGATCGGAGCAGCCGTGATTCCGGAGAGCTGGTCCACAGGGCCCGTTAAACAGACCACAGCCGGTTCCAATACTGGCTTTACCGCGGCCACAGGGTAGGCCGCATCCACAACTTCCAGCAAAGCCGGAGTAACGGCCGGTTCGGGTGATGAGGCTGACACCGGCCGAGGGAGCGCAACCGCGCCTTCTGTAAATAAGCTCCGCCCTGGTGACTCCGGGCGGGATGGCTCGAGGACGGGAGCGGGGGCCTTGCTCAACCCCGCGTATAGCATAGGGCCCTCCGCAGCCGGGCCTTTCGGTACACTGGAGGCTGCGTGTTGTGGCAAAATGATAGGGGCCGCTTGTGAAGCCGCCGGCAGGGCCGGGGGAACTCTCACCTTCCCCGGCGCTGCGGCCTCCGTCACACCACCGCACGGCTCATCCCGCAGCCTCTGCTCTCCAACTCGCTGCTCAGCGGGCCTAGCTTCCAGACTCAGGGGCTCCGCGGGGAGACTCTCCACCGGTATCAATGGCGGCCGCTCCTTCTGGCTCCGCACGGGCTCCGCACAGACTCCTCTTCTTGCCCATGGACCCGAAGATGACGTCTTCTGTCTCAGCTCGTTCTCCTGCCGCCACTGCCACTCTAGGCGGCCAATGCCCCGACACCCGCAGCGTCTCATACCGTCCGGTGGGCAGCAATCGAATGGCGCCAAACAGCCGTTCCCAAGCTTTTCTTCGGTGTCACTCCCTCTGTGGGGTGGTGCGTTGGCAGGCCTCTCCACCCACCTGTCAGGGTCCAATATATGGAAACGTCGGCCTCCGGGCACATACTGCTGTCCACGGGGGTACGTTGGAGGGGGTCCCAGTCCATTCAACACGACTGCAAACACTCGGACCTCTCCCCTGCGCTGTAGTAATGCCGCCATCTTGCGCAGCACCTGATGCCGCCCCGGATCTTCGGTCAGCACCCCTGAGTCACCAGAGCGCTCCCAATTTGTAATCCACAGGTAAGCCAATTGTAATCCACAGGTATTTATAATCCAAGCAGCACAGTCTAAGTCCTTCTCCATCCTTCAAGGCAGGCCTGCCGCAGAAGATGATGTATTAGCGGCAGCGATCCTGCCTACTACGCCAAATGTAGGGTCGGTAGTGCCGAGCTGGGGGGTGTAGGGGGTGGTCCCACTTCTTACCGCGCAGAGATGACACAGAGACACGATGGAGGCAGATTCTGGGTGCAACAGGTCCAAGTTTATTCACGCTTGCCGTCCGACTGACGGCCTCACACCTCGCGGCCCTCCGTTTCCAGAGCCGCTTCTCAAACAGTACATTAGGGACGTGTCTGCACACACCGTCCCCTCCTTTACTGTCGACGCTCCTGACAGTTCCGTCTCTGTGGCCGCCTTAGGCCCATAAACCAACAGCGCTTCCACTGGTCAGTCGTCGTGTCACATACGGTGTCCTTCACCCAGAGCCTCGTCTCTGCTGCGGTCCATTCCTGTCAGGACCACCCCCCTGACGTTCTCTTTCCTCAGTCCCCCTGGTCTGGATTCACCTCACAGCGCACAGACCGTCACAGTCCTCCTGTCACTGCGGCTCCCCCTGGGGACTGGACTCTTCTGGAACCCTCCCTCAGTATTTATAACTCTCCCGGTTCCTTGAAACTGTCACTCTAACTGTCACCCCGCCCCCCATGACCAACGGTTTCTAAAGCCCTAAGCTGATGTCACGTCCTTTGCTCACACTCCACCCTGCCATCTAATGGTCATCCCAAGGTACTGCACGTCACCTACACTTTCCTAGCTGTTTCCCACTGTAAAAACTGACACCTACCTACACTGTGCAAACCTTTCCTTCTTCACTCTGACTAGTCCGTCCGTCCGTCAGGTCACCTTCCCTACACTCACTCGCTCCACAGCACTGAACATAGCATCTGCTCGAATCAGCAAGACCACACTGCTCAGAAGACATACGTCACTTCGGTGCTATGGAGTAATGTAGCATCGATAGCTATGTCAAAAAATGGCAGCGACCTTTTACTGACAGTCAGATTAGCACATCTTTTGTCATAGTATTAAAAGTCATTTTTTTAATACTTTTAGTTACTTATATTTAGAATTTAAATTATGTTTTTTACCTATAATATGTTTAAAAATAAAAAAAATAATTTTTTTTTAACGAAATGTCATTTCTCTATAGTCTTTCAGTGTAAACAGGCCGCTAATCACCCTAAGAATGAGCAAAACACTCGTTCATCCGATGAAATAATGTTTTGTCCAAGTAAAAGATTATTGTTCTCGGCTGTAAATCTTCGCATGTGAACGGGACTCGCACTACCGAGAACCATGGCAGCCTTTGCGCAGTGAGTGATCTATTAGGTTGCAGTCAGACAGCCGTATAACACAGATGACAAATTCATCGCAATGCTCGGACTGGCCGGCAGCTCTCCTGACCCCCAGTCTGTATTTCTATACAGCTTTCACAATCGGGTCAGAAGACTCAACTACCAGTTGGAGCATTGCGATACGATCATCGTCCATATTATACAGCCATCTGACTGTGTTCTCATAGATTGCTCAGTGTGCATTGCTAATCTTGGTCTACCCGTGAAAACTGGCTTGTAAACGACTAACGATCAATAATGTTTTATCGATCAGTGTTCATATAAAGTCGCCGGTCGATTCCTGTAAACTGACCAGTCCTAATCATGTCCATTTTGTGTACAGAACTTGTTTTCAACTTCAAGTGAATTGTTTCTGTAAGAATTATGGGCAGTTAAGGCCCCGTCACACACAGCGATCTTGCCAGCGATCTCGCTGTGTGTGGCACGCATCAGCGACCGGCCCCCCGCCAGGTATCGCTGATCGTGCAGGTTGTCCTGGGCTGTTTTTTGATCGCTGGTCTCCCGCTGGCCAGCGCGCATCGCTGCGTGTGGCAGCAAGAGACCAACGATCAGTGAGCTCCCAGCGCTGTAAGCAGACGCTGGGAGCTGGTATCCAGGGTAAATATCGGGTAACTAAGCGTGCTCAGTCTCCGCTACGTAAATTACCCATACACTTTCATTAGATGTGGTAAAATCACGTTATCTTCCTGGTCACATGCGTATTAAGTTTAAGAACGCAGTTTACTACGCATTGTGTACTAATTTAAATAATGGTGAATCTTATGACACAGGAAGTGCAGAAAAGCACAGAGAGAGGCCCCCTCCTTTTAATAAATAAATAAATAAATAATAATTAAAAAAAAATGGTGTTGGGTCCCACTATATTTATTAACCAGCTAGAGTAAAGCAGACTACTGGGACTGGTATTTCAGGTTGGTATGGATCCAATATCCATGAACCCTATCAGCCTATAATACCAGGCCGCAGCAATCTGCTTACCTTGGATGGTTAGTAAAATAGTGGGATCCACTCCAAATTAAATAGCTTGGGGTCCCCCTATTTTTGATAACCAGCCAAGAAAAAAGCAGACAGCTGCGGCCTGTTATTCTCAGGCTGGCAAGGCCCATGTTCAAGCCCCCTTTAGAGCAAATAGCATGGGGGCTTCATGGGATTGCGGCACCAGCTCCCCCATGTTTTCTATTGGATAATTGGATTAGAGTTCAGTTTTGGTATGTTCCCTTAGTTCTGTCAATGTTTAAGGTTTATTCATATCTCCCCCCTCTTTGATTTGTTATGTTAATGGCACTTACCTTTTGATGGATTGGTTCTTCTAGTCCTCAGGTGGCAAGCAGAAATGAGCAACAGGAGTCTAATTAGTTAACAGATTTGGGCGCCAAGGAGAAGAACTTCTTAAACACTGCATTCCTGTCAGAAGAGTTACAGCAGCCGGGATCTTAATTACAGCCAGGGGTAGGATTCAAATTTTTAACAACAGGTTCTGTGTTTGTGTGTAGGAAAGCCACACCCATTTTAAGCCACACACATTTTTAAGCCACACTTTTTCCTCATATACAAGTAGGGGCACCAAGCTGGCAGATAGTCGCGACAGTCGCGAGCCACAATTCACAGAACCGCGAGCCACATGTGGCTCCCGAGCTACAGGTTGGGGACTCCTGATCTATAGAGTAATATCCATAATGAGATGCGAGGCCCAGGACAAAACAAGGCAAACTCAGACTGTAAAGGAGGAGGCACAGGGCGCATAATCGGGCGTCCAAAATAATGAGCTACAGGACACATTTCGGGCTCTGACCTGGCATTGGTGCAATCCTGCACATATAGGGTATACTTGTAACTTGGTACATTATGGGGCACAGCACACAGAGTATACATGGCACATTTCATGGCACATTTCAGAGCACAGCACGTGGGGACACACAGAGAGGGCATACTAGGTACATTTTGGGGCATGCAGCACAGGCCCAGGACATACTTGGGACATTGATTTCAGGGCACAGCTTGTTGGGACACACAGAGGGCATACTAGGCAAAATGTACCTAGTATGCCGTCTGTGTGTCCCGACATGCTGTGCCCTGAAATCAATGTCCCAAGAATGCCCTGGGCCTGTGATGCGTGCCCCAAAATGTACCTTGTATGCCCTCTGTGTGTCTCCACGTGCTGTGCCCTGAAATCAATGTCCCAAGTATGCCCTGGGCCTGTGCTGCATGCCCCAAAAGGCCCAGGGCATACTTGGGACATTGATTTCAGGGCACATTTCAGAGCACAGCACCTGGGGACACACAGAGAGGGCATACTAGGTTACATTTTAGGGCATGCAGTACAGGCCCAGGGCAAACTTGGGACATTTCAGGGCACATTTTGGGGCAAGCAGCTGCACACATGGTTTAACACTGTCATGTCACCTTGGGCTCTGACCTGGCATGGCCTGGAGTGGTACACACAGGCTGCGTCTGAAGTCCCGGCGGCGGTTGAACAGGCCTCCTGGATAGCCCCCAGCCCCGGCACTGCACGCACTGTCCTGCTCCACCGTGCTGCACACACACTGGAAGCACAACACCACACCGGTGACCAGGGTGATGAGGATGATGGCACGCAGGCCGCACAGCACAGCTCCGTTCAGCACAGCTCACCCTGGGCAGGTAGCGGCGCGCGTAGCACGCGGTGATGACTCCTCCAGACCAATAGCCGCACTGCACTGCCGCAGGTATCAGTGCGTGGGGACCGCTGGGGTCCGCCAGGGTGTGTGCTCAGTCAGAGTGCACGGACGTATCACTGCGCGGTATCAGGCGGGCGGGGCTAGGTCTAGGAATTCGAAGAAGAGCAAGAGTCCTCCTCGTTCTCTCCTTGTGCGCCGGCACCACTGCAACACAAAGTACTGGATTGCTGCTCTGGATCTCCCCGGTTCGGGGAACCGGCTGCTTTTTTAACAACCGGTTCCACCGAACCAGGGAGAACTGGCTGAATCCCACCCCTGATTTCAGCTGTACTGCGGAGCATGAATCATCTCCTCAGGCTGGTAGCAGCGCATGCAGGGAGGAGAGGAGTGGCTAACGAACGTCCTGTTATTGTCTCAAGATGAAGACTTAACTCCTGAAGCTCAGGAATTTGAGGATGTTGATGACACTCAGGATACAAGACAGGAAGAAGAAAGATATGTGCATGAGAAAAGAGAGACTGTGAGAAGAGAGTCCCGGTGAACCAAGAAACAAAACAAGAGATATTCACCTCTGGGAATATGGAAGACAAAGAGGATTCATGGTCATCAATTAGCTTCACCGGGTGAATCCTTGGAGCAAGCGGGCTCAGTGGACATCCAGAACAAGGCGCAAAGGAGTCAAGAGCTGAGCGCCAGAGGCATCAGTAGCATGTGAGAGCAATTTTTATGTGACTGATTTAGCTCCAAGTAAACTGCAGCACAATTAATGTCAGGTATGCAGGATTTGTTTCTTAGCTTGTATATTTTTTGAACATTTCAAAGAATGCTGTCAATTTGCCAGGTAACCCTGTTGTTACTAGGTTAATTAAACCATACTTACTGCATCGCCTATTCCATCGACGCCTTCGTCTCCTGGAAGAGAATTAAAATAAAAAACCAACAGTGTACCATACCTGACTGCTGAGAAGACAGATATACATACTGTCCCATGACGAGTCCAGCTCTGCTACATCTGGATGCCTTTGGCTGAACGGTAGCATTATGCCACCACTCAGCCTGACATCCAGACACAGCTGAGCTTGAAGATGAACACTGGAGATAACTCGGTCCCCGGTGGTCTCGTGCACTGCAGTTGTCACTATCAGCTGATCATTAGAACTTGGCTAGTGCCCGGAGATAACCTTGGCGGTTACGTGCACGGCAGTTCTCACAATCAGCTCAGCTCGTAGCGAGAACTGCAGTGTAGGTGTACTTCCGGCTGAAGCAAGGTACACCTTTATTTAAATTAGTACACATGCCTAGTAAGCTGCGTTCCCACACTTAATACGCATGTGACTAGAAAGATAATGCAGTTTTACCGCATGTAATGATAGTGAATGGGTAATTTATGCAGCGGAGACGGAACGTCTCTGCTACATAAATAGACATGCTGTGGTCTGGAAAGACGTGCGTCTCCACAGGGAGGCCAGAGGTGTCTCATTACCTATAGTGGAAATGGGATTTCTTGAAATCCCATCCACTATGCTGAGGTATGCAGCGTCCAACCCGCATCGCTTACTGACCATGGGAACATACCCTTACTGGTTGGTATATATTTGCTATGTGCGTTTTTTGCACTATTCAAATGGAAAAGCTTGGGAAACTTCCAGTCAGTTTTTTTGTGTACTATTGGATGACATACTAATAGTAAAAAATGCAAACCTGGAACTCAAATATTCAGCAAAACATTTGCATTAATCTGGTGCAACGATCACTTTTGGTAGTTTGTGGCTTCTCCTACCTGCACCGCTTTTCATTAGTAGATCCATAGCGACATTTTATTGCATGCATGACGTTGAGGGGCCTACTAATCACAACAGGTCTTGTTGATG
Organism: Dendrobates tinctorius; assembly: GCF_039654945.1. Lineage (NCBI taxonomy): Eukaryota > Metazoa > Chordata > Amphibia > Anura > Dendrobatidae > Dendrobates > Dendrobates tinctorius. Next base: position 7,098,962 of record NW_027361735.1, on the reverse strand, counting down.
CTGCAGGTAGTAGGAGGTTCACAGGGCTCTGGCCTGGAGACTGGACTACCGTTGTGGCAACTGAACCAGTGTCTTAAAAATACTTTTTCTCATCTTCAGTTTTTATCATTTTCTATTAAAATATTAAAATTATTTTCCGTATTAAGCTGGAATTTTAACATTTTCAACTTTCAGAATTTTCCTTTACGTTTACGAAACGTTGACTTTAGCAGGAAATCCTAATTGACATCAATGTATTATTATTGTTAGTATCATTGTCATCATCTGAAATTTCCCTACGTGAGGTTTCCACCAGAGAAAATTCTCAGAACGCTTTTTTTTCTTCATTTCATTTCTATAACAAAAATGATGGAATGAAACATACAATTGTATCATGTGACATCCATTCTAATGCAATCAGGCGCTGTGGTGGTTAATTTGTAAATTGGTTTCCATCATTTATTTCCAGTACTTTTCCGATTATGACTCAAAACGGTTTGTATCCATTATGGTTTATGTGTGATAACACATCTATTCTTAGTTCCACCATCTGGAATTTTGCATATATTTTCAGCACTATGCTTAACACCGTAGGTGCTAGGAGTGTGGAATATAACATATTGTCAATCTGCTTCACAGACCTCTTGAAGAAAATGACCGAGGGGTACAAGTAACAATTAAGTTAGCATTGCAAGTCAATGTGCATATTACACTAAAATAAGAATAAAAGCTCAATACTTGAGTATTCTATTATATGATACTGCATATTAGTGTTAGAGAAAGATGGGAGTTAAACGTGACAGTGGATTTCGTGCTTTTGTATTACATTTAAATGTGTCTGTGTCATTAATATGAAGATAATACAGAGAATATACATGCAGTATAAATCCATTCTCATAATTAATATACACTATAATATCCATCCATCTGAAAAATATAATTTTCGGATGGGGCAGATTTGTACGCATTTACAGCTTTGTTTGACATTTTTGTATAATAATGTATGTGCATACATTTTATTCACATCCTGGTTCTCCTGGTTCTCTTCATATCTTTCGGACCGCTCCTTCAGTGTTTTGTTCTCTGGCTCCACGTCATCTCCTCTTCCTCTCGCTGTTGGGGTACCTCCTTCCTCTCGCTGTTGGGGTACCTCAGGGCTCAGTCCTTGGTCCCCTTCTTTTCTCTCTCTACATGGCCCCATTTGGACAGACCATCAGCAGATTTGGCTTTCAGTACCATCTTTATGCTGATGACACACAACTTTGTACGTCTTCCCCCGACCTTACCCCCGCTGTACTACAGAACGCCAGTGACTGTCTGTCCGCCGTCTCCAACATCATGTCCGCTCTCTATCTGAAACTCATCCTCTCCAAAACTGAACTTCTTCTGCTCCTGCCGTCTACTAACCTCCCTAAATCTGACATTTCCCTCTTCGTGGGTGGCACCACAATAACACCCCGGCAGCAGGCACGCTGTCTGGGTGTTATGTTTGACACCAATCTCTCCTTCACATCCCATATACAATCTCTTGCCCGCTCTTGCCGCTTACACCTAAAGAACAGAATCATAGAATCATAGAATCATAGAATCGTAGAGTTGGAAGGGACCTCCTGGGCCATCTGGTCCAACCCCCTGCTCAAAGCAGGATTCGCTAAATCATCCCAGTTAGATGTCTGTCCAGCCTCTGTTTGAAGACTTCCATTGAAGGAGAACTCACCACTTCTCGTGGCAGCCTGTTCCACTCATTGATCACTCTAACTGTCAAAAAGTTTTTTCTAATATCTAATCTGTGTCTCCTCCCATTCAGCTTCATCCCATTGCTTCTAGTCTTTCCTTGTGCAAATGAGAATAAAGTTGATCCTTCTACAATGTGACAGCCCTTTAGATATTTGTAGACAGCTATTAAGTCTCCTCTCAGTCTTCTCTTTTGCAAACTAAACATTCCCAAATCCTGCAACCTTTCCTCATAAGACAGGGTTTGCAGACCGGTCACCATTCTGGTCGCTCTTTTCTGAACTTGCTCCAGTTTGTTGATGTCTTTTTTAAAATGTGGTGCCCAAAATTGGACACAATATTCTAGATGAGGTCTGACCAAAGAGGAGTAGAGGGAAATAATTACTTCACGTGATCTAGACTGTATGCTTCTGTTAATACATCCTAGAATTGCATTTGCCTTTTTTGCTGCTGCATCACACTGTTGACTCATATTCAGTCTGTGATCTATTAGTATACCCAAGTCTTTTTCACATGTGCTGTCACTTAGCCCTATTCCTCCCATTCTATATATGCTTTCTTCATTTTTATTGCCCAGATGTAGTACTTTGCATTTCTCCCTGTTAAAAACCATTCTGTTAGTTGCTGCCCACTTCTCCAGTTTATTTAAATCTTTTTGAATCCTCTCTCTCTCTTCTCTAGTATTAGCTATCCCTCCTAGCTTTGTGTCATCAGCAAATTTAATCAGTTTACCCTCAATTCCTTCATCTAAATCGTTGATAAAGATGTTGAACAATACAGGGCCCAGGACAGAGCCCTGTGGTACCCCACTTGAGACATTCTTCCAACTGGATGTGCAGCCATTTACGACCACTCTTTGGGTCCGATCACTAAGCCAGTTATGAATCCACCTAACAGTTGCCTTGTCCATTCCATACTTAGTCATTTTTTCAATAAGGATTGTATGAGAGACTTTGTCAAATGCTTTGCTGAAGTCAAGATATACTATATCTACAGCATTTCCTTGATCCACCCAATCAGTAATACCATCATAGAAGGAAATTAAATTAGTCTGACATGACTTATTAGTTACAAACCCATGCTGACTCTGTTTAATCACTTCATTCTTATCCAGGTATTGACATACATGTTGTTTAATAATTTGTTCAAAGATCTTTCCTGGTATAGAAGTCAGACTCACCGGCCTATAGTTGCCTGGGTCCACCTTCTTCCCCTTTTTGAAGATAGGAACAACATTTGCTCTTCTCCAGTCTTCTGGGACTTCTCCTGTTCTCCAAGAATTTTCAAAGATTATGGAGAGGGGTTCAAACATTTCTTCTGCTATCTCCTTCAGTACTCTGGGGTGTAATTCATCTGGACCTGGAGACTTGAATACATTTAGGTTAGCTAAGTGTTTCCTCACTATCTTTCTGTTTATAGATATCCTGGATTCTTCTATTCCCTTAATAGGACAGTGAATAACAGTTGATGTTACATTTCCTTTCTGAGAGAAAACAGATGCAAAATAGGAATTTAAAAGTTCAGCCTTCTCAACATCCTGTCTTACCATTTCATCATTTTCATCCTGTAAAAATCCTATAGCATCTTTGACTTTTCTTTTACATTTGACATATCCCCAAAATCCTTTATTATTGCTTTTGACATCTCTTGCAAGCCTCAATTCATTTTCAGCTTTAGATAATCTGATTTGTGCCTTGCAGGTTCTGCAGACAGCATTATATTCTTCTTTAGATATGCCTCCTTCTTTCCATTTTATAAACATTTTTTGCTTCCTTTTTAGCATGTGCTTAAGTTCTGTGTTCATCCATCCTGGTTTCCTTAAATGCTTCCTATTCTTCCCTCTTTTCGGAATTGTTAACAACTGTGCTTTGAGAATTTCATTTTTCAAGATTTCCCATCCTTCCTGGACATTTTTGTCTTTAAGGATATCCAGCCATTGGATCCCTCCAATTCTCTTTCTGAATCCCTTAAAATCTGCCTTTCTGAAATCTAACCTTGACGTCTGAGTCTTCACAGGTCTTCCGCCTCTAGTTATCCAAAATTCTAAAATAGCATGGTCGCTACCTCCTAGGGTCCCAGCCACTTTTACCTCCTCAACCATTTCCTCCCTGTTTATAAGGATTAGATCCAAGGTAGCAGTTCCCCTTGTTTTCTCCTTTACCTTTTGGAAGATAAAGTTGTCAGCAAGAGAGAATAAGAATTTCCTTGACCTGTTAGTTTTGCCTGAGAGAGATTCCCAACAAATGTCTGGATAGTTGAAATCTCCCATGACAACTATGTCATATTTTTTGGAGAACTTGGCCATTTGATGCATAAAGAGTTCATCCATATCTTCAGCTTGCACAGGCGGCCTGTAGTAAATGCCTACAATGGTGTCCTTTCCATTGTTCTGTCCTTGTATTCTTACCCAAACAGTTTCCACAGAACTCCCAGTCTCTGAAGCTTCAATCTCTGTGCAGATATACGCGTTTCTAACATACAATGCGACACCCCCTCCTCGTTTATCAAGTCTGTTTCTTGCAAATAAGTTGTATCCTTCTAGTCTTGTATTCCAATCATGTGTATTGTCCCACCAAGTTTCAGTGATTCCAATGACATCATATTTCTTTTCCTGTGTTAGTAGTTCCAATTCTCCTTGTTTGTTGCCCATGCTTTGTGCATTAGTATAGAAACATTTTAGTTTGTGATTGGTTTCTCTTTCTCCAATATTTTTTTTAATTAGATTCTTTCGTCTTTGTTCTTCCTTTCCACTTCTAATAGCAGAGTTCTCAGTAGCATTTGTCAGGTGTATGGCTTTTTCTGGTCTTTTGCTTCCCTTCCCATGTTGTTCTAGTTTAAAGCTCTCCTTACAAGTGTAGCAAGGCGACTTCCAAATACCTGCTTTCCAGTCTTCGTAAGGTGCACCCCATCTCTAGCAAGTAGTCCATCGTATAAGTAGTTCACTCCGTGATCCAGAAATCCAAATCGTTGCTGACGGCACCATCGACGTAGCCAGTTGTTCACCTGCAGAATCTTATTCCACCCTAGAATCCGCCCTTTTCTCACCATGGAAACAACAAAAACCCTCACTGTAGCATTGATCCTCTCCCGCCTGGATTACTGCAACGCTCTATTAATTGGCCTCCCCGTTACTCGACTATCCCCTCTCCAGTCCATACTTAATGCAGCAGCCAGGGTCATCTATCTGGCTAATCGGTACTCGGACACGTCCGCTCTTCGCCAGTCCTTACATTGGCTGCCCATTCATTATAGGATCCAATTCAAAGTACTGGTTCTCACCCACAAAGCTCTCCACAGTGCAGCACCCCCCTACATCTCCTCCCTCATTTCTGTCTATTGGCCTAACTGACCGCTGCGCTCTGCAAATGACTTTTGACTAACCTCTGCACTAATTCGTACCTCCCACTCCCGACTCCAAGACTTCTCTCGTGCTGCACCAATCCTCTCTAATGCTCTACCCCAAGAAATTAGGACTATCCACAATTTGCATAGTTTTGAGGCGCTCCTTCAAAACACATTTGTTCAGAGCGGCCTATCACGTTCACTAATCAAAGTCATTCTATGTGTAAGTGTGCATGTGTAGCACATTCACTATCTCCATCCATTACTCACTCCCTCAAGATGGCTGGACCATCATTGTAAATACACCATTGTAAATACACACCTGTACTTTGTATCTCCCCCACCTCATTGTAGATTGTAAGCTCTCACAAGCAGGGTCGTCTTATTTTGCTTTAATTATTGTATTGTTAATGTTGTTACTTATGACTTATGTTTTGAAACTGTTAAACTGTAAAGCGCTGCGGAATATGTTGGCGCTATATAAATAAAGATTATTATTATTATTAGACCCCATGCATTCTAGTTGTCATCCTCCTAGATGGACTCCATTAAATATAATCATGTTTGACGGATTTAAATACCATGTAACCTAATTGTGTGAATTGATCCTTATCTGTGTTGTCAACATATTTATTAAAATACTATTTTGACTCTTTGGATATAGAGGTGAATAAATTGATTCTAAAATAATCAATTTCGCTACTAATGTCACCAAAAATTTGGATTCCAACAAATATAATTTTTTTACATTTGATTAGTGCTGGAGTCTTAGGGCTGATAAGAGGTAAAATCAATTGTGAGGATCTGAGGTTGTGGGTTATAAATATCACCTAGGCAAGTTAACGATGCAACTATTTTTATTCCATACATCCATGGTTGTACAACAAATCCATGAAGATGGCCAACAAGCAATGTCCTCAGTCCACAAATTCCCAATCTGAGATCGGCAGTTCCACTGGCCCTGTACCAGGCGATACCCACTGTCTCCCAACTCTTGGTTAACCCACAGCTTTTGGTATCTCCAGCCAGTATAGCATACAGTCATAACCTATGTTCCTCCAGACGATGGATATCATGACCGTAGCTCATGGATGCACTTCCAGCTAACAATCAATCTCCAAAACTCCATAGATTATCCATCCATCCCAGCTTGGATCCTCTCTCTTCCAAGTCCCTCCAATAACTGCCTTATTCAACTCCTGAGTCATTAAACATTTTCCTTTAGCTCATAGAACATAGCATATTCCATCACCTGGGCCCGATGTGAGACCCCCCCGTGTTGACGGCTCCTCTGGGTCTACAATCCCCATCCATACAATGGGATTAGGCTGGTAGAACAATGGATTGATAGAAATATTGCTTTACATTTACCCTTAAGCCCCCGTCTCACATAGCGAGATCGCTGATGCGTCACCAATTTTGTGATGCAACAGTGATCTCGCCAGTGATCTCGCCACATGTGACACGCAGCGGCGACCGCCGCCCTGCTGGATATTGTTGATTGTGCTCGAATGTCCTGGGCCATTTTTTCATAGTTGGCGTCCCGCTGGCCAGCGCGCATCGCTGTGTTTGACCCGACGAGTGACCTCGTTGGCGACGCAGAACTCAGGGACGCAGGCTGGAATAGTTCAGAGAAGCTGCTGTGTGACAAGGTACCAACGACCGCCAAGGATCACTGGATCGTTGCTGCGTCACTGAAGAGATCTGCCTGTTTGGCAGCTTACTAGTGACCATTTAGCAATGAAGTAGCGATCCTTACCAGGTCGTATCACTGTCGTGATCGCTGGTGCATCTCTAAGTGAAATGGGACCCTCAGCAGTTTCCTGTCTGGCCTTAGCTTGTCTTCCTCTGCTTACTGTCACTGAATTTAAATTTTGATTTCTGAGGATGAACTGACAAGCAAGAAAATCAAAAATAAAACACAGCAAGAAAATATCTAATAAAACACAACAATATCAATGCAATCAGTGATACATGCTGGAAAAAGTCTCCGCCTTGAAGAGCTGTGGACTCCGCTCTACGTCCATTTATCAGTAAGTGTTCATCTCCTCACGACAATAAGCCCTAATATTCACCAGTCGTCTGCCCATTCCACACCCGTCCTGCCGCTGCAGCTCCTCATCTGGCTCACTGTTGCTTCCCTTTGGTTTGTTTTTTTTTGTCCATGTTTTCCAGTGCTACCTCTAACCAAATCCCATCCAATCACACGGGGCACGAGGCAGATCAGTGATGTTAATGGCATCCATCTCACCCCACATGGCTGCATTGGACCTAGTCAGCAGCAGAGCAGAAAGTCCCACCCCTGCGGAGGCTGTACAGGTGAGGTGAGGGCAGAGGAGTGTTGTTTTATTGTTTTTTAAGGACAATTTGATGCTTTGTGAATTGAATCTACCCTGCTGAATTAAATTGTTTGAAAGCAAAGTAACCACTAAGTGGTTAACCATTAAGGGGTACCAAAAATTGTGACCACTTGTGCACATAGATTAACTTACTATGAGCATTCTTGTCACTTTTCTTCTTTATTACAGCGCTTCTCTATTGCCCAGCACATGACTGCTGATTAATGCTGGGAAACAATATTTCCAGACCCTTTTCCAAGGCCACAAAACTCCCTGCTTTGTTATCAATGGCACTTCAGTCCTGCGCATGCTCTGCTGCTGCTATTGGCCAAGTGATGCCAGTATATAAGCAAGGAGCTCCGGTCTTCAGCGCTTGCTAGACAGCTACTGTTCAAAATGAGAAGCATTGGCAGTAGCGTCAATCAGTTGCTGTTGTCATGTGTCTGAAGAGAAAAAGAACAGATTTCCAAGGAACGAAGGTGTACAGAGTAAAGGTGGGGTCTCACAAATGAGTATCTTTTTATGTATTTGAAGGCTACCATGGGTCCATAGATGAAAACTCTTTTATTGTCTTCCATTATGAAGAGCAAGGAATGAAAAGGTGAAATAAGACTCTCTCTGACCTACTGCATGATTTACAGCTGTTAGACAGTCTCAACACATGTGGAGATTCTCTAACAAACAGGCAATCCCCACATGTGTTGAGACTGTCTAACAGCCATAAATTATGGCGCCACAGGAAACAAAACGCAGGAGTACTCCCAGATGCTCGGATAACAAGCGAGCATGCTCAGATAAGACGTCATTCGAGCATGTTTGCTCATCACTATTGCATTCCCATCAAAGTTTTTATCCTCTTAACAATTGTAATTCAGTGTGACAGCAGCTGCTCCTCACTACTCCCCCCTCCTGTCTGGGACATCTCCCTGCTGTGGTAAGAGCCAGTCTGAAGTGAGAGGGCATGGCCTTCTAGTAGCCCTGCAGTGAAAGAGACATTATCAGGGGGTTGGCTGCTACTAGGAGCCAGGAGCTGGTCACACACACTTCACACTCTCTCTTCTCGGACTAGCTGTTACTGACAGCGGTTAGCTGCACACAAGTATTGCAATCATCATATTATATAGAAATGTGTACTTCCAGTTGTAATTCTTCTCTTTTCTGTGCTCTGTGTAGAAGCAGGAAGTCTCGTGTCCCTGCATTTATCATTTCCCTGTTCAACTCCTGACCCAGCTGTTCCCTCCTCCCCCTGCGAGGGACTTTTGCAGTCACTCATGTGTCATGCAGGGAAAATAGACTTCCTGTTTCTACATAAGGCTTAGAAGGATTCAGCTAGTCAGTTTTAATCATGTAACATAATAGATCTAATGGAAAACAGAAGAATTAGCTGGGTAGAAAGGAAAAATGAGCAATTGACTTTTCCTTTGAGGGGTTCTTACTATGAGTGTTGTTTTTTTTTTTTTTGTTACCTTTTGCTACACGCTGATTGTTACACTTGTACTGTTCGGGTGAATATGACCCGATAACATTTTATACTGTTCAGCAGGTCACTAATTATTTCCACCTACAAAATTTATTTGTTTTCCTGTGTACTTTATCTCACAATACATACCGAGTAAGGCCACTTTCACACTTCAGGCTTTTTGTCCCGGCACGATGCGGCGAAAAAGCAGACTACCGGATCCGGCCGCAAACGCAGACACCGGATCCTTCTTTCTGCCGGATATATTCCTGGCAGAGAAGGTTTCCGGGCATGCGCAGTGCGAAAAACCGGTCCGGCGTTGGGAAAAAACGTTGCATGCAATGTTTTTTCCAGACGCCGGACCGGCTATTTTCTCCGGATCCTGCAAAAAACGGACGCGCCGCATTGCTATCCGGCGCAATGCGGCAGCAATGAAACAGCATGGGGAAAAAGCCGGATCTGGTCATAACAGGCGCCGGATCCGGCAGTCCGGTTTTTCGCCGCACCATGCCGGATACCGAAAGCCTGAAGTGTGAAAGCGACCTAAGCCAACAAAGTACAGTATCAAGATATGGACACTTTGTGACAGCAAAAGTTCATACATTGTAAACGCTCAAGTGTATACAGGAAGAAACCTTAGAGAAAGGTGAAAAAATCAGGTATGCGAGTTGTTCTCGATTTGACTCGTGGACTAAAAGGACAAAATGTCACATGTGACAACTTTTTCACATCCTACTAACTGGGCCAGATGTTGCGAAAAAGACAACTTACCAAGCTGGGTACTATAAGGAAAAGCAAGCCAGAACTGCTGCAAGGTATCCTTAGTAAAAGAGATGTGTATAGTTCTACTTTTTACATTACTGGAGATACAACAGTTGTGTCTTACGTTCCCCCAAAAAATAAACGTAATTCTAATGAGCACAATGCACCATGACAATGCAATAAGTAATTGAGAAGACAGAAAGCCGGACATGATATTAGATTACAATGCCACAAAAGGGGCAGTTGATACATTAGATCAAGCAATATCAACATACACATGCAAACGCAAAACTAATCGTTGGCCAATGATAATATTTTACAACATTCTGGATGTTTCGGCATACAATGCATTTGTTTTATGGAGAGAAATCGACCCCAATTGGAACAGAAATAAGATGCACAAAAGAAGACTTTTTATTGAATATTTAGGAAAATCCCTAGTTAGACTGTATATCGAAGCCAGAAAAGTAAACCCCAGAAGTGAAGGAGCAGCAGCCATTGTGAAGAGTGTCCAGTAGCATGCTCAAGAAAGAGACTCCGCGGCCCAAGAAAGGAAGAGATGTAGCTTCTGTCCATCTTCCTGTGACAATAAAACAAATCTGACGTGTGCTGGGTGTGCAAAATATCTATGTAAAGGACATGTTTTTTATTATTGTGTTCAATGTAAAAATGCATGTTCAACCTTTTTAGGCTGAGTCAACACTTGCGTTTGGGTAGAGTGTGTAGGGCTGCATACTTCTTCCCTTAAGCTTCGCCTATTTCCGCATGCATCCTGCATACTTATCCTTATCATTGGGTACGCAGGGACATGTGTTGTATGCGGATGCGTCCGCATGCATCATTTTGACGTGCCCGCCGACTGCAACATGTTGTATTTCTATGTGGTAGGCGGGATCGGCGGGCACGTCAAAACGGCGCATGCGGATGCATCCGCATACAACGCATGTCCCTGCATACCCAATGTTAAAGATAGGTACACAGGACGCATGTGGAAGTAGACGGAGCTTAAGGGAAGAAGTGCGGAAGTAGGCAGAGCTTAAGGGAAGAAGTGCGGAAGTAGGCGGAGCTTAAGGGAGGAAGTATGCAGCCCTACACACTCTACCCAAATACAAGTGTCAACTTAGCCTTTGAGATAAAAGAGAAAAACTGAAGTTTTCATTATTTTTCATTTGATGTTTTAGAAAATATTTTAACACAAATGTAAATTTAGTTAGATTTCATGTTATAGTAATAGAAATCTAAAGCATGTTTGTTACTTGTGTGCAGAATTCCATAAAGCGAACATAATTGCAAACAGCCCGTGTAACCTTTTTCTGAAAAAAATTAATAATCGAGTTTTAATTTAATTTTTCATTTGCTTATGGTCAACATTGTTCACATACCCAGTTTAATAATGAAATAGGTATTCAAATAAAACACTTATGTGGTGCCCCTGCAGGTCCAGTCGCCACAGAGGTACTGCATCTCATCCAGAGGTGTGGTATCTCACGACCAGGTAAGATGGGGGCACCTCACCACACTCTTAACACTGCATTCAACACACACACACTAGCTAGTCAGTGCACCTGGGCGTACCCTACGAGAGGAGGGCCTCATCCCAGACTGGCTAGGAAAGGGTGTTGGGAGCTAGTGGGGAAGGTAGAAAAAGGGGAGGAGCTTAGAAAGTGGAGTGATTTAGAGCAGCCAATGGGAACAGCGAGTGGGCGGAGCTTAGAGAAACAGTGGGAGATTTGAAAGGAGTGGAGAGAGTTCCCTCAGGGGAAGAGCAGGTGGAAGGATGCGCTCGGAGCAGCTCCTGTCAGGAGGAGCTGCCGGATAGATTGGCTGGGAGAAGCTCCCGGGAGGAAAGAGAGGAATTTCTAGACTCCCACAGTGATTGCTATCAGGTGGGAGAAGACATCAGGTCACAGAAGGGTCTCAGCCCCTAGCCTAGCGAAGTGAACAATGAACTTAACTAGCAAGATGACAGCTGTGGTTGCTGTATGGGCCACAGCGAATCCCACAGTTATCTTCCCAGAAAGGCAGCCATATAGGATCAAGGAACCGCCTGAGTGACGAATTCTGACAGGATCCGCGGCAGCTGGCCTGGGACACTGACTGTGAAGGTGCTGGAAAGGGAGAAAGGAGAGGAAACCAGTACAGTGAGACGGCCTAGGAAGGAACATACTGAAAAGGAGTGTTGGAGGGGTGTACTTATCTATCTGGAAGTTTACTGGACCCCTGACCTGGAGGACTCAGCACTGAAGCAGGCAACTGTACTGCAGACAGACTGTGAGTAAAGCCCATTGAACTACATGCGATTGTGTCCTCCATTTTATTCCTGCGCCACTCCTCCACTCCACACCACAATCCTACCAACATCTTCATCTATTCTGCCCTGGGACTACAGCCCTACCTGTGGAGGGCTACAACATCATAGCTGCGCCCAACATCCATCCCAGAGAAGCAACACCTCAGCGCTGGTCACCTCTGACCAGAATACCACAGGTGGTGTCACGTATTTAACCAACCATAAACTTTATTCCCATCTCCTTAAATACCACACAAATTATTGCCATTGACCGCCTGGTGCCATGGATCGGGTCCCAGTCACCGTGACACCATCTCCCATTGAAGTCAACGGGCCCAGCTCCGAGTACCCCGAGGCGCGTCACTTACAGGCTAAAATCATTATTTTAATAAGTTGGGTCATGTTGACCTGAAACAGTACAAGTGTATAGTAAATGTGATCAGATCAGCAGGGTTAAGCAAGCTTAAAGATCTTTTCAGCCAATAAAATCACATTTTTCTGGTTTTGCGGGTAGATTGGCAGCCTATGTACACTGCCCGATTATCGGGACACATTTGTTTCCAATAACATTGTGCAACCTACATCGTAGATGATTGGGCTTATCTAAGGAGCTCAGCCTGGGCCACCTGGTCAAAGAATCTGATACATGTAGCCATCTTAAAATACAGTGAAGTATCCCTAAAAATTTCTCTGCCTTTTAATAGAGTGTAAAACAAGGAAGCAAAAATAGCAAGCTAAAGCAAATCATCTAAACCTTGTATCTACATTGCTGTATATGATTACCCAGTGTTGTGTAGTAGGTGAATTCACAGCTTCAGCTGCTGATAGGGATGAGCGAGCATATTCATGGGTATTCAGTACTCGGCGAGTAATGCGGTACTCGCGGTACTCAGTACATAGCGAGTATTTCACTACTCGCCTCGTACTATTCGGTTCTCCCACCCAGCAGTTGCCAATCACATTAATGCCGCATGCTTCTAGGTTGTGGGCGGCATTACTATGATTGGCTGGCCGCACAGGACGGTATCTGTTTCAGGTCTGAACTTTTTTCTCTGAAAATGGGTCCCACTCATGTAGAAAAATTAACTTGTCTTGTATTAGATAACTTGCCTGCAGGACTGGTGCTGGGGATGCCTTGGCTACAACGCCATAATCCTACAATTGATTGGGTGATGGTGGGAGATCACTCAATGGGGATGCAAAGATAAATGTTGTAACCGGGAGCCTCTTGTTAACTCTGTTAAAACCGTATCTGTGTCGTCTGTCGGTCTGGAAGGTATTCCGGAGTACCTGAAGGATTTCAAAGACGTGTTTTCCAAAAGTGAGGCTGAAGCGCTGCCACCACATAGACCCTACGATTGTGCCATTGATTTAGTACCCGGAGCCAAGCTACCTAAGGCTCGATTGTTCAATTTGTCTGGGCCTGAGCGCCAAGCCATGAAAGAGTACATAGCTGAGAGTCTCCACAAAGGGCATATCAGGCCTTCTGTGTCACCCGTGGCAGCAGGATTCTTCTTTGTGAAGAAGAAAGATGGTGGTTTGCGGCCGTGCCTCGACTTTCGGGAACTTAACAAGATAACGGTTAGGAACACTTACACGCTTCCCCTCATCCCAGACTTATGTAACCAGTTATCTGGGGCCCAATGGTTCTCCAAGTTAGATCTCCGGGGGGCCTACAATCTGATATGGGTTCGGGAAGGGGACGAGTGGAAAACTGTGTTCCTCACATCAGAAGGACTTTTTGAAAACCTGGTAATGCCGTTTGGGTTAACTAATGCACCCGCTATTTTCCAGAATTTTATCAATGTTGTGTTTTCTGACCTGATAGGCCGTTTTGCTATAATTTATTTGGATGACATTTTGGTGTATTCCCTGGCAGTCAGTCTCACTTGCAACATCTACAGACAGTTGTCCAGAGACTCAGGGAGAACCACTTATTTGCTAAATTGGAAAAGTGTTCATTTTTCATACAGGAACTGTCTTTTTTGGGGCTGATTGTGTCCTGTGAGGGGTTTCATATGGATCCTAAGAAGGTGCTGGCAATCGCTGACTGGGTTCAGCCTTGAGATCTCAAGGGCCTCCAGGGCTTCTTAGGATTTGCGAACTATTACCGGAGATTCATTAAAGGTTTCTCACAAGTGGTTAAACCACTCACGGATCTCACCCAGAAGAGGGCTGATGTAAAAAATTGGTCTGTACTCGCTAAGGAGTCCTTCTCAGCTCTTAAGAAATGTTTCAAGTCCGCCCCGGTGTTGGTCCAACATGACCCATCCAAACCATTCATTGTGGAGGTGGATGCTTCTGAAGTGGGGGTGGGGGCTGTGCTGTTCCAGGGTCCGGCCACCCTTACTAATCTCAAACCCTGTGCTCTCTTCACCAAAAAGTTCTCTTCAACCGAGAGAAACTATGATGTAGGCAATAGAGAACTTCTTGCGGTCAAGCTGGCATTCGAAGAATGGAGGCACTTTTTGGAAGGGGCGGCCCACCCTATCACTGTTATCACGGATCACAAAAATTTGGCATACCCGGAATCTGCTAAGAGGCTTACTCCTAGACAAGCCTGTTGGTCACTTTTTTTTCCACGATTTCAATTCTCCATTACTTTTCGACCGGGGTCCAAAAATGTTAAAGCGGATGCCCTGTCCAGAAGTTTTGACCCGGTGTCTCCCCCCGAGCCGCCGTCCTCCATTCTTCCCCCAGGGGTGGTAGTGGCGGGGGTCTCATCAGAGTTGGAGCAAGAAATTTTAGGGGCTCAGTCCCTAGCTCTGGCAACCAGGCCAGGGGATAAATTGTTTGTTCCAGAGTTATTGTGACCTAGACTTCTGCAGGAGTTTCATGAGTCTAGGCTGATTGCTCATCCTGGTATCAGGGCCACTAGAGAAGCAGTAGTCAGGGGTTTTTGGTGGCCTTCACTGAAGTCCGATGTCAAGAAATTCATTTCTGCTTGTGATGTGTGTGCCCATTCCAAAAGCTCACATAACCGGCCGGCTGGGGAAGTTTTGACCTGGTGTCTCCCCCCCCGAGCCGCCATCCTCCATTCTTCCCCCAGGGGTGGTAGTGGCGGGGGTCTCATCAGAGTAGGAACAAGAAATTTTAGGGGCTCAATCCCTAGCTCCGGCAACCAGGACAGGGGATAAATTGTTTGTTCCAGAGTTATTGTGGCCTAGACTTCTGCAGGAGTTTCATGAGTCTAGGCTGATTGCTCATCCTGGTATCAGGGCCACTAGAGAAGCAGTAGCCAGGGGTTTTTGGTGGCCTTCACTGAGGTCCGATGTCAAGAAATTCATTTCTGCTTGTGATGTGTGTGCCCGTTCCAAAAGCTCGCATAACCGGACGGCTGGGAAACTCATACCTTTACCGGTTCCTGATAGGCCATGGACTCATCTCTCCATGGACTTTATTACCGGCCTTCCACCTTCCAGGGGCAATACCGTGATCTGGGTGTTGGTGGATACGTTTTCAAAGCAGGACCATTTCATTCCCTTGGCAGCATTACCCTCAGCAGAAACATTGTCAAGGTTGTTTGTGCATCATGTGGTCCGATTGCATGGGGTACCCCTGAATGTGGTGTCTGACAGAGGTGAGCAGTTTGTGGCCAAATTTTGGAGGGCTTTCTGTATGAAATTAGGCATCTCATTCTCCTTTTCATCGGCATGTCACCCAGAGAGTAATGGTCAGACGGAACGCACCAATCAATCCCTGGAGCAAATTCTCTGGTGTCTGACCTATGCCAGACAGGAGGATTGGTGTGATGCGTTACCATTGGCGGAATTCGCTTTTAACAACCGGGTGAGTCAGTCCACCAACATGTCCCCATTCCTAATCAATAATGGGTTTAATCCTCATTTTGGGGAGTTTTCACAGGTGGATTCCGGTTGTCCAGGGGCAGAGGGAGTCGTCCAACAGTTAAAAAACCTCTGGGCTGAAGTCCAGCGTAATATCTCTCGGGCCCAGGGGAAGTACAAATATTTTGCTGACAAAAAGAGAGCCCCGGGACACTTGTTTTAGGTGGGGGAGAAGGTTTGGCTTTCTACACGTAACATCAACTTGAAGGTACCGTCAGCTAAGTTGGGACCAAAGTTCATTGGTCCATACGAGATTATGGAGATAGTCAACCCAGTGGCATATAGGTTGCGTCTCCCCACCTCCTTAAAGATATCCAATGCGTTCTATAAATCTGTGCTGAAACCTGTGGGGTCTGTCAAGGAGGACTCCTAGTCTGTTGTTCCTCCAGTGTTGGTGGAGGGTCACTTGGAGTATGAGGTTGGACATATTGTGGACTCTCAGCAGGTGCGCCGCTCTTTGCAGTACCTGGTCCACTGGAAGGGTTATGGACCGGAGGATCGCTCATGGGTCCCTGCTCACTCTGTATGTCATGATCCAGGTTGGATTATAACAGATAAATGCACTAGTAACCTTTTTTTTCCTTCAAGCTTTTGGCTTTATGGTAATTTTGCCCCCGGTGGCCATTAGGGTCATTGCACTGTGGTGATTTCAGTTCTAGTTTTGCCCCCAGTGGCCGGTAGGGTCATTGCACTCTGGTTTCTATAGTTTAGTGCAAGTGATTATCACTAGCAGGTGTGATTGCTCTGGTTTAACTGTATAGGTGTGTCTTGTTCTCTCACTCACTGTTGGTGATATTGCTCATTTCCAACCAAGTCTGGTGGAGGAAGGAACTAAAGAGAGGAGTTCCTTGCAGCTCAGGCAGAGCTCTGGTGTAGTAGCTTCAGGTGGAAGCTGAATTCTCGTGGTGGACTCTGTTGGGAGCAAGAGCAACAGAGCAAAGCTAAGTGGTGTTGCCCGTTTTGTAACTTTCCTTTTGTGTGTTTCAGTGCAGTGGTGGGATTAGTTTCTGCACTGTCCATTTCACTAGTGAGGGATTGGTTCAGGGCGAGCTAGGGATTTCAGGTATCCTGATCGGCGCCCGATGCGGAACCAGCCTAGAGATCGTTAGGAGTGTAGAGACACTGACTCAGGGGAGAGCAGGAGGTCTCCACATCCCCGTTTCCCTATCGCAGGGCCCTCCATTGTATCAGTTTCCCTGGTGTTTCCCTTTATTATTTAAATTTGCCCTGCTGGAGGCGGTGTATCCAGTTATACGTGTAATACTGAAATTCGCCTGCTGGAGGCGGTGTATCCAGCTGCACGTTATATTATTTAAATTTGAACTACTGGAGGCGGTGTATCCAGGGTCACGTGTGCCATAGAAATTTGCCCTGCTGGAGGCGGTGTGTCCAGTCACATGTTGACCATCACATTATCACCAACCATAATATTTTTCTCTGGTGGGCCATGGGTCAAGTGCAGACCGGTGAGCAGTTGTTACTGGCCCTCACTGAGGTTAGTGAGGAGCTGAATGATGTGGTTCAGCAGCACCTGCAGCGAAATTATGGGTCTGAGGCCTACCCTCTGCCTCAACTAGAGGGTCCATATACGGCTTTGGCCAGGATGTGCCGTGGAGTCCCTGCTGGGGAGCAGTACTTGCTTATACAGGCGGACATACGCAGGCAGGTGGGTGGAGTTGGTGTCCCCATGGTGCTGCCTGGTGTTCCCCAAGGTGAAGGGGTACGTCCCTGTAGTGAGCAGACTAATGATTTAGTCCTCGGCACTCACGCCGAAACTTCAGTTATATCAGAGAAGCCATGTCCCCCTGGTCATGTCCATTTTGCCCTCCCAAGGTACTAAGTCAGCAGAGGTGTTGGCTGGCGGGGTACCGGAGGTGATACCGGTGCTTGTGGACAGCGGAGCAGGAGTCAGTCTGGTGGATGCTCGCTTTGTCCAGACTCATGGCTTGAGGTGTAGGACGCTAGCCCAACCTATAAGCTTCCAGGCCATAAACTCTGTTCCACTGAGCCAGGGGAGCTTGACCCAAGTCGTAGAAAATATCCATTTACGTATAGGACATCACGAGGAGTCCTTGTCATGCTACGTCTTGGAGGGAATGCCAGTACCTATCGTTTTAGGCCTCCCTTGGCTGAAAAAACACAACCCGGTAATAGATTGGCGGGCGAGGGAAGTGGTCAGCTGGGGGCAGTCGTGTGAGAGCTGCTGCCTAGGGACTACTGTCTCTGCCATCTCTCTTCAACCGACCTCTTTCTCTCCAGTGAGAGCAGCAGATGTGCTGCAGGAGAGTAGGGGCAAGTAAAGTAGGCTGACTCTGATAAAATTTAACATGGACTGGATTTTGCAACAGTATTTAAGCCCTCCAGATTACAGTATCCCAACCTAAAGTCACATAACACGTTTTTTGTTTTTTTTTTAAATGGTGATCACATCCATCCCTTCCCATACAAGCCCCTTTTCTTCTTCTTACACATGTTTTCAAAACCTGCTTCTGACACATGTACCTCATGGTCAATAAGCTGAAAACAATGTTACGCTAAATAATATTTCCCAACGGAGGCACTTGTGATGAGATTGAGAGCCTTCTTCCTTCATCAACCATGGTATCATGCCCCTTGGGCTAATTTTTGGAGACACTATGGCTATGCCTGGACACTGGGCACTGCCACCTCTGTGCTAGTTGTCCTAGCTTCATCATAAAGAAACCACTGGAGCCATAGGCAGAGGAGGACATGACTTGGGGATGGGTGGACCTTTACTCCTGCAGCTTTTTTGGTATAGTGGTGCAGATTTTAAGCAAGAGTGATGTTGCTTTCAGAGGAAGAAGCACAGTATGTCTGTGCCTGGGAGTTACTGTGAGGAGGGTGGGGCTTATATAGAGCAGGAAATCTGTGTCTCTCCCTCTTTCTTACACAGGATGAACAGGAGGAAGCATGTCTGCAGTTTCAGGGAGTATAATACTGGGGTTATCACCTCACACGACAGATGATAGGAGCACATTCACCTCAGACATCATATACCTGTGTAGTATCAGGTCCTACATTATGTATGGGATCAATATTACCTCAGCAATTCATGTAGCTGCCATGTCCCTCATGTGCATGCTACATTTCCTCACAGACTGTGAGCTTCCCTGTGAATTCTTTGCAGACATGTTTCATATACTACTCTGCATTCACCTCAGACATTGTGTAGTGTGTACTAGGGTAGTATCAGCTCCTATATCATATCTGGGATCAAGATTACCTCAGAAATACATGTAGCTGCCATGTTCCCTCACTTATTGCAGAGGAAGCTTTTGTGTGACCGCCCTGCTGACATTTCTGATATACCACATTACTGCTGTATTATACAGAGTCTTCATGAGTTCTGGGTTTATGTATGATAGGACAGAGCAGGGACACAGTGTCTGCCATTACTATGGTGGAGCTGTGCAGCCGCATGTATTAGGCTGAGTTCACACATGGCGTTTTTTTCGCGTTTCCCCGGCGGTTTTAACCGCGTGATTTTGCCGCGAAAACGCGAAAAATAAGCATCCCATGCATTCCTATGGGATTCCGCAATGCTGTACTAATGCTGCGGTTTTTACCGCAGCGGAATCGCTTTGCGGTAAAAACCGCAGCATGCTCATTAATTTGCGGAATCGTGGCGATCCCGCACCCATAGGAATGCATTGTTCCGCTTACTTTCCGCATGTGGCTGTGCCCACCATGCGGAAAGTAAGCAGAACATTTGCGGATGGTACCCACGGTCCGGAGGAGAGGAGACTGTCCTCCGGGCTTTGGGTACCATATCCCTGCAAAAAATAGAATTTAAAAATAAAAAATATTGTTATTCTTACCTTCCGGCGTCCCGCGCAGTCTTCCTGCTTCTCTCCACGCTCCCGGTCCCAGTAGTCCTTTGCGAAAATGCCCACGATGGCGTCCGTTCTCGCGGGATCGCGAAGTCTCGCGGTCATTCGCACGACGTCATCGCGAATTACCGCGAGATGTCGCGATCCCGCGAGAACTGACGTCATCGCGGGCATTTTCGCAAAGGATTACTGGGAACGGATGCGCGGGACGTCGGAGGGTAAGAATAACACTATTTTTTTTTTTTTTTTTACATTCTATCTTTTACTATTGATGCTGCATAGGCAGCCTCAGTAGTAAAAAGTTGGTCACACTTGTCAAACACTATGTTTGACGAGTGTGACCAACCTGTCAATCAGTTCTCCAAGCGATGCTACAGATCGCTTGGAGAACGCTAGCATTTTGCAAGCTAAATACGCTTGCAAAATGCTAGTTTTTCTGCTGGAAAATCGCGGGAATTTAAAATGCGATTTTCCCGCTGACTGGAATTCCGGAATTCTCGCGGTAATTTCCGCGAGAGTTCCGGTACGTGTGCACTTAGCCTTAGAGACACTGGTGAGAGGAGCAGTCGGGGGATGGTATATGTATGATAGGACAGAGCAGGGACACATACAATGTCTGCCATTACTATGGTGGAGCTGAGCAGTCACATGTATTAGAGACACTGGTGAGAGGAGCAGTCGGGGGATGGTATATGTATGATGATGAGAGGCTGCACTTCATGTTAGTGCACTGTATACTGACCCTGCTGTGTGGTGATTATCCCCCCTTCCCAGTAAGGCTACTTTCACACATCAGGTTTTCGGCGTCAGGCGCGATCCGGCGTCGTGCCGGAACGCCGGATCCGGCAAATGTTTAGTAAAACCTGATGTGACGGATCCGGTTTTCTGCCGGATCCGTCTTTTTCTTGACAGACAAAACCGGATCCGTCTCATCCGGTTCATCCGTTTTTCTATCCGTTTTTCGACGGATTACGCCGGATCCGGTTTTTAAAATTGACCCTTGTGGCCTTCCGAACGGGATTGGCTACTGGAAAACTATATATAGCATGTTCCTACAGCCCTTCTTTGACAGGTTGTAGAGGAGAAAGTGCAGGTTGGAGAGAAGAGCAAGTACTGGCGAAGATGGATGTTGTCATTGGAAATATTTTGAAGAATTTGGCGGATTTTACAGCGGAGGCAAATCGTTTGAGGGTGATTGTTCTGGAGAAGGAGAGAGCGAGACAGCAGCGCATCAGGCATCGTAGACGACGTTTGTGGATCCACCCCATCACAGCCAAGAGAATGACGCGTGGGGTCTATTCTACACTATGCATGGACCTTCGACGAAACCCGGATAAATTTTTTGGATATGTTAGGATGAAAATGGAGAATTTTGATTACTTGGTGGAGCGCATTGCACACCTCATAAGAAAAGCGGACACCTATTGCCGCTTCTCAGTTTCACCCGCAGAGCGTCTGATGGTGACTTTAAGGTAAGCCACATTTATTGGATATGATCGCATCAGAGCACACTTTCACTGCAATCTTGTTGGTGGTAATTTGTATCTCCAAGTGTTATAGGTCAGTTTTGGTATGTAATGCTGTGATTTAAAACTAATTTATTGTTTGTTAATTCCCCACAGATTTCTTGCAACTGGAGAATCCCTTTCGTCACTGCATTTCCAGTACAGACTCGGGATTTCCACCATATCTGGAATTGTGAAGTACACATGCCGTGCACTGTGGGACTCCTTAGCTGAAGAGTTTTTACCAGAGCCCACAACAGAGAGGTGGATTGAAATTGCTGACAAGTTTCAACAGATATGTCAGTTTCCAAACTGCTTGGGCGCTGTGGACGGGAAACATATCCGCATTGTAAAGCCAGCTGGATCGGGATCGGAATATTTCAATTACAAGAAATATTTTTCAATTGTCCTCATGGCCATCGCTGACGCGGAATACAAATTTATTGCGGTTGATATTGGGGCCTATGGCCGCTCCAATGACTCTCAAGTTTTCAAACTGTCTGCCATGGGGCGTAAACTGTATGGAAACACCTTCCAGTTCCCACCACCTAGACCGCTGCCGCAAACATCTGGTCCACCTATGCCATTTGTCTGTGTAGGGGATGAAGCCTTCCAGCTGTCAGAACACCTTTTGAAACCGTACTCTAGCAGAGGATTGACAAGACCAAAACGCATTTTTAATTACCGCCTCACAAGAGCAAGAAGAATGGTTGAATGTACCTTTGGTATTCTGACAGCCAAATGGCGGGTCCTATTGACTGCGATCAACCTCAAGACAGAAACTGTGGACGAGGTGATCAAAGCGTGCGTGGTACTCCACAATTTTGTTATCTGCAAGGAACCCATTTCCATTGAGGATACCTCTGAAGAAACCACCTTGCAAGATTACCATGACATTACCACTAGAAGTTCTGTGACGGTTTCAGTAATGAGGGACAATTTTGCACTATACTTTATGTCACCTCAAGGCAGAGTACACTGGCAGGATGACAGAGTGTGAAAGATTTGTGCCCTAACCAAACTTGTGTACCTTCTGTACCAACAGTATATACCTTTGCCAACCAAAGTTGGCTATCTTGTCATGGTCTCTATTTTTAGCTTTAGGCCACAGGTGTGTACCTGGTTGTGTTTTATGCAAAGTATTTCACCTTTTAACAAAAGTTGTGTACATTGTTAGGAAATCACCAACAATAAACACAACTTTTTAGGTGAAATACTTTGCTTCCAACACAACCAGGAACACAACTGTGGCAAAAAGCTAAAATTTACCCACAGTTATATACCTAGTTTTGAATACCATTTCACCTTTTAAATACCCTGTATTTAACCTTTTTCGCCGCAGAAAGAAATGACAAACAACCAGTGTAAAATAATTTAACTTTTATTGAAAAATGTTTTTTTTAGTAAACTTTTTTAAAATTTTAATAAACATGTTTAATAAAAATTTGAAACTATAAAACTGAAACCATAAAACTGGTCATTTTTATTTAAATACACACATTATAATTCGGTGTAGTGTGTGGTGGAAATACTGCTGTAGGGGCTGCGGGACACTTCGACACTGGGAGTGTGGAGAGAGGACTGGGATCGTGGTGGGGAAGGAACAGTTAGAGGTGAAGGTGTGGAAAAAACTACAGAATGGGTGGACATGTGGGAAGCAGAAGAGGTGGTGTGTGGTGGAGTGGAGGGTTGGGCAGGGACTGTAGGAGCAGATGATGTTGATGGCAAGTTGTATGGGGAAGGAGTTTGGTACGGGGCAGGTTGCTGGAAGTGGGGAGATGTCTGGTACGGGGCAGGTTGCTGGAAGTGGGGAGATGTCTGGTACTGGGGAGGTTGCTGGTACTGGGGAGTTTGCAGGTACTGTGGAGGTTGCTGGTACTGGTGAGGTTGCTGGTGCTGGGGAGGTTGCTGGTGCTGGGGAGGTGGATGGTGCTGGGGAGGTGGATGGTGCTGGGGAGGTGGATGGTATGTAATAGGAGGGGGAGGATGGAAAGTGGCTGGAGGTGGATGGTATGTAATAGGAGGGGGAGGATGGAAAGTGGCTGGAGGGGGTGTAGATGTAATAGGAGGGGGAGGATGGAAAGTGGCTGGAGGGGGTGTAGATGTAATAGGAGGGGGAGGATGGAAAGTGGCTGGAGGGGGTGTAGATGTAATAGGAGGGGGAGGATGGAAAGTGGCTGGAGGGGGTGTAGATGTAATAGGAGGGGGAGGATGGAAAGTGGCTGGAGGGGGTGCAGTTGGAGGAACTACTGTGGTGGGAGGAGGAGGAGGTTGGGAGGTAACTTGCTGGAGAGCAGCGTGGCATGAATGCATTACATGCATCTGCTGGGCAGGAGAGAGCGTTTCCATGCGCTCCACAACAGACCTGAAAAAGGTGTGGTTTGGCGAAGATCTTGCTTCTGAATGCATGGTTTGCAGAAGTGTCTTCACCTCCAGAATGCTGGAGTTGATCTGCTGATAGCCTGCGGAGATTTGCTCTGACAAGACTTTTAGACAGTTCTGGAAAGATGCATTCAGATGCAAGAACTCTGGCGCATAAGTCTTTTCCTGACCCCTCTGCCGCTGCCGCCCAGTACCCGCAGGTGTACTAGAGGTGGCAGGGGCAGAAGGGTGGGGTAAAGGGAAAGCGATCTCCTCACCAGCAGCTTCATGTAATGTAGGCGGCCACGATGCTCCTGTGCTGGTGGATGGGACAGATGGGTCGAATGTGTGGGAAGGCTGGGAAGGTGCAGATGTACCGGGGCGGTCGAAGTGTCCCTCGGTGCCGGTCTCCTCAGGGATCGCCTCAGAAGGGTCCAATCGTGCCGGCTCCCGAGTGCTGCTCACCGTGCTGTGGAATAAAGAGAAAAAAAAACAATTAAAATACTGACATGGTATGGCCCTGGCTGAAAAAAAAATTTACATCTAACATTTTTTTTCACATGTGGTGTGTAATATTTACCTTCTGGTGACCATTGTTTCCCGGAGGAACGACAGGGCTTCTGCGTACTTGTACTTGCTCCTGCGTCCTCCAGATCCACTCGGGGCCCGCATCTCTTTATTGAACTCCTTCTTGAAACGATCCCTCACAGACCGCCACCGATTCACAATTCTGTTCCCTGAAACGAGAAAGGAGTGGTTAGTATACAACATCAGTGTTTCCCAAACTCCAGTCCTCATGGTCCCCAGGGGTCATGTTTTCAGGATTTCCATAGTAAATAGAAATCCTGAACACATGATCCGTGGGGACCACGAGGACTGGAGTTCGGGAAACACTGGTTTAAATCAAGCAACCGGTACTGTATATACTTACGCTCTGTAATCTGGGCCCGAACATCGATGTCCTCCCAGCGGCCCACAAGGAGCGAACAGATTTCCTCCCAGAGTCGTCGGGTAACGATCAGGTCAGCGTGGCGGCGGTCAGCCATATTCCAGAGCGGCTCCCTTTCTCTGACGAGATCGATGAGGCGGTCCACATCAATCCCTCCATCCTCAACGTCAGAGTCGGGAGCACGCTGTGAAGGCTGTTAATGAAAAAGACAAAAATAACATAATTAGCCTCCACAAAAGAAATGAAATAAAAAGTGCAAAAAAACAAAGCAAAAATATTTATACTTACACGCTGGTGACCGCCGCGTTGCTGTCGCCGACGACCCTGGGAGGCACTGCGAGGACCTCTTGGCCAAGCACCAGATTGGGAAGACTAGAGAAGAAAACAAAAAAAGTTATGTCTTTGGATGTAGGCATTTGTTTGCTGTGTGTAGTCTGCAGAACATTGTTTTCTATGTGTTGTGTGTAGTGTGATGTTGTGTTTCTGCGTTTGATGCAAAAAACTTACCAATTGTGAGCCCACTCCAGGTGTCTGTCCACCCCTTCCTTCTTCTTCTGGGAGCTCCTCTTCATCTTGTGATTCCTGTTTTGAAATAAAAGGCCATGAATAGACATATATTACAGAGAAGATGGATTTTGGAAATAAAAACTTACCGTCAAACGCTGACGATGCGAGGGAGGGCTCCCAGAAGATGATGTGCTGTCTTCCTGGTGGCCACACTCCATGCCTGTGGGTGGTGTTCCAGCTGCTGCCATTGCTGCTGCTGCTGCTGCTGCATCTATTGGGCGGCTGTTGAATAAAGAGAAACAAAGGGCCAATGAATATCTTGATATTCAATAGCCCTAGTTTGGAGGAATGGGTGATTTGATAATTACCGTCTCTCATCTGCTGCTGGACTCCCCTCCCGTTGTTCAGCATGCTGCTCCAATTGGGGTGGTGCTGATGGTGCTGCTGCAGATGTCTCCTGCCTTCTCCTGCGCCTGGTTGCTGTCTTGGGTGGCATGTTGGGTGTGGCTGTGGGTCCCACTGTCTTGCTTTTATATATGTCTTGTGGGCAGAGCTACTGAGCATGCTCAGACCAAAAAACCGGATCCGGCCGCCGGATCAGGCTTTCGCCGGATCCGGCGCATTGCGGCGCTCATAGGCTTTCATTGTGTGAAAAAGCCGGACGCGCCGGATCCGGCGTGTCCGGCTTTTTCGCCGGAGACAAAAAACGTTACAGTAGACGTTTTTTCCAGACGCCGGATCGCGACACATTGCGACACATTGCCGGATCCGGCGAAAACCGGATGAAACGCATGGCCATCCGGCGCTATCCGGCGCAAATGCAAGTCAATGGGGGGGAAACCGGATCCGGCATTGCATTTCGCCGGATCCGGTTTCTGTCAAAACCGCCGGATCGTGCCTGACGGCGAAAACCTGATGTGTGAAAGAGGCCTTATGGAGTCTGATGATCTGTATGTGACCTCATCTCTGTTATATACTGTGATGCTGGGTGTGCAGATCCAGTGTAACCAGGTTACTCACTATATGTGGAATATGTGTAAAGGGCTATTCCTGTGCTGTATACTTCACCCGTACCACAGGTCTGTATACATGATATCACTCCTCACTCTCCTGTATGAGGATCATGCTGGGTATAGACATCCTGTGCCTCCAGGTCATATTCCTGGCTGTACATATAATCTGGACATGACTTCCAGCTTAGTGATTAATTTCTGTAGCTATTGCTGCCTTTAGTCCTCTTATGTTACATGCTGTCCTGCCGGATATATCCATCCTGTTTCTGTATATTGTCTCCCTCGTATGTTGCATGATCAGAGTATACCCACCAAGAGCTTGCTTTATATTACTTAAGATGGTGGATAGCACAGGCCTGAATGGATTATGTTTTATCATGTGTAAAATAAATAATCGGTGAGTAACTCGGCACATTTGAGTGGGCACATGGCGGGCAGTGAGAGGGCGCTAATAACCCAGCACATGGCGGGCAGTGAGTGTGCACTAATAACTCAGCACATGGCGAGCAGTGAGTGGGCACTCCTAGAGTGAGGCTGCACATTGCTCTGGAGGACACCTCATGGGCCCAGTTTTCAGTCCTGTCTCTCGTCTTTTGTAATTGTATGTAGTAGACTGACTGGGATACAGAACTTGCAGTTTTCTGCTCACTCACCTATGGCTGCAGGCAGCTTATATTAGACCTACATGTTTCTTACCATTTATGCGCAGCTGGTGATTAGAGTCTGTCTGTAACTGCTGTAGAGGAGCAGGCGGCTTCTCATTTATTGTGACAGCATATAACACAGCATTGCCCATCTCTGTCTATGTCTGGACCTTACGTTGGGATATTTTCCATTATTAACCTGTTGTATACCTTGGTTGTAAACCTGCATGATTTTCACCCTCACTTATCCCACATTTTGTGTAGTTGGAGGGGTCCTTGAAGTTGGTTAAATATGGTCTGGGGTAACAGCTGGGAGTAATTGTTGGTACATTTTATGTTCACTTTATGTTTGGTAATCACCAGATTTTTGGGAGCTTCAAGGACTCCTACCAGCGTGTTAATATTATTTATGCTTTGATGTTTTATGGTATGTTTGTTTTAAAGGTGTGAATAATAATTATATTAAAAAAAAAAAGGGATCGGTGTATACCAACCAAGTGCTTATTTTATATTACTTAAGATGGCAGATAGCATAGGCCTGAGTGGATTACCTGGACCCTGGTGGTGGGGGGGGTCCTTGAAGTTGGTTAGAAATTGGTCTGGGGGATCCATTGGGATATGGATTCCTCTTTTTGGAAGTTAATATGGTTCTGATCTGGTGAAAGGTGGAGGGGAGTTTCGGCAAGGGTTTGTCGGATCCCCAGGAAATTCAAGTGAACATTGGAACCCTTGTGGTTATGGTGCTCCCGAGCTGGTGGGGTAACGGCTGGGAGTAAATGTTGGTATATTTTATGTTCACTTTATGTTTGGTAATCACCAGATTTGGGAGCTTCAAGGACTCCCCCTAGCGTGTTAACGTTATTTATGCTTTGATGTTTATTTTATGTTTATTTTAATAAGGACATGAATTTAAAATTAAAAAAAACAACAAAAAAAACAGTTATTTGTTTTCCTTTTAGTGGGTCCTTGGAAGTTATTTATAAATTTGTCAGTAGGGGTAACCATATTAAGTATGGACCTCTGGGGTGGGGTTCTTGGAGTTGACGTTGAATCAGCGAAAAGGAATTGGAAGTTAAAATTCTGGATCTAGCTTTTGGTTACGGCTCTGGACGGGTAACACTGGACGGGGTGTTACCCGGGAGCTTTTGGTGGTTGGACTTCCCGGAACGGGATGTTTGGTGCCCTCGAGCTGGTGGTTTACGGCTGAGGGTAACGTGGATTTTTAAGTTCTTGTGTTTTTGCCAAATATTTAGCCAGAATTTTTGGGGCTCCAAGAACCCTTCCCTCATGTCGTATAAGATTGTGTATTTAATACTTATTGTAAATGTTTATGTTATTTGTTAATAAACTGGCCGCTGACCCCCCCCTGGGTTTGGAAGGGTAACCATTTCAGGTATGGCACCCTGGTTTTGAGGGGTAATCATTTCAGGTATGGCCCCCTGGTGTGGAGGGTAACCATCTCGTGTATGGCCCCCTGGTGTGGAGGGGGTAACCATCTCAGGTATGGCCCCCCGGGTATGGAGGGGTGACCATCACGGTATGGCCCCCTGGTCTCAAGAAGCATTTATATTTTATAGGACCCTGTTAGGGTAAAGTCCCTGGGGTCATGGGAATCATATTTTGCATGCCTACAGAAGAAATTGCCTCCTCTGAGCCAGGAACAGCGGCTGGAGGGGAGAAGAGAACAAGGTTGTCGTCTGGACAATGCAGTTATCTAGTGCATGAAACTGAAGAGCAATGTACCTAGTCTATGTGCCCTTGAGCCAGTGGGAGCGGCTAAGGGTAAAGTAATCAAGTGCATTAACACGAAGGGCAATATGCCTATTCCCAATGCCTTTGACCCAGTTGGAGAGGTCAACAGTAAATGTTATCAAGCGCATGAAAAACAACAATGGCGTGGCAGTTTTATTAATAATGCCTTTGTAGACTTTTTCTGCTTTAGGTTTATTTAAATTACTACTTCCAGATATTCTGAACGTTATTTTATGGTCCGTTATAATGTTGTTATATTGTGTATAGTTTTTAATTACTCCCTATTTATAATATCTTTCTATTGATGTGTTCATCACTTTTCGGGTAGTGATAGTAAGTGGGTTTAAGAAATTTTACTGCACAGCTACTGTAAATAATGGTGGTTTCTAGAACTAAAATCTGTGATTTCTTGAATTATTAGAGCTGGCTGCAATACGAGCGGTAAAATAGTTTTTTGAGGCATGACAGATGTCATTATACAGGTATTCAGATTGTGGCTACGACCTTAATTATGGTTTACTTTCCACATTCCCCATTATGGGATCCTCATTGCAGGATGTTTAGCAACTGCTATTTTGCTGTAGTTACCGTATTATCGATCATAACTTGGTAGCATGGCATTGATAAAATTAATCTGTCGGAGCTCTGGAATTTTAAGTTTATTACTTGTGTGCACAGACTTTCCATAGCATGTAGAAATGGTTGATGGGGGTCGAGTCCATTTAAGGTGTCAAATGGCCTCTCTGGTGGCGGTTTAGGAGTCAGGTGGAAGTTGCAGGCAAGTTAAGGGGGACTCATTTTAACTAATAGAGGATGTAAAACCTCATGGTGGTGAACAGGCTCGGCTTTGGTGGCCAACCTCAAGGACGTTGTAATGGTAACGTCAATCAGGGGCGGGCACAGTGGTTAAGCACAGGAGTGAGGATAATAGGGTCATTGGTGCCCTGATAGTTTACTGGCTCTGCTTGAATGGCAAGCCAGTGCGTGCCGCCCCTTTATGGCTGTCTGGCCTGCTTCTGTATGTCAGACAGCTGGGGATATCACAGTACTTGTGAATCCCAATGTACTAGCACTTCACCTGACTCCTACTGTGATTGTTTTTAATCCTGTGATTTAAATAAAGCTGTGGCCATTTTGACAACCAAAATAATGTGTTGTGTATTTATTCTAGTGCCTAGGTTTACTGTAGTTATGGTGGTTTTAAGATGGAGTGGGGGTCCGTCCCATATCCATAAGTCATTGTTTGGCCCTTCAGACCAGTCTTGCTTCCTTCATCAACCATGATGCAACCCCTAGGGCTAATGTTTTGAAGACACTATATCTATGCCTACACATTGGGCAGTGGCACATCAAGGACAGTAGTCCAAGCTTTATAATTGTGAATCCCTTGTGATGATGGTGATGGGTGGCTTCTTCCTGCGATAACCATAACACAGCCCCTAGGGCAGATTGCTCTCCTTACACCACTTATACACTTAGCTGTCAGAAAGTCGCCTCCATCATCACTCGCTGTTACGGCACTTCTAATATATCACTGGCACTGCATAAGTGGCGTACGTGTCCCGCTCTTCCGGCAAAAAACCACAGGACTTCAAATAGTGTTTGTACATTCTAGTGAAGCAGTAGTGTAAAACCACTCGTTCAGCCCCTGACCAGGTGCCCCCATGTTATATACATTTGTTTACAGCATACTTTTTTTAACATTTACATATTTTTTGGCCTTTTCCTCAGCCCCCAGACCACTTTGTAGGGTCCAGCAGACAATTACTCACATTTTCCATTGTCTATCATTGGACTCGCTATTCGTACCGAATACCCAAGTATTAAGGTATACTCGGTAAGAGTATAGCGAGTCCGAATACTTCAGTACTCGCTCATCCCTAGGTGCCGACACTAAAACTATTTATCTGAATCAATTATTTTTGGAGCTGTGTTTCTCTCCTCTATTCATTTCATCTGGTTCTAGGCTCCTCAATGTGTCCCTAGCTGCATATGAATGGCTCTCTCTGCGATAACATCAAAACAGTTTATTAAAGCAATATCTTTTATCACCAAAGAGGGGATGAGTGGAAAATCATTTTGGTCACTTGGCAATGATGTACTCTGTCACACAAGATTACAATCTTTCCAAACATACACACATTTAACAGTTGATTGAAATCAAGAAATGTTTCAGATGATATCTCCATGTCTACCTAGAAGAAAGGTCTCTCCTGTCTCGGGAACAATGTGATGTCCGTAGTTCCTGGAATTAACTGCTTGAGGTTTGGTGATAAACAGTTATTAATTTACTACACTTGCTTGTATAAGTTTTTCTTATTTTAAAGTTGTCTGTTTTATTACAGTACATAAAGCAATCCAGAGGTCAGAGCATCAAGATTTGCTATGGAGTAATCAGATTGTTTTTTACTTTTATCAAAATACATTATTAAAGTATTTGGTTAGTTTCCAACTCTTAAAATCAATCAATCTATCTATCTATCTATCTATCTATCTATCTATCTATCTATCTATCTATCTATCTATCCATCTATTATATATCTATCTATAACCTATTATATAATATGATAGATATATATCTATCTATTAGCAATCTAGCTATTATCTATCTATCATCTATCTATTTATCTTTCTATTTATCATCTATCTATCATTTATCTATCTATTTATCTATCTATTATCTATCTATCTTTTTATCTATCTGTTATCTATCCATCTATCTATCTATTATCTATACACCTATGTATCAATCTGTCATCTATCTACAGTTTTGCTCAAAAATTTACATACCACGCCAGAATTTTTGCTTTCTTAGCCTTTTTTTCAGAGAATATGAATGATAACACCAAAACATTTTCTCCACTCGTGGTTAGTGGCTCGGTGAAGCCATTTATTGTCAAACTACTGTGTTTTCTCTTTTTAAATCATAATGATCAAAAGTTCACATACCAGGGTGATTTTGGCCTGATAACGTGCCAAGAAGTTGACACAAATGTGTTTGAATGGCTACTAAAGGTAACATCCTCACCTGTGACTTGTTTGCTTGTAATCAGTTTGTGTGCATAAAAGCTGAGTGAGTTTCTGGGATCCAGACAGACTCTTGTATCTTTCATCCAGCCACTGAAATTTCTGGATTGTGAGTCATTGGGAAAGCAAAAGAATTGTCAATGGATCTATGGGAAAAGGTAGTTGAACTGTATAAAACAGGAAAGAGATACTAAAAGATACCAAGGAATTGATAATGCCAGTCAGCAGCGTTCAAACTGTGATTACCAAATGGAAAATCAGGGGCTCTGTAAAAACAAAACCATGGTCAGGTAGACAAGCAAAATAATTTTGTCTTCAACTGCCAGGAAAATTGTTTGGGATGCAAAGAAAAAACCACAAATAACATCAGCTGAAACACAGGACTTTCTGAAAAATAGCGGTGTGGCTGTTTCAAGATGCACAATAAGGAGGCACTTGAAGAAAATTGGGCTGCATGGTTAAGTCGCCAGAGGAAAGTCATTAATGTGCAAATGCCACAAAGTATCTCACCTACAATACGCAAAACAGCACAGAGACGAGCCTCAAAGCTTAAGGAACAAGGTAATTTGGAGTGATGAGACCAAAATTGAACTTTTTGGCCACAACCATAAACACTACATTTGGAGAGAGGTCAACTAGGCCTATGATGAAAGGAACACCATTCCTACTGTAAAGCACGGAGGTGGATCCCTGATGTTTTGGGGATGTGTGAGCTACAAAGGCACAGGAAACTTGGTCACATTTACAGGAAAGATGAATGCAGCACGTTTTCAGCAAATACTGGAGGCAAATTTACAATCATCAGTCCAGAAGCTGCGCATGAGACATACTTGGATGTTTCAACATGACAGCAATCCAAAACACAAGGTCAAGTCAACCTGTCATTGGCTACAACAGAACAAAGTGAAGGTTTTGGAGTGGCCATTTCAGTCTCCTGACCTCAACATCATTGAGCCATAGTTCATGCTAGACAGCCCAGGAACTTACAGGAACTGGAGGCTTTTTGTCAAGAAGAGTGGGCAGCTTTACTATCTGAGAAAATAAAGAACCTCATCCACAACTACCACAAAAGACTTCAAGATGTCATTGATGTCAGATGGCGCAATAAACAGTATTAAGAAATGGTGTATGTAAACACAGTAGATTGACAATAAATGGCTTCACCCGACCACTAACCATGAGTGGAAAAAAAGTGGGAAAAAAGTTTTGTTGCTATCAATCATATACTCTGAAAAAAGGTCAAGAAAGCAAAAATTCTGCTGGGGTATGTAAACTTTTGAGCACAACTGTATCAACCCATCCAAGCGAAGACCTTTCCTATTACCTAAATAGATTTTATATTCCTCCACTTCGCTTCATTCACTTGTATCACATGCATTTCCATTTCTGTAGTCTAGAAATTCAATCCTACAAACTGAAATAACACTTACTTTGATCCTACATTTACGTTCCTATGTCGTCTATGGCTAACATGGAAAAACAAATTACAAGGGTGGAAAAATTGGA
Organism: Dendrobates tinctorius; assembly: GCF_039654945.1. Classification (NCBI taxonomy): domain Eukaryota; kingdom Metazoa; phylum Chordata; class Amphibia; order Anura; family Dendrobatidae; genus Dendrobates; species Dendrobates tinctorius. The sequence continues at coordinate 7,066,097 of NW_027361735.1, read as the reverse complement.
AACCGTCAATCCAAATACATGGATTATAACATCTGAGCAACTATACAGACAATTGAAAGCATTCATTGGGTGTTAATAATTTTTGATGACCTTGCAATTGTCCTTTGTTAGATTTTGGCACAGTATAGTGGTGACACATTCTTGCTCAGTGGTTGGGTCATCTGCATTAAATCATATTACCTGGAGAAGGACATACTCACAGTGTCCCTCAACCTTGGACCTGCTGGTGCCTTTTAAGTTTCAGTATTAACTATATCATTACCTAAATAGAGGCAAAAGAAAAAAATAGGAAGACAGAGGGACAGTATCATAATGTATTACTAGTAAACTTTCTGGCAGTGGAAGAATACAAAACATACACCTTGGGCAGAAATAAAATAGTCTTTTGATGTAGCGCCAAGCCTGAGTAATATGGACAACGTGCTCCGAGTAAATTGGCAATATATTGTACTCCCACTGTGATACTCTTATCATACCGAGAATGTCATTTTTTTCCTGCGGTACTTACACAGGGTTACAAATACCATTATGCTTAAGGTCAAAAATGTGATGAATATACTACAACATTTTAATATTTTTTTGTGTGAAACAAAAGATATACGTTTCAATTTAATAATTCAACATTGTCAGATCTCTAATTTTTTTGCCCTGACTTCAAAAGATATAATGACTTCACATAACAGAGGCAGATTATTGTAAAAAAAAATCATAATGGCAAGTTAATGTGTCTAAACATTTACACCCCTAATTAAATACATGAAGAAAAGAAGATTTTGGATGGAGCAAGTGTTCATCACCATGCAGATACAAAAGGTTCACTTTTAAAAGATGACCTGTTCTAAGTGATTTATGATGCTGCAAACTTTTGTAGCAGGTAAAGATTTGCACCATTAAATACATATGTGTTGGCATGGTGGCCTGGAAGTTCTGGGGTTCATGGGTTATATATTCCACCAAAGAAATCATCTCCAGGTACTCACATTGTACGAAATTCAGATTTTGCTCCCCCAAAGGGTCAGTGCTGATAATATCTGTACAGTGCTGTGGAAATGACTAGTGCTGTATAAGAGGGTAAAATAAAATTTGACATATTTTTCTTCTGTGGTTTAAAATCCGAAAGAAAGAAAAAAGAACCCTCTACAACCATGTATAAATAATAAACAACTTTATTGAACCAATGTTTGCTATAAAATCATTAAAACATAGAGATGATGCCAAAACTTATGAAGAACTTGTAGTATAACACGTTACTCAATGAAGCCAGTGTGCAAGTAGGAGCACAATTTCGTAGTATAATATATATAAAGAAGTTAGCACTTAGATGATGCAGAACAAAGATGATTTATCTGCAATCCGCAGTGAACATATATGACGTTTTGGCCTCAGTTTAGACCTTCTTCAGATACACTGCGTATAAGACAAGAGAAATAAGAAAAAAATGAACAAGAAATACATGATGTATAAACCGATGTGCAAATTAGTATTAAAAAATAAGCATAAAAGTTACTATTTGTTACATATCCGTAAAGTCGTCTAATACGTTATTATCATGGTCTTTGCTGACAATATCAAAATGTACTGTATTTTAATGCAGCCGCAGTATGGAGCGAGGCAGTGGCGGCCACGGGTCTCAGCGTACAGGCCGCAGCCGCGGTATGGAGTGGGGCAGTGGCGGCCGCGGGTCTCAGCGTATCTCCTCCTCCTCGTGCCGCTCGGTACTCTCCTCTCCTCCTGTCAAGCAAGCCCCTGTCCTCTCTGTCTGGAAGGCGCTGACTCACTCTCTCCCCAGTGCCACCTAGATTCCTCCTTCCTGTCTCCCGTCTCTCTCCTCGCCGAGTCCCTTCCCCTGGTCTCCTGCGCTCGTTTCAAAGTTGCCCCGCCCGTTTCTTTGTCCTGCCTCCACATATCCTAGATGAGTGTTGGTCCCGGTCCATAACTACGGTACTTCCCCCGGGAACAAGTCCTCTGGGAACCAGGGTGACATTCCCCCACCAGTTCCGGCCTGGCTACACAGCATGCTTTTACTCCTGGACTCTCTCTCCTACACTATCATCTATCTATGTTCTAGCTATCTGTTATTTATCTATTTAACTGTCTCATATTTATCTATCCATCTATCTATCATCTATCTATCTACCTATCTACTCCATATCAATCTATTCTCTGTCTTTGCACATCTTTCACTCCTAAAAATCTGTCATTTCTCGTCTGCATTCTGTCAGCACCGCTGCTCCCATCGCCTTCATACTTACCGCTGGTCCCGCCGCGCCGTCTGCTTCCGCTCCGGGTCCCTCTTGCCTGCCAGCTCCGGCGCGCGCCTCCAGTCTTCCCCCCTTCCGACGGGCGGCTTCCCGGCGCGCTCCTCTGCCTTCTGCCGCGCGCACGTTGCCTCCGTGCACGCGCCGGGGAGTCAGACCGCGCGTCCCTTCTGCACGGACGTCTACCACCCTGCCCTGACCCGGTTTCATCACCTGGCCAATCGGTGGCCACCAGCAGGTACTTCAGGCCGCCCTCCCTTAGGGGAGGCGCCTGACTGTCGAGTTTCCTCGCTTAGTCTAGGCCGTGCGCGCTGCTGCTCGCTGTCTGCTCCAGTCCGCGCTCTCTCTGCTCCTGTGCCTTGCCTGCCTGCTTTCCTGCTAACCCTTCCTGTGTCTTTCTTTTGCAGTACGCTGTACTCCTGCCTCCGCCTGGGTCCTGCTCTCTCTCCCTTGTCTGCCTGCTCCGCTGTCTCCGCCCCTGGACCCTGGTTGTCCCGGAAATCTCGCCGGTCCTCCACCGCTCCCCTGCAGCTCATCCTCTTGAGCCGACCCCTGGTCCTGGCTGCCGTGACGTTTGAACTTCTTGAGCCTGCTCCCAAACGATCCCTGTATAGGGGTCGGTCCACCTGGTGCGCTCGCTCAGGGAGGGTTCGACGTCACGGTCCAGTGGGTCCACTCTTGCTCACATCTCCTGTAGCGTAACACATTCTATTCAGGTACGTTTTACACGAATGCCACATGGATGTCATACACAGACATGGATAGCATTGTTATTGGTTTTTCCAGTATCGGAAATATCAGAACATGTGAAAAATGCCTTAGGGTGTGAGATTTTATCCCAGATTTTCATTCCAACAACCTTTTTGACCATTACACATGTCTCAGAGAGCATTTAAAGAATATTTAACAATCTGTTCAAAATGTTTAAGGAATGCTGTGTTTCTATTGCAGCCAATTTGTCATGACACCGCTGTCGGGTGACCTGGAACCAGGGGCTCCTTCCATGTTCCAAACACTAGGAGGCGCCCTAGCTCACGCTGCTCCCAGGGATACATCAAATGGTGAAGATGCTGGGGCCTTCGTCTTTGCCTTATCTCCTGAGTTAGCTTTCCTTCTGTTCTCTTCCCCCACCAAGGGAAGAGGGGGTGCTACTGTGCACCGTAATATATCAAACCGACAAACAAGGCAACACAGACAAGGGTTAACAGAAAACTGCAGGCATACAAAATATTCATTCCCGTATAACAGAGGAATGCATGGCGTGGAGATAGGGGAATAAACCAGAATAGAGAAGGATAACGAATTACCACACATACAAACCAAACAACAGTCACTGATAACTCCTCCAACTCTCATATGTACTCCACTCCCACCGTTAGCCATGCAGCAAATGCTAGCTCTGACAAGGATTTGTAACAGAGTCCATATTATAAAGGGGAAAAGAGTGGCTAACTGAGCTCAACTGTGAACACAGGGATTTCCAACATGACCGATTAACCCCTGTAATGCCAGAAGAAATAAAGACATTTAAAATTAAGTAGAAGTGTTTCTTCTCGGCGCCGGAGTAGGAGCAATCAGACGCTGCAGTCTTCTGGCTCCATATTGTTGTGGTAACCCCGTGATACAATCATAGTGCAGTTTTTTTGAGCATTGTAAGAAATAAAAGATGATCCTTGATTGAGCTTGATCAATAAGGAAATATTTGATAAGTTAAATCCCCTCTGTTATATCTGCTGCAGAGTCTCTGGGGTAGAGTGTAACATAGAATTTCTTAATAGAGTATTTAAAAATAGGTTTTCTAAGCCAGAAAGAACTTTTAGGTGTAAAATAGTCTTTAAAACATAAAATAATATTGAGGAAATCACCAGAAATTGCCTTTCCAATCCTCTTTTGCGATCACACTGTGAAAACATAGCAAAGTAGACTTTTTCCAGACCAATGGTTATTTCACCTCGGAGTGGTGAGCAAATTCCTATTTCTCCTTGTGAGAACGAAAGAATATTGTGACCGTAAACACCTCTTAGACTACTTATCTGGATGAGATTGGACCATTCTGCTGATATCATCTCTATTTAAGAACTGTAATTATTTTAATGGATCCACCTTGCTGGCATCATACTCTCCTGCATGAGTGGCCTAAAAATGAATGCAATGCATCCATTATATATAAAGTGCACATAATTGAGACTGAATATGTTTTCTTCCCATAGACAAAGTCATCTACCTAAGCGACGTGTGCCGTTATTTAATATTGTTTGATTCCTCATTCGGTGCATTTGTTTTCATAGAATATTGACTCTTGCTTCAAATAAATGTCTTTACTTTAGGCTTTTAAACGCTCCTCAACTTTGATATTGCAACATCAAGAAGGAAGCGTCATGGACTTACAGAAATCAAGGATGGATAGACATGTTAATGATATACAAATGATCAAAAAAAGGAAACAAAATTTTTAAAACATCTTTATTCAGTATCAAGTATGAGTGCCACATGCAGAGATACACCTACTTCACGCCTTGGCTTGCTATCAATGAGTTCCTTACTGGTTGTCTGAGGAATGTGCCCTCTTGGCTTTGCAAAGGCAAAATGGTTAGCCAGAGGGCCTCCTGATATGCAATGTCACAACCTGATGGAACTTGACTGTACATATGTTGGAGTGTATGTATGAGCTGCATAAAGCGGTGGCAGACTGTATCATGCTGCAGCCAAACAGGAGCATGGGTCACTTCGAGTTCTGCCATTGGAAGCTGATGAGTTGAGAGTTTGGTCTAATGGAGGCCTTCCAAAAGGCTACAAAATTTGTCTGTAGGGGCAATTGATGAATCAGCGATGGTTTCCTCCTTATATTTATACGGGGGAAAACACTCACCAAAATTCAAAAGGTGATGGAGGAAGAACAGGAACTTGTACTTGTTCACTACAGCCCTGTGTCTTTTAGGTACCATCAATTTGCAAGCGTAATTAGCTTGCAGAATGCTAGTGTTTTCCAAGCGATCTGTAGCATCGCTTGGAGAACTGACAGACAGGTTGATCACACTCATCAAACTTAGTATTTGACAAGTGTGACTAACTTTTTACTACTGAGGCTAAGTTCACACGTACCACAACTCTCGCGGAAATTACCAGGCTCCCGATTCCACACCTCCCAGAAGGGTACCACCCAGTGGAACCCAAGGCACCAAACGGATCACCGAGGCACACATAGGTAGGACATCGGGACACAGGCAGGACACACGCATCCGTTCATTCCTCACCCAAGAATCTGCAAAAACCCTAGTCCATGCCCTCATCATCTCTCGCCTTGACTACTGCAACCTCATGCTCTGCGGCCTCCCCTCAAACACTCTCGCACCCCTCCAATCTATTCTAAACTCTGCTGCCCGACTAATCCACCTGTCCCCCCGCTATTCCCCAGCTTCTCCCCTCTGTCAATCCCTTCACTGGCTCCCAATTGCCCAGAGACTCCATTACAAAACCCTAACCATGACATACAAAGCCATCCACAACTTGTCTCCTCCATACATCTGTGACCTCGTCTCCCGGTACTTTCCTGCACGCAACCTCCGATCCTCACAAGATCTCCTTCTCTACTCCCCTCTTATCTCCTCTTCCCACAATCGCATACAAGATTTCTCTCGCGCATCTCCCCTATTCTGGAACTCTCTACCACAACATATCAGACTCTCACCTACCATCGAAACCTTCAAAAAGAGCCTGAAGACCCACCTCTTCCGACAAGCCTATAACCTGCAGTAACCACCGATCGACCAAACCGCTGCACGACCAGCTCTAAACTCGCCTACTGTATTATCACCCATCCCTTGAAGATTGTGAGCCCTCGCGGGCAGGGTCCTCTCTCCTCCTGTACCAGTTATGACTTGTATTGTTTAAGATTATTGTACTTGTTTTTATGTATACCCCCCTCACATGTAAAGCGCCATGGAATAAATGGCGCTATAACAATAAATAATAATAATAATAATAAGTGTACATAAGGACATCAGGACACAGGCCAGACATCAGGCTAGACGAGGTCATCAGGACATCAGGGCACACGAGGTCATCAGTTCATCAGGGCACACGAGGTCATCAGGACATCATGAGGTCATCAGGACGTCAGGGCACATGAGGTCGTCAGGGCACATGAGGTCATCAGGACATCAGGACACAAGAGGTCATCAGGACATCAGGACACACAAGGTCATCAGGGCATAAGGACACACAAGGTCATCAGGACATCAGGGTGCACAAGGTCATCGAGACATCAGGGTCACCCACAGGACATCAGAGTCACAGGCAGACATCAGATGGGAGTCGTTTCGTTCCGGACATCCAACACGACCTACAGGCACCACTGCAGTCATCCAGCTCCAGGCAGCGGTCATCAGGTTCCAGACTGCGGTTGTCAGGCTCCGGGCATCGGACCTAGGAAGGAACTCAAGCGTGATGGTGCTAACACCGCAGAATTGCTGGGCCTGCATGGAGCTAGCACTGCATGGTAGTCAGAGCACTGCAATTAGATGCTCAGCAGGAACACCGATTACAAGAGTCTCAGAGTCACTGGGTGCAGGGCTCCAAACACAGGGATTCCAGGAACATAACACAGCAGACAGTTCAGACATGGTCAGGTACAGGATCAGGGATTCAAGCCTGGATACACCGCCTCCAGGGCAGGGTGAATTTAGACAGGGTCAGGTACAGGATCATGGATTCAAGCCCAGATATACCGCCTCTGGGGCAGGGCGAGGGGAACAGGATAAAGCAGGAATCAAGGCAGGTAATTTGGTACCATACCCCGAGACAGGCGAGGGCCACAGACACGAGACACACATAGCAAAGTCCAGGAGCGTTGTGAGTAGCTCTGGCCCCGCCCATAGGGCAGGGTAAATTTATAAAGGGGCTGCCCCTCAGCAATTGGTTGGGGACAGCATTTCAAGTACACACACTAACCCTGATAAAAGCAGGGAAGGTGTGGCTGCGCACACCCTAAGCACACACAGAAACCATTGCAGCACATTCAGTGCAGGAACTGCAGCTTAGAGCACCTGGCATTGTCTGCAAGCCTAGACACATGTGGAAAGTCATGCAACAGCTGCAAATGACCTCTCAACCCGCGGACAGCTTCCACAGCGGCGACCAGGGACCGCACATGCGAATGGTCAAGCAGCAGAGCAAAGACCTAACAACACATGTGCAGCTACGCAGCAGAGCAGGGAGCTGAGCAGGCTCCATACAGGTAAAAGCCAGCAGTATCCCAGCTCAATTAGGGGGAAGGAGCAAAGAGTTAAAGCAGAAACATGCATTGTCATGCTGACAACAGACACAGACAGAACGGCGTGACACTGCAAGCATGAACACACGTGGTAAGTCATGCACAGTGCAGAGGACCTTATAACCCGTGGATAGCTTTCCACAGCGGCAACCAGGGACCGCACAAACGGGTGGTCATGCAGCGCAGCGGAACCACACACGCATGTACAGCTACACAGCAGAGTCGGGAACTGAGCAGCATCCACACAGATAACTGACAACAGCATGCCAGTTCATTAGGGGGAGAGGAGCAAAGGGTGAAAGCAGAGACATGCAGAGTAACGCCGGAGAAACAAGGTACAAACACATCGGTGTTACACATTTATACAGGGTGGGCTATTTACATTGATACACCTAAATAAAATGGGAATGGTTGATGATATCAACTTCCTGTTTGTGGCACATTAGTATATAGGAGGGGGAAAACTTTTCAAGATGGGTGGTGACCATGGTGGCCATTTTGAATTCAGTCATTTTGGATCCAACTTTATTTTTTTCAATAGGAAGAGGGTCATGTGACACATCAAACTTATTGAGAGTTTCACAAGAAAAAGACAATGGTGTGCTTGGTTTTAATGTAACTTTATTATTTCATGAGTTATTTACAAGTTTCTCTTTGTTTACAGCCATTGATATGTTACAGAGGTTAACACGTGAGGAGCGGATAGAAATTGTGTTGATGTCTGGTGAACGCAGTACCCGGGTCATTGCAGCTGATTTCAATGCAAGATACCCTACGCAAGAAAACTGTCACCATTCCCATTTTATTTAGGTGATTCCATATAAATGGCCCAACTAAAAAAGTTTGCCTCATCACTGAACATAATGTTCTGTGTAAACTAAAGGTCCTGCTCCAATTTTTGTTTTGCCCATGCTGCAAATTCAGCGTGCTGATATGGGTCACCACAACCATTTCAATTTTATTTAGGTGTATCCATATAAATGGCCCACCCTGTATATGCAGGCATGGACTGGCCAACAGGCGAACAAATAAATCCCCTGGTGTGCTCATGTGCTGGAATGGGTCAGCCACATGAGCATTGCTTAGCACAGTACACATTTTTTGCACTATATTGAGACAAAAGCATCATTGATCACATCATTTATTTAACAAATGACTAATTTTATATTACAGTAGAGAAGAGAAAAGCCGGGGTTCGTCCGCGCTAGACCACAAGGATCCAACTGACGAACCCAGGCTTTTCTCTTCTCTACTGTTTTATCTGCATCCCGGGATCTGCAGTGGCCAAAACTTCCTTAGGTGGCTGTGACCCTTCACAACCACATCAGGTGAGTGGATTACCTTTGTTAAACACGCTGGTGTCCCTCATTTACCGCCTTAGTGCGCTCCCCCTCTTTTTATTTTTTGCAATTATTTTATATTAGCATAGACTGAAATTACATAAAATAGCAACTGCAAAATACATTTTATTTTCCATTGATGGACAATAATATTTGTATGTAGCTTAATGGTGGTTCCCAGAATTAATGTTACTGGTAGGCTCTTGGTACCCCACACTGGATATATACAGGACATTATATACATAAAAGGCATTGTATGCAGGTAGAGCATTATACACAGTTTAAACTGCAGTTGGTAATAAAGAGAAGCAAAGTAGTCAAGACTGATGGAGTGGAATTACCAGCAGGGCACATAGCAGATGTACAGACATGCTACAAAGTACCTTGGCATCCTACTGGGATACAGTAACCATGATGTGGAGGCAAGGAAAGCAGCAACATCCAAATACCATCAAAGGGTAAGACAGGTCCTGAAGAGCCAGCTCAATGGGAAGATTAAAATCCAAGCCAGCAATACATATGCCCTACCAGTTATCAGATACCCTGCTGGCATAGTGTGCTGGCCAAAAGAAGAAATGGAAGCTGCAGATGTGAAGACACGAAAGCTCCTCACAGTGCATGGAGGTCTCCACCCTAAGTCTAGCACCCAAAGAGTGTATAGCAACAGAAAGGAGGGTGGTTGAAGCTTGATAAGCATCCAAGACACCATCACGGAAGAAACAAGGCGTATCCTGGCATCTATCAGAAAAAAGGCACCAAAAGATGAGATGCTGAGAGAAAGCCTAAGGCAGCAACAGATCTGGAAGGAAGAACAGGAACATGAAGCACCATGGCAAGACAAGCTGCTGCATGGGATGTACCATCTACAGATAATGGAGGTGGCTGACATGGAGAAATCCTACCAATGGCTGGAGAAAGCTGGACTCTGAGACAGCACAGAGGCACTAATCATAACGGCACAAGAGCAAGCACTACGTACCAGATCCATAGAAGCAGGACTCTACCACACAAGACAAAACCCAAGGTGCAGACTATGCAAAGAAACCATCCAACACATAGTGGCAGAATGCAAATAGCGTATACTGAACATCTGCACAGTATATCGGCTAAACCACAAGTCCAGGTGGGAGACCCCAGTAAAAGTGGTGGAAAATGAAAGGGATAAAATCCTGTGGGACATCAAAACCCAGACGGATAAGCAGGTGTTGGTTAACCAACCAGACATTGTGATAGTAGACAAGGATCAGAGGACAGCGATGATAATAGATGTGGTAGTGTCAACTGAGAGGACCATCAGAAAGAAGGTATGAGAAGCTGGAGAAATACCAAGGCCTCAAAGGAGAACTGGAGAAGATGTGGAAGGGGAAGGCAACAGTGATTCCAGTGGTGATAGGAGCACTGATCCCTAAGTTGGAATAATGGCTACAACAGATCCCAAGAGCAACATCTGAACTCTCTGTCCAGAAAAGCGCAATGCTGGGAACAACTAAGATCCTGCGCAGAACCCTCAAGCTTCCACGCCTCTGGTAGAGGACTTGAGAATGAGAAAGGAAAACAAAGACCACCCCCATTGGGGGGTGAGAAGGAAATTTTTTTGTATATATATTTACTTTTACATTTTTACCTCATGCAGCAGAAAAGTTAGAATTGTCATTGTCTGTTCTATCATTTTTCCTGCATCTCAAAGGTTCAGTCTCCAATGTCTCTTTCTTTCATTCTCTTTTAATCAATTTATTTTACTCACTTATATAGCATCATTACTCCCTCAGCTCTTTACAGATATTATCACTGTCTCTATTGGAGATCACAATCAAATTTCCTTATCAGTATGTTTTTGGAGTGTGGGAGGAAACCGGAGAATGCAGGAGAAACCCACGCAAACATGGGAAGAACACACAATCTCTATCCTATCTTTTATTTGACAAGTGACTGCTGAAATGGCAGATGCTTACAAAATGCTCCAGAAAATGGTGCTAATCATTCTGCGTGAAGGGCGATGTGTCAATGGATCAAAAAAGACCAAAGAGATGTTAATGCATGCCTTGGTGGAGGATGACACCAGAGTAACACGATGTGGCTCCAGAGCCTGGGAACAGTGGAGTACCAGGAAATCTACCCATGGTTCCAGCTCCAGAGCTGTCAGACTCAGAGGAGGCTAGCAACAATCATAGCTCCTAGAATGGAATGAATTTGTGTGCCCCTCCTTCTGCAGCAAATGGGAAATTGTGACCCTCAAATGCACCTGCAGCTGGTGCTACAAGAACAAAAAGCAGAGCGTGAATTCGCAGAGTGACAGGCCCAAGCTGACTGAAAGGCTGAGTGAGAGGAGCCACAAGCTCAGGGAGAGCACTAACTGAGGTTGGCCAAAATTCAGATGCAGAGATCTTCCCCACTGAGCTGTGAGTCCAGCAATGCCAACCATTTTAAACCCTGTCATGAGCATTTTCCTGTTAGGGACAAGAATGGGGACTTGAAAATATTTCTGTGTGGGTTTGAAAAAGCCTACAGGCAGCACCAGCTGCCTGAGGACCAGTAGGCCAAATATTTAATCCCTGGGCTCCGAAGAAAAGTTCTGGAGGTGTTTGCTTCTCTCCCTTGAGACCAAGATGGACACTATCAGGCCAACAAGCAGGCCTTGATTAAAAAACCCCAGCTGACTCCTGAAGTGTACCACAAAAAGTTCTGGGCCTTCCAGTGTGGACCAAACGACAGTTATGGTGATGTGGTAGATGAGCTAAGAACCAACTTTCCACAGTGGGTCCAAGTGGGTCGCCCTCCCAGGGCTGTGGGGTACTCGGTACCGGGCCAGTGTCAGGAGGATGTGTCACAGCAGCAGTGACTCGGTCCGTGGCCCTGAGCGCCCAAGTAATGGGGGATGTAGTTAATGGAATGGAATAGTTTGTGACGCCACCTGTGGTGTTCGGCAAGGGAGATGTTAAGCCGACGCTGCAGACAGCTCCGCTGTGACAGATGATGTGGTGCAGCAGTGATGGTATAGCCCTCCTCAGGCAGGGCTAATGTCCCAGGGCAGTGTAGCGGTGGTTGGCACGGTGATGTAGCAGTGCCGTAAGGGTAGGAAGCAGACAAGACACAGCGGGGTGCAATTTCTGTACCTTTACTTGATAACTGCAGTCCAGGGTCCTGATTACAGATGGTAACTGAGCAGGCTAGCCTGGAAGCAACTCAGGGATTCCCTCTCACAGACGGGCTGTGCAGTCTCCTTCCTAGCGCTTTGTGGTGTGAAGCACTCCAGTACTTAGTTACTCTGAAGTTCCTCCTGTCAGATGTTCCCAAGAACCTCACTTGCACGGCAGACAGCTGTAGCCTCTCTCAGGGACTCCTCTCTAGTCCTGGCTCTCTATCCAAGCTGCTGTTGTGCATCAAGTCTTAGATGGGAGTAGGGCATTTACAGCCTCCTACTCCTCTGGTATCTGCTGTAGGACCTTTAGTATCCGTACAGCCGTGGAGACCAGGCTCCAGTTCGTGCGCTCTCAAGCTGAGGGAGCTCTCCTTCCTAGTTCAGCCTCCAGCTTCCTTCTCCCCGTCTGCACACTTCACCCTCCGCAGACTAACTGACCACTCCTTCCTCTTGGCCCTCAGAGGGCACCCCTCCCCTCCATCCTGGTTCAGAGTTACATGTATGGATTGACTGCGAGAGAGACCCATCATTTCCTCCAAGCCTGGCATTACCCTCCCCTGGAGGAAGGCAAAGCCACTGTGGAGGCCATACTCCTGGGGGCACCACACAAGGACTGTCAGTCACCGCCTTTGAGGACCTGAAGGACCTGATGGTGAAGGACCAGTTTCTTTAGCTCTGCCCTACGGAGGTGCAACAGTTCATGCTGGACTGGGAGCCAAAATAGGCTGCTAAAGCAGCACAGATTGCATATGCCTTTGAAGCCAACCACACTCCTGAGGTGCAGAAGTCAGCCATTGACAGCTGAAAAGGGGATAAGCTGAGAACCACCCCCAGTGCCTCTGTCAGCCAGCCCTCAGGGGGTCCTGCCCTAACTTCCAGCACCCGTGCTGCATCTGACTCCCGGCGGTGCAAAACGTGTGACCAGACTAGTCACAACCGCCTCGTCTGAAAACAAAGTCAAAAGATGAACCCCACACCTGAGGACCTGGGGCCTAGTGCAGCTATTCTTTTTGAGAGCGGGGCGGTTGTTAGGGCCCATGAGAATTTACAACCAGTTACTGTGGGCAATACTGTTACTGTTGGGTTTAAGGACATCTTGGCTGAATGTACCCTTATCCACCCTGAGTTTGTGTTACCGGAAGAACTCATCCCTGGGAAGACCCTGACTGTCACCGGGCTTGGGAGTGTTCGCCATCTCTTACTGATGGCCCGGGTTTTCCTGAATTGGGGTGCGAGGAGCAGCATAAGGGAAGTGGGGGTATCAGAGAAACTCGCGACAGATGTGTTATTGGGAACTGATCTGGGATGATTGATTGCCAAATACCTTCCTGACAACCCTCCTAGATCTGATAAGTAGAGTTGAGCGACTTTTTTTTTAGGGTCGAGTTTCGTTTCGTGAAACCCGACTTTTCCAAAAGTCGGGTCGAGCAAGATCGGCCGATTATAGGGAAAAGTCGGGGTCGTCCCGAAACACGAAACCCAATGTAAGTCAATGGGGAATAAAAGTCGGCAGTGAGAGGAGGACAGGAAACACACCTACAGTGCTCATTTGAATGCCAAAAGCATCAATTCTTCTTACTTAAGCATGTCAACCTTAATTAACTTCATAATACAAGTTACGCACTGAAAAATGGGGGTTATTTGGCTAAAGTTGTGGGGGGTAGGGCTGGCTCCAGGTTTTCACGTGCCCTGGGCGAAAGAGCGCCCCTTTAACACATACCACAACTCATCATACTCCGATACGGCAGAGAAATAGTGGTATAGTACAATGAAAAATACTTCACTTTTTACATCTCATGACGAGGCCCATCTATTTCTCCATACAGAATCATTGGTCCCATATAATGTTTGAAACAGTATATGATGAGCTCCACATAATTCTACAGTATATGTTGGTCCCCATGGATGAAGCTCCACTGTCTTATGGGCCCAAATAATGCTCCAAACATAATGGGCCCCATTTCTAATGCTCTAGTGTATAATGGGCCTTGTAAATGCTGCTCCAGTGTCTGATGTCCACCTTTGGACTGTTCCAGTGTATGGTGGGCCCCATCTATCATTCTCCAGAGTATAGTGCTCCCCAAAAATTGCTGTCCCAACATTGAAAACAATCAAATAAGTCTCCTCGCTAGGGAATCCCTGTACTAGTCTGGACTCCTCGTCGTCCCCATCTTCCATCTCACTGCACAGTATTTCAACCTTGCAAGTGCTGTGATCCTGAGCAAGCGGGGGGGGCCCACTCGTTGGCGACGGCACTGGCACAGGGCCCCTGATAGTACGGTGGTGTGTCTGATGGCGGGTGGGCCGAACCTGCACTTTCATCTGCAGCTTCCTCTTTGTCACCGTGTAAGATGGAACTGTATATGGGAAGGGTAACCTGAGTTTCATCAGGGTCAGATTCAGGCCGTGTAGCGTGCGAGGGGAATGTAGTGGTCTGGGTCAATGTACCAGCAGATTCATCGAGCGGTGGCTGGGCATCAGTGCACTTGTGTCGCCCCCAGGAGTACGGTCGCCACAGTGGCATTACCTTCCTCCTAGGGAGTGTGATGTCATGCTTGGGAGCAACGAAGGATCTCTCTAGCAGGTTAACTGATTGGGCGGCGTTATTCCCACGAGTCATGACCCTCCAAACAGCGTTCATGAAGGCAAAGTGTTTGTTTTACGTGGGCAGTATGGTTGCAAAGCTGAACCTTAAAGGAATGTCCAGAAGGGCACCACCAGGAGTGGAGCCTACGGTTAAATTCGACTCCACCAGGGAAACCTCAACCATGCCAGCTACAGAAAAGATGCACACATTGCAATTGCAAGCTTAATTCCGCTAACGAACGAGACTCCGTCATGCCCCGCGGTCCGAGTCCGGCTTACTAGAGGGACACATGAGGCTCTGGCACATGAGATTGGCCAATAACTGGTGTGTTATGCCCTTACATGTCCGTGGCTGCATGTGCGCTACACTGAAAAGACCAGCGTTTGTCGCTTACAGGTGCAGATAACCCGCTGAACAACGTTAGTGATGGGGATCACTGATTACAATTATTACCCGCGAACGATGATTTCCCAGTAAGTGCAGGTCAACCGCAGTTCCGGAATTAGGCCTAACCATCATTCCTGAAAAAATGAAAAACTTACGTGTGCAAACCACAGGTGCTGTAGCTTGCTTAACAGCTCGCCAGCCATTCTCACGCCCAGTATGGATTACATGTGATTGCACAAAGGTGAGAAAGGGTACCGTATCCCCGGATAACATGTATGGATAGCGTACACATTCAAAATATATGTCAATACATCAGGAGGCAGGCTCAGACGGTGTTAGGCCCAGTATGGCTTGCACGTGATTGCACAAAGGTGAGAAAGGGTACCGTATCCCCAGATAACATGTATGGATAGCGTACACATTCAAAATATATGTCTATACATCAGGAGGCAGGCTCAGACGGTGTTAGGCCCAGTATGGATTGCACGTGATTGCAAAAGGTGAGAAAGGGTACCGTATCCCCGGATAACATGTATGGATAGCGTACACATTCAAAATATATGTCTATACATCAGGAGGCAGGCTCAGATGGTGTCAGGCACAGTATGGATTTGATGGCCCAGACTACACAGCGGAGGAGCAGGGAGAGGTAAAGATTGCAAATGCTGGGGCCCTGCCCAAGCAAGGGGGGCCCACTCGTGGGCGTCGGTACTGGCACTGGGCCCCTCATAGTACGGCGGTGTGTCTGACAGCGGGTGTGCCCACCACCGTCAGAGACACTTGATTGCACTATGAGGGACCCTGTGCCAGTGCCCGCGCCCAAGAGTCGGCCTACCCACCTGTCCAGGGCAACGGCACTCGCACGGTGTCGTGCGCTAGGCGGTGACCCCGGCCATGGGGGGGGAGGCAGCACAGTTAGGGAGTTTTAGAAAGTGGCATATGTTGATGTTGGACATTCATTTGATGCAAAAGGCGAAATAGGTCAAGTCCCAGGAAGAGGTGGACCAAAGCAAGCCATTTTTCTGTCACCCTATGTGTCATCAGGGGAAGGTGGGACAAAATCCTTGGAAACCCATGCATGGTTCATTTTAATGAATGTTAGATCATCCACATTTTGGGTTGACAGACGGGTCCTTTTTTCTGTCAGGATTGATCCAGCTGCACTGAAGACTCTTTCCGATAGCACACTTGCAGCTGGGCAAGCGAGCTCCTGTAAGGCATATTGTGCCAATTCAGGCCAGGTGTCCAGTTTAGCGGCCCAATAGTCAAAAGGGAATGACCTGTGTGGGAGAACATCGATATGGGAGGAAAAGTAGTTTGTAACCATAGTTGACAACTGCTGTCTCCTGTCACTTTCCATCGATGCAGTATTACCAGTTGTGTGAGCGGTACTTGAAAAATCAGTCCACAACATTGTCATGAAACCCCTGTCTCCAACGCCACTTCTGCTGTGTGCACCATGAACACCTCTGCCAAGCTGCCCCCGGCCCGTACGGCTCGTGTGAGAACCATCACCGCTGCTGTGTGCTGGGAATGCCTCAAGCAACCGATTTACCAGAGTTGCTTGTTTATTAGCCAATATTAGGTCAAGGTTCTCCTGTGGCATAATGTTTTGTAATTTGCCTTTATAGCGTGGATCCAGGATGCTGGCCAACCAGTAGTCGTCATCGTTCATCATTTTGGCAATGCGGGGGTCCCTTTTTAGGATCTGCAAGGCATAATCTGACATGTGGGCCAATGTTCCCGGTGTCAATGATGCACTGCGAGTGCTGGTTGGAGGAGCACTTTCTGGCAAATCCACATCCCTCCAGTCACGCACAAACCCTGTACCAGACCTTGCCACGCCAACATTTTCACTTGCCCCATGAGATGCATCCTCCTCCCCTAAGTAATCATCCCCATCATCATCCTCCTCCTCCTCTTCTTCCTCCACCTCGTCCAGGAGAGGTCCCTGAGCAGACAATGGCTGAATGTCATCAAGGATTCCCTCCTCCTCTTCCTCCTCATCAACATTGGCTGCAGACGCCTGCTCCTTAAGGTGCGTCAAAGTTTGCATGAGCAGACGCATAAGTGGGATGCTCATGCTTAGGATGGCGTCGTCTGCGCTTACCAGCCGTGTGCATTCCTCAAAACACTGAAGGACTTTACAGAGGTCTTTCAGCTTCGACCACTGCACACCTGTCAACTCCATGTCTGCTCTCAAAGTGCCTGGCCGTGTATCCTCCCACAAATGCATTATGGCCTGCCTCTGCTCGCACAGCCGCTCCACCATGTGCAGGGTGGAGTTCCACCTTGTTGCAATGTCGATAATGAGGCGGTGGTTGGGAAGGTGGAGCAATCGCTGCAGCTTCTGCATACGAACGGAGTGTACTGGCGACCGGCGGATGTGCGCGCACAGTCTCCGCACCTTCTGGAGCAGGGCTGTTAACTCCGGATAATTTTTGAGGAAGCACTGCACCACCAGGTTCAAGGTGTGAGCCAAGCAAGGTATGTGGCTGAGTTTTGAAAGGGCTATGGCTGCCACAAAATTACGGCCGTTATCACTAACTACCTTGCCTGCCTCAAGATGTACACTGCCCAGCCATGACTCAGTTTGTCGATTCAAGTACTCAGCCAGCACCTCGGCGGTGTGTCTGTCGCCCAAACACATCATCTGCAACACAGCCTGCTGACGCTTTCCACTAGCTGCTCGATAGGGGGACACCTCGTGTGCAACAGTGGCAGCTGCAGATGGAGTGCTCGTACGACTGCGCTCTGTGGACGAGCTTTCGCTTCTGGAGGAGGAGGAGGAGGGTGGAACGCCTACAGCCAACTGTTTCCTATACCGTGGGCTAGGCAGCACTGTCCCACCACCGCTGTCCCCTGTGGACCCTGCATCCACCACATTAACCCAGTGCGCAGTGATGGACACGTAACGGCCCTGGCCATGCCGACTGGACCATGCATCAGTTGTGAGGTGCACCTTTTCACTCACTGACTGCTTGAGTGCATGGACAATGCGGTCTTTTACATGATGGTGGAGGGCTGGGATGGCTTTGCGAGAGAAGAAGTGGCGACTGGGTAGGTCATAGCGTGGTACTGCATAGGCCATGAGTTCTCGGAAAGCTGCGCTTTCCACCAACCGATAGGGCATCATCTCAAACGAGATTAGTTTGGCAATGTGGGCGTTCAAACCCAGTGTACGCGGATGAGAGACTGAGTACTTTCTTGACCTACTCATAGTGTCTGGGAGGGTGAGCTGGACTTGAGAGCTGCATATGGTGGAAGTAGCGATGGACAGGGCGGACTGAGAGAGGGTTGATGATGGTGATGGAGTTGGTGTTCTTTCTGATGGCCTAGATTCAGTATTTCGTTGATATAACAGTGGGATTCCCTGACTGCTGTGGCCTTGCAGCGACACCTCAACATTTGCTGCTGTGCTAACCGGTGGGCTTACAGTGGGGAAACAATGTAGCGTTGCTGACTACCTTCTTTGTGATTAGTTGCACATGTGGCACTTGAGGTTTGGTGTTGTGTCCACGCTTGCAAGTGCATGCTGGTTAAATGTCTAAGCATGCAACTGGTATTCAAATTTTTCAGATTTTTCCCTCGGCTAAAGGTCTTTGTGCACTTCTTACAGATAACCTTGGCCTGATCATGAGGATTTTGTTCAAAAAAGTGCCACACTGCACTCTTCCTACTTTGGCAGACATTTTGCGGCCTAGCACGCTGTGATCTTTTGACCCTCTGGACAAGCTGTCCAGCAACTCTTTTGATTTTTGGAACCTGTTTTTGGAGTGCTCCGGGCCTGCCAGATAACAGCTGTTGCGATGTCGATGTCTGCTGTGGATGCTCCTCATCTGAGCTATTGGAAGCAGCACCCTCTTCCCCCAATGGATGCCAATCTGGGTCAACAACTGGGTCATCCATCACCTCCTCTTCAATGTCATGTGCACCTTCCTCTGTGTCACCGTGTATGGTGGTATAGTGTGCGGGAAGGGGCACCTGAGTCTCATCAGGGTCAGAATCTGGCTCTGTACACTGCGAGGACAATGTAGTGCTCTGAGTGAATGTACCAGCAGAATCATCTATCAGCGGCTGTGCATCAGTGCACTCCATGTCAGATTCATCTTGGCCTGGGTAATTCACCATTTCACTTGATAATCCAGGCATGGTATGTGAAAACAGCTCCATGGAGTAATCAGTAGTATGGCCTGCGTCATCCTTCAATCTTGGTTGGGGTGAAGGACTCAAGGAAAGGTGTGGTTCATGAACATGAGCCTCCAATGACGACTCAGTGCTTTTATTTTTTACAACTTCAGAAGAGGAGGCGATAGAGCTGGAGGCTGAGTCAGCAATGTAAGACAAAAATTTTTCCTGAAGCTCTGGCTTTAAAAGCGGTTTGCCAACTCCTAGAAATCTAAGCCTTCGAGGCCTTGTGGAGCCAGACAATGACGCAGGCTCAACACCTCCTGCATTCGGTCCTATTTTGCTTTTCCCACTACCATCAGATCCACCACCAACACCATCATTACCAGATGCCAACCCCCCCCCCAATTCCACGGCCTCTTCCACCAGCCTTCCTCATTTTTGGTAGAAATGTAGACAAAATCCAGCAAACTATATAGTAATGTAAAACAAGGTACAAGGTGTCTATAGGACAGGGGAGATTTTGAATTTCTGCAGACACTTGTGGACACTGGACACTTTTGGATTGTGTGAGGAACACTGAATATCAGAGCGCTATGTCACAGGCTCGATGGCACAGGTGTGAAAAAAGTGACTACAGGATAAGGGAGATTTTGAATTTCTGCAGACACTAGTGGACACTGGACACTTTTGGATTGTGTGAGGCCCACTGAATATCAGAGCGCTATGTCACAGGCTCGATGGCACAGGTGTGAAAAAAGTGACTACAGGATAAGGGAGATTTTGAATTTCTGCAGACACTAGTGGACACTGGACACTTTTGGATTGTGTGAGGCCCACTGAATATCAGAGCGCTATGTCACAGGCTCGATGGCACAGGTGTGAAAAAAGTGACTACAGGATAAGGGAGATTTTGAATTTCTGCAGACACTAGTGGACACTGGACACTTTTGGATTGTGTGAGGCCCACTGAATATCAGAGCGCTATGTCACAGGTCACAGGCTCGATGGCACAGGTGTGAAAAAAGTGACTACAGGATAAGGGAGATTTTGAATTTCTGCAGACACTAGTGGACACTGGACACTTTTGGATTGTGTGAGGCCCACTGAATATCAGAGTGTTATGTCACAGGCTCGATGGCACAGGTGTGAAAAAAGTGACTACAGGATAAGGGAGATTTTGAATTTCTGCAGACACTAGTGGACACTGGACACTTTTGGATTGTGTGAGGCCCACTGAATATCAGAGCGCTATGTCACAGGCTCGATGGCACAGGTGTGAAAAAAGTGACTACAGGATAAGGGAGATTTTGAATTTCTGCAGACACTAGTGGACACTGGACACTTTTGGATTGTGTGAGGCCCACTGAATATCAGAGCGCTATGTCACAGGCTCGATGGCACAGGTGTGAAAAAAGTGACTACAGGAAAAGGGAGATTTTGAATTTCTGCAGACACTAGTGGACACTGGACACTTTTGGATTGTGTGAGGCCCACTGAATATCAGAGCGCTATGTCACAGGCTCGATGGCACAGGTGTGAAAAAAGTGACTACAGGATAAGGGAGATTTTGAATTTCTGCAGACACTAGTGGACACTGGACACTTTTGGATTGTGTGAGGCCCACTGAATATCAGAGCGCTATGTCACAGGCTCGATGGCACAGGTGTGAAAAAAGTGACTACAGGATAAGGGAGATTTTGAATTTCTGCAGACACTAGTGGACACTGGACACTTTTGGACTGTATGAGGCCCACTGAATATCAGAGCGCTATGTCACAGGCTCGATGCAGCAGGTGTGAAAAAAGTGACTACAGGATAAGGGAGATTTTGAATTTCTGCAGACACTAGTGGGCACTGGACACTTTTGGATTGTGTGAGGCCCACTGAATATCAGAGCGCTATGTCACAGGCTCGATGGCACAGGTGTGAAAAAAGTGACTACAGGATAAGGGAGATTTTGAATTTCTGCAGACACTAGTGGACACTGGACACTTTTGGATTGTGTGAGGCCCACTGAATATCAGAGCGCTATGTCACAGGCTCGATGGCACAGGTGTGAAAAAAGTGACTACAGGATAAGGGAGATTTTGAATTTCTGCACACACTAGTGGACACTGGACACTTTTGGATTGTGTGAGGCCCACTGAATATCAGAGCGCTATGTCACAGGCTCGATGGCACAGGTGTGAAAAAAGTGACTACAGGATAAGGGAGATTTTGAATTTCTGCAGACACTAGTGGACACTGGACACTTTTGGATTGTGTGAGGCCCACTGAATATCAGAGCGCTATGTCACAGGCTCGATGGCACAGGTGTGAAAAAAGTGACTACAGGATAAGGGAGATTTTGAATTTCTGCAGACACTAGTGGACACTGGACACTTTTGGACTGTGTGAGGCCCACTGAATATCAGAGCGCTATGTCACTGGCTCAATGCAGCAGGTGTGAAAAAAAGTGACTACAGGATAAGGGAGATTTTGAATTTCTGCAGACACTAGTGGGCACTGGACACTTTTGGATTGTGTGAGGCCCACTGAATATCAGAGCGCTATGTCACAGGCTCGATGGCACAGGTGTGAAAAAAGTGACTACAGGATAAGGGAGATTTTGAATTTCTGCAGACACTAGTGGACACTGGACACTTTTGGATTGTGTGAGGCCCACTGAATATCAGAGCGCTATGTCACAGGCTTGATGGCACAGGTGTGAAAAAAGTGACTACAGGATAAGGGAGATTTTGAATTTCTGCAGACACTAGTGGACACTGGACACTTTTGGATTGTGTGAGGCCCACTGAATATCAGAGCGCTATGTCACAGGCTCGATGGCACAGGTGTGAAAAAAGTGACTACAGGATAAGGGAGATTTTGAATTTCTGCAGACACTAGTGGACACTGGACACTTTTGGACTGTGTGAGGCCCACTGAATATCAGAGCGCTATGTCACTGGCTCAATGCAGCAGGTGTGAAAAAAGTGACTACAGGATAAGGGAGATTTTGAATTTCTGCAGACACTAGTGGGCACTGGACACTTTTGGATTGTGTGAGGCCCACTGAATATCAGAGCGCTATGTCACAGGCTCGATGGCACAGGTGTGAAAAAAGTGACTACAGGATAAGGGAGATTTTGAATTTCTGCAGACACTAGTGGACACTGGACACTTTTGGATTGTGTGAGGCCCACTGAATATCAGAGCGCTATGTCACAGGCTCGATGGCACAGGTGTGAAAAAAGTGACTACAGGATAAGGGAGATTTTGAATTTCTGCAGACACTAGTGGACACTGGACACTTTTGGATTGTGTGAGGCCCACTGAATATCAGAGCACTATGTCACAGGCTCGATGGCACAGGTGTGAAAAAAGTGACTACAGGATAAGGGAGATTTTGAATTTCTGCACACACTAGTGGACACTGGACACTTTTGGATTGTGTGAGGCCCACTGACGCTGTATGGTGTGAAAAAATGCACGCTCAGTACCTCAGCAGGACAAAAAAAAAAATTGGGATTGCTTTTTAAAAAGCAGTTTGCAGAGCAGTGGGTAAACAGCAATGCAGCTGTCAGGAAGCCTTAGAAGGCAGCCTAGCAACCAACACCGCTGATTCACCACAATATAGCCTCCCCTTGCACTGCACACACAGTGACTGGTGTGTTGTACAGGCAAAATCGCTAGCAGCAGAAGCAGTTTTTTTTTCTTCTTCCCTGCCTAATGCTCTCCCTACAGAATCAGCAACCTCTCCCTATGCTAAGATCGGCAGAAGTAAGATGGCGGTCGGCGTGCACGCCCTTTTATAACCCCTGTGACGCCCACCAAAGCAAGCCAATCACTTGCATGCCCTTCTGAAAGATGGTGGTGACCCCTGCCTATGTCATCACGTTGCCCACAGTGTCCGTGGATCCTGATTGGCTGAAAAAGAGCGCAAAACAAACTTTTGAAACGCGACTTTGGCGCGTAAGTCGCCAACCTCGTGGCCGACCTCATCCTAGGGTCGGGTTTCGTTTCATGAAACCCGACTTTGCCAAAAGTCAGCGACTTTTGAAATTTTTCAACCCGTTTTGCTCAACTCTACTGATAAGTCATGCATTGCAAAACTTAATAATGTGAATGTCATGTCTAATGAAAGCATGTGTTGTGGTAAAGGAGAACTCAGCCAAATCGCACTGCGGGGTGATGTTGCTGAGGATCTCCTCAAAGGAACCAACATAAGTGCGATGGGAGCAGGCGCTGAGATCATAAAGCAGGTGGCCCCATGTAGCTGACCAGTGTCAGGACAGATGGTAAGATGGCCGGTAGTAGCTGCCCGATAGTTAGCACAGCTCCTGAGGTAATGGGAGGATGGGCAGAAGCACAGGGATCATAAGGAAGGTGGTCATGTGCAGCTGACCAGGGTTACAATGGACAGTGACAATGCCAGTAGTAGCTGCCAAATAGTTAGCACAGCTCCTAAGGAAACAAGCAGGGCAGGGAAGGTCTTATCCCCAGCCCGTCTGGGGGGTGGGAACGTATGTCCCACAACTTGACAGGGTGAGACAAATGTGTGTCCCACTGTCTGTGAGGATTACGGAAAAGATGTACCCATTGCCTGTCAGAGGGTAGGGAAAACCCTGAGTCAGGTAAGGTGGTGGGAATGTGTGTCCCATAGCCTGTCAGAGTGGCAGGAACCTAGTATTCATAGTCGGTCAGAGTGTGGAGACTTGGGTCCGCAGCATGTCCAACTAATAGGAAAATACTATTATACCCCAGGAAGAGAGACTATCTAACCCCTGTTACCCATAACCCAAGAACTCAGAACGCAGGTAGCGCCCTGCCTTCTGGACCCTCATCATCCATTGGGATAACAGAACCAGTGTCTGACCCACAAAACGTCCCACAGTGTTCCTGTGAGGTTGGGGCCTTAGCGTCACTTCTAGCTACCCCTAGCCAGGAGTCTCAGACCTGTCTGGTAATACTGAGCAACCCCCGGAGAAGCCCATCTCCAAATCCCTGAAGGAGAGGGTACTATGGGATTCAGGAAGGGTGAGCCATAAGGTAGGCTTGAGCGGAGATCTTTAAATCAGTCCTCACGCTACCTCACAAAGGGGAAGTGTCATAGAAAATATTAAAAATCTCTAAGTCCCTAAGGGTCTTTGTCTCCAGGAAATGCATTTTGAATTCAGATGACACTGTGGTTTACTGCAAGGGAAATGCTACAAAAGATATCCCAGACTTTATGACTCCAAAAGAAAGTTATGAATATTGGAGTTTGTATAAATCCAATAGTGATGGAACATACATTTTCAGCTAAAGGGTGAATAGGGGAAGAATATGCACATTTGTTCATAACTATGACACATGCCTATAAGTCCCAAATCAGCAGTGGCCAGATAACTGATATCAGCCATGTCATGTTTCATTTCTGTGTAACAGTAAAATCCCAGTAAAAAATATGGCTGCAATCTTGAACTTCTCCAATCATCCGGAGAGAAGTTATCGCATAAGTTGAGAACTTCATAAAATCTTGGGGGACTGAGAATAACCCCCAACCGGGCCCACGTAAGGTCGTCAAGGGGTGTGTGTGGAAGTAACTCAGGTACTGATAAAAGGTAAAGCCAAATTATGATCTTTGTTCCTGTAGAGAGTTATACACATCATGTATGCATGATGCCCGTTTACTGAACGTCCCCAAGCGAAGCGCTCTCCTTCGACTAAGTTCAAATCTTCTGCCTGAGCGAGTGTGAACGAGCTGAGTATGACCTGAGTGTAAGCGCGAACTGTGGTAAGTGTGTGACTTGAGATTCAGTGACTTTGGATTCAGGGAGTTTCCAAGGGAGATATTACTGAATTGCTGTTATATTTTACTAATACTTTTTATTTATTTTTGCTTATCTTATTGTCTGGTGCAATCCCCATTAGGATATGCTCCACTATTGCCAATGTCATCCAGTGCACGTCTTGCCGCATGCATGAAATCCTTGATCAGCCGGTCAAGGGTGCATACTGCTGTGCAAGATGTGAGCATGTTGTGCATTAGGAAGCCCAGATATTGGATCTAAATGTGCAGCTGGCAACACTGAGATCCATAGACAATATGGAAAGGAGTTTTCTGCTCACTGAGCAGACGCTCAATGGGATAGATTAGGGGGAGATGCTAGGTTGAAGCTGCAGGACAATGAAGCAGCTAGCTGGGTGACAGTTAGAAGGTGGGGTAGAGGGAAGAGCACCAGGGAGGCTAGTCTTGATCTGGCACACCCCAATAAGTTTGCTAAGTTGGCAGATGAGGGGAGTGTTAGTGCAGCAGTAGCACTGCTGCAGCAAGGCATGTCCTCTGAAAGCCGGAGGAGTGTCTGCTCCAGTAAGGGGGGAAATAGGAGAGCAGGGTAGGCCAGACAGGTTCTGGTAGTGGGAGACTCAATTATTAGGGGAACAGATAGGGCAATCTGTCACAAAGACAGGGATCGTCGAACAGTGTGCTGCCTACCTGGCGCTCAAGTCCGGCACATCGCTGATCGGGTTGACAGATTACTGGGAGGGGCTGGTGAGAATCCAGTGGTCATGGTGAACATTAGCACAAATGACAAAGTTAGAGGTAGGTGGAAGGTCCTTAAAGATGATTTCAGGGAATTAGGCTGTAAGCTTAAAGCAAGGACATCCAAGGTGGTATTTTCGGAAATACTTCCTGTACCACGTGCCACACCAGAGAGGCAACGGGAGATTAGGGAGGTTAATAAGTGGCTCAGGAATTGGTGTAGGAAGGAAGGGTTTGGGTTCCTGCAGAACTGGGCCGACTTCTCAGTTGGCTACAGGTTCTACGCTAGGGACGGGCTGCACCTCAATGGGGAGGGTGCAGCTGTGCTGGGGGAGAAAATGGCTAGAACGTTGGAGGAGTGTTTAAACTAGGGATGGGGGGGAGGGTATTCCTTTTATAGGAACGGAAGACAGTGCAGATAGAGACTTGGACACAAATAATGAAATTGGGGGTGGGGGCGGCATGGGGGGTGGGGTTAGAACAGTTAATAATTTAAGAAAGAATAGAGGTACAGAGAGATACATAAAGTGCATGTATACTAATGCCAGAAGCCTCGCCAACAAAATGGAGGAATTGGAGTTAATGTTGTTGGAACATAATTATGACATGGTAGGGATATCTGAGACATGGCTGGACGAGAGCCACGACTGGGCGGTTAATTTACAGGGCTATAGTCTGTTCAGAAATGACCGTACAAATAAGCGAGGGGGAGGCGTGTGTTTATATGTAAAATCATCCTTAAAACCCATCCTTCGTGATAATATATATGAATCTAATGAAAATGTAGAGTCCCTGTGGGTAGAGATAAGGGGAGGTGGGAAAAATAATAAATTACTGATAGGGGTTTGTTATAAGTCTCCAAAAATAATGGAAGCAACAGAGAATATCCTCATAAAGCAAATAGATGAAGCAGCGACTCAAGGAGAAGTCATTATTATGGGGGACTTCAACTACCCTGAAATACATTGGGGAACCGAAACCTGCAGTTCCAGCAAAGGTAAAAGGTTTTTGATAACTATGAGAGACAATTACCTTTCACAACTGGTTCAGGACCCAACAAGAGGGAGGGCACTGCTAGACCTAATATCAACCAACAGGCCAGACCGCATATCAAATGTAAGGGTTGGGGATCACTTGGGTAATAGTGATCACAAATTAATAAGTTTTCATGTATCCTTTAATAAGATGTGTAGTAGAGGGGTTACAAGGACACTAAACGTCAGGAAAGCAAATTTCCAACGGATGAGAGATGATCTTGGTGCAATTAACTGGGACGATATCCTGAGACATAAAAATACACAAAGAAAATGGGAGACGTTTATTAGCATCCTGAATAGGACCTGTGCACAATATATACCGTATGGGAATAAACATGCTAGAAATAGGAGGAAACCACTATGGCTAAATAGAGCTGTAAGGGGTGCAATAAGAGATAAAAATAAAGCATTTAGAGAATTAAAGCAAGTAGGTAGTGATGAGGCATTAACTAAATACAGAAGATTAAATAAATTCTGTAAAAAGCAAATCAAGACAGCAAAGATTGAGACAGAGAGACTCATTGCCAGAGAAAGTAAAAATAATCCCAAAATATTCTTTAACTACATAAATAGTAAGAAGCTTAAAAAATGATAGTGTTGGCCCCCTTAAAAATAGTCTGGGTGAAATGGTGGATGAGGATGAGGAAAAAGCCAATATGCTAAATGACTTTTTTTCAACAGTATTTACACAAGAAAATCCCATGACTGATAACATGATCAGGGATAAAAATTCTCCATTAAATGTCACCTGCTTAACTCAGCAGGAAGTACGGCGGCGTCTAAAAATCACTAAAATTGACAAATCCCCAGGCCCGGGTGGGATACATCCCCGAGTACTGCGGGAATTAAGCACAGTCATAGATAGACCATTATTTTTAATCTTTAAAGATTCCATAATAACAGGGTCTGTACCACAGGACTGGCGTATAGCAAATGTGGTGTCAATATTCAAAAAGGGGACAAAAACTGAACTTGGAAATTATAGGCCAGTAAGTTTAACCTCAACTGTGGGTAAAATCCTGGAGGGTTTTCTAAGAGATATTATACTGGAGTATCTGGAGAAGAATAACCTCATGACCCAATATCAACATGGGTTTACAAGGGACCGTTCCTGTCAGACTAATCTGATAAGCTTTTATGAAGAGGTAAGTTCCGGACTGGACCAAAGGAATGCAGTGGACGTGGTGTAAATGGACTTTTCAAAAGCTTTTCATACGGTGCCACACAAAAGGATGATACATAAAATGAGAACAAAGGGGATAGGGGAAAATATGTGTAGGTGGGTTAAGAGCTGGCTCAGGGATAGGAAACAAAGGGTGGTTATTAATGGAGCACACTTGGACTGGTTCACGGTTAGCAGTGGGGTACCACAGGGGTCAGTTTTGGGCCCGCTTCTTTTTAACATATTTATTAATGACCTTGTAGGGGGCATAGAGAGTAGAATTTCAATATTTGCAGATGACACTAAACTCTGTAAGGTAATCAGTACAGAGGAGGACAATTTTATATTACAGGAGGATTTATGTAAACTAGAAGCTTGGGCTGATAAATGGCAAATGAGCTTTAATGGGGATAAATGTAAGGTCATGCACTTGGGTAGAATGAACAAGATGTATAATTATGTGCTTAATTGTAAAACACTGGGCAAAACTGTCACTGAAAAAGACCTGGGTGTATGGGTGGACGACAAACTCACATTTAGTGGCCTGTGTCAGGCAGCTGCTGCAAAGGCAAATAAAATAATGGGATGCATTAAAAGAGGCATAGATGCTCAGGAGGAGAACATAATTTTACCTCTATATAAGTCACTAGTGCGACCTCACTTAGAATACTGTGTACAGTTCTGGTCTCGGTGTATAAGAAAGGCATAGCTGAACTGGAGCGGGTGCAGAGAAGAGCGACCAAGGTTATTAGGGAACTAGGGGGTCTACAATACCAAGACAGGTTATTACACTTGGGGTTATTTAGTTTGGAGAATCGAAGGCTTAGGGGTGATCTTATTACAATGTATAAATATATGCGGGGACAGTACAAAGACCTTTCTAATGATCTTTTTACTCTTAGACCTGTGACGGGGACAAGGGGGCATCCTCTACGTCTGGAGGAAAGAAGGTTTAAGCATACTTATAGACGCGGATTCTTTACTGTAAGAGCAGTGAGACTATGGAACTCTCTGCCATATGATGTTGTAATGAGTGATTCCCTTCTAAAATTTAAGAGGGGACTGGATGCCTTTCTTGAAAAGTATAGTATTACAGGGTATATACACTAGTTTCCTTAATATTGCGTTGATCCAGGGAGCTAGTCTGATTGCCGTATGTGGAGTTGGGAAGGAATTTTTTTCCCCAATGTGAAGCTTACTGTTTGCCACATGTTTTTTTTTTGCCTTCCTCTGGATCAACATGTTAGGGCAAGTTAGGATAGGATATGGGTTGAACTAGATGGACTTAAAGTCTTCCTTCAACCTTAATAACTATGTTACTATGTTACTATATTAAGTTGACTCATCTCTGGGAGCGACAAAGATCACAGCGGGTGGTTCTATGTGACTTTCCCTGGCTGCGATAATCGTGAAAACTGATAACACTGGTAACCATTACACATCACACTGGTAACTCCCTTTCATGTAAAATAAGCTCTGGAGGTGGAGTCTTAGAGGAATTTTGTTAGGTCCATAGCCTTGAACAGCTCATTATCACATAGGAGAAAAGCATGGATTTCTCTGGAATAAGAAATAGTATCACATATACCAAGGTTTCATTTTTTTCAGCTTTCTATGACCTACATGCCCATATTAATGGATTAGGAGGGTTGATCCTGCTGACAAGGTCCCTTTAAAGCTGGTGCAGACGACTGTATTTTCTGTCTGAGTGCAATTGCATTCAGACCAATGTTAGAATATGAGACTGTGCACATGACCGACTTTTTCCTCAGGCCGAGGTAAAAAATTGCAGCATGCATGATTTCATCCGTAAATTGAATTGCACTTAGCAAGTTAATTGGTCCATCCCCCCATCCAAGTGCGGTTCAATTTTCACGGACAGATAGAATGGAGAAGATGGAGAATTTTTTTTATTCTCCACATACGAGAAACACACTGTGATCAAACCCTGATCAAATTCTGACAGAGTTTGATCAGCATAATTGGACCGATTCTCTTCGAAGAGATAAAATATGGACTTATGACCCCATCCTAAAAGTGTTGAATAAGGACTAAAAGAGTAACTATCGCAGATTTTGTTAATTTGCATAACTTTACACAAGTCCGTTCATGATATTTCTGATCTGATAGCTCTTGAGAGTGCTTTATGCAAACAATAGTTTCAAGGTCATATTTATAAGGCTGTGTTCGCACTGGCATTGTTCATTTTGTTATGAAAACTAGAGATGAGCAAATTTGTTCGTTTTTTGTCCCTGAATCTGATTTTGACATATTCAGGCCATATTTGAACACTATTCTTGCCGAATGTATGCTTAATGATCGTTTCCGAACATATTCAGTAATTTCTACTCCCATTGACTCTACTGACGTTCGGCTGTGTCCGATTGCAAAAACAATATTCGATGCCGATCGTATTCGGAACCGAATCGGAACAAATTCGCTCATCTCTAATGACAACCTGAAATTCTCATCTTGTATTAAAAATACCAGAACCCTGATAGAGTTGTAAGTTAGTAGTGGCAATCAGGATCTGTCACTAGCTATTCAAAAATATATCTGGCATAGTTATCCTGGCTCATCCAAAAAAAATACATCAAGGTGCTAGTGTAGACAAAGCCAAAATAAAAACAAAGCTAATAACTATAAGTAATTTAGGTGTTGCTGTAATAGGATGTGGGAAATAAGTACCATATTGTTTAACATAGAGAACAGTGGTTTATTTCTTCTTTTTTTGTAAATTTTATTTTCTAAATGTAAAAATTAAATTAGCATTTCCATTTTCAGCAATGAGGACATCAAACGATAGCAATTAGTGATGAGCGAGCTAGCTCGGAGAAGTCGTTATCTAAGCATGCTCATGTGCTAACCGAGGGTCTTTGGCGTGCTCGAAAAATATGTTTGCGTCCCCGCACCTTCATGTCTCGCGGCTGTTAGACATCCGCAACACAAACAGGGATTTCCTGTTTGCTAAGCAATCCCTACATGTGTTTCGGCTGTCAAACTGCCGTGAGACATGTAGCCGCGAGGTCTCAAACAAGCTTGGATAATGACTTCTCCGAGCACATTCGCTCATCACTAATAAAAATCAAATAAAATAGCAAAGTACTCACCTACCCTATATCCGACACCACCTCTCTGCTACTGCTCCATGTATAGATATAGCGATGACATCACAACTACAGCGCGCATCACTGATGCAGCCAATCACTTAACTCAGCAGCTTTGCTGATGCAGACAGTCCCAGCAACTGAGCTCAGTGATTGGCTGCAGGAATGATATGTGCAGTATTCGTGATGTAACTGTTGTAGTCAAAGTCCAAAGACTACAGCTGTGGTGGAGAGCCAACACTAGACCTACAGAAGGTGAGAACCATTTGACTTTGCTGTTTCCTTGATTGTAATTTTTTGGGGTCAACTTTGTTGAAAGTGGAAAATCCTCTAAGCACATTACAAGGTTTAATACAGTAAGGCTGGTTTCAGACTAGCGCATTTTACAGGCAGCGCACGGCACAGCTAAGCCCCGCCCCCTGCCCGCCCCGTCCAGTCATTTCCTCCTACTATCGCACACGGCTTCATGTGATCTGCACACCCTGACTTTAGCATAGGGTGTGCAGACCGTGTGCTGGCCGTGCGCTAGTAGAATTTTTGCGTGCGCTGCGCACTTTTGAAGGTGCGCCTAGAGTTCGGGGCACACCGGCGCAGTGAGGTAATGATTAATTAGATGAGGGTTTGTGGGTAAAATTTAGGACTTGTAGGGGTTAATTTAAGGGGTTAATTCATTGTATTAAATTGCAGGGACTCCTGCTGACGTCACTGAGGCTGCAGGGAGTCCCCGTTATTTAATACAACAAATTAACCCCTTAAATTAACCCATACAAGTCCAAAATTTTACCCACAAACCCTCATCTAATTATTAGTGATAGACACAACAAAAAAAACATGAAATGAAATGGTTAACTATATGTAAACCATGTGTCATTTCATGTCGGGCAGGAGAATAATTATACAAAAGCCGGCAAATGTTTCTGCGGCTATTCTGCTGTGATGAACTGTATGAATTTATAATATATATATTAATGTGTCTCTATGACATGTATAAAATATATACAGTCATGGCCAAAAGTATTGACACCCCTGCAATTCTGTCAGATAATACTCAGTTTCTTCCTGAAAATGATTGCAAACACAAATTCTTTGGTATTATTATCTTCATTTAATTTGTCTTAAATGAAAAAACACAAAAAGAATTGTCCTAAGGCCAAATTGGATATAATTCCACACCAAACATAACAAAGAGGGTGGACAAAAGTATTGGCACTGTTCGAAAAATCATGTGATGCTTCTTTAATTTGTGTAATTAACAGCATCTGTAACTTACCTGTGGCATCTAACAGGTGTTGGCAATAACTAAATCACACTTGCAGCCAGTTGACATGGATTAAAGTTGACTCAACCTCTGTCCTGTGTCCTTGTGTGTACCACATTGAGCATGGAGAAAAGAAAGAAGACCAAAGAACTGTCTGAGGACTTGAGAAACCAAATTGTGAGGAAGCATGAGCAATATCAAGGCTACAAGTCCATCTCCAAAGACCTGAATGTTCCTGTGTCTACCGTACGCAGTGTCATCAAGAAGTTTAAAGCCCATGGCACTGTGGCTAACCTCCCTAGATGTGGACGGAAAAGAAAAATTGACAAGAGATTTCAATGCAAGATTGTGCGGATGTTGGATAAAGAACCTCCACTAACATCCAAACAAGTTCAAGCTGCCCTGCAGTCCAAGGGTACAACGGTGTCAACCCGTACTATCCGTCGGCATCTGAATGAAAAGGGATTGTATGGTAGGAGACCCAAGAAGACTCCATTTCTTACCCCGAGACATAAAAAAGCCAGGCTGGAGTTTGCCAAAACTTACCTGAAAAAGCCTAAAACATTTTGGAAGAATGTTCTCTGGTCAGATGAGACAAAAGTAGAGCTTTTAGGGCAAAAGCATCAACATAGAGTTTACAGGAGAAAAAAGAGGCATTCAAAGAAAAGTACACGGTCCCTACAGTCAAACATGGCGGAGGTTCCCTGATGTTTTGGGGTTGCTTTGCTGCCTCTGGCACTGGACTGCTTGACCGTGTGCATGGCATTATGAAGTCAGAAGACTACCAACAAATTTTGCAGCATAATTTAGGGCCCAGTGTGAGAAAGCTGGGTCTCCCTCAGAGGTCATGGGTCTTCCAGCAGGACAATAACCCAAAACACACTTCAAAAAGCACTAGAAAATGGTTTGAGAGAAAGCACTGGAGACTTCTAAGGTGGCCAGCAATGAGTCCAGACCTGAATCCCATAGAACACCTGTGGAGAGATCTAAAAATGGCAGTTTGGAGAAGGCACCCTTCAAATATCAGGGACCTGGAATAGTTTGCCAAAGAAGAATGGTCTAAAATTCCAGCAGAGCATTGTAAGAAACTCATTGATGGTTACCGGAAGCAGTTGGTCGCAGTTATTTTGGCTAAAGGTTGTGCAACCAAGTATTAGGCTGAGGGTGCCAATACTTTTGTCCGGCCCATTTTTGGAGTTTTGTGTGAAATGATCAATGTTTTGCTTTTTGCTTCATTCTCTTTTGTGTTTTTTCATTTAAGACAAATTAAATGAAGATAATAATACCAAAGAATTTGTGTTTGCAATCATTTTCAGGAAGAAACTGAGTATTATCTGACAGAATTGCAGGGGTGTCAATACTTTTGGCCATGACTGTATATATATATATATATATATATATATGTGTCTAGATCTATTCATTCTTTATTAAACTGGTCTCTGTGATTTTACTGTATTGGAAGAATTGCTGGCTTTTGCTAAAGGACACCGGGTGCGATTTTATCGCAAGTCACACATCTGGTCCGTTTTTAGTCCCATTTTTTCTCGCCCCCATAGACTTATCTTGTCGAATCCGATCCGAAAATCGGTGACAATCACAGCATGCTGCGATTGTCTCGGTCCGAGGATCGGATCCGATCAAAAATCGAATGATGGGAGCTGCCCCATAGAATAACATTGGGACGAATGCAATGCGATTTTTTATCGCATTGCATTCGTCCGATTTAATCGCCAGTGTGACCCCGGCCTAATTCATCCATGTCATCAGTCCTCTGGACTAAAAGTGCAGGATGTGTTTACAAATTGTTTTGTTTCACCAGAGGGATCTACTCCATGGCAAGACAATGCAGTTTCTATGTTGTGATTTTTGTTTTTTTTGCTTGTTAAAAATAAAGTAACGTTAAAGTTTGCAGTGTGTGTTTTGTTTGTGCAATAATGTATGAAATTGGTAAAACACATTACTTAGCACGTCACAACATCACCAAAGACTCATATTGATTTAACTTTTTTAATTCAAAACAAATATTTTTTTCTATCAAATATACCATGTGGCATATTGGCCACATCAAAGTTGGCCTATGTTTTTATGAGACAAAGTTAAAAAAACAAAACAACCCCCCCCCTACAAGTTATGGTAGGTTGGGAGTGGTGATGGCGGGAGTTCAGCTTGGGTGGTTTGCCTTGCTTGTTGGGCAACCTCACTGTCACTTGGCATGATGCCAGATGCAGATGCCGGATGGTGAACCATGGCAGGCTCCTGTTGGGGATTATATTAGGGGTAAGATGTGTATGATGGTGGGTACTCCTGGCTAGAGGCGTGCCCAATTGGTTCATACTCACCAAAATGGCCATGTTGACCATCCTCCATCAGTGTGTCTGTTAAAGTGACCATATTGGGCAGGTGCAGTATGGTCCAAAAATTGGACTTGTGGAGGCCGATGTTGTGTCGGGGCGGGCTGTGGCTGAGGCGTAGGCATCCCGAGAGGAGGTGGCTCAAATACTGATTGAGCCTGCATTTCTGGTAGTCCTGGCATTTGCAGTTGGTTGTTACTAGAAAGCTGCCACCTTTCCAGAAAAACAAATACTGGGGTGGGATTATTGAGTGGTGTGCAGGCGTCAATCAGGATCTGGATTGCACCTCTGGCATGCAGCCTGACCTCACAGGGAATTGGCCGGAGGTACCATCCCAGACTGCGGGCATAAGCTTCCTCCCCATCATCATTTGCAGTCCTGGCCAAATAGTCCAACACTCCACTGTCCACGTGCCCCCTGATGCCTATAGCTGGTCCTTCTATCCTGCACCGAGCATGGCGTGTAATGGCTGCAGCCTGTGGAGAGGTATCCAGAAGCAAGGTGGGGCTGCTGCTTTTGCCCTGGTCCTCTGGAGTAGCGTCCTTTATTGCAAATGCCGCTGGTGGTGGTGGTGGCTGGGTGCAGCTTGAAGGTGCAGAAAATGGATCAGCCACTTCTTCACCTTCCCCTACTGGATCTATAGGGACCTCAGAGTCGGAAGCTGTCTCCCTCTCTGTAAGGTTGAACTCGGTGCTGTTTTTTTTTTTTTAAAAAATAAAAAACATATCAAGATTTCAGCCTAACAGCATGTATAAAACGTAAAACGTATAAAACGTTGTGTTATGCATGCACTTACGGTCTCAGATCCAGAGCAAGGAAATTCAGCATGTCAAAATAGATGTATTTTCTTTTGCTGGGTGCTGCTGCTGTCTCTCCCGCCTGTATTGGTCCCTACAGCTGCGCCACTGTCTTGTGACATCAGTCACTGCAAGGTAACACAAAACAAGTTTTAATATTCAAACAATGTGTTTGTATT
Source organism: Dendrobates tinctorius (assembly GCF_039654945.1). Lineage (NCBI taxonomy): Eukaryota > Metazoa > Chordata > Amphibia > Anura > Dendrobatidae > Dendrobates > Dendrobates tinctorius. The sequence goes on along the minus strand of NW_027361735.1, from coordinate 7,030,584 downwards.
GCAAAATGTTTTTGACATTGTAATGTAGCCTGCAACTTGGCAAGTGTTAAGTTTAAAGTAGGCCACATATTTGGCATAAAAAATACCATAGGATGATTTCATGTTAGTTTGGTAACACATGTGTGCCTTTTAGTAAAATTACTTTTTAATGATTGCTCTTACTAATTTGCTGCTGGGCCTCACAAGGTCTTTCCTCATAGTTTGGGAACATCTGGACACATATCCTCCACCATACTGCCTCCTTACATGCCCGGTCAGCGTATTGTGCGTCCCGTTGATCCCATAGTTCTGGCCTCTCTTGCACCAGAACTATGAGCATCTCCACGTTAATATGCGTGGCCATGCTGCTGAACTCCATGGAGGCGTGCTTCCTGTTTTTTTGTAGAGGTTGCCAGGGAAATTTGCATGACAAAGCTTCCTGACAATGCCTGTTTCAATCCTGTCACCTGGAGAATGCTTGCGTATTTCTCGCAAGTCACAAGCATGGTCCGTGTGGTAGCCATTTTTTTCTCCCACCCATAGTCTTGCATTGGCGACTCTCGTCCGATATACGGTGCAAATCGCAGCATGCTGCGATTTCACTTGCACGTATAATACGGCCGACAAAAAAACGGTGATTGGAGCTGCCCCATAGATTAACATTGGTCCAAGTGCTATGAGATTTTTTATAGCACTTGTCCGTATTACTCCCTAGTGTGACCTTATATAACAACTGTCAATTCATTTATTTTTTCCAGTCTAAAGTTAAGAGGCCTTTAAATTTCTTTAAGTATCCGCAGGAGCAATGTATCATTACTATGACTCTGGAAACATAGATGAAAGGTAAGGGTTAAACCATCTGCCATAATTTAGCTTCACCATCTGAATAGAGGCAGATATTATCTCAGTGAGAGTTTATTGAGAACACTGAGATTGAAAATGGATGATGTTCTGTGCTTGTCTGACCGAGCTGAAGACAGCTGTTGTGAGAGCAGCCATCAAAAGGGAAAGATGTATGGAAAATGGTGCTTTCAAAGCCCCAATAAAAGACATTTATTTAAACATAGCAGTGGTCGTGTCTTCAAATGACAATGTGCAGCTTCTATATGGGCTCATACTGTTACAGCAGGAATGTCTAACAATGTACATTTGCTACTCTGTTGAACTCATACTGTGATCTCTTAAATTTAATAGATATCTGCCTAGGGAACCACTTTTTTTTACAGAGAGGGATATTTTTTCTTTGAGAGTGAAGGCTTATTTTGCAGTCCACTGAGTTGGCCAATTCAAATACATAAATTAGAATTTTCCTAAAATATTATGAAAGGTATAAGAACTATCTACCTTTCTATCTGTATATCATTTCAACCACTGGTGGACATAGACAGAAGAGGGCCCCTGTGTGGAAGCAGTAAACGGGCCCTTTGCAGTCTAATTGTTCATCATAAAGCACAATTTCATCTATTTTTTAAGTAAAAATGGGCCCCTTACCCAGGGCCACCATCAGGGCTTTACTGCCCTGACTGGCGTATGGGGCCCGGTGGGCAGAGGGGGCCCGCATCGGGCCCCTTCACTTTCGCTGATCGGGCCCCACTGCCCATCAAATAACTGAACCTGCGTCCGAGACGCAGGCTCAGTTACTCTATTGCCGTGCGAGGTCCTGCGCATGGCAGTAATTAAAGCTGCCAGCCAATCGGAGGATGTCAGCTGACATCAGTGTGCACGCGCCAGCATCTGACGTCATTGTCAGTCGCCGGCAGTGCACGCGCTACAACGGAGTTGATGAATCTTCGCCGCAGGATCGCGGCCAGGTAAGGAGAAAGTGTTTTTTTTTTTATTGAAAGCGGCAAGCCGGGGGCAGAATGGACACAGGGGGCAGAATGGACGACACAGTGGGCAAAATGGAGGTAGGAGGGCAGAATGGACACAGGAGGGCAGGAAGGACACAGGGGGGAAGAAAGGACACAGGGGGGAAGAAAGGACACAGGGGGGCAGAATGGACACAGGAGGGCAGAATGGACACAGGGCAGAATGAACACAGGGGGAAAAATGGAGGCACGGGGGTAGAATGGACACAGGAGGGCAGAATGGACACATGGGGGTAGAATGGACACAGGAGGGCAGAATGGACACAGGAGGGCAAAATGGACACAGGGGGGTAGAATGGACACAGGAGGGCAGAATGGACACAGGGGAGGTAGAATGGACACAGAAGGGCAGAGTGGACAGAGGGGGGTAGAATGGACACCGGAGGGCAGAATGGACACGGGGTAGAATGGACACAGGAGGGCAAAATGGAGGCACGGGGCAGAATGGACACGGGGCAAAATGGAGGCACAGGGGCAGAATGGACACAGTGGGGCAGAATGGACACAGGAGGGCAGAATGGACCCAAGAGGGCAGAATGGACATGGGACAAAATGGACACAGGAGGGCAGAATGGAGGCACGGGACAGAATGGATACAGTGGGCAGAATTGACACAGGAGGGCAGAATGGATGCACGGGGCAGAATGGATGCAGGGGGCAAAATGAAGGCATGGGGCATGAAGTTAGAATAGAGACAGGGCAGAATGGACATAGGGGGCAGGATTGGAGACACGGGGGCAGAATGTGCGACACAAGAGAGGGCAGGATGGGAGACACATGGTGCAGGATCATGGGGCAGAATGGAGACAGATGGGGTGGCAGAATCATGGGACAGATGGGGCAGGATCGGGAGATCATATGAGGCATAATGGATACTCATGAGGGCAGGACAGGAGAACATATGGCTGGAGCCAGAAATGAGATACACGGGGCCAGGATGGGGGATATTAGTACCATAGGGGCTAATTAAGAGATATTATTACTGCAATGATGTATTTATTTTATTTTTTTGAGGATGCTGTTTTAAATGTGGGGCGGTCCTGTTAATGTGCAAAGCAACACTGTCACCTTTTTTTCTTCATCTTGGTGTAGTGTAGAAGTTGGGAAAAAATTAAGTAATGTGTTCTGCAAGCGGAGCTCTAGATAACTGTGTTATTTCCTGCAGAGACGAGCCATGGCTGGAAGACGTGATTGCGTACTGTGCTCGATGAAAGATGAAAAGTGAAGATAAAGGACTTCACCTAGAGATGTCACTGGTGAGTCAGTGTGTTACCTGTACACTGACACTATAGACTGTATACAGAGCTCCTGTGTACAATGTCACCGGTGATCACTGTATTTCCTGTACGCAAACACGGCATTCTAAGTACAGGTCTCATGTATAATGGCACTTATGGTGATAGTATTGTGGGTTTTTTTTATTAATGATCAGTATTATAGTATTTAGTCACCATGTGGTGGTAATATGTGGTCTGGTCATGGTGTGGCTGTATTTGTTCCTTGTATGTGGTATTATAGGTCACTATGTGGTGGTAATATGTGGTCTGGACATGGTGCGGTGGTGTTTGTCCCTTTTGGATGTGATATTATTAGTCATTTTAAAAATTGAAAAATAAATAAAAATATACATAAATTGTATTGGATATTGTAACAAATGTTTAATAGGTTAGAGTAGAGTAGAGTAGGGCCCGGCCAAAAGAGTCTACCTTGTGGTGGTGCATTTAGAAAATCTTTGGCCAGAACAAGAGCTGCTGGCTATGTGTGTGATCTGGTGATGGGAACTGTTAATGTGTGATTGGTGAGAAGTGGAGTTTTTCCAAGAGAGAGTAGTGGGACTGTGGACAGTTTGAAAGGTGGAGGTGGGGCTGGGGTGGAGCCTGAGTGGAGTCTCAAAGGGGGCCCCAGAAAGTTTGCTAGTATGGGACCCTGAAATTCCTGGTGGCAGCCCTGCCCTGCACCTGTATGTCTGCACAGTTTGCACTAATGATATGTCCAACCCTTACTTAAACTGCTGAGCGGAGAAGTAAAATACCATCAATTTTCATGTGCAAATTGTTCCTGACCGGGGGTGCAATTTACAGGTCAAAATGTGAACACCAAGCATTTGATGAAGGAAGAAAAAAAAGACAAGTGTAATGGTGCTATTAAATGTTAGTAACCGAGCCACTTCATGTAGGTTACAGGTATTTGTTGTGCCACACTTGTATCTGCTGTGGTTTATAGCTACAATTATGTAGTTCTGCCTCATATGTACAAGAGTTGGTGTGAATCGATTTGCACATCCCAATCCATCGGCCATGACGGTGGTTTCTGGTACATTGGAGCATGATCGGCCATAGCTGTGTGCGACATTACCTGGTGCGGGAGCACATGGTGCCAGCCACCAGTTATTAGGAGGGGGCAGGGAGACAGCAACTAATTTTCACCTGCTGTTCCTGATCCACTTCACTGCGCCTCTCACTCTCAGTCAGCCAGCTAGAAAATAGATGACCACAGGAAGTCAGATATAGGAGTAGGACCACTCTGCTCTATGGTAAGTTAAGGTCACTCATCAAAGTGCACATGGGGGAATGGAAAGGGGGCTATATTACTCTCCAGGTAATATGAGGCTATATATGCAGGTGTTACTAAGAGGGGAATAAATGCATACTCTTAAACTTGAAATGGAGTGAGTGGGACATTTTATTTCAAGGGGAGCATATAATGAAGAGCTTCATTTTACTGTAGGGGGTTATGTGTGATACCTTTACTGGCATATGGGGCCCGGTGAGCAGAAGGGGCCTGGACCGGGTCCCTCTCTGCTTGCCGGTCCATAAGGGCAGGAGGATTGTTCAGTTAAAAGCTGTGAGCCAATCATAGCCAGCTGATGCCGGTGTGCACATTGCTGGCGCATGATGTGACTGTCATGAGCCAGTGAGTCCGCTCTTCAAATTGATGGAGGAGACAACACTGCTGGACCATGGCCAGGTAAAGAGAGTTTTTTTTTACTGAAAATGGTAAGCCAAAATATGTAGACAGATTCTGCAGGATCATGGGACACATGGGGTAGAATAGAGGCAGATGGGACAGGATCATGGGACAGGTGGGTCAGGATCATGGGATACATAGGGCAGAATCATGGAACAAATGGGCAAGATCATGGGACACATGGGGCAGGATCATGGGACTGATGGGTCAGGATCATGGGACACATGGGGCAGGATCATGGGACAGATGGGTAGGATCATGGGACACATGGGGCAGGATCATGGGACACATGGGCAGGATCATGGGTAAGATGGGGCAGGATCATGGGACAGATGGGGCAGGATTGTGGGACACATGGGGCAGGATTGAGGGACGCATGGGCAGGATTATGGGGCACATGGGGCCAGATCATAGGGCAGGATCATTGGATGCATGTGAAAGATAGGCCAGGATCATGGGACAGATGGGGTGGGATCATGGGACAGATGGAGCAGGATCATGGGACACATGGGGCAAGATGAAGATAGATGGGGCATGATCATGGGGCAGGAAGGAGACACATTGAGCAGGATCATGGGACACATGGGGCAGGATCATGGGAAAGATGGGGCAGGATCATGGGACACATTGGGCAGACTCATGGGAAAGATGGGGCAGGATCATGGGACAGATGGGGCAGGATCATGAGACAGAAGGGGAAGGATCATCGGACACATGGTGCAGGATCATAGGACATATGAGGCAGGATTATGGGACAGATCAGGCAGAATCATAGGAACATTACATGAGGGCAAAATGGAGACAAATGGGTCCAGGATGGGAGAACATATAGGGCTAGGATGAGAGAACATATGGCTGGAGCCAGGAAAGAGACACAAGGGGCTAGGAATGAGACACAAGGGGGCCATGATGGTTGATAGTATTACTGTAGGAGCTAATTAAGGGATATTATTACTGCAGTGATCTATTTTATTATTGAGGATACTGTTTTCAGAGGGGGGTGCTGGCACTGTGCAGGGCGGCAGTATGTCACCGTTTTTGTTCATCTGGTGTAGTGTAGAAGTCGAGGAAAAAATAGGTAATGTGATCTGCAAGTGGTGTTCTAGAAAACTGTTATTTTCTGCTGAGGCAAGTCCTGGTTGGAAGAAATGATGGCAGTCTGCACTGGATGAAGAAGAAAAGTGAAGATGAAGGACTTCAACTAGATATGTCACTGGTAAGTGAATGTGTGTGATACCTATACACTATACAGTATATACAGAGCTTCTGTGTGTAATGTCACTGGTGATCACTTTATTACCTGTTCACTCTACATTCTATACACAGCTCCTGTGTATAATGGCACTGGTGATCACTGTAATACCTGTACATTATACACTATATAAAGAGTTCATGTCTATAATATCACCAGTGATCACTGTATTACCTGTACACTATACACTAAATGCAGAGCTCCTGTGTATAAAGTCACTGGGGATCACTGTATTACCTCTACACTAGATACTGTATAATATGTACAGGTCACCTGTGTATGATGGCACTTATGGTAATATTAGTGTTTTCATTTTTAATTTTTTTGTAGTATTCGGTCACTATGTGGTGGTAATATGTGATCTGCTCATGGCGTGGTGGTATTTGTCCCTTGTATGTGGTATTATTTGTCACTATGTGGTGGTAATATGTGTTCATACCAAAAGAAAAAGAGGAGTTAAAGTCCCAAAATTTAATTAAAAAGGTATAAATTTATTATATATTCATTACATCCATCATATAATAAAGTGCATCGTGCTTAGTAATATATTAAATGGGAAAAAGAAACATGAAAGAACAGGATGGTGGAGAACATTGAAGATTATAGTATTAGATATCTACAGCAAAAGTGCACTGTATACATGCACCCAACAAATGTCTCACTGTTCCTTACCCATCTTGTAGTGGATCTGAAACCACGCCGAGCTGCCCCAATGCGTTTTGCGTTGGCTTCGTCAGGGGGCGCAGGTGGTAATATGTGGTCTGGTCATGGTGTGACAGTATTTGTTCCTTGTATGTAGTATTATTCAGTCAGTATGTGGTGGTAATATGTGGTCTGCTCATGGTGTGACAGTATTTGACCCTTATATGTGGTATTATTGGTAATTTTAAAAATTGAAAAGTAAATAAAAATATACCTAAAAAGAGCATTGGATATTTTAACAAATGTTTAATGGGTTAGAGTAGAATACGGCTCATTCAAAAGAGTCTACCTTGTCATGATGGTGGCTTAAAAAATCTTTTGACCAAAACAAAAGCTGATGGCAATATATGTGATCTGGTGTTTGATGGGAACTGTTAATGCGTGATTGGTGAGGGCGAGGTGCAGAAGTGGAGTTTTTCCAATAGAGGTTGGTAGGACTGTGGAAGGTTCAGGGTGAAGGAAGGGCTTGGGTGGAACCTGGGCGGAGTCTCAAAGGGCCTGAAAATTTTGCCAGTATGAGGCCCTGAAATTCATGGTAGGAGTCCTTGATGTGTTGTATGAATTACATACATAAAAGTCACATACCAGTATCATCACATACACCCATTGTTGGAAAATGACATCCCCCTTAATTACTAAATTCACCCCTTTTCATATAATTATAAAATAATTCCACCCCCTGGAGTTTAATCATAAAATATCACCCCCTCCCCTGGAATACACTATAATCATGGAACAATGCCCCCTCGCCTGAGGTATAATCATAGAATAATGGCCACTTTCCGGGAGTATTATCACTGAATAATGTCCCCTCATCTTGAGTAAATCATGGAATATTGCCCTGTCCCATGGACTATAATCATGGAATAATGCCCCCTCCCCTGGAATATAATCATAGAATATTGCTCCATCCCCCGGAGCATAATCATGGAATTATTTCACCTCCCCTGGAGAATAGACACAGAATTATGTCCCCTCCCCTGGAGAATAATCAGAGAATAATGTCACATCTCATGGAGAATAATCAGAGAATAATGTAACATCCCCTGGAAAATAATCAGAGAATAATGTCACCTCCCCTGCAGAATATTCAGAGAATAATGTCACCTCCCCTGCAGAATAATCAGAGAATAATGTCACATCCTATGGAAAATAATCAGGGAATAATGCTCCCTCCTCTGGAGTAAACACATATGTACATATAGTTGTATACTCAATACATTTAGGAATGTGAAGGTCTTTTTCACAATTAATAATGTAGCACACAGGGTCTGGGGAAAATGTGTGTAAATGGGTAAGTAACTGGTTTAGTGATAGAAAGCAGAGGGTGGTTATAAATGGTATATGCTCTAACTGGGTCGCTGTGACCAGTGGGTGACCGCAGGGGTTGTTGTTGGGACCTATTCTCTTCAACATATTTCTTAACGATCTGGTAGAAGGTTTGCACAGTAAAATATCGATATTTGCAGATGATGCAAAACTACGTAAAGCAGTCAATACAAAAGAAGATAGTATTCTGCTACAGAAGGATCTGGAAAAGTTGGAAACTTGGGCCGAAAGGTGGCAGATGCAGTTTAACATTGCTAAATGTAAGGTTTTATACATGGGAAGAAGGAATCAATAGCACCATTACACACTGAATAGGAAACCACTGGGTAAATCTGACATGGAGAAGGACTTGGGGATCCTAGTTAATGATAAACTTACCTGGAGCAGCCAGTGCCAAATCCCTGGTTAGACCGCACATAGAGTGCTGTGTACAGTTTTGGGCACCGGTGCTCAGGAAGGAAATAATGGAACTAGAGCGAGTACCAAGAAGGGCGACAAAATTAATAAAGGGGATGGGGGAACTATAATACCCGGAGAGATTAGCAAAATGAGGATTATTTAATCTAGAAAAAAGACGACTGAGGGGCGATCTAATAACCATGTATAAGTATATAAGGGAACAATATAAATATCTCTCCAAGGATCTGTTTATACCAAGGAAGGTGACAGTCACAAGGGGGCATTCTCTGCGTCTGGAGGAGAGGAGGTTTTTCCACCAACACGGAAGAGGATTCTTTACTGTTAGGGTAGTGAGAATCTGGAATTCCCTGCCTTAGAAGGTGGTGACGGCGAACTCAGTCGAAGGGTTCAAGAGAGACCTGGATGTCTTCCTGGAGCGTAACAATATTATATCTTACATTTATTAGGTTCTTTAAAAGGACGTAGAATTGGAAATTTATTATGATGGAAAACAGGCTGAACTGGATGGACAAATGTCTTTTTTCGGCCTTGCTAACTATGTTTCTATGTTACTATGTTAACCCTATACCTACATTGGACGTACTATTCCGTTCATGTGACCTGGGACCTAAATCCCAAGAATGGAATAGTACGTTCAACAGCGCTCACGGGGGGAGCCCCGCTGATCGCGGCCGGGCGTCAGCTGATTATCACAGCTGACACCTGGCATTGTGTCAGGGGCTGTCACGGACTGCCCCCGACACATTAACCCCTGGCACACTGCAATCAAACATGATCGCAGTGTACAAGGGGCACAGGGAAGAATTGCGCAGGGAGGGGGCTCCCTGCATGCTTCCCTGAGACCCCTGGAGCAGCGCGATGTGCTGCGCTGCTCCGAGGGTCTCCTTCCCTGCAGGCCCCCATATCCAATATGGCCGCGGGGGCCTTCGGGGTCCTGCATGGAGGCAGCTTCCTCAGTGCCTGCTGAGAGCAGGCACTGACAAAGCCTCTGCAACACCTGTCAGATCGCTGATCTGACAGAGTGCTGTGCAAACTTTCAGATCAGCGATCTGACACTAGATAGTGATGTCCCCCCCGGGACAATAAAATAAAGTAAAAAAATAAAAAAAAACACTTGTAAACATAATTTTTAAAAAATTCCTAAATAAATAAATAAAAAAAATTCCCTAATAAATAATAAAAAAAAACAATAAAAGTACACATATTTAGTATGGCTGCGTCTGTAACGACCCGCCCTATAAAAATGTCCCACTACTTAACCCCTTCAAAAAAAATGCAAAAAACAATGCTTTATCATCATATTGCCAAACAAAAAGTGCAATAACATGCGATCAAAAAGACAGATATGAATAAACATGATACTCCTGAAACTGTCATCTTGTCTCGCAAAAAAAGAGCCACCACATAGCATCATCAGTGAAAAAATAAAAAAGTTATAGCTCACAGAATGAAGAGATGCAAAAATAATTATTTTTTAATAAAATTGTTTTTATTGTATAAAAGCGCCTGTAAGCATCGTTCCTATTCTGCTGTGTTCCGGACTTTGCCCTTACTGTTGCCCTTAAGCCTGGCTTCATTCGGCCATACTGGTTCCTGTGACATCACCGCCTGTTGGTCCCGCCCGCCGGGTTTAAATAGCTTTCCTGGACGTGACTACCTTGCTTGTATATCTTGTCCTGTACCTGATCTGCTAGCTGGGAGTTGCACGCTGTGCTACCTCCTTCCTTCCTTCTGAATCCACCTGGATTACCTGCTGCCTAACCGCCGCCGCCTGGACCTTCTGACGGTGTCTGCCTGAAGGCTCCTTCCAGCCCTGCCTCCACCGCTCACCGCTCCTACAGCACTCACGGTATGCGCTGAAGATCTTGACTGCTGTGTGCGTTTCACCTGAGAGACTTATCCCTGCTACCTTTACTCACTCAGTATCAATTACCTAGTGACTTTCTCTGCCACTGCACTGTGCCCGAAGATCCCCCTCCCGCAAGGGAGAGGGCTAAGTGACTGTCCTTGCCTGCATTCTTAAGACTGTGTCTGCTTACATCTACATAGTGCTGGTGTACAACTTGCTATCTACTGGACTGAGTTCTGCTGCTGTTACCACTGCTGTCATTGTCTGGCTCCGCCAGCACCTGTGCTGTTCTGTGCTGCTTGTTTAATACAAACTACTTTCACGTATACCTGTGTCTGTGACTCTATCATCTAGCCACTGTCTTCATAGAAACCTACTATACATCATTACAAGATATACAAGCCCCCAATATGGAGACCGCAGGTGTAGAGTCCCTGGAGAAACGTGTAAGCAAGCAGCTTGCTTTGATACGGCAGGATGTGGCAGGCATTAGGACCCAGCTGGACACGCTGGAGCAACGTATCGAACACAACGCCGGGGCAGCAGAGGCACAGTTGCAACGACTGGCAAATCGGATTACGGCGCTGGAACAAGCAGCTCCTCTTCAGGGTGATCGTGTTCTGGCGTTGGAGCAAGCGATTCCTATGCAGCTCGATCGGATTGCTGCTCTGGAACAGGCCCCAGCCGCGCAGGTAGCAGGTGCTGCCCGGGATACTACACCGACCTTCCCGAAGCTTCCACCCTTCCGGTTCGCTGGTGAGAGGGATAAATTCCGAGGATTTTTGAACCAGTGCCGGATCTTCTTTGCTGCTCATGCCCCACAGTTCACTACTGAACGCTCCAAAGTTCTGACTATAGTCATGCTGCTGTCTGGTAAGGCGCTCGCGTGGGCCAACCCTTTGATTGAGACCGACGACCCCCTGCTTAACTCTATGGACAATTTCATTGCCGCAATGACGCAGATGTTTGATGACCCGAACCGAGCTAATACTGCTGAGACGACGCTGCTGACCCTTCGGCAGGGGAAGCGTTCGGTGCTGGAGTATGCATTGGACTTCCGTAGATGGGCTTTAGACACCACCTGGAACGGGGCAGCCAAGCAGGCCATCTTCCGAAGGGGATTGTCTACGGCAGTTAAGGATGAACTGGCACGCGGGGACTCGCCCGTGCTTCTTGGGGACTTCATCAATCACTGCATCCGCATTGACAATCGACTCTCCGAGCGCAGACAGGAGCGCTGGTCTGATCTACGGTTTAATAACACTGTTCCGTTCTCTTCTCCCTCCAGAGATGTCACCAGCAGGAGGAATCCCGAGCCCGAGCCCGAACCGATGCAGGTGGATGCCGTACGTAGAAATCCTCCTGATGCCCGCAAGGAGCATCGCTTTAAGGAAAACCTGTGCTTCTACTGCGGGGGGACCGGTCACTTCATCTCCGAGTGTCCAGTCAGGAGACGTAAGACGGCTGCAGCTATCATTGATTGTAACTCCGAGGCGGGGGAGTCCTGCGTCCTAGATCTGAACAATTCGGGGGGCAGAGACAATCAGAGAGACCTGGACTTTGCCGATATGAATTCGCTGGCATCTCTTCCATTGAACGCAGTGGTGATCTCGATGACATCCGTCGTTTCCTCCTACTTCGCTACTAAGAAGAATTCCCACTATTACCTATCCTTGAGGGTCTGCTTCCAGGGTCGGTGTGTCGAGAGCGCCGCCATGTTGGACTCCGGGGCCAGTGGGAACTTCATGGATATCGCGTTTGCAAGGAAGCATGGAATCAGGGCAGTGAAGAGGGAGTCGTCAGTCTTGATGGAGACAGTAGACGGGTCGCCACTTACATCTGGACCGGTAACCATGGAGACTGAGTCGGTGAAGGTATGCATTGGAGAGGAACATGTGGAACATTTGTCCTTTTTACTAATATCTTCTCCTCACTTCCCTATTATCCTGGGGTTACCTTGGCTCCAGGTTCAGAATCCTCGCATCAACTGGGAGACCAGGGAAGTGCAGTTCCCTCCAAGTTCTAACAGCAACCCCGCTATTCCTAAGGTCGCTGCTATCCCCAAGGTAGTAGCTACGACTGAGGGACAATTACCACCGGAGTATCAGGATCTGGCAGAGGTATGTGACAAGAAGAGGGCAGATATGTTACCTCCCCACCGGCCTTATGATTGCCCGATAGAACTGGTATCTGGGGCGGAGATCCCATTCGGGCGTATTTACCCTTTGTCTGGTCCTGAATTAAAGGCCTTGAAGGACTTCATCGACGAGAATCTCGCCAAGGGCTTCATCCGACCGTCTACTTCTCCTGCAGGTGCACCAATCTTCTTCGTGAAGAAAAAGGACGGGGGTCTGCGTCCTTGCATGGACTACCGTGATTTAAACAAGGTAACGGTCATGAATCGGCACCCGCTACCCTTAATCTCTGAACTACTGGAGAGGGTGAAGCAGGCTAAGATATTCACCAAACTGGATCTTCGGGGAGCCTACAATCTCGTGAGAATTCGGTCTGGAGATGAGTGGAAGACTGCCTTCCGCTGTCGTTATGGACACTTCGAGTCACGGGTCATGCCGTTCGGACTACGAAATGCTCCTGCAACCTTTCAGCATTTTGTTAATGACATTTTCCGAGATGTGCTTGATGTATTTATGGTTGTGTATCTCGATGACATTTTAATCTTTTCCAGTGATCTCGAGGAACATCGGCTCCACGTGAGGACAGTGCTGCAACGCCTGCTGCATAACCATCTTTACATCAAATTGGAGAAATGCGAGTTCCACAGGGCAACAGTGCAGTTCCTCGGTTATGTCATCTCTCCACAGGGTCTCCAGATGGACGATCAAAAGACCAGAGCGATCCAGGAGTGGCCAGCGCCAGGATCGGTGAAAGAAGTTCAGAGGTTTGTGGGATTCGCCAACTTCTATAGGCGCTTCATCCGTAACTTCTCTGAGATTGTGGCACCCATCACCCAACTGACTAAGAAGGGGGTACCGTTCCGGTGGACTCCGCAAGCCCAGGAGGCGTTCACACGGCTGAAGGACAAATTTGTGTCGGCTCCCATCTTAAGACATCCAGACCCAGACCTGAGCTTTACTCTTGAGGTGGACGCATCGGATGTCGCCATCGGCGCAGTGTTGTCACAGAGAGGAGGTGAGAAGGCAGTTCTTCTTCCTTGTGCCTTTCTTTCTCAGAAGCTATCCCCGGCGCAGAAGAACTATGACGTAGGGAACAAGGAGTTACTGGCGATTGTGACGGCATTCAAGGAGTGGAGACACTTGCTGCTGGGGTCCTCAACTCCGATTACAGTTCTTACCGACCACCGAAACTTGGAATTCATGCAGTCCGTAAGATGTTTGAACCCACGTCAGGCACGTTGGAGCTTGTTTCTAAACCAATTCAACTTCATCATCTCCTACAGGTCGGGGGCACGGAATGGTAAGGCAGATGCGCTATCTAGGATTGCTGCTCCTGAGGAAGTGATTGAGTCGTCTCCTAGTACTGTTGTGTCTCCCGCTCATTTCATCTCTGCAATCCATCATCAGGATCTTCTGTCTGAGATCAAAGCAGCATACGCAGCAGATCCGTTGCTAAGGCAACCTACCCCCGAAGTAAGCCTAAATTTCAGTGGAGGAGTGTGGTTACAGGAGAATCGGCTGTATGTACCAGAGGTGACAAGACTTGAAGTCCTCCGACTGATCCATGATTCTAAGATTGGGGGACATCGTGGAATAACGAAGACCCAAGAGTTCCTGGCTCGGTACTTCTGGTGGCCTTCGTACCGGAAGGACGTGGAGGGATACGTGTCATCCTGCGAGGTATGTGCTCGGTTCAAGACGCCTCGTGCGTCGCCTTCCGGGTTGTTACAACCCTTGCCTATACCATCTCGTCCCTGGAGATCCATCTCAATGGACTTTATTGTTGAACTACCGGTCTCCAAGGGTAAGAACACCATTCTAGTGGTCGTGGACCGCCTCACTAAGGCAGCACACTTTATCCCTTGCGCTGGATTACCCACAGCAAAACAGACTGCAGACTTGTTGATTCAAGAGGTGGTCCGTCTGCACGGGGTCCCGGATGAGGTGATCTCGGATCGTGGGGTGCAGTTCACGTCTAGGTTCTGGAGGTGTTTCTGCGCGGCTCTGGATATTAGAGTAAGTCTGTCTTCGGCTTACCATCCACAGACCAATGGACAGACGGAACGTACGAATCAGACCCTGGAGCAGTACCTCCGTTGCTACTTAAGTCATCTGCAGGACGATTGGGTAGATCTGCTTCCCCTGGCAGAGTTCACATATAACAACTCGCAGCACTCCTCGACTAAGCAGTCACCGTTCTTTGCTAATCAGGGTTACCACCCAAGCATCTTGCCGCAGTTCCCCAAGGAGGCTGCAGTGCCTGCTGTGTCTGACCATCTTTCCTTCTTACAGCAGAATTTGGAAGCTCTAAAGACCACCTTGACGACAGCGCAGGAGAGGTATAAGAGAGCAGCAGATCGTACCAGGAGGCCGGCTCCGGTGTATAGGGTGGGAGATACGGTCTGGTTGTCTACCAAGAATCTGAGGGTGAGGGCACCGACTGTCAAGCTTGGACAGAAGTTTGTAGGGCCATACAAGATCATGGCTCTAGTGAATTCGGTAGCGGTGCGTCTGAAATTGCCCCCTGCCTGGAAGGTTCACCCGGTGTTCCATGTTTCCCTACTAAAGCCAGTTGTACCAAATTCCTTCCCAGGGCGTACTTCCTCTCCTCCAGCTCCAGTGCTCGTTGATGGACATGAACAATATGTCGTGGAGAAGATTCTGGATTCACGGATCTTCAGAAGGAAGCTGCAATACCTGGTCAAGTGGCAAGGATACTCTGTCGAGGAGAATTCCTGGGAACCGGTGGAGAATATCTGTGCTCCGCGGCTGCTGGAGCAGTTTCATCTAAGGTACCTGGACAAGCCTGGTCGAAGATTGTCCGGAGGACATTCTTTAAGGGGGGAATAATGTAAGCATCGTTCCTATTCTGCTGTGTTCCGGACTTTGCCCTTACTGTTGCCCTTAAGCCTGGCTTCATTCGGCCATACTGGTTCCTGTGACATCACCGCCTGTTGGTCCCGCCCGCCGGGTTTAAATAGCTTTCCTGGACGTGACTACCTTGCTTGTATATCTCGTCCTGTACCTGATCTGCTAGCTGGGAGTTGCACGCTGTGCTACCTCCTTCCTTCCTTCTGAATCCACCTGGATTACCTGCTGCCTAACCGCCGCCGCCTGGACCTTCTGACGGTGTCTGCCTGAAGGCTCCTTCCAGCCCTGCCTCCACCGCTCACCGCTCCTACAGCACTCACGGTATGCGCTGAAGATCTTGACTGCTGTGTGCGTTTCACCTGAGAGACTTATCCCTGCTACCTTTACTCACTCAGTATCAATTACCTAGTGACTTTCTCTGCCACTGCACTGTGCCCGAAGATCCCCTTCCCGCAAGGGAGAGGGCTAAGTGACTGTCCTTGCCTGCATTCTTAAGACTGTGTCTGCTTACATCTACATAGTGCTGGTGTACAACTTGCTATCTACTGGACTGAGTTCTGCTGCTGTTACCACTGCTGTCATTGTCTGGCTCCGCCAGCACCTGTGCTGTTCTGTGCTGCTTGTTTAATACAAACTACTTTCACGTATACCTGTGTCTGTGACTCTATCATCTAGCCACTGTCTTCATAGAAACCTACTATACATCATTACAGCGCCAAAACATAAAAAATGATATAAATGAGATATCGCTATAATCATGCTGACCCAAAGAATAAAACCCCTTTATCAATTTTACCACATGCAGAGCGGTGTAAACGCCCCCCCCAGGGGCGGACACTGACAGCTTGGGGCCCCTGTGCAAGAAATGTGTCTGGGCCCCTTTCCTTTTATGGCGACAAAGCTATATTTATTTATATATATATATATATATATATTGCGCCACACCCATACATGTATATATTACATAGCCTCCTTTATTATGTATATTGCCGTCCCTTATTATACAGTGCATTCTCTTGCTATGTACAGTACCGTTTCCTACATATTGGAATATATAGAGTCCTGTTTTTTATTACATACTGTCCTGTCTTGTTAGCTGTATAATGCAATGATGGCTAGGAAAGCTTCCTTTCTAATGGAGGAGCTGATGGACTGGTAGTTTGGTCACCGGCTGGTCCATCAGCAGTCATTTTACATCTAAAAAAAGAGGGCACTGTTAATAACAAAATTAAAAAGAATACACTATGTAAGAGACAGCACTATACATAACAGCAGAGGAAGCTATATAATAAGGGACGGCACCATATATAACTAGAGAGGATGGTAGGTAATAAGGGACGGTGTTATACATAATAAAAGAGGAAACTATGTAACTAAGGATGGTGTTATACAGAGTTAGTGAGTACACTATATGCTAAGGGACTGTGTTATGCATAATAAGTACGTATACTATATGCTAAGGGACTGTGTTAGACATAATAAGTGAGTACACTATATACTAAGGGACTGTGTTAGACATAAGATATAATAATGTCTTCCTCCACCTCCCCCTGTTCCTAAGTCCATTATAAGTCCCCCTTCCTCCCATCACAATCCCCTACACCCCTCATTGTCCTCCTCTCCCCACATCCCATTATTGTCCTCTCCCGCACCCCATCATTGCCCTCTTTCCCACCTATATCATTGCCTTCTCCCCCACCACTATCATTGCTTTCTTCCCTGCCACCCCATCATTGCCCTTTCCACCACCTCCATCATTGTTTTCTCCTACACCACCCCCATCATTGCCTCCTTCCCCATCACTCCCATCATTGCCTTTGCCACTACCACCATCATTGCCCTTTCCACCACTTCCATCATTTCCTCTTCCCCCACCATCCCTATCATGACCTTCTCCCCATCACCCCCATCATGGCCTTCTCCCCATCACCCCCATCATGGCCTTCTCCCCATCACCCCCATCATGGCCTTCTCCCCATCACCCCCATCATGGCCTTCTCCCCATCACCCCCATCATGGCCTTCTCCCCATCACCCCCATCATGGCCTTCCCCCCCATCACCCCCATCATGGCCTTCTCCCCATCACCCCCATCATGGCCTTCTCCCCATCACCTCCATCATGGCCTTCTCCCCATCACCTCCATCATGGCCTTCTCCTCATCACCTCCATCATGGCCTTCTCCCCATCACCTCCATCATGGCCTTTTCCCCATCACCTCCATCATGGCTTTTTCCCCATCACCTCCATCATGGCCTTTTCCCCCCATCACCTCCATCATGGCCTTCTCCCCATCACCCCATCATGGCCTTCTCCACATTACCTCCATCATGGCTGTCTCCCCATCACCCTATCATGACCTTCACCCCATCATCCCATCATGGCCTTCTCCACCTACACACACATACACATCGATCCACACACATACACACGACACATATACATACATACACACACACACACACACATCCACTCCACACACATACTACATACTACATCATTGCCTTCTCCCATCACTCCCATCATCATACTACATACATACACACACATACACAGTCACACGCACACACACAACAGCAGTGACAGGCAGGACAGTACCTCACATGATGTCCGCTCCGCAGCATCACCGCCTCTGCCCTCCAGCTGCTTCCTGTGTCTCTGGCACAGCAGCCGCGCTGCTGAATGATGACGTCATTCAGCGACGCTGCTCTCTGTGTCAGAGAGACACAGGAAGCGCTGGCACCGGGCAGGAAGGATCCTTGCAGCTCCGCTCCTGCTGTTCTCTCTTGCAGGCAGCCGAGCTGTTGGGATCTCTCCCTGCCCGCCACTATAGATGAGGGCAATCTGGCCAGGGACCCCCCAGAGCCTCGGGCCCAGAGAAACCGGCCAGATTGCCCTCATCATTAGCTGCCCTGCAGCGGCCCCCTGGAGCCTCTGGGCCCCGGTGCAATGCACCGGTTGAACCGGCGGTATGTCCGCCCATGCCCCCCCTAAAGAAATTCATGAAATGCTGTTTTTTATTCATTCTGCATCCCAAAAATCGGAATAAAAGAAAATGTCACGTGACCAAAAATGGTACCAATAAAAAAGTCAACTCATCCCACAAAAAGTAAGACCTCACATGACTCTGTGGGTCAAAATACGGAAAAATTATAGCTCTCAAAATGTGGTGATGCAAAAACTATTTTTACAATAAAAAGCGTCATTTAGCTTGTGACAGCTGCCAAACATAAAAACCCACCATAAATAGTAAATCAAACCTCCCTTTATCACCCCCTTAGTTAGTGAAAAATAAAATAAAAAACAAATTAATTATTTACATTTTCCCATTAGGGTTAGGGTTATGGCTGAGATTAGGGTTAGGGTTGTGTGGGGTTAGGGTTGGAGTTACAATTGGGAGGTTTCCACTGTTTAGGCACATCAGGGGCTTTCCAAACGCAACATGGCGTCTGATCTCAATTCCAGCCAATTCTGCATTGAAAAAGTCAAATGGTGCTCCTTCCCTACCAAGCTCTGCCATGCGCCCAAACAGTGGTTTACCCCCACATATAGGGTATCAGCCTACTCAGGACAAACTGCACAACAACTTTTGGGGTCCAATTTCTCCTGTTACCCTTGGGAAAATGAAAAATTAGGGGAAAAAATATTTTTGTGGAAAAATATATATTTTTTTTATTTATATGGCTCTATGTTATAAAGTTCTGTGAAGCACTTGGGGGTTCAAAGTGCTCACCACACATCTAGATAAGTTCCTTGGGGGGTCTAGTTTGCAAAATGGTGTCATTTGTGGGGGGTTTCCACTGTTTAAGCACATCAGGGGCTTTCCAATTCCCAATTCCAGCTAAAAAATTGTGCTGCTTCCCTTCAGAGCTCTGCCATGCGCCGAAACAGTGGTCCCCCCCCACAAATCAGGTATCAGCGTACTCAGGACAAATTGCACAATAACTTTTGCAGTCCAATTTCTCCTGTTACCCTTGGTAAAATAAAAAAAATTGGAACTGAATTGATTTTTTTTTTGTGAAAAAAAGTTAAATGTTCATTTTTTTTAAACATTCAAAAAATTCCTGTGAAGCACCTGAAGGGTTAATAAACTTCTTCAATGTAGTTTTAAGCACCTTGAGGGGGTGCAGTTTTTAGAATGGTGTCACTTTTGGGTATTTTCTATCATATAGACCCCTCAAAGTGACTTCAAATGTGATGTGGTCCCTAAAAATAAAATGGTGTTATAAAAATGATAAATTGCTGGTCAACTTTTAACCTTTATAACTTCCTAACAAAAAAAAAATTTGGGTCCAAAATTGTGCTGATGTAAAGTAAACATATGGGAAATGTTACTTAAGTTTTTTTGTGTGCCATATCTCTGTGATTTAAGGGCATAAAAATTCAAAATTGGAAAATTGCGAAATTTTCACCAAATTTCCGTTTTTTTCACAAATAAACAGAAGTTATATGAATGAAATTCTACCACTAACATGAAGTACAATATGTCACGAGAAAACAGGATCCATGGACGCATTCCAGAGTTATTACCTCATAAAGGGACAGTGGTCAAAATTGTAAAAATTGGCCCGGGCATTAACACGCAAACCACCCTTTGGAGTAAAGGGGTTAAATTGGTTAGAGACACAAATAAACCCCAGAGAAGAAGGGAAGAATTTCCCAGCAAGTAAAAGTTGAAACATAAATCAAGGGTTAAATACCCAGATGATATACAGTTGTGCTCAAAACTTTACATATCTCGACAGAATTTTTGCTTTCTTGTCCCTTTCCAGTGAATATGAATGATAACACCAAAACTTTTTCTCCACTCATGGTTAGTGGTTGGGTGAAAACATTTATTGTCAAACTACTGTGTTTTCTCTTTTTAAATCATAAGGTTCTAAGCTCTATGTAGAAACAGGAGGGCAATTTTCCCTGGATAACTCATCATGCAAAAGTCCCTGGCATGGGAAGGAGCAGAGCAGCTGGGTCAGGGGTTGAAGAGGGAGAAGACTCACGCTGGGAAAAGAGACCTCCTGTTCCTACATAGGCCTTAGAAGGCTTGAGCTAGTCAGTTTTTATCCATGTGATGCCATAGACTTAATGGAAAAGAGAAGAATTAACTAAGTAGAAAGCCTAAATGAGCAATTGTAAGTGCACAGTGCTATATAATATGATGACTGGAAAATATTAAGAGGATACGGTTTCTCTTCTTGAAACACTTGAGCCTGTAGTTCATTCCATAGAAAGAAATCTCAGTGACAAAAAACAAATAGATCTTTCTAACATGTCCATTTCCCTAATTTATTGCTTCCTTTGACTGGTCTTATGTCGTTTTTATACATTATTAAATACATTTAGCATGGTAATGGGCTCATTATCTTTCATGACAATTCTTCAACGCTGATAGTTAACAGAAAAGTTTTCACGAGGTCATTCAATCTACTTCTGCTATTTCCAGACCTTTACGACTTCAATATGTACGTGGCACGGTATATCCATAGTTGTCTTTCTTCTTGTAGCCCAACTGCATATTTATATTATCAACAATACATGTTGGAAGATAACATATAAAAAGATCATTCATTGGCTTCAGGTCGCTAAACAATCAATACCTTGTAAAATTGTTCGGTGGCAATGAGTGTATTGACATGCACCAGAATTATTGTACCAGGGTGATTGGCGAAAATAGGGCAATGCTGTAATTAAATGTAGCACTGACCAAATTGAAGCTTCCACTTCTAGCTATAGTTGGTATTCTTTAATTACGTCAAGCATGTTTTAACCCTTTAAGGGCTGAGCTTTTTTTTTTTCCTTTTTAGCACTTCTGACTTTCCTCCCCTTTTACAAAGAGCCATTCATGTTTTAGAGCAGAGGTGGGATGAGTTGAAATTTTGTATCACATCATTCATTTCACTGTGCAATGTACTGTAAAAAAAAAGTTTGAAACACAGTGAAATGGTAAAAAAACAAAAACGCCAAAAAAAAACAAAAAAGCAATTCTGACATAATTTTTTGGGTTTTCTTTTTATGGCATTAATTATGGGGTAAAAAAATAACCTGGTACCCTAATTCTCTAGGTCATCATGATTATGGCAGTACCAAACTTTCTTATATTTTAATATTATGTTTTATTGTTTTAGATTTTAAATAAAAAAAAAAAATCAAAACTTAAAAAAGAAACATTTTGCTTTGGGATACCATAAGTTTTTTTTTCTTTTCCCTTGAATGGACCTGTGTGAATGCTCATTTTTTTTGTACATCAAGCTGAAGTTTTAAATATAAGATTTGGAAGTACTGTATATAAGATGTTTTGATTGCTTTTATGCATTTTTGGGGAATTGTTGCAACAATTCAGGCATTTTGATTTGTTTAATATTTTGGCTTTAATAACATGGGAAACACATTGTTAGATTTTATTAGTTCAGGAAATTATGAACACAGCAATAGCAAATATATATAGCAAATATATCAATTTTGGGAAAAAAATGGGTGTTTTAAACTTTTATATATTTTAGTTTTTAATGTTTTTTTTAAATTTTTTATTTGTTTTCTTAAAGGGGTTGTCTTTTACTAGTACAGCCTCATCTCACTCTGAATATCTGCTCCCATTAAAATAAAAATATCTATACTCACCTCCCTTGCTGGTGCCATTTCCAGCCTTGTCAGTACTCACATTACTGGGGCTCACATGTCATGTAAGGTCTGCGCCCTGTAAGGGAGGTCCAGGACTGTAGTCATGGCAGAGCACTCTGGTGTATTTGAGCCCTGGCCTCCTCTTACATGAAAACAGCATTCTTTCACCAGCATACCTGTGTCTTCTCTCACTGCGCCATCAGGGATTCCACTGTGGTGCTGAGGCCTTTCTACATATGGTTTCGCAAGAATTGAGACACAGTCCAGTTCAAATGCAACAAGTAAAAGTTTACTTAAACAACTTGGCAGCACATTCTTGTCATTTACAACATCAACGGCAAGTTCCATGCAGTTCTCATTCTGTTCTTTCCCTGCTCTTAGATCCACGTCCTCCAGTACATTACGGGGTAATAGCGCCTTAAGTGGTAACGCAGTGTTCTCCTTGTACAGACTCACTGTCCATGGGGATTTTCTGGTCCGTTTCGCCCCGGTCCTAAGAGCATCAGCCCATGCCACTATCTGCCACATGTCAAACAAACTGCACCCTGTACTCTTCCGGGCCACTTCCCTTCTCCAGCTATGAACTGCTGGAATCCTGCTGACATTATACTTCTGTCCTATAGACTCTGAATGGCTAAGCTTCTCTTCTTCTTAAATGTTGTGTGATTGCTGTGGCGTCTTGGGCCTACAGCCCATGTGGACTAATTGGGTGCCCTCGCCCTTCTCATTAACTAAAGGAACATTCCTAGCTTACCACACAGCAGCCCCTCCTATTGTTAACCCTTTCCTATCCTATTCACTAGCTGAAAGTGCTGTACACTATAATGCCCCCATCTAGTGGCCAATCCAGTAATTACACTTACCCTATACACTATATACCGGGACAAAAGAGAAAGACAAGGGCATTATCATAATATATCATACCCCTACAGCCCAATCAGCCGTGGTGTCACTGTCCCACTTTTGGACGTATAAGTAGTTAACAGGAAGTGAGATCTGGGACTCTCCATGATTCCAGCCCAAAACTTGACTCTACCACCTCCTTAGTGATGTTGCAGCCTTGTTGGCATAGGACATGGTGGCCATAGGCCGATTATCCACTACTGCATCCATTTGGACCATCCAGGGTTAAACTGCACTCATCAGCTAATAAGACTGTTTTAAATTTAATCTTCCTCTATATTTGTGACTACTGCAATCATTTCTGCTTGTTTAGGGGTGGACAAATGGTAGGTTTATGCACAACTGCAAACCTCTGGAGGATGCTACACTTTGATGTTCGCAAAGGTACCAGAGGTACCAGCAGCTGCAAATACCTGTTATTTTAGCAGCTTCTTTCTTAATCTAGTGAATTTGTCTGGCAGAAACCTTTGCCATTATGCCTTTATCTGTACAAACCCCTACCTGTTCTGTATCAGCCATAAATCTCTTCACAGTACAATGATTGCGCTTACATTTTCATGAAATATCTAATCTTTTCATCCTTTGGGTAAGCAAAAAGAGAACGAAGGCAGGACCGAAACGCGCATCGGGGCAGACGCACATTTCTCCTGGTGGTGGATTGCTCCCTGGTTAGGTAAAAGACCTCTCCTATGAACATTGCTTATAAGCTGCTATATGATTACTATGATGCTTGTGCACTTGCATGCAATCAGGTCGGCACCTACAGTATATCGGTGCAGGGATCTAATGTTAGTGATTTGCCCTGTGTCTGTATTTTTGGTCAAAAGTAACATATTTATTATGACAATAAATGGTACACAGGAGGGTGTTATGTATGGATATCCCATTGCCATTTACCTGGGGTGATGCGCCTCCATTTTTTACAGTACATTGTGTGACAATTTTGGTATACTTTTGTTTCCCCCTCAACTGTTCATTTTATATTTTAATAATGAAGTTTATATTGATATTAATTTTGACCAATGTATCATCTTTTTCTCTTTTTGCTTACCTAATGAAGTATGATGAGCGCCCCGCGGGGCCTGGGGGTACTCGGTACCGGGCCCATCAACTTCAATGGGGGACGGTGTCACGGCGGCGGCGACCCGGTCCATGGCCCAGAGGCGTCCAGTAAATGGAATAGGGGACAGTTGTGTGGTATTTATATGGTAAAAATAAAGATAATGTTTATAGATGGTGAAATACGTAACGCGACCTGTGGTATTCTGGTCAGAGGTGACCAGCGCTGCGGTATTGTTCCTCTGGGATGGATGTGGGGCGCAGCTATGATGTTGTAGTCCTCCACAGGAAGAGCAATAGTCCCAGGGCAAAGATGTTAAATAAATAGTAAAAATGGCTGTAAACGTTGGGGTGCAGATAAATGAGAGAAAGACACAGAGAGGTGCAGTTTCTTTACCTTTTACTGGTAATAGGTTGCAGTCCGGAGTACCACATGCAGGTGATGGAATGAGTCTGGCTCGCCTGGAGGCATTCAGGGGATCCACCTTGCCAGGTGGGGATTTAGGACCTTCCTTTCTGTGCTATGTGTGTGGGTCTCCACTGTATATAACTATGCTGCGACCCTCTATTCGTGATGGTTTCACTAATCTGTACGGCTGTCAGCGTGAGCCTATTCCACGGGAACTGTTCTCTGTTATGATTGAGTCACCGTAGGAGGCAGACACAAAAATAGAAGCTGCGTCCAGAAAACCAGAGAAGTTGGCAACTATCAGATTGCAGACCCCTGAACCTATCAACACAACTAGCTGTAGCCGTGGGGGGTTCCTACGGTGCCCTAGACCCCTCGATCACAGACGGAGAGCTAAATAGCCTAAAGACAGAAAAGGAAATCTAAACTGCCCCAGAGCAGACCCCAAAGTAAAAGGCAGCCCCCAACATATAATGACGGTGAAGCAAGATGAAAAAACACTCACACAGATAGAAAGATAGGCTGAGCAAACGATGGGGCCCAAGCTAACTAAACAGAACAGGAAAGGAAGGTTGCTGTCTGCAATCTGCCAGAACCCTATCAAAGACATAAGCCAACAAGCTGATATGGAAAAAGACCCTGAAGCAGCTAGGCTTCAAAAGCTAAATTAGCACTCAGGTATTTTCAGAAGACAGAGATAAAGGAATTCAGCTCACCCCAGCAGGGAATGGCAGAAATCCAGAAAAACAAAGCAAAACAAAGTCAAAGCACAAATGCAAAAAGCCGAGCAGAAAACTTAGCTTTAGAAGAGCAGGAATTCAGACTGGTCTCCAAGGATCCCACAGAGAAATCACCCGCAGGGCAGAAGGGCGTCGGCAGCCTTATATCCAGTCAGTAACTCCACTCAGGCAGTCATCATCATCAGGCTCAGGTGTTTGATAATCAGGCTCACTACCTTTCTTCACCAGAAGAGGGAGTTCATCGGGCCTCAGTAGTGAAGGGGAAAATGAACTCACAACAGTACCTCCCCCTTGAGGAGGGGTCACCGAACCCTCATCCGTGCCACCAGGGCGATCCGGGTGAGCCCGATGAAAGGCACGCACCAATCTTTTGGCATGAATATCAGAGGCAGAGACCCAGGAATTATCCTCCTGACTATAACCCTTCCACTTAACCAAATACTGGAGTCTCCGTCTAGCCAGACGGGAATCCAGTACTTTCTCTACCTCATATTCCATGTTACCTTCAACCAATACAGGGTCTGGAGGTGCCACCCCCGGAACAACTGGTTCAACAAACCTCTTCAACAAAGATTTATCGAACATATTATGGATTTTAAATGTGACAGGAAGAGCCAAACGAAAAGAGACCGGATTAATAATGTCCAAAATCTTGTAAGGTCCAATAAATCTAGGCTTAAACTTAGGAGAAGCCACCTTCATAGCAATATTTTTTGATGATAACCACACCATATCACCAACCTTAAACTGGGGACCAATGGTCCTATGTCGGTTGGAAAACCGCTGGGCCTTTTCCTGGGAGAGAGATAACTTATCCACCACTTGGTCCCAGATCTGGTGCATTCTCTCCACCACAGTGTCAACACCTGGGCAGGCAGAGGGCTCCACCTGCCCTGAAGAAAATCGAGGATGAAACCCAAAGTTACAAAAAAAAGTGACATCAAAGTGGCAGAACTAGCTCTATTATTTAAAGCAAATTCGGCCATGGGCAAAAATGAAACCCAATCATCCTGATCAGCAGAATTAAAACATCTCAAATATGACTCCAAGGTCTGGTTTGTTCTCTCTGTCTGCCCATTGGTCTGAGGGTGAAAAGCAGAGGAGAAGGACAACTGAATTCCCAGCTTGGAACAGAAAGTTCTCCAAAATCTAGACACTGTCACGTTTCCGCCAGACTTAGGGCCTGCTGTTCCGGTCGCGGCCTCTGGGAGGCGCCGGACCGCCACTTTATCGTCAGACTCAGGGACGGCTGTTCCTGCCTCGGCCACTGGACAGGGCCATGGTTCTGTCACGTCAGGCTCAGAGCCTACTGTCCCGGCTTCAGCCTCTAGGAGGCGCCGGTCTGTCACGTCGCCGTTAAATTCTGGGTCTGCTGCTCCTTTCGCGGTCACTAGGAGGCGCCATGGCTCGCCCGGGAGTTATGGTGCTGACAGACTAAGGGCACCTGCGCAGGCATCTGGTGGACGCAGGCTCCACCCCTCTGTCAGTCATCAAGAGGTTACTGCATCTCCATCTGGCCTGGTCCTGGGGGCGGTACTGATGACATCATCAGTCCAGGAACCTATGAGGGGTGACCTGATCCCTGAAATACCTTGGGACTGGTCTTGCAAGCCGCCGGATATATTCTTGGTTCCCCTGTGTGTTACTGTGTGAATTGCTTTCTGACTGACTGACTGACTGACTTTGGCCTGGACTTCTGACTCTCCTTCTGCCTAACGATTCTGTAACTCTGCGACTCTCCTGGTTTATGACTTTCGGCCTGAATCTGACTCTGCTTCTGCCTAACGATTCTGTACCTCTGCTACTCTCCTGGTTTATGACTCTCGGCCTGAATCTGACTCTGCTTCTGCCTAACGATTCTGTACCTCTGCTACTCTCCTGGTTTATGACTCTCGGCCTGAATCTGACTCTGCTTCTGTCTACCGTTTTTGTACCATTGCTGCCCGACTGGTTAAGACTCGCATATCTCCACGTTTGTGTCCTGTATTGGAACACCTTTCTGGCGACCGTCCTGCTCTGGTCACTGCTCCTATTCAGACAGCGCCTCCTGGGCTCTGCTATAAATCCAGATCCCTGTATAGGGGTAAAGGGTATCAGTGTTTCTCGGGGTGTTGCCTGGCTGCAGCCCAGACCCGCAGGCGGACGTCACAGACACAAACTGAACTCCTCTGTCAGATACAGTGTTCTCAGGAATCCCGTGCAAGCGAACCACCTGTTGCAAAAACAGGGGCACCAACTCAGAGGAAGACGGCAACTTAGGGAGTGGTACAAGATGAACCATCTTAGAGAACCTATCACAAATCACCCAAATAACAGTCATCCTTTGAGAGACAGGCATATCAGAGATGAAATCCATTGAAATATGGGTCCATGGCCTCTTGGGGACAGGCAAAGGCATCAACAACCCACTAGAGCGAGAACACGATTTAGACCGGGAGCACGTCCCACAGGACTGCACAAAATTCCTGACATCAGGAGACAAGGTGGGCCACCAAAAAGAGCGACTCACCAGAAATCTCTAGTACCAAAAATACCTGGATGACCAGCCAAAGCAGAGCAATGAACTTCAGACATCACTCTCTTCTTCCACTGGTCAGGAACATACAACTTTCCACTGGGACAACGCTCAGGTTTGTCCTCCTGGAACTCTTCCAGAGCACGTCTCAAATCGGGCGAGATGGCAGAAAGAACTACCCCTTCGCCTAAGATGGTAGCAGGCTTGGTCACCACAGGAGAATCAGCAAAGAAGCTCCTAGAGAGGGCGTCTGCCTTGACATTCTTAGTTCCAGGAAGAAAAGAAACCACAAAATCAAAACGTGTAAAAAACAAGGCCCACCTAGCCTGTCTAGGGTTCAAGCGCTTAGCCGACTCTAGGTAAATCAAATTCTTGTGGTCAGTGAGGACCACGACTTGATGCTTAGCTTCCTCCAACCAATGTCTCCACTCCTCAAATGCCCATTTCATGGCCAACAGTTCCCGATTCCCCACATCATAGTTACGTTCAGATGGAGAGAACTTTTGGGAGAAGAAAGCACAGGGATACATTTTAGATGTTACAGGATCCTTTTGGGACAAAACAGCTCCTGCACCAATCTCAGAAGCATCCACCTCTACCTGGAACGGAAGTGAGACATCAGGTTGCCGCAAAACCGGGGCGGAGGTGAATCTTAGCTTCAGCTCCTGAAAGGAAGAAACAGCCTCCGGAGACCAATTTAACACATCAGCACCCTTCTTAGTCAAATCAGTCAATGGCTTGGCAATACCAGAAAATTTTGCTATAAATTTCCGATAAAAATTAGCAAAACCCAAAAACTTCTGGAGGGCCTTCAAAGAAGTGGGCTGAACCCAATCGTAAATGGCCTGTACCTTGGCCGGGTCCATTTCAATAGTTGACGGGGACAAAATAAATCCCAAAAATGAAATCCTCTGTACTCCAAAAAGGCATTTAGATCCTTTGACATACAGGGAATTCTCCATCAAGATCCGGAACACAGTCCGAATATGTTCCACATGAGAATCCCAATCCTTGGAGAAGATCAAAATATCATCCAGATAGATAATCAAAAATTTATCGACAAAATCTCGGAAAATATCGTTCATGAAGCACTGGAAGACAGAAGGGGCATTAGGGAGCCCAAAAGGCATCACCAGGTACTCAAAATGTCCCTCCGGAGTATTAAACACCGTCTTCCATTCATCCCCATGCTTAATGCGAATAAGATTATACGCCCCCCTGAGGTCAAGCTTGGTAAACCAGCAAGCACCTTTAACTCTGGAGAATAAATCAGAAATCAGGGGTAACGGATACTGATATTTAACAGTAATTTTGTTGAGGGCACGATAATCAATACAAGGTCTTAATGATCCATCCTTTTTGGCTACAAAAAAAAACCCGGCACCTAAGGGTGACGAGGATGGTCTAATATGACCCTTCTCCAACGCCTCCTTAATATAGGATCGCATAGCCTCGTGCTCGGGTACAGATAAATTGAAGAGCCGACCCTTGGGAAATTTACACCCCGGGCTCAGTTCAATTGCACAGTCATAACTCCTATGAGGAGGCAGAGACGCAGACTCATTCTCACTAAATACATCATAAAAGTCCGCCAAATAATCAGGAACATCATGCGACTGAGGAGAGGTGGAAAACACCGGAGCCTCACTAAAGGCACACCGACAACCCCAACTCACCACAGACACAGATTTCCAATCTAAAACTGGATTATGAATTTGTAACCAGGGAAACCCCAGAACAATAGTATCATGCAGATTATGCAACACCAAAAATCTGCAATTTTCTTGATCGTCTAGGGTGACCCGCATTACCACCTGGGTCCAAAACTGAGGTTTATTTTTAGCCAAAGGAGTAGCATCAATCCCCCTCAAAGGGATAGGCGTCTGTCATTGGAAATCCACATCGTTTAGCAAAATCCAAGTCCATTAGGTTTAGGGCTGCTCCCGAATCCACAAAAGCCTTGGTGGAAAATGTGGACAGGGAGCAGATCAGCGTAATAGCCAGAAGAAACTTAGGTTGAACACCACCAACAGAAAACGTGTGTGCAAAGCGTTTCTCTCGTTTAGGACAGACAGAAATAATATGCGAGGCATCTCCACAGAAAAAACACAACTTATTACGCCTTCTGAACTCCTGACGCTGCTCTCTGGACAAAACTCTATCACATTGCATAGGTTCAGACATTTGTTCAACAGGTGGTAACACCTCTCGTGCAGCTTTGCGTTCGCGCAAACGCCGATCAACCTGAATGGCTAATGACATAGAATCGTCAAGACCAGAGGGAACTGGAAATCCCACCATAGTATCTTTTACGGCTTCTGACAACCCCTTCCGAAAGAGAGCAGCCAAGGCATTATCATTCCAGGTAGTAAGTACTGCCCACTTTCGGAATTTTTGACAGTACAATTCTGCAGAATCTCGACCCTGGTTCAATGCCAGCAGGGTCTTTTCAGCCTGATCAATGGCATTAGGTTCGTCATACAACAACCCCAAGGCCTGAAAAAATGCATTCACATTAGTCAGAATAGGATCATCTGGTTTCAAAGAAAACGCCCAATCCTGGGGATCGCCACGCAGCAAAGAGATGACAATTTTAACCTGCTGCGCGGAGCTCCCAGACGAGTTAGGCTTCAAGGCAAAAAATAATTTACAATTATTTTTGAAATTCAAAAATTTAGACTGATCCCCAAAAAATACATCAGGTGTAGGAATCTTTGGTTCAGCAGCATGTGAATGAGCAAGGTAGGCGGAAATTCCCCGCACTTCCGCAGCGAGCTGCTCCACACGATCAGACAATTGCTTTATCTCCATTGAGAGAAAAAAAAATTCCCCCTACGGCCTCAGAGATATAGAGGAAAAAATATACAGTTTTTTTTTTTTTTTACAATTCTTTCCTGCTATTGAGTACCCTAGGATCTGTGGTATGGCGGGTGATTCTGTTATGATTGAGTCACCGTAGGAGGCAGACACAAAAATAGAAGCTACGTCCAGAAAACCAGAGAAGTTGGCAACTATCAGATTGCAGACCCCTGAACCTATCAACACAACTAGCAGTAGCCGTGGGGGGTTCCTACGGTGCCCTAGACCCCTCGATCACAGCCAGAGAGCTAAATAGCCTAAAGACAGAAAAGGAAATATAAACTGCCCCAGAGCAGACCCCAAAGTAAAAGGCAGCCCCCAACATATAATGACGGTGAAGCAAGATGAAAAAACACTCACACAGATAGAAAGATAGGCTGAGCAAACGATGGGGCCCAAGCTAACTAAACAGAACAGGAAAGGAAGGTTGCTGTCTGCAATCTGCCAAAACCCTATCAAAGACATAAGCCAACAAGCTGATATGGAAAAAGACCCTGAAGCAGCTAGGCTTCAAAAACTAAATCAGCACTCAGGTATTTTCAGAAGACAGAGCTAAAGGAATTCAGCTCACCCCAGCAGGGAATGGCAGAAATCCAGAAAAACAAAGCAAAACAAAGTCAAAGCACAAATGCAAAAAGCCGAGCAGAAAACTTAGCTTTAGAAGAGCAGGAATTCAGACTGGTCTCCAAGGATCCCACAGAGAAATCACCCGCAGGGTAGAAGGGCATCGGCAGCCTTATATCCAGTCAGTAACTCCACTCAGGCAGTCATCATCATCAGGCTCAGGTGTTTGATAATCAGGCTCACTACCTTTCTTCACCAGAAGAGGGAGTTCATCGGGCCTCAGTAGTGAAGGGGAAAATGAACTCACAACAGTTCTCTTCACCGTCGTCCCCGGGCTCCTTATCCACTGCCGTGCCCTCAGGTGTTCAGTGTGCACAGGAATTTACAATCCCCTGTACTTTCAGATTCGGTGTTCAGGGCGTACAGTTCCTGTCAGCCTCGGACTCTGATGTCCCTTTTCTCTTTATTAGCGCTTTACTCAAGGGTCTGCTATATGCAGTATTTCAGCTTCCCTAGAGTCACATAGTCTCTGCTCTTGTCCTTTCCCTCTTCACAGATCAGCTGCATGTCTTGAACTGACAGGATCTTCCAGAAAGATCCTTTTACCTCACTTCCTCACGTTGTAACTGTCATCATTTTTCCTCACAGCTCACAGCTGTTTCGTTTCCATGACAAATCCCTCAGCTGATTTCTAGCTGACTCACCAACCCCCTCTGCTGGCCAGAATTTATAAGGCATCTCCCTTTTCTGACCTGCAGCAGGAAATTGTGATTAAATCTATGCTGCCTGGCATGGGGGTCCCTTTCTGCCTCCAAGCATGACTTTACCTCTTAGAGGGAGGCGATGTCACTGTGACAACCGGACTTTGGGGTGTCACAATAGGTCTGCATCAGTCCCTTACATACACACACATGGTTTATCTATATATATTTGTTTTAGGTATTCCATTGTGAGTACCTGTACCATGTGTAAGTTGTCTTTAGCTTTTCATCCTTTGTCCAAGGTATTGCACTATTTAATGCTTTTCGGCAGCAGAGGCTAGTTTCACACTAGCGTTCTCAGGTGCAGCGCAGGGCTGCCCTAAGCCCCACCCCCAGCGGCGCCCCTTCCGGTCAGTTCCTCCTCTGATCTCATGACGCTGCAAGCGATCAGTGTACCCTATATTTAGCGTTGGGTATGCTGACTGTACGCTGGTCGTGCACTTGTATGATTTTGCTGGCACTGCACCCTTTTGTCGCTGCTCCCAGCGCACAAAAATGCGGTGTTGCATTTTTGTGCGCTGTGCGTAGCGCCAGCAAAATCATACCAGCTCACGACTAGCGAACGGTCAGCGTACACAACGCTAAATATAGGGTACTCTGATCGCATGCAGCGGAACTGACCGGAGGGGGTGCGGCCGGGGGCGGGGCTTAGATCCTTTTTCTTTATCAAAATGCTTGATACATGTGGCTGCTTAAAAATGTGGATGTTCGTATTAAGTAGTCTTCCTTTAAATGGGCTCACCTAGTAAACTAATTATCACAGATGTTTGAAATTGATTTCAATGTTCCAAAGGGCCCGAGACACAATACCATCCATGCGTTTATTTTAAAAGAAAAAAATTACATTTTATGACACTTAATCCAATTTGCATAATTATTTGGAGCACGGTAAATTTGGTATTATAGCTCTCAATACGGTTACTTGCCAAAAGCAACCATTTCAAGCACATAATACAAAATCTCCCAGTGGACAAATTGTGTAGACTGTTGGACTCCTTAACCTATCTTTCTGCCTCATGTCAGTGCCTGACCTCATGTACTCCAAATCATCTCCCACTGACTACAATTCTGGTTCTGAATTTGAACTGTGTCTCTATCTTCCTGGCTCGGATCCAGTTGGTAGCAAATAAACAGTTCAAATAACTTTTTGTGTATAGGAAAACTATCTTCTAATGTATGATCTATTAGGGTTAATTTTATGAAAACATGATTGATCTGTTTCAAAATATTTTCTTGTGATAAGATAGACTGCAAGGTGAGAAACATGGAAATTATGTCAAGAACATAGTATCTAGACAGCATGCCAACTGCAGTACCACTGTGCTGTCAACCCCTTGATGAAATGTCATGAACATCCATATGAAAGCCTAATTTGTGTATCACATTAGAAAAAAATCCAGAAGAAATTCCTGGTAGAAAAAAGTGGGATGATGCTTTGAAACTTGACTTTGTAAAGCATCATCTCACAAGTAAATTGCTTGCCAATGGTGTTCAAGAACTCTAGCACCAAAATCCATCACTGCCAGCTTCAGAACTGCTGTGCTTGCTGTGTGAAAGCCATGATGAATGAGAAGAGAAATGTTCAAACCCACAGGAGATTGAGTGGCTGATCAGTGTTGCCATCAGAATGACAAATACTTCATGCTCATCTCAGGATGTCAATTAATTGTATATCTAGGTAAGCCAGCGTTCCTAAAATTTAGAGAAGCATAAAGAATACTTTTGGAACAAGAAGCAATTATGACCTGTCAATACTAGAGATGTTCACGCCTGATGGTGTCTTAATGATGTCGGACAAAGCCAATGATGAGTAACTACAACCCTTGTAGGAAATACCAAACGTTGCTACTATATTCAGCATTATGAGGGGGTATTTGTGAAGCTGATCGGCAACTAATACTTTACTTTAGGCCAGGAGGCTAATGACAAAAGTCCAAGTATACAAATATTCTCGAAGTTGGTTACAGCAGCGATGACCCCTCAGTCCTCCTTCAGTCAAAGATATCTATGAAGAAGCTGAAAGCTTCATACAATTAAGCCTACAAGGGCAGAGCGCTCTCCCCTCTCTACCTGCCTGTAACTATTAGTGTGTTCACTGTAATTTTGACTTGTGCTTGGTATGCTACCCCACCTCATGTACAACACCATGGATTCAATGGTGCTATAAAAAAAATGACAATAATAATAACAACAATTAATGAAACACCAATACAAACTTAAAATCAAAGAAAAAGGAACAACTAGGGCTCCATTTTATTCTAAATGAAACCTATGTATATTGTCAGTTATGCTTATAATTCATATATTCGGCTGTACTTGCCCGCACGCAACCTCCGACCATCACAAGATTTCCTTCTCTAATCCCCTTTTATTTCCTCTTACCACAATCGCATACAAGAATTCTCCCACTCTTCCCCCTTAGGCCAGGTTCACATAGCGTTAACAGCAGTCCGTTCAGCGCATAGCGCTAGCGGACTGCGTTAAGGCTATAGCATAACGAGATCGCGTTATGTCCTCCCACTAGCGCTCATGCTTCATGCGCTAGCAGTGATGGACCCTCAGACACGGCAGCCCATGTCCGAGGGTCCGTCACAGAATGACAGCACATCGCTAACGCATGCCGATTATGGCATGCATTAGTGATGCGCTCATCTATAGGTGTGTATGGGTGCGTTAACGCATCCGTTACATAGTGTTAATGCCGCTATGTAACGGATGCGTTAAACGCAGCCCATTAACGCAATGTGAACCCAGACTTACTCTGGAACTCTGTACCCCAGCATATCAGGCTCTCGCATACAATGGAAACCTTCAAAAGGAACCTGAAGACCTACCTCTTCTGACAAGCCTACAGCCTGCAGTAACCACCGATCAACCAAACCGCTGCACGACCAGCTCTACCCTCACCTACTGTATCCTCACACATCCCTTGTAGCTTGTGAGCCCTTGCGGGCATGATCCTTTCTCCTACTTTACCAGTCATGACTTGTATTGATTAAGATAACTGTTCTCGTTTTTATTATGTATACCCCTCCTCACATGTAAAGCGCCATGGAATAAATGTCGCTATAATAATAAATAATAATATATTGAGGGAAGAGCCAATATGTAAAAATTAAATTCTCAAGTTATTCACGTTTCTTTCTTTTGTTCCTTAGGTAGGGGATACTTTCTTCTCTAGTCCAGAGGGAGTAGCCTGTACAAACAGAGGAAAAAGATTAAAACATTTCTCATGCAACTTAATATATAGACAGCATAAACTTAGTCCACGCAAATGTAAGTGCACCTAATCTATCACACTGTTGCATCACTGGTTTACTTTAACAATAATTTGTAAAATACCCTGGTGCATGCAGATAATAAATTTGGGACATCTTGTTACTCCACCTTGCAATGTTTATTTTTTATATGAAAAAATGTAAAGAGTATAGCTTAGAACATGTATTGTTTGGGGGGCAAAAAAGCCCAAAATATTAGTAAATCAGTAAAGAAAGCTTTTAGCCACAATTCTGGAACAAAGTACACCAAAACAACAGGCACAACAACCTAAGTAATGCGATTAAACTACAGGTATGAGATTCATCTGCAAGTGTTATGAAGGTGCCCGACCGCTGTACTGAAAACGTGGCTCTCGTGAGAAAATGAACCTCTTTTCTCCCAGGTGCTGCCAGCTTTCAGTCAAGTATTTGATAGCTTTGGAACCAAGAGGGGCGGCTCGGAGTGGAGTGCGTGGACTAACACAGGAAGGCAGGTCTGGAGTAGAACAGTAGATACAAACACGGGTAGGCTGGACTGGAACAGGACTGCAGGTGCGGACACCGACAGGCACGACCGGAGTAGGACTGCAGGTACAGACACGGGTAGGCTGGACTGGAACAGGACTGCAGATGCGGACACAGACAGGCAGGACTGGAGTAGGACAGCAGGTACGGACATGGGTAGGCTGGACTGGAACAGGACTGCAGGTGCGGACACGGACAGGCAGGACCTGAGTAGGACAGCAGGTACGGACACGGGTAGGCTGGACTAGAACAGGACTGCAGGTGTGGACACGAACAGGCAGGACCGGAGTAGAACAGCAGGTACGGACACACGTAGGCTAGACTGGAACAGGACTGTAAGGCAGCACAAGGCAGTGAGAGGGATTGGAAGCTGCAAGGCAATCCACAGGACCTGGATGGATGTCAGAAACAACAACGATCAGGCGCCTCCATTAAGGGAGGGCGGCCTGATATAGCTGCAGATGTGCTCCCATTGGTCCGGCGGTGCTACCGGGTCAGGGCACCGCCGACCGATAAGATCAAAGACAGAGGGCCGGCCGTGGCCTATGGCGCATGCGCAGAGCACGCAATGACGTCACAGGCTGCGGGCCGGTCAGAGGAGGACAGCGACGCTAGAGCAGGGGAGAGCGAGGTTGCAGTGCCGGGTAAGAATGAGCGCTCGCGATGAGGGGGGTGGCATGGCGCATGGCTGGAGGCATGGGGGCTGTGACAGTACCCTCCCCCTTAAGCCACTCCCTGCTGCGATTGAGAAGAAATCTCCTGAGAATGCGGGGAGCGTTGATGTTCTCCCGGGGCTCCCAGGACCTCTCCTCAGGACCAAAACCCTTCCAGTCAATAAGGAAACAGGTCTTCCCTCTGACTCTCCGCCTGGCGAGAATATCTCTTACCTCGAAGGTGTCGTCAGAACCCACTGGCCGAGGAGCAGGACAAGGTGAAGGGTGGAACTGATTTAGTACCACAGGTTTCAGGAGAGAGATGTGGAAGGTGTTCGGGATGCGGAGCGAAGCAGGTAACCTCAGCCTGTAGGCGGCTTCATTGATATGATCCAGGATCTCAAAAGGACCAATGTGTCATGGTCACGTGTGTCAGGACGCAGATGATACCGCAAGGCGAACCCATAACACACGTGACCCTGGATACACCGCCTCCAGTGGGGCGCATTTAAATAATAAAAACGTGCAGGTGGATACGCCGCCTCCACCTGGCGAATTTAGGTATTACACGTTATACATACAATATCTGGAAACACCGCCTCCAGTAAGGCGCATTTAAATAATAAAGGGGGGAACCTGGGTAACTTTAACAATGGGGGGCCCTGCAATAGGGAAAAGGGAATTGGAGACCTCCTGAGCTCCCCTGAGCCAGTGTCCCTGCACTCCTAACGTTCCCTATGCCGGTTTCGCACCGGGCGCCGCACGCGTACCTCAACGCCCTAGCTCGCCCTGAACCTAAACCCTCACTAGGGAATAGGTCGGTGCGGAAACTAATCCCACCACTGCACTAATAACACACATGAGGAAAGAGACAATACAGGGGAAACACCACTTAGCTTTGCTCTGTTGCGTGCGCTCCTAGCAACAGAGCCCACCACCTGTGTGCATCTTCTCCTCCACCCTGATCCATCACATAACTGGATCCGTCACCATCGTGCAGCCTGGGAGCAGAGTCCATCACCACTTGCAGCAGTCCAGTACACAGAGTAACAAGATGAGTCCAGCCTCTGCCAAGAATCCAAGCATGCTTGAGTCCAGTTCTCAGCAACCAAGTCGAACATGCTGAGTGCAACTCTCTTCCTAGTCGCCACTCCTCTAAGCCATGCCCGCACTTCCCACCGACACCATAAACTGCGACTCCAAGCCATGCCAGTCCTTCCTGCAGACACCATTAGCTGGCACTCATCCTCTCTGGCTGACTGCGCAGGACTCCTATCCCGCTCCATCCTTCCACCAGGCTCTCCAACAACTCAGAAAGAAATATCACCAGCCGTGAGTGAACCCCCTAAGCACACCTTTATAGGGAGTCACACCTGATCCCTAATTAAGTGAACATTAACCTAAACCTATGGTGTGATACCGCTAACCACCACCGGGGACAGTCAAAACACCTTTGAACTCAACCAAAGTAAAAAAAGTTCACTTTGTGCTTTTAATACCGCCAGATCCAACACTGGATCATGACACAATGTACCGGGGGCCCAGCTTGTAAGAGGTTAACTTTAGCCGGATATACTTGGAAGATGGCCAGACCTTATCCCCGATGCGAAATGGTGGAGGATCCAGCCTCCTCTTGTCTGCGTGATTCTTCATCCAGACACTAGCCCTTTTGAGGGCAGTGTTGGTCTCGGACCTGATTTTAGAAATGTCTTGGAACAAGGAGTTGACTGCCGGTACCTCGGAGGTTGGGACCACAGGAAGAGGTATACTGGGGTGTTTGCCGTACACCACGAAAAAGGGCGACTTGGTCTAGGATTCACTGACATGATTGTTATAGGCAAACTCTGCCCACGGAAGCAGTTCGACCCAGTCATTCTGATGGGCATTGGAGAACTGATGAAGATATGCAGTCAACGTCTGGTTGGTTCGCTCTACTTGCCCATTGGTTTGCGGATGTTAAGCAGAAGAGAAGTCCAGGGCTAGATTTAGAAGTAGGCAAAGCGCTCTCCAAAACTTGGAAGTAAACTGGACTCCACGATCAGAGACGATCCGTTGTGGTAGGCCGTGAAGCCTAAAAATCTGATGAACGAAAATCTTAGCCAGTCCAGGAGCAGAAGGAAGACCGCTTAAAGGGATAAAATGTGCCATTTTGGAGAAGCGGTCCACAACCACTAGAATCACCTTACAGCCGGAGGAGCGGGCAAATCAGTGATAAAGTCCATGGCGACATTCTCCCAAGGTGAAGTAGGTATCGGCAGAGGATGTAGTAGACCAAACGGAGGCCGACGAGGTGTTTTATTCCTAGCGCAGGAGGAACAGGAGGCAACGAAGTCAGCTACATCTTGGCAGAGAGTTGGCCACCAATAATACCGGGATATGAGAGCAAGGGTCTTCTGGATTCTGGCATGACCAGCCAATTTAGAGGAATGCCCCCAAAGAAGAACTTTTCTTTTGGCGCTCTCCGGCACGAGAGTCTTGCCAGGAGGTGGAGAGAGCAGCCTCAGTGGTGCCACGGTGATAATCTTCGTGGGCTCGATGATGTGGGACGGTTCCTCCCCGACCTCAGGCGGTTGAAAGACTCTGGACAGGGCATCGGCTTTGGCGTTCCTGTCCCCTGTGCGAAAGTGGAGCTCGAAATCAAAGCGAGCAAAAAACAAGGACCATCTGGCCTGTCGAGGATTAAGTCTCTGGACGGACTGAAGGTAGGCCAGATTCTTGTGGTCCGAGTAAACGACAAATGGGTGAACTGCTCCCTCCAGAAGTTAGCGCCACTCCTCCAAGGCCAATTTGATGGCCAAAAGCTCACGGTCG
The DNA here is from genome assembly GCF_039654945.1 of Dendrobates tinctorius. NCBI lineage: Eukaryota > Metazoa > Chordata > Amphibia > Anura > Dendrobatidae > Dendrobates > Dendrobates tinctorius. The sequence goes on along the minus strand of NW_027361735.1, from coordinate 6,991,542 downwards.
CCAATCGAGTAATTGCACTCGGAAGAGGAGAAGGCTTTGGAGAAGAATCCACAAGGCCGCAGGCGACCAGAAGAGGTCTTCTGGGATAAGACAGCCCCGGCTCCTGTCGAGCAAGCGTCCACCTCCAACACGAAGGGTTTGCAGCTCTCAGGACCGGACAGCACAGGAGCCGTGGAAAAAGCCCGTTTTAGTGACTGGAAGGCCTCCTCGGCCTCTGGCGTCCAGGAGTTAGAAGAGCTCCCCTTACGAGTAAGGGCGGAAATAGGCTTGGAAAGTGAAGAAAAGTGTGGAATAAACTGCCTGTAGTAGTTGGCGAATCCGAGGAAACGTTGGATGGCTCTTAGGCCGACAGGACGGGGCCATTTGAGAATGGCAGACAGTTTCTATGGATCCATCTGCAGCCCGGCGTCGGAGACAATGTAGCCCAGAAATGGCAGCGAGGTCTGCTCGAATAGGCATTTCTCCATCTTAGCATACAAACGATTCTCCCGAAGGCGCTGAAGAACCAGGCTGACCGTCCTCCTATGGGATGAAAGATCAGAGGAGAAGACAAGGATGTTGTCCAAGTACACCACCACACAGGAGTACAGGAGGTCCCGAAAGATCTCATTGACGAATTCCTGGAACACTGCCGGAGCGTTGCACAGACCGAAGGGCATCACCAGCTACTCAGAGTGACCATCACGGGTGTTAAAGGCTGTTTTCCATTCATCGCCGGCACGGATGCGGATAAGATTGTATGCTCCCCTGAGATCCAACTTGGAGAAGATCCGTGCCCCTCTGAGACGGTCAAACAACTCTGGAATGAGTGGGAGGGGGTACCGGTTCTTGATGGTGATGTTGTTTAGACCTCCATAGTCGAGGCATGGGCGTAGCGACCCGTCCTTTTTTTTTAACAAAGAAGAAACCGGCTCCTGCGGGGGAGGAGGACTTCCGAATAAAACCCTTGGCAAGATTCTCCTGGACGCATTCAGACATGGCGGCAGTCTCCGCGGGAGAGAGTGGGTAGATTCTACCCCTAGGCGGAGTGGAACCGGGGATTAACTTGATAGGACAGTCGAAGGACCGGTGTGGTGGAAGGACATCCGCCTCCTTTTTGTCAAAGACGTCTGCATAGGCCCAGTAAGCAGAAGGCAGCCCCGAAAGCTCCAGGGGTGGACGCGCGGAGACAGGTGGACAAATGGGTGTCAGGCACCGGCCCTGACACGCATCTCCCCAGCACAGAACCTCTCCTGAAGACCAGTTGAGAACCGGCTGATGAGTCCGTAGCCACGGGAGCCCTAGCAGAATGGCGTGAGACAGATCAGGCAACATGTAGAAGGCCACTCTCTCCGGGTGGAGGGCACCGATTTGCAAAACCACCTCCTCTGTGACTGCCATGATGGGTTCCTGTAGTTGTCTGTCGTCCACCGAAGCAATTAGTCTGGGATTCTTCAGGGTAACCACGGGAATCCGGTATTTGTCCACTACTTCACGCCGAATGAAGCTACCTGCAGCGCCCGAATCCACGTAGGCCACCTCGGACCCACGCCTCTCCCCTGAAAGTAAAAGAACAGATAACGTGAGAGCTTGAGAGGAGTCATTTACACCTAGCGAGGCCTCTCTTACCTGACCTAGGTGGAAGAGTTTTCCGGTCTCTCAGGGCAAGAACGGATGAAGTGGGATGCTCCTCCACAATAAAGACACAGACCCTGCACCCGTCTCTCTCTCTGACGTGTCTCAGCCATCCGGACTCGATCTACCTGCATGGGCTCGGGAGGCGAAGTGTGACCAGACCCAGCTGGTCGCAAACTAAAGGAACGAGTAGTGGTCGGGGCTGGCCTAGTGGGTCTCCTGTCCCTAGCAGACTCCAGCGCGCGCTCCTGAAACCGGAGGTCTATTCGAGTTGCCAAAGAGATAAGGTCCTCGAGGGTGGTAGGAGTATCCCGACCCGCTAATTCATCCTTTATCCTGCCCGACAACCCACGCCAGAAGGCTCCGACCAATGCCGAGTTATTCCAACCCAATTCAGAAGATAACGTGCGGAACTGGATGGCGTACTGACCAACCGTCAGGTTGCCCTGGTGAAGGTTGAAAAGCGACTCGGTGAGGAAGGCTACCTGTCCCGGCTCATCAAACACTCTACGAAAGGTGTCCAGAAAAACCAGAATGTTTGAAACCACGGGGTCATCCCTCTCCCAGAGCGGATTCAGCCAGGATAAGGCCTCCCCCTCTAGATGGGACATGATAAAGGCCACCTTGGCCCTATCGGAGGGATACTGGTGAGGCTGAAGTTCGAAGTGCAAGCTACATTAGTTTAAGAACCCCCTACACTGTTTGGGGTCACCACTGTACAGAGGGGGCTTGGCCAGGTGAGGAGAGGGAAGCGAAGCGGGACCGGGGGTAGCGGCCGCGGCTGCAGCGGCGGACTGGAGAGCCCCCAAACGGTTGTCTACAGAGGCCATATAGGACAGAATATGGGACTGGGCGTCGTGCTGTTGACCCAGTTCCTGCCGGAGGCTGGCCAACTGAGCGGCGTTCCCTGGATCGGCAGCCTGTAGGGCAGACAGGCGTGACTCCATGGATTTCATTACGGACATGATGCGCCCCTGGTTCTCCCGTAAGAAGAGCAACTCCTTTTGACCGGGAGCCGAGGCACCGGCGAGATCCATGGCCTGATCGTACTGTTAGCTTTGTACTAGGCAAGGCAGACTTCCCGGAGTGGACCCTCTGGACCGTGACACCGAGGGGCCCCAGACGAGAACCAGGTGGAACCGACCCCTATACAGGGATCGTTAGGAGCAGGTCCAGGGGTTCGAATGCCACAGCAGCCGGAACCAAGAGGGGTGGCTCGGAGTGGAGTGCGTGGACTAACACAGGAAGGCAGGTCTGGAGTAGAACAGTAGATACAAACACGGGTAGGCTGGACTGGAACAGGACTGCAGGTGCGGACACCGACAGGCACGACCGGAGTAGGTCTGCAGGTACGGACACGGGTAGGCTGGACTGGAACAGGACTGCAGATGCGGACACAGACAGGCAGGACCGGAGTAGGGCAGCAGGTACGGACATGGGTAGGCTGGACTGGAACAGGACTGCAGGTGCGGACACAGACAGGCAGGACCAGAGTAGGACAGCAGGTACGGACACGGGTATGCTGGACTGGAACGGGACTGCAGGTGCGGACACGGACAGGCAGGACCGGAGTAGGACAGCAGGTACGGACACGGGTAGGCTGGACTGGAACAGGACTACAGGTGCGGACACGGACAGGCAGGACCGAAGTAGGACAGCAGGTATGGACACGGGTAGGCTGGACTGGAACAGGACTGTAAGGAAGCACAAGGCAGTGAGAGGGAGTGGAAGCTGCAAGGCAATCCACAGGACCTGGATGGATGTCAGAAACAACAATGATCAGGCTCCTCCATTAAGGGAGGGCGGCCTGATATAGCTGCAGATGTGCCCCCATTGGTCCGGCGGTGCTACCGGGTCAGGGCATCGCCGGCCGATAAGATCAAAGGCAGAGGGCCGGCCACGGCCTATGGTGCATGCGCAGAGCACGCAATGACGTCACAGGCCGCGGGCCGGTCAGAGGAGGACAGCGACACTGGAGCAGGGGAGAGCGAGGCTGTGGCGCCGGGTAAGAATGACCGCTCGCGACGAGGGGGCGGCGCGGCGCATGGTTGGAGGCACGGGGGCCGTGACAGTATTTGTGTTCAGACCAGTTACAGGATAGTGATTGGCAGCTTTTAGCCCGCCATAGCACTGTCTGACAGCCAGATCTCCACTGATGCACAGCAGAGCCAGCTGTGAGTTTCAGTGACCGGTGCCGAACTTTCAGTATCAATTTTAACACCAACTTTAAACCTTTTATTTCCCAGAGGAGCATTGCGGCTTTAAGTCTCCTCACCTCGACATGCTTAGTGCCTGCAAATTGAGATTCTGGTTTGGCTTTTATCCTAAGTCATGTAACAAGGCTCATTAAAGGGTCAACATTGACTTTTAGGATTGCTACTTCCAATAGGTGGCACTAGAGTTCTAGTCCTCTTCCTCTCTGAAGAGACAATTTGCATAATTAGCATATTTCCCGAAGGAGCATTGCGGCTTTAAGTCTCCTCACCTCGACATGCTTAGCATTTCATTCTCTGCAAGGAGAAATTATACTTCTTGGATGTCTTGCAGAGTGTAAGATTTGTGTAAAACTTTTACGGTTATCTCAATTTCTGACTGGTTATTTACTGACATGTAACAATTATAAATAAAATGTCTAATTTCATTTTTACCAAATGACTTATAGAACATTTAATTTTCACTGTTATAGAACTGTTGTTTTATTAATGGCATTTCACGGAAAATACAGCTCTGGCAAAAATTAAGGGACCACCACAATAAAACCCTGTCATGGGCAGCCCATTCTCCAGACCTGAACCCCACTGAAAACCTCTGGAATGTAATCAAGAGGATGATGGATAGTCACAAGCCATCAAACAAAGAAGAACTGCTTAAATTTTTGTACCAGAAGCAGTGTGAAAGACTGGTGGAAAGCAGCCAAGACACATGAAAGCTGTGATTAAATATCATGGTTATTCCACAAAATATTGATTTCGGAACTCTTCCTGAGTTAAAACATTAGTATTGCTGTTTCTAAATGATTATGAACTTGTTTTCTTTGCATTATGTGAGGTATGAAAGCACTGTTTTTTTGTTTTTTTTAATTTTGACCGTTTCTCCTTTCCAGAAAAAAAACCAACATTTATTGCTTGCAAATTCAGTGATATGTTGTCAGAAGTTTGTAGACTAAAAGAACAATTTACATTTTACACAAAAATATACCTATAAAGAGAAAAATCAGACAAACTGAATGTTTGGAAGTGGCCACTTAATTTTTGCCAGAGCTGTATAAGTGATCCTTCAAAGTATTTAATTATAGGGTCGTTAGCCACAGAGCTATATACAAATAAATACTAATGGTATTGACTTGAGATGAGCCTATCAATCTGTGGAGGATTGAGTCCTGAAATTTGCGGTTTCACCCAAATTCTAACATTTTGAGATTCGATTCAATATTTGCAAAAAAAAGAAACCTTGTCCGGCATCATTTTTTACATTGCTGAAGCATTAGAGAGCAGACTAATGTCACTTTATGTTGCTGCTCGGGTCTCTCTATAATCCTTAGCAGCTATGACATGTTTCCGACTATCATGCCTTGTACAGTGATGGCTTTTACCTGGGCCATATGAGATCAGCAGTGTCGTAGGTTTACAGTGACAGAAGACTGCAGCGTCTGATTTCTTCTACTCCTGCACTGATTAGAAGCACTTCACTTTCATATTAAACAGTGCATGTTTCTTATAGCAGTGCAAGGGTTAATCTGCTCAGTTGAGAACTGCTGGAAGCTTTTCTGCATTAAGGCTCTGCTGTTCACTGTTAGCCACTCCAGTTTCCTATATAATCTGGACCCTGGCAAGCACTCATTGTCAGAGCTAGCTTTTGCTGCTTGGCTGAAGGTTGTTGCTGGTTGTTGTTTTATGGCTTTATCTATGACTGCTGCTAGGTTTTGGGTGTGTGATAAAACTCCTTCTTTTCCTACTTTGGTTTAACCCCATCCTCCATTCCCCAATGCATTCCTCTGTTGTTTATGTGAGTATATTTGTATGATTGACATTTTACTTTATCCCTGTTCATATTACCTTGTTAGTCTGTTTGGTGTATTATGGTACCCTACTACTCCCCTCTTCCCTAGGTGGGGGAAGGGTACAGACTGAGTGTGGATTCAGAAGCTAAAGCAACATTCGTGGCCCTGGCGTCTTCACCATCAGAAGTAATTTGGGGAACAGGGTAAGTTAGGGCATCCCCAGCATCAGGGACAGGGAAGGAACTCCTGGTCCCAGGACACCAGATAACAGAGTTGTGACAAGTGTTTCCCAGTGGAACACAGTTTGCAAGGCAGAGTAGTTTTCAAATTCCAGAGTCACTTATTAAGTCTTTATTCCTGTAATGAGGAAGTTGTTATGGTTAACTGTGTCTTCTATGTCTCCTGTAAGTGTATGCTCTTAAGGTCAGCAGAGTCCTCACTATCTTCATGTAAAGTGTAAGTTCTTATGGTCAAATGGGGCCTTGTCTCTCCCCCACATGTATTTTCTGATCAATTCCAAGTTTTTTCACTGCAAAACAAATTTTTTGTGAAAATTAGTCAAAAACTAAAATTTATAAACATTCACTCGTCTCTTGCATTGGCTACCAGAAGAAAGTTGCACATTCCTGTACAGAATTTCTTGACGCAAAGATAAGTTTGATTTCACATTTTGAAGATGTTCTATTTTGGTGAAGTACAATTGTTGAATGGTTTTAGAAAACAAGCCAATAGCCGTGCTCACTGGCACTCTAAACTGGCACTCTACGAGAGTAATGATTATTGAATTCCTGACCTTAGTCAACAAATATTCAATTATTATTCTCTGCCCATTGACATTTATTGATTGTGCCAGAGATTATAATTAATAAAGTCTTATCAGAAATATGAGCATGTCTATTGAAACTGAGCTTTCAGACCACACTCCATGGTAACCAGGGCAAAGAGACATTTCAAACAAAGATTTTGCTATTTAATTACAGTACTTTGAAGTTTCTGCATTTGCCCACACAGAGTTAGATTTGATGTGGAGTACAGTAATAAGAATGTGAGAACATTGACATCAAAGTCGTGGTTGTATTTATTTTTAAACATAACTTGAAAAAATTATAATTATTATTTCGTTGTAACTTTCCAACTAAAAAATTCATTTATCCTGTATTATCAATAGCTTAGTGCTTTTTAACATTTTGTTGGGTTGATTCAAGTAATAAATCAAAGATTTGCTTGTTGGTTGATGCCCAGTTCCCCACGAGGATAATGAAGAGAGGGTGCACTGCTGTCAACAATTCATGAAGGTTCAGCACATGCGGCAAAAACACATCTGAGGCTGGATCTAATCTAGATAACCATATTTACAACTATGGTGGCACAGTCTAATCATAGTGGGTAAAGGGGAACCTCAGCAGATGACCATGCAGTTGCTGAAAAATAATTTCTAGACAAAGACCAACACCGATATTTCCCCCATATGGTATATGCCATTGGTAGATATCAGTTCCGCAGAATATATTAGGAGATTACAGTACAGTTTTAAATAGTGACTTACAGCTGATGTTCTTTCTTATGGAGTTTTTCATTATTCCTGTCTTTTCCTCCTGACTCAGACCGCCATGACAACTTCTTCCAGCCATGACTGGTCTGCAGGATTTAAAAGAGTAGTCTGGGACTTTAACATTGATGCCCTATCCTTAGGATTGTCATCAATGTCTGATCAGTGGGTTGCGGCACCGATCAGCTGTTCCTGTCGTCTTCAGCGGACGGAACTGCACAGCTCAACTCTATTGACAGAACAGTGGCCACAGCTGGAAACTTCACATCCCTCACCCACTTATTGTTAAAATCAATAAGGGATGTAAGTACAGTACCTGGCCGCAGCCATTATGCCGTCAATGGAACTGTGCTGTGTTGCTCCGTAAGTGAGCAGTTCTGGCCAACGCCAACACCAGAACAGATCAGCGGGGTGCCGGATGTCGCATTGATCAGACACTGATGACCTAGCCTAAGCATAGGCCATCAATGTTAAAGTCCCATAAAACATCTGTAAAACAAAGACACTTGACTTTTCACATTTCCAGAAACATCCCCATCTATTCCCAACCTACATAAACTCATCTTGCTCATACCTCAATGCCCATTGCTGTGCGCGACCATTTCGCTCTCTAAATGGTAAAATTTGGCCATAGAAAGTATTAATGCCATCATTGAGTGCCCGAGAAAGTAATAATAACTCCTGTGGGCCGCTTTGATGATTACAATGACTGGAGTGTCTCTATAGTGTAATAATGTCTCTTAAGTACCCACTTAATATTTAATATTGTGCCTGTAGTGCCCTTAAAAATATTTTATAAATTAATATCATAATGTCCCCTGTACCCATAGCAATGAATAAAAAAATGCCCCAAGTGTTTTAGCAAAAGTTGTAATACCCCTGAGTCTCTCACGTATAGTGATGATGCCTACATGAGTCCTCCACATTTAGTAAAAATGCACCTTTAGGCTGTTTACACATGTTGCGGATTCTACCATGGATTTTTCCACAGAAAAAACGCAGCTCTTGGAAGAAAACGCAGTTGCATTTTTGATGCGTTTTTGCCGCGTATTTGGTCCAGTTTTGTAAGCTAAATAAAGATATGTTATTTAACAACAATAAAAAAGATTTGTGATGTCATTTCTGTCCAACCTTCTCATTTACATTAGACAGATAGACAGATCTATCCATATATCTATCTATAGATATATCCATAGTTAAATCTGTAGATATATAGCCATATAAATTAAAAAAAAATGGTTGGGCTCCCTCGCAATTTTCTGCACCAGAGAGGGAAAGCCGACGGCCGGGGCCAATATTTGTAGCCTGGGAAGGGGGTAATACCCATGGATCTTCCCAGGCTATGAATATCAGCCCGCAGCTGTCTGCATAGCCTTTACTGGCTATTAAAATAGGGGGATCCCCCCAAAAAATGACATGGGGTCCCCCTATATTTTACAGCCAAAAAGGCTACGCAGACAGCTGCGGGCTAATATTCATAGCCTAGGAAGGGGCCATGGATATTGCCCTCCCTGGCTACAAATACCAGCCCGCAGCCACCCCAGAAATGGTGCATCTATAAGAGGTGCCAATTCTGGCACTTAGCCCCTCTCTTCCCACTCCCATGTAACGGCGGGATATTGGGTAATAAGGGGTTAATGTCACCTTGCTATTGTAAGGTGACATTAAGCCCGGTTAATTATTAATCTTATAGTAATAAAGGGTTAAATAAGCCACACACATAAGAATAAAGTATTTTAATGAAATAACACACAACACGGTTTTCATATTTTTCTTTTACGCCCAGATCCAAACGATGCCCTCGGCCTCCTGTAATAAAAATAAAAAAATAAACAAACCGTTTACTCCCTGTCCAACACAGTCCGATGAATAACGAGTGTTCCACGACAATCTTCCCTATAGAACAGTGAAATCAGGTGATGTCACTGCTCTATAGGGCCTCCCAGTGATGAACTGACAGGAGACAATGGCTCCTGCAGTCCATCACTGATGTTACCCGAGTTCTTTACAGCAATGCTGTGTGAGAATTAGGGCTACGGTTATGGTTAGGGTTACGGGACCTCTTTCCCGGCGGGGGGATACCTCCGCCTGTCATTTAATCGCTGTAGCCCCTGGAGAGCGGTCGCATCAGCTGATGCGGCTGTTCTCCACGGCAGATCGTCGTAGGACCCTCTGTATTATCTGGACTATGGCGGAGAGGTAAGTATAGGTTGGTTTATTATTTTATGTTTATTACAGGAGATCGATGGCTTTGGGTAATTAGGTGATTGGTAAGTATGTACTCTATGTTATGTGTTGTATGTTATATGTATGTTCTGTATGTTGCATGTTCTGTATGTTCTGTATGTGTTTTTTTTTACATGCAACACATTAGCCGGATGATGGGACTACTACTGTTCCATCATTGGCTAATGTGTCACTCACTGAGAGTGCAGCAGGCAAAGCCCGATGTCCATCGGACGATGCCTGCATACACATACACACACACACATACACCACCGCAAAGACCCCCGCACAGCCCGATGACCACCCCGCAGAGGCCCGATGACCCCCGGAGAGGCCCAATGACCCCCGCACAGGCCCGATAACCCCCCCGCAGAGGCCCGATGACCCCCGAACAGGCCCTATGACCCTCCTGATCTGCAGTGTTTCACTCACAGCAAAACCGCATATCTTTTTTAGACCTACGGTTTTGCTGCGGAAGTGCGTGACTCAATGCAAGTCAATGGGTGCAGAAACGCTGCAGATTTGCACAAAAAATTGACATGCTGTGGAAATGAACCCGCAGTGTTTCTGCGTGGATTTTTCTGCAGCATGTGCACAGCATTTTTCAATTTACATAGGCTATAATGGAACTGTACAACGCAGGAGATTCTGCTGCGGACCCGCAGGGCCAAATCCGCGGCGGATCCGCAGTAGAATCCGCAACCAACATGTGCACACACCCTTATAAGTTTCATCATATAGAGAAATTATATCCCCCGAGTACTCCCACATGTAATAATAATGCTCCCATCAGTCTCTCACATATAATAATGCCTATGAGTCCCCCACATATAGTAATAATGTCCCTTGAGTTCATATACACATAGTTATAATATCACCTGAAAGCACAGGATGTAACAGTTGAAGGGTATGGACACAACTGTTTTACACAGTCAACGCCTAAAATATAACTGTTAATAATGATATTAAAATACTCTGAGCAAAAAAATTCCCAAAGTTATTAGTGAAGTGTGTGCAGTACACCAAAAAATAAAAAATACATACATCAAAATGTATATTCACAATAACAACTACACACAAAAACCTCAAAATAGCCCAGACAAAATTGTTGGCATCCTCAAGTTAATATTTGTTTGCACACCCTTTGGAATAAATAGTTGCAATCATTTGCTTCCTATAACAATCAGCAAGCTTCTTACAGCTCTCAATTGGAATTTTGACCACTATTCTTTTGCAAACTGCTCCAGGTCTCTCTCCTTTACCCTAAGGGTCCCGCTTCACTTAGCGACGCTTCAGCGATCTCGCTAGCGATCTCGCTATGTGAGACGGGGGCTTAAGCCTGCAAGACAGTTTGAATTTCTTTGGGACTTGATTGGGGCTGCTTATCCACCATCCATACTAACCTGTGTTGCAACCTTCCATCATTTTTTCTCTACCAACATTCAGGGAGATTAAGTACAGTGCAATTGGACGTAAACTTCTTGATTGTGTTGCATATCGTGGACAAAAAACATCAAGAATCTCTGGAGATGGACTTGTAACCTTGATATTGCTGATATGTTTCAACAATTTTGGTTCTCAAGTCTTTAGACATTTCCCTTCTTTTCTTTCTGTTCGCCATGCCTTAGTGTGGCACACACTGACAAACAATGCAAAGATTGAGTCATTTTCCTCCCTTTTTATCCTGTTTCAATTGTGATTTTTATATTGCCCACATGTGTTACTTGCAACAGGTGAGTTTGAATGAGCATCACATGATTGAAACAAAGTTGTTTACACACAATTTTAGAAAAGTGCCAAGAATTTTGTCTCTCCCATTTTTGGGTTTTAGGCCGGGGTCACACTAACCAACGCAAAATATGGTCCGTAGTTTACATGCATAATACGGATGAATGACCCCTAAATAGTGCTCCGTATGTCATCCGTAAGCAAGGTGTGGTCGCGTATTTTACTCAAGTCAGCATCCGTATGTAATCCGTATGGAATCCGTATGGAATCCGTATTGTGAGATTTTCTCACAGGCTTGCAAAATGGACATTTAACGGTTTTGAGGCCTGCTAACTATTTAAATCACTAGCCTGCACCCTATTTATTGCCTCAGGAACAGGTGGCTGCCTCCATTCTGTCCATTTGTGACCTTGCCTTCACTAGGTGGTGTTGGTGTTGTATGTGCAACATGGCAGACAGTCTGAGTTTCAACACAACTGAGCAGGTTTTCTTCAATTGGCTTTTGTCACGCCGCTTTAGTCAACCTTACCCAGTGGTAGTGGATCCACAGCGGAGGAGACGCATGTGGGTACATCCACTTTTGAGGCAACGACTCACAAGAGGTCATTTTCACCGCCTCTATTCTTCTCTGCGGGAGCATCCTGCAAAATTCCACCAATACTGTCACATGAGCCTTGCAACATTTGATCGACTCTTGGAGACAGTGCGCCCTGGGATAACCTTTCAGGACACAAGGATGCGCAAAGCGATATCTGCAGAGGAGCGACTTCTACTCACATTATGGTATGTACTACATAACCACATTCTCTATGTTCATGATGTGTTTGCCAAAGTATGTATTAATTGCTTCATGGACTAATTGTAATGCCCTCATCTTATTCCAGATATATTGAAACTTACAGACCAGAATGTTATGTGTAATATGTACTGAATATCACTTAGTCATTGTGCCACCAAATATGTGTGTGTTAGTAGATATGAAATCCTAACAAGTTTGGTATGTATGTACCTGTTTTTTGGATAGTTTGTGCATTCTAAAATGTTCCTTTTCTGTTGTTCTTCAGCTTCCTCTCCACTGGCCTGTCTTATGCCGCCCTCCACCATGACTTTCTGATTGGAAGATCTACCATTTCTGGCATAGTCAGGTCGACATGTAGTGAAATATGGTCAAGACTACATCAACTCGTCATGCCCGAGCCCAAGATGGAAGCCAGTTTCCTAATTGTATTGGGGCCCTTGATGGCAAACATATCAGAGTGCGTAAGCCGCCGAACTCTGGCTCCCAATTCTTCAATTATAAATAATACTTTTCTGTTGTATTGTTGGCTCTGGTCGACCCTCAATACAAGTTTATAATTGTTGACATTGGGGCCTATGGAAGGACGGGAGACTCTAGAGTCTTCAATACTTCCATTATGGCTCAGCGGCTATGCACCAACCAGTTGGATCTACCACCACGCCAGCTACCAGGCTCCACTCAAGAATCTGTCCCTTATGTCCTTGTGGCAGATGAGGCGTTTCAGTTAATGTGCAATGTCATGAGGCCATATCCCCAGCGCAACCTTGACCACCGGCGCAGAATTTTTAACTTGCGCCTATCACGTGCTCGGCGACTGGTGGAATGTTCCTTTGGCATTCTTTGTGCAAAATGGCGGGTACTCCAGTCTGCCATTCAGCTGAGTGAACAAAATGTTAATGAAGTAGTTAAAGCCTGTGTGGTTCTGCATAACTTCACCAGGATACATGATTGTTCCTCCTCTGCTGGTGTTGTGCGTGGGTTGGACAATGTGCGTAGGGCAAGACCACCTATCAACCCTTAACGTAGACCGCTCTCTGGCCTCAAAGTGCGTGATATTTTCACAAATTACTTTATGTCACCTGAGGGGGAAACTTCTTGGCAAGAGCATGCTGTGTCTATGTTATAATATTTTAGTTTCTGTGTGTCTAAATATATGTATTTCTTCCCCTTCTGATTCTGTGACTGTTGAATTGCATTGGTAAGCGTATGTTATTATGCTGACACGGTTTTTTAGAATTAAGACAGTGATGTAATATGTAGTAGACAAATGTTTACTTTTGCCTTTTTTTTTTTTTTTAAAGCAAAACATATTCCTGCCATATCAGAAATGTGGCAATGGGCCAAATTGGCCTTTTTGCAGATGTCAGCATTGTGTGACAATAAAATTTTCACACATAGAAAACAACAAAAATAACATTAGGCAATAACAAAATGGAAATATTATAAATGTTGGTACGTTGGGGGAGGAGAAGGCGGAAGACCAGCCTGTGTTTGCTGCTGGCTACTTTGCCCAACTTGCCCATTGCCCTGTGTGGGGGCATACTGTTGCCCATGATGTGGGTAGTGTACTGCCTCCTGGGATTGGGCTTGGTACTGGCCAGAGTGATAATGAACAGGGGCATCTTGTTGGGTCGGGTAGGCCCGTGTCTCATACCCACCAATATAGCCATGTCGTCCCCAACAAGGTTGGGACCAGCCTCCAACACTGGGTGGGAAAAAGTGGTCATATTGGTGAGGTTGGCTAGAGACAGACATATGTGGCTGCTGTTGGAAAGGTTGGGTAGGGGGAGGAAGGGGGTGAGGTGTAGGCCCACGTATTTGAGGATCCTCAGAGTCTGCTTGAGCAAGCATGTGTGTGGGTGGTCTAAGGCGCATTAGATTTCTTGGTGAAAGCTGCCACCTCTCCAGATATTCAAATAACTCATATGGGGTATTTGGGTGTGTGCTTGCATGAAGCAGGATCTGAAAACATCCTCGAATACGGAACCTCACCTCACGGGACAGGGCACGAAGATAAAGGGCCAGGCTGCGTGAGTTTGCCTTCTCACCATCATCATTATTCACTCTAGACAGATAGTTGAGGACCCCTGTGTCCACATTGGTACGGGTATCTTGGGCAGGGATATGGCGCCTTCTTCTTCCTCGCCGGGATGGTCCAGCAGGCTGTGGGGAGCCCCGGATCTGGGCAGTTGGGCTGGTGCTCATGTTGCCCTGCTCCTCCTTTATGGCTGATGGGGCAGCAGCAGACGGTCCTGGTTGTGGATGTGGTCCTGGTGGTGGGGTTTGTGGCGCAGGCAATGGGTTTTCCTGAGAGGATTCTTCACCCATGCTTCTTGTAGGGGGAGAAGATGGGCCAGCCACCTCATCCCCTACAGGATCATTGATGGGCTCTGTATCTGAGCCAGTTCCTCTCTCCGTAGGGTCAGACTGAGTTCTGTTATGAAATAGAACAGAGCCAAAAATAAATCAATATTTTTGGCCCTGTAAAATATGTGTGTAATGTGGTGTGATGTATCTACTTACGATCTCAGATCCAGAAGAGGGGCGAGGAAGGAGAGGCGGTCATAATATATGTATTTCCTCTTTAGGTGGCCCGCATCACAACTCCTGGACCGCTGCTGACGTTCCCGCCTGTATTGGTCGCGGATGCTGCGCCAGTGTCTCATCACATCTTCCACTGCAATGTGACAGGAAATATTCTCAATTTCACATATTTGATAGGTCAAATTTGCTACCAGTAGCCTAGGCATGTGGCCTTCTTGGGTGTGCTTTCTACCCAGGGAGGCATATCTAATTGGGCCATCCAGGCCAGATACACAGGGTCACAATAGTTCAGATATGAAGTAACTACATTTAATAACTTGGTTGGCTAGGAGGATGAGGAGCTTGTGGCCTGTGCCAAATGATGGCAGTGTAAAACCATGGGTCACATCAAAATCTACCCGCCTCATGAGGAAAAAAGTACAAGCACAGGAAGGGGGGGCTGATTCTATATGCATTTTTTGATGTGAGGTATTTTTAAACAGTTTTTGGGTTGTACTTACTCAGTTGCTGAAGCTCCTCATGTGGCCGATCACCAAAATCATGGAACATCTGGCGACATATGTGTCATGGTCCAGTCCGGAGTTTATCTTCTGCTGTCTTCACTCCGGACTGGTCATGCGGGGGTTAATCTCCTCGCCTCATTCTGGAGCTAGCTGGGCTATTTCAATCCCTCACAGCCTGCTGACCAGTGTTAGTGATAGCTCAAGCTTGCAGTTTAGAGCCGCTGACCCTTGTACCCTGGTGATCCTCCTGCCTTGGACTGATATTCACGTGTATGACCCGGACTGATTTCTGACCCCGTCTCTTGGTATTTGTTTCTGCTGTTACGTTACCTCTCTGGCATCTGACTCCCTGGCCTGTACCCCGACCACATATTTCGTCTCACGTTTTGGACCCTGTGCTCATGTTCTGGCTTTCTGACCCTCGGCTTTGGTATTTTGACTACGTGTATTGCTGCTCCTTCTGGTACGTCTGCTCCTGTTAGTTTCTGACTCGGTTCGTCTGACTATTCTCTCTCGTTACCTGTGGCACCTGTGCTGTTGCTCAGGGTTGCTGCTCTTAGTGTATAACCTCTCTTCCCTCACCAGCTCCCCCTGGTGGAGGTTTCACTACATTTGCGCCTCCATGACACCTCCTTTCTTGTCTGGTTGGCATAATGGGCATCACGTTGGTCCCAGAGTTCTGGCCGCTCCTGCACTAACACAATCAATATCTCCACATTCAGAAAATATGGCGCCATGACGCTGATGTACTCCGTGGAGGCGTACTTCCTGGATGTCTGGAGCGCTTTTTGAGCTCATTTGCATGTCTATGCTTCCTGACGATGGATTGGCCCATTTCCTGTCACCAGCCAAAAGACCTGCGTATTTCTCGCAAGTCACACGTGTGGTCCGTGTGTAATCCGTATTTTTTGCGCACCCATAGACTTGCATTGGCGTTCTACGGGCGTAGTACGCTGACAATCGCAGCATGCTGCGATTGGCACGGTCCATAGAATATGGGCGAGAAATATACGGCTGTTGGGAGCTACCCCATAGAGAATCATTTGTCCGTGTGTAATGCGTGCTTTTAATGCCTCACAATCCTCCGTATTCCTCTCTAGTGTGACCCTGGCCTTAGAGTGAAATTATGTCTAATTTACATTTTTTTTCTCTGTTTTGTTGTGTTGTTCCAATCCAGTACAGGAAATAAACATGTGAATAGCAAAACTCGTGTAATTGCACTACTTTTCTAAGAGAAATATTTCATTTGCTAGAACAATTTCCAACACTTACGGCTATGCCTGTATGCTTATTTTTAGATCAGCAGATCAGATTGAACATTTGCGCATTAATGTGCATGTCTACAGTATATGTCATGTGCCTATGCACAAAACATTCAGACCAGCAGCTACATCATTTGTGCACAGATGTGCACACCTATGGTGTATGACAAATATCAAGATAGTAATTAATCCAAATAAGTCTTTCACTTTCAGCTCATATAGGGCTGGAAAAAACCAAAAACTACGGTAATATATGTATATCTTTAAACAAATAAATCCAATTAATTAATAGTGTTATGGTAAAAACATATATGATAATAAAAAACATGTGCCATGATAATGATAGATCCACATGTCGGTCTTCCGTGTATCTCAACGCGTTTTACATATGGGATCCATATGTAAATATCCTGCAGAAGGATTGCATACCTTCATTAGGAATCCACACAATATAATGTACAGCTCTGGCAAAAATTAAGAGGCCTCTTCCAAATGTTCAGTTTGTCTGATTTTTCTCTTTATAGGTATATTTTTGAGTAAAATGTAAGTTGCCCTTTTAGTCTACAAACTTCTGACAACATGTCTCCGAATTTCCAAGCAATAAATTTTGTTGTTTTTTTTCAAAAGGAGAAATTGTCAAAATAAAAAACCCAGTGCTTTCAGACCTCAAATAATGAAAAGAAAACAAGGTCATAATCATTTAGAAACAATAATATTAATGTTTTAACTCAGGAAGAGTTCAGAAATCAATATTTTGTGGTATAACCATGATTTTTAATCATAGCTTTCACGCATCTTGGCATGCTTGCCACCAGTCTTTCACACTGCTTCTGGCACAAAAATGTAAGCAATTCTTTGTTTGATGGCTTGTGACTATCCATCAACCTCTTAATTACATTCCAGAGGTTTTCAATGGGGTTCAAGTCTGGAGAATGGGCTCCCCATGACATGGTTTTGATGTGGTGGTCTCTTATTTTTTGCCAGAGCTGTATATGTATATTGGGTTGACAGCTCCTGATTTTAGGTATATGTTCCTGTTGCATTGGAGCAATTAATTCCACACATACCATTGGATTTCCTTGAAGACCTATCTGTCCCAAAATACACTGCGCATGCCCAAGTGGTCCTAAACTCTAGAGGTAAGGACAGTATTATAGCGCAGGAACAATAGGGAAAAATCCTGTATACTTTGGCACGTGGGCAGTAATGGTTATCACCCACCGGTGTAGATTCAATAGCGCATGCGCAGGCCGTGCCCACAGACATTGTCAACACTGCACAGGCATCGACCGTGATCGTATATCTCACTAATAATAATCTTTATTTTTATATAGCGCTAACATATTCCGCAGCGCTTTACAGTTTGCACACATTATCATCACTGTCCCCGATGGGGCTCACAATCTAAATTCCCTATTAGTATGTCTTTAGAATGTGGGAGGAAACCGGATGAATCCCACGCAAACACGGGGAGAACATACAAACTCCTTGCAGATGTTGTCCTTGGTGGGATTCAAACCCAGGACCCCTTGCAGCGCTAACCACTGAGCCACCGTGCCGCCCACTAGATCATGCTCGCCATTGCGCACATGCAGATCACGGTCCCAGAAGTAAATGACCTCAGGCCGTGTCCTTGGCCTTCACAATCCTCTCTATACTCTAAGCATGTGTGGTCAAAATACTGCTACTACCCAGATTCAGATGGAATTCATGTTCTGCTGTTATAGAATAACAGAGAGCCCAATCGTGTATATATGGGCTTGGTCATGAGTGCAAGTGTTACAATAACGCCCTGTTCGGTTGTATGGAGGTCTCTGATATCAGTTATTACTAATCCACTTTGCCCCTCCAAAAGGTTATGGTCAGGCAGAATACATACTCAGATCACTGACAATGGACATAATCAACGTAAGATATTTTGTGCATCATTTAATACCCATGAAGACATGAAAACCCAAACAGGATATTTAGTGCAATATTCTTATAAGGAAAGAAGTGAGGGGAAAGGAGTAGGGATAAGGGGAGGGAAAAGAAGGAACATAGGAGTTCAAGTAAATATATGCTGCTTGATTCAATTATGTCAACCCAGTGTGGAATCCAAGGAAAAAGACACATACAGACTATAGTGTCCAATGCGGATAGGATGTTTTCCAATAAGATCTATGAATAGAGATGTCTGTCATTAGAGACGTCTAAATATAAGATATAATAACAAGGATACCAGATGAAAATGAATAACATATAGCCTAAAAATCCGAAAAAAGTGTGCAGGCAATGTCAACATCAGAATGTGTGCAGGCAATG
The DNA here is from genome assembly GCF_039654945.1 of Dendrobates tinctorius. NCBI lineage: Eukaryota > Metazoa > Chordata > Amphibia > Anura > Dendrobatidae > Dendrobates > Dendrobates tinctorius. Next base: position 6,973,013 of record NW_027361735.1, on the reverse strand, counting down.
TCAACATCGGAATCAAATAAAGCTACAAAAATTAAATTGCTTGTTAAGTCCATTCGGCACCAAGGATTTAAGGGCCCCGTCACACATAACGACTCACCAGCGATCCCGACAACGATATCAACATGTCAGGATCGCTGGTGAGTCGCTACATGATTGCTGGTGAGCTGTCAAACAGGCAGCTTCACCAGCGATCAGCACCAGCGACGCCGAGCGCGCGGCGTCGCTGTGTACTTTAGTTACCAGCGCGCTGATGCAGGGAGCTGGTAACTAAGGTAAACATCGGGTTTCTAAGGGGCGTGCATCACTTAGAAACCCAATGTGTACCTTGGTTACCAGCTCCCTGCATCAGCGCGCTGGTAACTAAGGTACACATCAGGTTTCTAGGCACAGCGCGCCCCCTTAGAATCCAGATGTATACCTTAGTTACCAGCTCCTGCTCGCTGGTCGCTGGTCTCTCGCCAGTCACATGCAGCGATGCGTGCTGACCAGCGGGAGACCAGTGACCCCAAAAATGTCCAGGGCTTTCCATCAACGATCAGCGTTACCAGCAGGGGGGCCGGTCGCTGATCGCTGTCACACACAGCGATCTCGCTGGTGAGATCGCTGTTGCGTCACAAAACTAGTGACTCAGCAGCGATCTCGCTAGCGAGATTGCTATGTGTGACGGGACCCTAAGTCTGAATATTCATTTATATTCTTTATGTAATAATAGTCTATTCCTGTGACCTTTGCTTCCACTTTGTCTCACAACCTCCAGCACAAAGAAGGAAATAACTCTGAGATTGTTTAAATGGTACTCCGTTACAGTGGCTTGTAAAAGTATTTACACCCACTTGGGTTTTCACCTATTTTATTACATTAGAACCTGTAATTAAATATTTTTATAATTTGATTTGTTTGTGATGCATCAGCACTCGGGATGAGCGAACGTGCTCAGTGATACTTGGTCATCACTCAAGTATCACGGTACTTGTTACCCCACGAGTATTGGGTGGTGCTCTAAATAAAACTCGAATCCCTGTCCTGCATTATTGGCTTCTGTTACCCAACCAATGAGCATGCGGGGGGGTTTCTTGTGCATCACTGTAATGCCATAGCCATCTTGGTTGTGGCATTACTGTGATTGGCTGGTCGTATGACATCATGAGGATTTATTAAAAACAGGCGTCCCATGGCTCAGCATACTGACATCATAGCACAGCTCTGTGACACGTATTGGAGGGAGAAAGTGCTTACTTAGGCCTGTATGTGTACAGCAAATCCTCTGGTGAATGAGTCTCAGTGGGCATCTTTAATACATACCACGATTTATGATGCACAGATATGACAGAGAAATAAAGGGATAGTGCAATATCAAAGATTTCAATTACTTCTTACATTACATGAGTGATTTCCAAGTTCCTTCTTGGAAATTAGGTCCTTGGTTTATTGGTCCTTAAAAGGTGATTCTCGTAATCAACCCTGTAGCTTTTCATTTCAAGCTTCTGCTGAATCTGAAGATCCATAATGTTTTTCACGGGTCTTTGCTCAAAAAATGTGTGCACCTGTGAAACCATCTGTAGTGCCAGCGTCCCTTCATATGGTCTTTTTCCCCCTGCAGAGATGCCATGTGACACCCCAGAGTCCGGTTGTCTCAGTGACATAGCCTCCCTCTATGAGGTGAAGTCATGCTTGGAGGCAGAAGGGTACCCCCATTCCAGGTAACATAGATTAAATCACAATTCCTGCTGCAGGTCAGAAAAGGGAGCTGCCTTATAAATTCTGGCCAGCAGAGGGGGTTGGTGAGTCAGCTAGAAAAGAGCTGAGGGGGTTGTCATGGAAACAAGAGCAGCTGAGAGCTGTGAGGAAAATGACTAGACAGTTAAACGTGAGGTAAAAAGATCTTTCTGGAAGATCCAGTCAGTTCAAGAGAGGGAGCTGATCTGTGAGGAGCTGGTGAGGGGGAGCTGATCTGAGAAGAGGGAAAGGACATAAGCAAAGACGGAGAGGCTCTGGGGAAGCTAAAAACTGTGTATAGCAACCCCCAGAGTAAAGCGCTATTGGAGAGAAAAGGGATGTCAGAGTCCTTGGTGGTCAGGAGCTGTATGTCCTGACCACTTAATCTGAAAGTACAGGGGATTTTAAATTCCTGTGCGCCATTGAACACCTGAGAGCAGCAGATAAGGAGCCCGGGGCTGACGGTGAAAAGGACGGTACCCGTAGAATAGGCTCATGCTGACAGCCGTACAGGTTAGTGAAATCAGCACGCAATTGAGGGTCGCAGCTTAGTTATAAACAGTGGAGACCCACACACAATGCGCAGAAGGAAGGTCCTAAACCCCCACCATGCAAGGTGGATCCCCTGAATGCCTCCAGGCGAGCCGGACTCATTCCATCACCTGTATGTGGTACTCCAGATTGCAACCAATTACCAGTAAAAGGTAAATAAACTGCACCTCTTTCCGTCCTCCTCTCATTTCTCTGCACCCCAACGTTCACAGCCATTTTGACTATTAATCTAACATGTTTGCCCTGGGACTATTGCTCTACCTGTGGAGAGCTATTTTCACCTCAACTGCACCACATCAACAGTCTCAGGGAACAACACCGCAGCGCTGGTCACCTCAGACCAGAATACCACAGGTGGCGTCACGTATTTAACCATCTATAAACTTTATCTTCATTTTTACCACATCACCAACAACTTTTCGGAAGGGTTTGTCAGAAGCCGTAAAAGATACTATGGTGGGATTTCCTGTTCCCTCTGGTCTTGACGATTCTATGTCATTAGCCATTCAGGTTGATCGACGTTTGCGTGAACGCAGGATTGCATGAGAGGTGTTGCCACCGGTTGAACAGACGTCTGAACCTATGCAATGTGATAGAGTTTTGTCTAAGGCGCAACGTCAAGAGTTCAGAAGGCGTAATAAGCTGTGTTTTTTCTGTGGAGATGCCTCGCATATTATTTCTGTTTGCCCTAAACGAGAGAAATGCTTTGCACACACGTTTTCTGTTGGTGGTGTTCAACCTAAGTTTCTTCTGGCAATTACTCTGATCTGCTCCCTGTCCACATTTTCCGCCAAGGCTTTTGTGGATTCGGGAGCAGCGCTAAACCTAATGGACTTGGATTTTGCTAAACGTTGTGGATTTCCGATGACACCTCTGCAGACGCCTATCCCTTTGAGGGGGATTGATGCTACTCCATTGGCTAAAAATAAACCTCAGTTTTGGACCCAGGTGGTCAAGCGGGTCGCCCCAGACCATCAAGAAAATTGCAGATTTTTGGTATTGCATGGTCTGCATGATGCCATTGTTCTGGGGTTTCCCTGGTTGCAAATTCATAATCCAGTTTTGGATTGGAAATCTGTGTCTGTGGTGAGTTGGGGTTGTCGGTGTGCCTTTAGTGAGGCTCCGTTTTTTTCCACCTCTCCTCAGTCGCATGATGTTCCTGACTATTTGGCGGACTTTTATGATGTATTTAGTGAGAATGAGTCTGCGTCCTTGCCTCCTCATAGGAGTTATGACTGTGCAATTGAACTAAGCCCGGGGTGTAAATTTCCCAAGGGTCGGCTCTTCAATTTATCTGTACCCGAGCACGAGGCTATGCAGTCCTATATTAAGGAGGCGTTGGAGAAGGGTCATATTAGACCATCCTCTTCACCCTTAGGTGCCGGGTTTTTTTTTGTGGCCAAAAAGGATGGTTCTTTAAGGCCTTGTATTGATTATCGTGCCCTCAATAAAATTACTATTAAATATCAGTATCCGTTACCCCTGATTTCGGATCTATTCTCTAGAGTTAGAGGTGCTTGCTGGTTTACCAAGCTTGACCTCAGGGGGGCGTATAATCTTATCCGCATTAAGCATGGGAATGAATGGAAGACGGCGTTTAATACTCCGGAGGGACATTTTGAGTACCTGGTGATGCCTTTTGGGCTCACTAATGCCCCTTCTGTCTTCCAGTGCTTCATGAACGATATTTTCCGAGACTTTGTCTATAAATTTTTGATTATCTATCTGGATGATATTTTGATCTTCTCCAAGGATTGGGATTCTCATGTGGAACATATTCGGACTGTGTTCCGGATATTGAGGGAGAATTCCCTGTATGTCAAAGGATCGAAATGCCTTTTTGGAGTACAGAGGATTTCATTTTTTGGATTTATTTTGTCTCCGTCAACTATTGAAATGGACCCGGCCAAGGTACAGGCCATTTATGATTGGGTTCAGCCCACTTCTTTAAAGGCCCTCCAGAAGTTTTTGGGTTTTGCTAATTTTTATCGGAAATTTATAGCAAAATTTTCTAGTATTGCCAAGCCATTGACTGATCTGACTAACAAGGGTGCTGATGTGTTGAATTGGTCTCCTGAGGCTCTTGCTTCCTTTCAGGAGCTGAAGCGAAGATTTACCTCCGCCCCGGTTTTGCGGCAACCTGATGTCTCACTCCCGTTCCAGGTAGAGGTGGATGCTTCTGAGATTGGTGCAGGAACTGTCTTGTCCCAAAAGGATCCTGTAACATCTAAAATGAATCCCTGTGCTTTCTTTTCCCGAAAGTTCTCTCCATCTGAACGTAACTATGATGTGGGGAATCGGGAACTGTTGGCCATGAAATGGGCATTTGAGGAGTGGAGACATTGGTTGGAGGGAGCTAAACATCAAGTTGTGGTCCTCACTGACCACAAGAACTTGATTTACCTAGAGTCGGCTAAACGCTTGAACCCTAGACAGGCTAGGTGGGCCTTGTTTTTTACACGTTTTGATTTTGTGGTCTCTTTTCTTCCTGGAACTAAGAATGTCAAGGCAGACGCACTCTCTAGGAGTTTCTTTGCTGATTCTCCTGTGGTGACCAAGCCTGCTACCATCTTAGGCGAAGGGGTAGTTCTTTCTGCCATCTCGCCCGATTTGAGACTTGCTCTGCAAGAGTTCCAGGAGGACAAACCTGAGCGTTGTCCCAGTGGAAAGTTGTATGTTCCTGACCAGTGGAAGAAGAGAGTGATGGCTGAAGTTCATTGCTCTGCATTGGCTGGTCATCCAGGTATTTTTGGTACTAGAGATCTGGTGAGTCGCTCTTTTTGGTGGCCCACCTTGTCTCCTGATGTCAGGAATTTTGTGCAGTCCTGTGGGACTTGCTCCCGGTCTAAATCTTGCTCTCGCTCTAGTGGGTTGTTGATGCCTTTGCCGGTCCCCAGGAGGCCATGGACCCATAATTCAATGGATTTCATCTCTGATATGCCGGTCTCTCAAAGAATGACTGTTATTTGGGTGATTTGTGATAGGTTCTCTAAGATGGTTCATCTTGTACCACTCTCTAAGTTGCCATCTTCCTCTGAGTTGGTGCCCCTGTTTTTGCAACAGGTGGTTCGCTTACACGGGATTCTTGAGAACATTGTATCTGACAGAGGAGTTCAGTTTGTGTCTAGATTTTGGAGGACTTTCTGTTCCAAGCTGGGAATTCAGTTGTCCTTCTCCTCTGCTTTTCACCCTCAGACCAATGGGCAGACAGAGAGAACAAACCAGACCTTGGAGTCGTATTTGAGATGTTTTATTTCCGCTGATCAGGATGATTGGGTTTCATTTTTGCCCTTGGCCGAATTTGCTTTAAATAATAGAGCTAGTTCTGCCACTTTGATGTCACCTTTTTTTTGTAACTTTGGGTTTCATCCTCGATTTTCTTCAGGGCAGGTGGAGCCTTCTGCCTGCCCAGGTGTTGACACTGAGGTGGAGAGAATGCACCAGATCTGGGACCAAGTGGTGGATAAGTTATCTCTCTCCCAGGAAAAGGCCCAGCGGGTTTCCAATCGACATAGGACCATTGGTCCCCAGTTTAAGATTGGTGATATGGTGTGGTTATCATCAAAAATATTGCTATGAAGGTGGCTTCTCCTAAGTTTAAGCCTAGATTTATTGGACCTTACAAGATTTTGGAGATTATTAATCCGGTCTCTTTTCGTTTGGCTCTTCCTGTCACATTTAAAATCCATAATGTGTTCCATAAGTCCTTGTTGAAGAGGTTTGTTGAACCAGTTGTTCCTGGGGTGGCACCTCCAGACCCTGTATTGGTTGAAGGTAACATGGAATATGAGGTAGAGAAAATACTGGATTCCCGTCTGGCTAGACGGAGACTCCAGTATTTGGTTAAGTGGAAGGGTTATGGTCAGGAGGATAATTCCTGGGTCTCTGCCTCTGATATTCATGCCAAAAGATTGGTGCGTGCATTTCATCGGGCTCACCCTAATCGCCCTGGTGGCGTGGTTGAGGGTTCGGTGACCCCTCCTCAAGGGGGAGGTACTGTTGTGAGTTCATTTTCCCCTTCGTCACTGAGGTCTGGTGAACTCCCTTTTCTGGTAAAGGAAGATAATGAGCCTGATTATCAGGCACCTGAGCCTAATGAGGATGACTGGCTGAGTGGAGTCACGGACTGGATATAAGGCTGCTGACGCCCTTCTGCCCTGCGGGTGATTTCTCTGTGGACTTCTAGGACACTTGTCTGATTCCTGCTCCTCTAAAGCTAAGTTTTCTGTTTTGCCTGTTAGCATTTTTGTTTTGTTTTTTGTTTTCCTTGCTTTTCTGTATTCTGCCATTCCCTGCTGGGGTGAGCTGAATCTCCTTTTGCCTGTAGCTCTGTCTTCAGAATATTCCTGAGTACTGACATAGCTTTTTTGAAGCCTAGCGTCTTCAGGGCCTTTTTCACTGTCAGTCTGTTGGCTCTTATTTTCATAGGGTTTTTCACGGATTGCAGACAGCAGCCTTCCTGTCCTTTTCTATCTAGTTAGCTTGGGCCCCGTCTTTGCTCAGTCTATCTTTCTGTCTGTGTTAGTATTTTCATCTTGCTTCACCGTCATTATATGTTGGGGGCTGCCTATTGCTTTGGGGTCTGCTCTGGGGCAGTTTAGTTTTCCCCTTTCTTTCTTTAGGCCTATTTAATTCTCCGGCTGTGATCGAGGGGTCAAGGGCATCGTAGGAACCCCCCACGGCTACTGCTATTTGTGTTCATAGGTTCAGGGGTCTGCAATCCGATAGCTGCCAACTTCTCTGGTTTTCTGGACTTAGCTAGCATTTCTGTTTTTGCCTCCTACGGTGACTCAATCATAACAGGACACGTTTGGGGAATGTGCATTCACCTTCATAAAAATGAAGAAAGTCTGGGTTATCCACACTACCAGATGATAGAATCACATAAAGTGTTTGTAATATTCAATATTTTAGTGATATCTGACAGTTGTCTTTCAGTGGTCTATGGATGACCCTCCTCATATTTTCTGTCTGGCTTTGCACTTTCTGTTAAGACAGTATAAGTACATCAACTACACTTTCAAAATATTTTCGTTCAAATTTTTTTATGGATTGCATGATTCATCCATACAGTTTAGAATGGATATTGTTGCATTATGGTGGTATGTAAAACTTACCAGAAGTGTAGAAAAAATGTCAGGATTAGATTACTCATTCATACAGTATGACACACTTTCTGTCACATTTTGGTAGTATATAACAGTTAAAAAATGAGTTTGAAAATTTTGCTTGTTTCTTCACATTTCTTACCAATACACTATTCTGTGCTCTGGGGTTAATTTTTGTGTTTTATAACACAAAAAAAAAATTAAAACGTTTGCTGGACTACATTTCTCAATCATACAGTATTATGTGTTCTTGGGTATATTTTGTTGGTATACTGTACAATCATCAAAACACTTGTTCAAAATTTTACCTTTATTATATTGGTCACCCATAGACTTTTCCATCGTCTGGCGTATAAACTTTAAAAACTTGTTTAAAATTTGTCGGTATTATATTGCTCATCCACAGGGTATTACATCTTCTTGCGTACATTTAGTGGCTATATAAGCCTCTAAAAACGTGTTCCAAATTTATCGGTATCATATCGCTCCCCCTTAGGGTATTATATATTCTTGGGTACATTTCTTTGGTATGTAACCCTCAAAAAACTTTAGGCTGCATGCACACATCGCAGATTTAGTGAGTTTTTGTCATGTGTTTTCTCCACAGATTTGTGACAAAACCTGAAGCAAAACCTGATGGCAGCAAAGTGAATGAGAAACCTGATGAGTAATGCACATGTTGAGCATTTTTGACTTGTAGATATGGTGCAGAACGTAATCTGCAGCATGTCAAATCTGGTTTACTTAATTTATATATTTTTTACATCCTTTTTAAATTTAGCCTTACATACAAGTCATTACACAGGAAAAAAATGTTTCTTAACCCTGCTGTTATGTTCGAGTCATAGTGACCCGTAAGAGAATTTGTGTGGCCCTGTAGATATTTTTCTATAAGTTTCTAAAACTTGAGATTACTTGACTTTTCCTCATTTGGGGGGACCTATCTATGAGTATTTTTTTTTTTGTGTTTACTTTTTGCTACACGCCGATTTATAATCATTTTGTAATCATCGATTTGCAATCATTTTTTACAGCTGTGAGGCAATATTTTCAGTGAAATAAAGGAGTTATAACTTCAGTTGGGTCTATTTATTGCATCTACTATTGTATATCAATTTATTTATTTCCTAAATTATTTCAATGGGGTCGTACACGCGCTCTGCCGGGTGAATGCATTGAGATCTGCGCACCATAAAAATGGCTTTATATTGATTATTTTTGGTGCCCAGTCTATACTAAAATGTAGAGCGCATCCAGAGAGATCACTAGGTGTGCACTGCACATGTATATTCTACGCAGAACGCGCTGTGTAAGAGGGCCTTAGGCCAGGATCACACATGTGAGGTATACGGCCGAGTCTCGCGTGTTAATACCCGGCACTGCCGCCGGCACTCAGGAGCAGAGCGTGCGGCTCCATGTATTGCTATGCGGCCACATGCGCCAATCCGAGTACCGGAGGCAGTGCTGGGTATTAACATGCGAGACTCGGCCGTATTCCTCACATGTGTGATCCCGGCCTAACTTTGTAAAGCTGAGCTCTAAAGGCCTCCAAATGATTTTTTTTTGCTAAGTAAAGCCCCCATTACACATAGCGATATCGCTAGCAATATCGCTGTAACGTCACCGATTTTGTCACGTAGCAGCGATATGGCTAGAGATATTGCTATGTCTGATACTTACCTCCGACCGGCTTCCCCGCTGCTCATCGCTGATCGAGCGAGAAGGTCCTGGATCATTTCTCGTCGGGCGCTTCCTGCTAGGCTTCCTGTGGCGCCTACGAGCGACGCGTGGACGCGGGCGGGAGGACGTCAGGATCGCCGCGTCTGACAGGTAAGTAGCGACCCCCGACCACTGCGATGTTGCTGGTGAGATCTGCCTGTGTGGCAGCTCACTAGCGACCACTTAGCGATGCACCAGCAATCCATATCGTTGTCGGGATCGCTGGTGCATCGCTAAGTCTAACGGTACCCTAAAGGTGCTGTCACACTTAGCGATGTACCAGCGATCCCGACCAGCGATATGACGCGGTCAGGATGGCTGGTACATCGCTAAGTGGTCGCTAGTGAGCTGCCACACAGGCAGATCTCACCAGCGACATCGCAGGGGTCGGGGGTCGCTACTTACCTGTCACACTAGGCGATCCTGCGTCCTCCCGCCCGGCTCCACGCTCGTCGCTCGTCTCTCCACAGGAAGCGCCGCAGGAAGCTGACGACGAGAAGCGGACCTGGGCGTTCTCGCGCAATCAGCGATAACCAGCGGGGGAGCCGGTCGCAGGTAAGTATCAGACACAGTGATATCACTAGCAATATCACTATAACGTCACAAGTTATAGCGATATTGCTAGCAATATCGCTTCGTGTGACAGTACCTTTTGTCAGTCTTCCTGGCTTATCTTCTTGTTTTCAGAAGGGTTCTTATCTTCTCTGATCTTATCAGTACACATATGCTAGCACACTTAGCCATTGACCTTTCAGTTTCTTTGGACAGCAGCTCTGTACACATCTCTGTTCCAGGCTGTATCTTGGCTTTTTACAGGTAGCTAGCTTGTTATGCTTTTTTTATTCAATTCTGTTGGTAGATTGCATATTGTAAAGGAATACTTTTATTTTATTTTTTTACATGTACTTAGTGTTATTACTGTGTGATTCTGTAAGCTATAGGTCCCTGCATACTGTCTGCAAAGCTGACAAACTTTTTTCAGCTAAGAGCTGTTTTTTTCCTTCGTTCCTTCTTTGTTTTTACAAATGGTGTAGTATTCTCACTGCTCTGATGAAATGATTAGCATGTTAGTTGGCTGGACATTGAGCACTGGTATGTTTTGATGTAGTATAGAAGCTCTTATTTTTTTTGAAGCTGGTTGTTTTTTTCTCAGATTTTATTATTATTGGAAAATCACTGGTTAGTCCATATATTGAGGAAAGAAAGGTCACACCCAGAACAGAAGGACCAGCAGGCCTTGTACAGAGCATCCAGCATCATGCTCAGGAAAGTGAAACCATGACCTCCACAAGCACTTCTACCCCCATTGCCTCTACCAGTAGTGCTTCAAGAATAAAAAGAAAAAGGTGCCCTTATTCTTGTGATAATAAAACAAGTATTACATGTTCTGGATGCAAAAAATTCTTATGCAAAGCCCATGTTTATTGTTCTTCATGCAAGAATTCATAAAGTAATATTACCATGTAAATATGTTCAAATTGAAGTGTTTATTATATTTAATTTTTTTCACAAAATGCTTGATTTGCTTGTTTTGGTTTGGTTTTTTTACCACATATGTGTAGTTTGCTATTTTTCGTTTTGCTTATTACTAAGTTTTCTCTGAATAAAAAAAAAAAAAGATTTCAATTTCATTTTTCTTTTTTTTTATTTCCAAAAATGTTCCCATACAGTCTAGTAAGCAAAAGGTATAAAAATACTCTAACTCAATTATCTAAAATGAAGATTTAATAAACCGGGTCATAGTGACCCGGGAGCAATACAAGTTGTAGGGGTTTCGACTCGCTCAGGTGCAGCGGGAGACAATTATGAGGCAGGTTTTCCCAAAGTCCATGAGGTTTATTTGCTTCATAAACCATAACTCAGCTTATCACCAACAAAGCCTCTAACTTAGGCCAAAAGATCATAAACCTCCGTGGCTTCAGACTCGGACCGAGAGTCTCAGCACATGCTGGGAGGTGTAGTCCTTCCCATATACAACAAATACATAGTCCAGGGCAATGTCCCGAGCAGCGCTCTATCTGCAGCCGCAGACCCAGGAAGGCTTCTCCTTCCTTAGCACACAGGCCACTCTCTGTAGTGTCCCACCTGGACACAGGGAAGTCTGTCCACACTCTGACAGACTCCCTCACACTCTCTCACATGTGCTAAACACCTCAATTACATAGCCCTGTAACCACACCCACAGGTGATCACATGGTTAGACCTCACTAAAGGTTCTATTGCACACAGACACACACAGGCTTCCCTGATACAGTGTAACAGAAATATCAGCAGTACCTCTGCTGATCAATACACCCTGGAGCATCCCAAGGCCACCCACCTTGAGACACATACTGGTCATTTAGGACCCTGCTCCTGTTACCACACTGAATGTGCCTGTACACCCGTCCTGGGACACCCACACAGCGCCCCCTAGCGGACATAGTGGTCACTACACCACAAAGTGTATAGTACATGGGAACAGAACAGCAGGGTTAACTTTTTTTCTGTAAAATACAATTTCTCGTGGGTTTGGAATGTTTTATTATCTGTCTTTAAAGTGGAGTAAACGTGTGACACCATTGTTCTCAGCAGCAATCTTGGAGTCAGAAATGCTTCCGGGAGTCTTCTCCATGCTGTTCTCCTTCCATTCATCACTTTTCACATCCATTTCAACATTTTCACTGCTACCCAGACCTCTTTGTAGTGTCTGCCGGAAGAAAGCTCGGCTATTCAAAACAAGCATGAAAGTATTAGGAATTGCTTGGTTCAAGCAACGAGCACCTGATTATTTTAGTGCTCGCTCATCCCTATTAAGGAAAAAAAAAGTTTATGGCCAGACGTATTGTGACACTAGTCGCTAGTCATGGATAAACCTTGAGATGGAGAAGTTAGACGTTCTGGGGTAAGTACCAAGAGGAAACATAGATAGCCAAGAGAAAAGACAAAGGTGTAAGTCGGGTCACAGTCCAAGGGTCAAAATACCAGGAGATAGCGGATCAAGCAAAAGGACAAGACAAAGGGGTAGTCAGAACAAGGTCCAAAGGGTCAGACAGCAGAATATCAGAACTCAGAACAACAGAATTAGGCAAACTCTCACCAGGAAGCACAAACTACATCTGGTAGGGATCAGGGGAAGACAGCTCAGTTAAATAGTTTGGGCAATTTCCAGAAAACAGAACACCTAGAGAAAGTCCTGCACCTCCTAGACACAGATTGGATAGTCAAGCTGTCAATCAAAGCACCAACAACTCAGCACGCCCATTACAATATTGGACAGGCGAGCTGTCAATCAAAACACTGACAACTCAGCATGATTCAGTTTCCAAAGGACGGCATAACTATCAATCACTGAGTGGAGGAACCGTGACAAGCAGACTACAAAATGTCTAGTGTGATGATGTCAAAAAGTTTGCTGGGTTAACTGAGAAACTTGAAGTGAACTACTGCAAAAGGAGGTGGACATGGGAGAAAGGAGCTTCCAACTTTGAGGGAATACTTTTAATAGACCCTCTGTCCTCTTCCAGCATGACTGTGCCATTGTTCACAAGGAGATGTTCTATAAAGACATGGTTTCACTAGTTTCTTGGTTGCATGTTATGTTATATTCTTGGGAAAACCTTTAATCACAACACCTTCTATTATCAGAAATAAAAAAAAAATCACATCTGTTGTTTCCAATAGGATGACCATTAAAGGTACTGAATTACCTTAACTGTCTAAATGAAATATAGTTAAGTAACAAAATGCAATTCTACTATGCCTGTAGGTGTGTTTATAAAAATACAAAGGTTTTGTCAAGCACATCCTGTTAAAATCAAAAAGGTCCTCAGCAGACCTCGGCTCTACAGACATAAATGCTTTTTTTGTCTTATATTTCACAAAATTTGGCTGACAGAAAAGGTGATTAGTGAGGACTGTAAAATTCTATGGAAAGTAATTGGCCTGCTCACAGATAAGAAAAGCTTTCAATGTGAGCTATTATACAGGAGGAAGGTGCTATGTAAATGTAAAGGTGTGACCTCCATCTAATAGGGCCATCAGGTCATTTTAATAAGCACCGAGTAAAGATTTCTCTGTATTTGAGCTTTTACTAGAAATCTCAGCAGTATGCCCATAGTCCTTGTCATTCTTCTGCGAGCGTGGAAAATAATTACATCTTAAAACCGAGAGATCAAACAAATGAATACAATTCTTAAAAATGAGAGATCGAACAAATGAATGACACTTCTTGGGCATCCTCTGCTGTTTCTTTTGGACCTGCCACTAAACTTTATTTTTATAAAGTTAATTTTTTTAATCAAACAAGTCAAGCTCTGTAATCATTCTTTAAAACTAATCTAAGGGAGACCATGTAAAATGCATAAAGAGCACAAGGAAGATCGAGGGGACCACTATTTAAAGGTACCTGTCACCAGGATTGGCCAATATGAGAAATGGCGACCAACTTTCAGATCTGATATATAGTATTCTATAATACTGTATATCTGCCCCCAGCCCAACCTGAGAGATAAGGAAAAGGGCTTTTATTATACTCACCTGTGGGGCGGTTTGGTCTGAGGGGTGTCACAGGTCTTGGTCCGGCGCCTCCCTTCTGTAGTGGTGGCCTTACTTCATGTCAGTCAAACTTGGTGACAGGTTCGCTTTAAAGAGGTTCCCTCTTTCAACTTTTTTTTTTTACTAATTTCTTGTGGCGTATTAAAAACAGAAAAAATAATCTGTCCTTACCCTTGCTAGGTCCATCATTGCTGTTCAATTCATTATGTATTGGCTGCAGCTGTGGCGTCACAAGAGTGCTGCAGCCAGTCACTGAACTCAGTGGTTCATTCCATCTACATCTGCAAAGTCACTCAGCTGTGATTTGCTGCTGTACTGTTGAAATTATGTCACGGCTGCAGCCTATACTCAATAAATAGAGCAATGGTGGTGACTAGAGTTGAGCGAAACGGGTCGAAAAAATTCAAAAGTCGCCGACTTTTGGCAAAGTCGGGTTTCATAAAACGAAACCCGACCCTAGGATGAGGTTGGCCACGAGGTCGGCGACTTACGTGCCAAAGTCGCATTTCAAAAGTTTGTTTTGCGCTCTTTTTCAGCCAATCAGGATTCACGGACACTGGGCAACGTGATGACATAGGCACGGGTTACCACCATCTTTCAGAAGGGCATGCAAGTGATTGGCTTGCTTTGGTGGGCGTCACAGGGGGTATAAAAGGGCGTGCACGCCGACCGTCATCTTACTTCTGCCGATCTCAGTATAGGGAGAGGTTGCTGCTGATTCTGTAGGGAGAGCGTTAGGCAGGGAAGAAGACCAAAATACTGCTTCTGCTGCTAGCGATTTGGCCTGCACAACACACCAGTCACTGTGTGTGCAGTGCAAGAGGAGGCTATATAGTGGTATATCAGTGGTGTTGGTTGTTGGGCTGCCTTCTAAGGCTTCCTCACAGGCTGGCATTGCTGTTTACCCACTGCTCCGCAAACTGATTTTTTAAAAGCAATCCAATCTCCCTTATCCTCTAGTCACTTTGGTCACAGCTGTGCCATCGAGCCTGTCACATAGCGCTCAGATATTCATTGGGCCTCAAACTGCTTTTTTAAAAGCAATCCCAATTTTTTTTTTTGTCCTGCTGAGAAGAAAAAAAAACTGCTTCTGCTGCTGATAGCAATTTGGCCTGCACAACACACCAGTCATTGTGTGTGCAGTGCAAGGGGAGGCTATATTGTGGTGTATCAGTGGTGTTGGTTGTTGGGCTGCCTTTTAAGGCTTCCTGACAGGCTGGCATTGCTGTTTACCCACTGCTCCGCAAACTGCTTTTTTAAAAGCAATCCAATCTCCCTTATCCTCTAGTCACTTAGGTCACAGCTGTGCCATCGAGCCTGTCACATAGCGCTCAGATATCAGTGGGCCTCACACAATCCAAAAGTGTCCAGTGTCCAAAAGTGTGTGCAGAGATTCAAAATCTCACTTATCCTCTAGTCACTTAGGTCACAGCTGTGCCATCGAGCCTGTCACATAGCGCTCAGATATTCATTGGGCCTCACACAATCCAAAAGTGTCCAGTGTCCAAAAGTGTGTGCAGAGATTCAAAATCTCACTTATCCTCTAGTCACTTAGGTCACAGCTGTGCCATCAAGCCTGTCACATAGTGCTCAGATATCAGTGGGCCTCACACAATCCAAAAGTGTCCAGTGTCCAAAAGTGTGTGTAGAGATTCAAAATCTCACTTATCCTCTAGTCACTTAGATCACAGCTGTGCCATCGAGCCTGTCACATAGCGCTCAGATATCAGTGGGCCTCACACAATCCAAAAGTGTCCAGTGTCCAAAAGTGTGTGCAGAGATTCAAAATCTCACTTATCCTCTAGTTACTTAGGTCACAGCTGTGCCATCGAGCCTGTCACATAGCGCTCAGATATTCATTGGGCCTCACACAATCCAAAAGTGTCCAGTGTCCAAAAGTGTGTGCAGAGATTCAAAATCTCACTTATCCTCTAGTCACTTAGGTCACAGCTGTGCCATCGAGCCTGTCACATAGCGCTCAGATATTCATTGGGCCTCACACAATCCAAAAGTGTCCAGTGTCCAAAAGTGTGTGCAGAGATTCAAAATCTCACTTATCCTCTAGTCACTTAGGTCACAGCTGTGCCATCGAGCCTGTCACATAGCGCTCAGATATTCATTGGGCCTCACACAATCCAAAAGTGTCCAGTGTCCAAAAGTGTGTGCAGAGATTCAAAATCTCACTTATCCTCTAGTCACTTAGGTCACAGCTGTGCCATCGAGCCTGTCACATAGCGCTCAGATATTCATTGGGCCTCACACAATCCAAAAGTGTCCAGTGTCCAAAAGTGTGTGCAGAGATTCAAAATCTCACTTATCCTCTAGTCACTTAGGTCACAGCTGTGCCATCGAGCCTGTCACATAGCGCTCAGATATCAGTGGGCCTCACACAATCCAAAAGTGTCCAGTGTCCAAAAGTGTGTGCAGAGATTCAAAATCTCACTTATCCTCTAGTCACTTAGGTCACAGCTGTGCCATCGAGCCTGTCACATAGCGCTCAGATATTCATTGGGCCTCACACAATCCAAAAGTGTCCAGTGTCCAAAAGTGTGTGCAGAGATTCAAAATCTCACTTATCCTCTAGTCACTTAGGTCACAGCTGTGCCATCGAGCCTGTCACATAGCGCTCATATATTCATTGGGCCTCACACAATCCAAAAGTGTCCAGTGTCCAAAAGTGTTTGCAGAGATTCAAAATCTCACTTATCCTCTAGTCACTTAGGTCACAGCTGTGCCATCGAGCCTGTCACATAGCGCTCAGATATTCATTGGGCCTCACACAATCCAAAAGTGTCCAGTGTCCAAAAGTGTGTGCAGAGATTCAAAATCTCACTTATCCTCTAGTCACTTAGGTCACAGCTGTGCCATCGAGCCTGTCACATAGCGCTCAGATATTCATTGGGCCTCACACAATCCAAAAGTGTCCAGTGTCCAAAAGTGTGTGCAGAGATTCAAAATCTCACTTATCCTCTAGTCACTTAGGTCACAGCTGTGCCATCGAGCCTGTCACATAGCGCTCAGATATCAGTGGGCCTCACACAATCCAAAAGTGTCCAGTGTCCAAAAGTGTGTGCAGAGATTCAAAATCTCACTTATCCTCTAGTCACTTAGGTCACAGCTGTGCCATCGAGCCTGTCACATAGCGCTCAGATATTCATTGGGCCTCACACAATCCAAAAGTGTCCAGTGTCCAAAAGTGTGTGCAGAGATTCAAAATCTCACTTATCCTCTAGTCACTTAGGTCACAGCTGTGCCATCGAGCCTGTCACATAGCGCTCAGATATCAGTGGGCCTCACACAATCCAAAAGTGTCCAGTGTCCAAAAGTGTGTGCAGAGATTCAAAATCTCACTTATCCTCTAGTCACTTAGGTCACAGCTGTGCCATCGAGCCTGTCACATAGCGCTCAGATATTCATTGGGCCTCACACAATCCAAAAGTGTCCAGTGTCCAAAAATGTGTGCAGAGATTCAAAATCTCACTTATCCTCTAGTCACTTAGGTCACAGCTGTGCCATCGAGCCTGTCACATAGCGCTCAGATATTCATTGGGCCTCACACAATCCAAAAGTGTCCAGTGTCCAAAAGTGTGTGCAGAGATTCAAAATCTCACTTATCCTCTAGTCACTTAGGTCACAGCTGTGCCATCGAGCCTGTCACATAGCGCTCAGATATTCATTGGGCCTCACACAATCCAAAAGTGTCCAGTGTCCAAAAGTGTGTGCAGAGATTCAAAATTTCACTTATCCTCTAGTCACTTAGGTCACAGCTGTGCCATCGAGCCTGTCACATAGCGCTCAGATATTCATTGGGCCTCACACAATCCAAAAGTGTCCAGTGTCCAAAAGTGTGTGCAGAGATTCAAAATCTCACTTATCCTCTAGTCACTTAGGTCACAGCTGTGCCATCGAGCCTGTCACATAGCGCTCAGATATTCATTGGGCCTTACACAATCCAAAAGTGTCCAGTGTCCAAAAGTGTGTGCAGAGATTCAAAATCTCACTTATCCTCTAGTCACTTAGGTCACAGCTGTGCCATCGAGCCTGTCACATAGCGCTCAGATATTCATTGGGCCTCACACAATCCAAAAGTGTCCAGTGTCCAAAAGTGTGTGCAGAAATTCAAAATTTCCCCTGTCCTATAGACACCTTGTACCTTGTTTTACATACTATATAGTTTGTTGGATTTTGTCTACATTTCTACCAAAAATGAGGAAGGCTGGTGGAAGAGGCCGTGGAATTGGGCGGGGGTTGGCAGCTGGTAATGATGGTGTTGGTGGTGGATCTGATGGTAGTGAAAAGAGCAAAATAGGACCGAATGCAGGAGGTGTTGAGCCTGCGTCATCGTCTGGCTACATAAGGCCTCGAACGCTTAGTTTTCTAGGAGTTGGCAAACCTCTTTTAAAGCCAGAGCATCAGGAAAAAGTTTTGTCTTACATTGCTGACTCAGCCTCCAGCTCTATCGCCTCCTCTTCTTCAGTTGTAAAAAGTAAAAGCACTGAGTCGTCATTGGAGGCTCATGTTCATGAACCACACCTTTCCTTGTGTCCTTCACCCCAACCAAGATTGAAGGATAACGCAGGCCATACTACTGATTACTCCATGGAGCTGTTTTCACATACCATGCCTGGATTATCAAGTGAAATGGTGAATTACCCAGGCCAAGATGAATCTGACATGGAGTGCACTGATGCACAGCCGCTGATGGATGATTCTGCTGGTACATTCACTCAGAGCACTACATTGTCCTCGCAGTGTACAGAGCCAGATTCTGACCCTGATGAGACTCAGGTGCCCCTTCCCGCACACTATACCACCATACACGGTGACACAGAGGAAGGTGCACATGACATAGAAGAGGAGGTGATGGATGACCCAGTTGTTGACCCAGATTGGCATCCATTGGGGGAAGAGGGTGCTGCTTCCAATAGCTCAGATGAGGAGCATCCACAGCAGACATCGACATCGCAACAGCTGTTATCTGGCAGGCCCGGAGCACTCCAAAGACAGGTTCCAAACATCAAAAGAGTTGCTGGACAGCTTGTCCAGAGGGTCAAAAGATCACAGCATGCTAGGCCGCAAAATGTCTGCCAAAGTAGGAAGAGTGCAGTGTGGCACTTTTTTGAACAAAATCCTCATGATCAGGCCAAGGTTATCTGTAAGAAGTGCGCAAAGACCTTTAGCCGAGGGAAAAATCTGAAAAATTTGAATACCAGTTGCATGCTTAGACATTTAACCAGCATGCACTTGCAAGCGTGGACACAACACCAAACCTCAAGTGCCACATGTGCAACTGATCACAACGAAGGTAGTCATCAACGCTACATTGTTTCCCCCACTGTAAGCCCACCGGTTAGCACAGCAGCAAATGTTGAGGTGTCATTGCAAGGCCACAGCAGTCAGGGAATCCCACTGTTATATCAACGAAAGACTGATTCTAGGCCATCAGAAAGAACACCGACTCCATCACCATCATCAACCCTCTCTCAGTCCGCCCTGTCCACCGCTACTTCCACCATATGCAGCTCTCAAGTCCAGCTCACCCTCCCAGACACTACGAGTAGGTCAAGAAAGTACTCAGTCTCTCATCCGCGTACACTGGGTTTGAACGCCCACATTGCCAAACTAATCTCGTTTGAGATGATGCCCTTTCGGTTGGTGGAAAGCACAGCTTTCCGCGAACTCATGGCCTATGCAGTACCACGCTATGACCTACCCAGTCGCCACTTCTTCTCTCGCAAAGCCATCCCAGCCCTCCACCATCATGTGAAAGACCGCATTGTCCATGCACTGAAGCAGTCAGTGAGCGGAAAGGTGCACCTCACAACTGATGCATGGTCCAGTCGGCATGGCCAGGGCCGTTACGTGTCCATCACTGCGCACTGGGTTAATGTGGTGGATGCAGGGTCCACAGGGGACAGCGGTGGTGGGACAGTGCTGCCTAGCCCACGGTATAGGAAACAGTTGGCTGTAGGCGTTCCACCCTCCTCCTCCTCCTCCTCCAGAAGCGAAAGCTCGTCCACAGAGCGCAGTCGTACGAGCACTCCATCTGCAGCTGCCACTGTTGCACACAATGTGTCCCCCTATCGAGCAGCTAGTGGAAAGCGTCAGCAGGCTGTGTTGCAGATGATGTGTTTGGGCGACAGACATACCGCCGAGGTGCTGGCCGAGTACTTGAAGCGACAAACTGAGTCATGGCTGGGCAGTGTACATCTTGAGGCAGTCAAGGTAGTTAGTGATAACGGCCGTAATTTTGTGGCAGCCATAGCCCTTTCAAAACTCAGCCACATACCTTGCTTGGCTCACACCTTGAACCTGGTGGTGCAGTGCTTCCTCAAAAATTATCCGGAGTTAACAGCCCTGCTCCAGAAGGTGCGAAGACTGTGCGCACACATCCGCCGGTCGCCTGTACACTCCGTTCGTATGCAGAAGCTGCAGCGATTGCTCCACCTTCCCAACCACCGCCTCATTATCGACATTGCAACAAGGTGGAACTCCACCCTGCACATGGTGGAGCGGCTGTGCGAGCAGAGGCAGGCCATAATGCATTTGTGGGAGGATACACGGCCAGGCACTTTGAGAGCAGACATGGAGTTGACAGGTGTGCAGTGGTCGAAGCTGAAAGACCTCTGTAAAGTCCTTCAGTGTTTTGAGGAATGCACACGGCTGGTAAGAGCAGACGACGCCATCCTAAGCATGAGCATCCCACTTATGCGTCTGCTCATGCAAACTTTGATGCACCTTAAGGAGCAGGCGTCTGCAGCCAATGTTGATGAGGAGGAAGAGGAGGAGGGAATCCTTGATGACATTCAGCCATTGTCTGCTCAGGGACCTCTCCTGGACGAGTTGGAGGAAGAAGAGGAGGAGGAGGATGATGATGGGGATGATTACTTAGGGGAGGAGGATGCATCTCGTGGGGCAAGTGAAAATGTTGGCGTGGCAAGGTCTGGTACAGGATTTGTGCGTGACTGGAGGGATGTGGATTTGCCAGAAAGTGCTCCTCCAACCAGCACTCGCAGTGCATCATTGACACCGGGAACATTGGCCCACATGTCAGATTATGCCTTGCGGATCCTAAAAAGGGACCCCCGCATTGCCAAAATGATGAACGATGACGACTACTGGTTGGCCAGCATCCTGGATCCACGCTATAAAGGCAAATTACAAAACATCATGTCACAGGAGAACCTTGACCTAATATTGGCTAATAAACAAGCAACTCTGGTAAATCAGTTGCTTGAGGCATTCCCAGCACACAGCAGCGGTGATGGTTCTCACACGAACTGTACGGGCCGGGGGCAGCTTGGCAGAGGTGTTCGTGGTGCACACAGCAGAAGTGGCGTTGGAGACAGGGGTTTCATGACAATGTTGTGGACTGATTTTTCAAATACCGCTCACACAACTGGTAATACTGCATCGATGGAAAGTGACAGGAGACAGCAGTTGTCAACCATGGTTACAAACTACTTTTCCTCCCATATCGATGTTCTCCCACACAGGTCATTCCCCTTTGACTATTGGGCCGCTAAACTGGACACCTGGCCTGAATTGGCACAATATGCCTTACAGGAGCTCGCTTGCCCAGCTGCAAGTGTGCTATCGGAAAGAGTCTTCAGTGCAGCTGGATCAATCCTGACAGAAAAAAGGACCCGTCTGTCAACCCAAAATGTGGATATATCTAACCTTCATTAAAATGAACCATGCATGGGTTTCCAAGGATTTTGTCCCACCTTCCCCTGATGACACATAGGGTGACAGAAAAATGGCTTGCTTTGGTCCACCTCTTCCTGGGACTTGACCTATTTCGCCTTTTGCATCAGCTGAATGTCCAACATCAACATATGCCACTTTCTAAAACTCCCTAACTGTGCTGCCTCCCCCCCCATGGCCGGGGTCACCACCTAGCGCATGACACCGTGCGAGTGCCGTTGCCCTGGACAGGTGGGTAGGCCGTCTCTTGGGTGCGGGCACTGGCACAGGGTCCCTCATAGTGCAATCAAGTGTCTCTGACGGTGGTGGTGCACACCCGCCGTCAGACACACCGCTGTACTATGAGGGGCCCAGTGCCTGTACCGACGCCCACGAGTGGGCCCCCCTTGCTTGGGCAGGGCCCCAGCATTTGCAATCTTTACCTCTCCCTGCTCCTCCGCTGTGTAATCTGGGCCGTCAAATCCATACTGTGCCTGACACCGTCTGAGCCTGCCTCCTGAGACATATATTTTGAATGTGTACGCTATCCATACATGTTATCCGGGGATACGGTACCCTTTCTAACCTTTGTGCAATCACGTGCAATCCATACTGGGCCTAACACCGTCTGAGCCTGCCTCCTGAGACATATATTTTGAATGTGTACGCTATCCATACATGTTATCCGGGGATACGGTACCCTTTCTAACCTTTGTGCAATCACGTGCAATCCATACTGGGCATAACACCGTCTGAGCCTGCCTCCTGAGACATATATTTTGAATGTGTACGCTATCCATACATGTTATCCGGGGATACAGTACCCTTTCTAACCTTTGTGCAATCACGTGCAATCCATACTGGGCCTAACACCGTCTGAGCCTGCCTCCTGAGACATATATTTTGAATGTGTACGCTATCCATACATGTTATCCGGGGATACGGTACCCTTTCTAACCTTTGTGCAATCACGTGCAATCCATACTGGGCCTAACACCGTCTGAGCCTGCCTCCTGAGACATATATTTTGAATGTGTACGCTATCCATACATGTTATCCGGGGATACGGTACCCTTTCTAACCTTTGTGCAATCACGTGCAATCCATACTGGGCCTAACACCGTCTGAGCCTGCCTCCTGAGACATATATTTTGAATGTGTACGCTATCCATACATGTTATCCGGGGATACGGTACCCTTTCTAACCTTTGTGCAATCACGTGCAATCCATACTGGGCCTAACACCGTCTGAGCCTGCCTCCTGAGACATATATTTTGAATGTGTACGCTATCCATACATGTTATCCGGGGATACGGTACCCTTTCTAACCTTTGTGCAATCACGTGCAATCCATACTGGGCCTAACACCGTCTGAGCCTGCCTCCTGAGACATATATTTTGAATGTGTACGCTATCCATACATGTTATCCGGGGATACGGTACCCTTTCTAACCTTTGTGCAATCACGTGCAATCCATACTGGGCCTAACACCGTCTGAGCCTGCCTCCTGAGACATATATTTTGAATGTGTACGCTATCCATACATGTTATCCGGGGATACGGTACCCTTTCTAACCTTTGTGCAATCACGTGCAATCCATACTGGGCCTAACACCGTCTGAGCCTGCCTCCTGAGACATATATTTTGAATGTGTACGCTATCCATACATGTTATCCGGGGATACGGTACCCTTTCTAACCTTTGTGCAATCACGTGCAATCCATACTGGGCCTAACACCGTCTGAGCCTGCCTCCTGAGACATATATTTTGAATGTGTACGCTATCCATATATGTTATCCGGGGATACGGTACCCTTTCTAACCTTTGTGCAATCACGTGCAATCCATACTGGGCCTAACACCGTCTGAGCCTGCCTCCTGAGACATATATTTTGAATGTGTACGCTATCCATACATGTTATCTGGGGACACGGTACCCTTTCTAACCTTTGCGCAATCACGTGTAATCCATACTGGGCGTGAGAACGGCTGGCGAGCTGTTAAGCAAGCTACAGCACCTGTGGTTTGCACACGTAAGTTTTTCATTTTTTCAGGAATGACGGTTAGGCCTAATTCCGGAACTGCAGTTGACCTGCACTTACTGGGAAATCATTGTTCGCGGGTAATAATTGTAATCAGTGATCCCCATCACTAACGTTGTTCAGCGGGTTATCTGCACCTGTAAGCGACAAACGATGGCCTTTTCAGTGTAGCGCACATGCAGCCACGGACATGTAAGGGCATGACACACCAGTTATTGGCCAATCTCATGTTCCAGAGCCTCACGTGTCCCTCTAGTAAGCCGGACTCGGACCGCGGGGCATGATGGAGTCTCGTTCGTTAACGGAATTAAGCTTGCAATGTGTGCATCTGTTCTGTAGCTGGCATGGTTGAGGTTTCCAAGGTGGAGTCGAATTTAACCGTAGGCTCCACTCCTGGTGGTGCCCTTCTGGACATTCCTTTAAGGTTCAGCTTTGCAACCATACTGCCCACGTAAAACAAACACTTTGCCTTCATGAACGCTGTTTGGAGGGTCATGACTCGTGGGAATAACGCCGCCCAATCAGTTAACCTGCTAGAGAGATCCTTCGTTGCTCCCAAGCATGACATCACACTCCCTAGGAGGAAGGTAATGCCACTGTGGCGACCGTACTCCTGGGGGCGACACAAGTGCACTGATGCCCAGCCACTGCTCAATGAATCTGCTGGTACATTGACCCAGACCACTACATTCCCCTCGCACGCTACACGGCCTGAATCTGACCCTGATGAAACTCAGGTTACCCTTCCCATATACAGTTCCATCTTACACGGTGACAAAGAGGAAGCTGCAGATGAAAGTGCAAGTTCGGCCCACCCGCCATCAGACACACCACCGTACTATCAGGGGCCCTGTGCCACTGCCGTCGCCAACGAGTGGGCCCCCCCTGCTTGCTCAGGATCACAGCACTTGCAAGGTTGAAATACTGTGCAGTGAGATGGAAGATGGGGACGACGAGGAGTCCAGACTAGTACAGGGATTCCCTAGCGAGGAGACTTATTTGATTGTTTTCAATGTTGGGACAGCAATTTTTGGGGAGCACGTTACTCTGGAGAATGATAGATGGGGCCCACCATACACTGGAACATTCCAAAGGTGGACATCAGACACTGGAGCAGCATTTACAGGGCCCATTATACACTAGAGCATTAGAAATGGGGCCCATTATGTTTGGAGCATTATTTGGGCCCATAAGACAGTGGAGCTTCATCCATGGGGACCAACATATACTGTAGCATTATGTGGAGCTCATCATATACTGTTTCAAACATTATATGGGACCAATGATTCTGTATGGAGAAATAGATGGGCCTCGTCATGAGATGTAAAAACTGAAGTATTTTTCATTGTACTATACCGCTATTTCTCTGCCGTATCGGAGCATGATCATTGATGAGTTGTGGTATTATGTGTTAAAGGGGCGCTCTTTCGCCCAGGGCACATGAAAACCTGCAGCCAGCCCTCCCCCCCCCCACAACTTTAGCCAAATAACCCCCATTTTTCAGTGCGTAACTTGTATTATGAAGTTAATTAAGGTTGACAAGCTTAAGTAAGAAGAATTGATGCTTTTGGCATTCAAATGGGCACTGTAGGTGGGTTTCCTGTCCTCCTCTCACTGCCGACTTTTATTCCCCATTGACTTACATTGGGTTTCGTGTTTCGGGACGACCCCGACTTTTCCCTATAATCGGACGATCTTGCTCGACCCGACTTTTGGAAAAGTCGGGTTTCACGAAACGAAACGCGACCCTATAAAACCAAAAGTCGCTCAACTCTAGTGGTGACACAGTGCTGCACCCAAAGAGGTCAGGTAACAGATAAATTTATTATTTTTAACACAATCTTGCTAATTTAGTTAAAAAAAACTGAAAAGGTAAAATCACTTAATAATCCTAAAAAAAAATAATCTAATAGGGACATGTGATAAATTGCTCATATAGATCTAAGTGAAGCACACCCCAACCAACTACATATGATAATCATCACATAAAAGGCTTTTGGACAACAAGGTGGCCACCCTGCACTGCTAATCAGAGGCTGGCAGCTGACATCAACAAGCTGATCATGAGAGCATGGCAGTGACTTCATACGATGCCTATGATGGGCACACCGAAATATGCTATGGTCCTCTGCATTGGCTATGGAAGAGGATGTGGTGCATTGTGGGAGCAGAGGAGAGTAGGAAAAAACTATTCTTTTTAAATGTGCTGGAGAAGAACTTAGTGTATTATTACTGAAAGGGGCCCAGGATGGGGAACATTATGTAGCACCGACATCCTGGCGCACTTCCCTCCTCTTTCCCAGGCAGGGATGCCGACTTACTCACTGCCAGGGCCCCGTCCCGCACTTCCGCCTACTGGGGTCTACTCGCAGGTACTGTGCTTAGGTTGCGCTCCCGCCCTCTTAAAGGAACAGTGCACTCCTTCCAAAAGTGTCCCCAGCCAATGGATGGGAGAAACTTATTATTTAAGGCACTGCCACCTTGTGGGAGGTGCCTGAACAACGTATTCACTGTGTCTAATTGCACAATTGCTAGTTCTCAGGTCCCCTGTATCTGCCTGTACTTACCAGTACTTGCCTGTACCTGCTTGTCCCTTCCTGTTCTTGTCTGTTTGTGCTTGTCCTGCGAATACCTGCCTGTTGCTAACTGTACCAGCCATACCTGCCTGCACCTGCCATGCCAGTCTGTATACCAACCGTACCTGCCTGCACTTGTCATACCTGTCAGTCTGTATCCTAGCCGTACTTGCCAGTATCTGCTGTGCCTATCTGTACCAGCAAAGTCTACCTATTCCTGGCCATTTCAACTACAGGCCTCTTTGAGGGTCAGCTACCATGTGCCTGAGGTCTGTCCTGGAGTAGCAAATGGCATCCATCCAAAGCCAAGTCTAAACACAGCCTAGTGAAGAGGTGGGTCCCGTTTCACTTAGCGACGCACCAGCGATCCCGACAATGGTACAACCTGGTAGGGATCGCTGGTGCATCGCTAAATGATTGCTAGTAAGTTGCTAAACAGGCAGATCTCTTCAGTGATGCAGCAACGATCCAGTGATCAAACACAGCGATGCATGCTGGCCAGCGCGACGCCAACGACTAAAAAATGGCCCTGGACATTCCTGCATGATCAGCGATATCCAGCAGGCGGCCGGTCGCTGCTGCATGTCACATGTAGCGAGATCGCAGGCGAGAACGCTGCTGCGTCACAAATCGGTGACGCATTAACGATCTCGCTAGCGATCTCGCTATGTGAGACGGGGCCTTTAGATGTTTGCCTAGTCACGGCCCTCCAGGCTCTCCTCCGTCCATGGAACAATGGTTCCACCACTTCCGCTGCAGTTTGCTCAGGACACTGAATCCGCTGGCTCTCAATATTCCTCTATCTCCAACCTTCACCAGGAGATCTGATGCCAAAAAGACCTGCAGGACAAAACCTTCTCCTATCTGAGGACAATGACCACCTGCTTGGACACGCTAACATCTGCGCAACCTCAGCCACAATTCACCAGCCTCCCAGTCATGTTCTCGGTTCTGGACCCCGCCAGTCGTGCATCACCCACCAGGGTAGTGGGGATACTCGGTACCAGGTCACTTCTTAAAGGGGAAGTGTCACAGCGGCAGTGACCAGATCCGTGGCCCTGGACGTCCAATAAAAAGGGGGTATTTACAAGAGAGATAAAGTTTATAAAGTGCTCGTAACCCCACCTGTGGTATTCGGTCAGGGGACCAACGCTGCTTATGCAGAACCTCTGAGATGATGACAGGGCAGCACAGATGGTTTAGCTCTCCACAGGTAAAGCTGTATCCCAGGGAAGCTTGAATGTAGATGAAAAAGGTGATGTTGGTAGATGTGATGCAGGGCAGGTGACGCAGGAATAATTAGAGGACACAGCTGGGTACAGTTCCAAAGGTTTACTCACTGTTGTGGCATGCACAGGTGCCCGCTTGGTGCCATGTCCTCCAGGTGAGGGGTCCAGCAAACTCCCAAGTAGATCATGATACACCTTGCCAGGACTCCTCTCAGTATATGCCTCTCCTGGCCATCTCACTGTGCTGGCTTTCTGCCTCTCCTGCCCAACACCTCACAGTCAGTGTCCCAAGCCAGCAGCTGTGGACCTTGTCGGGTAACGTCCTCTCTGCGTTCACTTGCTCCCTTATGGCTGCCTTTTCGATGAAGATAACTGGCTTGTGGCTGAAGCACCTACAGGTGCCTCTGCCTCCGGCTTGCTAGTTGAGTCTGGTGATTTTTTCGCCACTAGGCTAGGGGGCCGGTACCCCACTGCAACCTGGTCTCTACAGTACTGGATCGGGCTCTGTCTGTTTCTTTAGGCCTACCAGGGAGCTGCTTTTCAGCACATCCGCTCCCATTCCCTCCACACTCAGAACTCTCATTCCTGCTCTCTAAACTCCTCCTCTCTCTTCTTACCATCTCCACCCACCTCCCAACACACTTTACTACCCAGAAAGGGATGAAACCATCCTCCCTTAGGGTACGTCCAGGGCGCCCTGCTACTGTAGTGTGTGATGGGTGCAGGTGTTAGAATCCAGGGTGGTGCTCCCTCCTTACCTGAGAGTGGGGTACCACACCTCTGCATGAGGTGCAGTACCTCTGTAGTGACTGGACCTTCAGGGGTGCCACATCGGCTTCACCACATTTTAACGGTGATCCTGCCCTAAGCTGAGGATAAACTCACCAATGTATTTTGCACTTGGAGCTCTTGTCACTTCAGTTCGGGCAAAAGTGGCATTCATCATGTCCCATCTTACTGGCGAAGCTCTAGCGTGTCTCAGTCCCCTATAGGAGAGAGAGAATCTTCTAGTTTCCAATCTCCAGTTTTTTAAGGCCTTCTCCAAGGTATTTGATGAGACTGGTGGCATCTCCTTCGCAGCATCCTCCCTCCTCAGATTGCATCAGGGAAGCTTCACAATGGGCCAGTACGCTGTCCAATTTCGTAATCTGCCCTCCGAGCTCGACAGGAGCAATGAGAAGATGGTGGCCACCTCCTGGGAGGGCCTTTGTCACCCAAATATATATATATAATATATAATATATATATATTGTGACAGAGTCACTGGTGAAGTGATGGAGGGGAAATACGCGTCACTGCGCATGATGGAGTCAGTGATGTGAAACCAGAGTAGTTTCCTCCAGCACACTACATGTTGAGAGGTTTAAAAACAAAGAGTTATGCTATGGGCTGGTTTTAGTGGACCTCTATAGAGCGGGTGGGAGGGGGTCCACTGTATCACCACCTTATCTCCACTGTATCTCCACCTGCAGTGTCCTGACAGTACCTGTGATGTCGAGATCATGTGATCAATCACATGATAGACGAGTCACATGGTCTGGGCTTAAATGGCCGACTGCCAGAGCTTCCATTGTTCAGTGGTTACCTGGAGAGAGAACACTCCTGGAAGTTGTGTGCTCAGTCTGAACCATGGACATTGCTTCCGGTGAGCGGGCTGATCCCTGCTAAAAAAGCACTGTGTGTTTTGGTTTCTTTGTTTTGCTGTTTTGCCCAGAGGGCTGTGTTTACATTCCCAGCTTGGTTTATGCTGCTGCAATAAACCAAGCCTTTCTTAAAGAGACAGTGTTCCAGTTATACCTCTGTGTCCAGCTGAGTGAGCCACTCTACCACATTATATATACTCATGTATTAGTTAGATAGATAGCTAGAGAGAAATATGTGAGTGAGATATTTAATCAGTGCTTTGCATGTGTAGATTACTGTATATGTACCGTACTTTATTGCTAAATAAATTATTTTCTGAAAAAAAGGTGTGGGATCCACCAACATTTTATTAACCAGCAGAGGGAAAGTGGACAGCTGAGAGCTGATGTTTATTGCCAGGGAAGGGGGTAATACACATGGAGCTTCCCAGGCTATTAATATCAGCTCACAGGTGTATGCTAAACTTTTACTGGTTATTAAAATGGGGGTCCCCCAAAAAATGACATAGGATCTCCCTATAATTAATAACCAGCAAAGGCTAGGCAGACAGCTGGGGCTGATATTAATATGCTAGGAAGGGGCCATATATTCTATTCTAACTTGCCATGCTGTGATTTTACTGTACACGGTTAATGAAATGTCAAGCTTCCAAGGATATGGGTGTGTAAAAATTGGTCAGTACTCGCATGGTCTGAAAGCCATGCAATTTTTTAATCACACCCGTTGACTTGCATTGGCAAGTTTCACCCGAGATACAAAGACAATTGCAGCATGCTGCAATTTTTTTCTCAGTTCGATCTGAGCTGAGAAAAAAATCGCAGAAGGGCAGGGACTCATAGATTAACAGTGATAGAGTGCCTTCTGATTTTTTATTGGATTGCACTCTTAGTTTTTCTCATAGATGAGTATGAGCCCTTTATGTACTATCTGGTCTGTTCAATCCTGGGCCTTAAAAAGCTATGAAAACAGGAGCCTGTGTTAGATTAGAGATTCAGAGAAGTACTCTGTTGGGGCCAGGCCTGTCACGAGAGGTGCCTTGTCCCTATTCGTCCTGCCATCCTGTGGCCACTCCATCAAATTTACCTGGACTGCCTCCGGCTTATTGGACTTATGCGGATGCCTTCAATAAGAAGGAGGTGAAGACACTACCACTACACAGGCCGTACGATTCCACTCCTCCTCGAGGCCATATCTACCGTTTGTCCCAGGCTGAGACATGAGCCATGTCCGAATATATCAAGGAGAAACTAGCCAAAGGATTTATTCATAAGTCTTCCTCCCTGGCTATAGCAGGATTCTTATTTGCAATGAAAAAGGATAGTTCACTTAATCCCTGTATAGAATATAGAGATCTCAATCAGATAAATGTAAAAAATAAATATCCTCTGCCTCTCATATCAGAGCTGTTGATTGTCTCAAAAGTTCCAGAGTCTTTACTAAATTTGAGCTGTAAGGGGCATAAAACCTGATCCGAATATGACAAGGGGACAAATTTAAGGCTGCTTTTAACATCCTGGATGGCCCTTATGAATTTTGCGTAATGCCATTTGGGTTCTGTAATGCCCCAGCAGTCTTCCAAGAACTTGTGAACGGTTTCTTATAGATCCCTCTCTACTCGTGCGTGGTGGTTTACCTGGACAACATATTGGTGTTCTCTCTTGATCTTCCCACACACAGGAGGGATGTTCATCAAGTTCTGCCTTGACTGAAGAAGACTCGTTTGTACTCCAAGTTTGAAAAATGTGTCTTCAAGCAAACTTCACCTTCATTCCTTAGGCAGGGCCGCCATCAGGGCATTACTGCCCTGATTGGCGTATGGGACCCAATCAGCAGAGGGGGCCCGCATCAGGCCCCATCTTTTCTGCCCATCAGGCTCCAGCAGCAGGATTCTGTCTGTGCAGTAACTGAACCTGCGTCCGAGATGCAGGTTCAGTTACTCTATTGCCTTGCGGGCCTGTGCGGGCCCGTATGGCAATAGTTAAAGCCCCCAGCCAATCGGAGGCTGACAGTGATGTCAGCATGCACGTTGTCAACATATGATGTCATTGTCATTCGCCGGCAAGTGCGCGCTTTAAACACTTGGAGATAGCATCGCCACAGGAGCGCGGCTAGGTAAGTGGAAAGGTTTTTTTTTTTTTTTATCTATGTTTCACCGACAGGATGGAGACACAGGGACCACGTGTCTCCATCCTGCCCAAGGCAAAATGGAGACATGGGGCAGAATGGAGACATGGGGGCAGGATTGGAGACACAGGGCAGGATGGAGACAAGGGACAGGATGGAGACACAGAGGCAGGATTGGAGACACGGGGCAGAATGGAGACAAGGAGCAAAATGGAGACAAGGGGCAGAATAGAGACGGGGCAGAATGGAGACACGGGGCAGGATTGGAGACATAGAGGCAGGATGGGAGACAAGGGGGCAGAATGTAGACACGGGAGCAGAATGGAGACACATGGCAGAATGGAGACTTGGGGGCAGAATAGAGACACGGAGCAGAATGGAGACAAGGGGCAGAATGGAGACAAGGGGCAGAATGGAGACATGGGGCAGAATCGAGATATGGGGGCAGAATGGAGACAGGGGGGCAGAATGGAGACAGATGGGGCTGGATCATGCGGCAGGATGGAGACACATGGTGCCATATCATGGGACAGGATGGAGACAGATGGTGCAGGATCATGGGGCAGGATGAATATGATGGAGACAGATGGGGCAGGATCAGGGAACAGATGGTGAAGGATCATGGGGCAAATGGGGTATGATCATGGGGCAGGATAGTTATGATGAAGACAGATGGGGCATAATCATGGGACAGATGGGGCAGGATCATGGGACAGATGGGGCAGGATGGGACATCACATGGGGGCAGGATAGGAGAACATATGGCTGGAGTCAGGAATGAGACACACAGGGACAAGGAAGGGAGATATTATTACCATAGGAGCTAATTAAGGGATATTATTACTGCAGTGATGTATTTTTTTTTTTGAGGATACTGTTTTAAATGGGGGGCAGTCCTGCTACTGTGCAGAGCAACACTGTCATCTTTTTTTCTTCATCTGTTGCAGTTTAGAATTTGGAAAAAAAATAAGCAATGTGTTCTGCAAGTGGTACGCTAGATAACTGTGTTATTTCCTGCAGAGACTAGCCCTTAATGGAAGAAGTGACAGTGGTCTGTGCTGGTTGAAGATTAAAAGCGAAGATGAAGGATTTCACCAAGAGACTTCACTGGTGAGTCAGTGTGTTACCTGTACACTGACATTATACACTGTATACTATACAGCGGTCCTGTGTACAATGTCACCAGTGATCACTGTATTACCTTTACATTATACACTATATATAGAGCTCCTATGTATAATGTCACCGGTGATCACTGTATTAACTGTGCACAGACACTGCATAATAAGTACAGATCTTTTGTGCATTTTGGCACTTATGGTGATATAAGTATTGTGCTTTTTTATTACTGATCAGTGTTGTAGATTCAGTCACTATATGGTGGTAATATGTGGTCGGGTCATGGTGTGGTGGTATTTGTTCCTTGTATGCAGTATAATTGGTCACTATGTGGTGGTAATATGTCAAGCCAGGTGATCTTTGTCCTCTGCCCGATTTGATTTTGCTCTCCACTTCTGGCTGTCCGACAAGCACATCAAAGCAGACGCACTTTCCAAGTCTTTCTGCCTTCTGGCCAGAAGTAGAAGCCTCATGTCATGGTTTATTGAGAGTTCAGGGTAGGGTGTGTAAGGGTTAACTTGGAGAGCCTCTCTGTGGCTCCAGGGTTTTTATAGCCTCATGGTGGAGCCGTCCCCTGTCGTTTATACTCCTAGCTGAGTGTGCCTGACCCTGCTCTGTCTGTGCTTCATGCCAATCATTGTTTGCCTGTCTGGTGTTTGATTCGGTCCTGTCACGGTAAACATCTCTTGTCTGCTGATCTTGTACCTCGCTGCCCGTCTTATGTATGACCCTTGGCTGCGTTACTGACCCCTCTTGGAATACCCCTCTTGTACCTCACTGTCTGTCCTGTGTATGACCCTTGGCTACGTTACTGATCCCCCTTGGAATACCCCTCTTGTACCTCGCCGCCCATCCCATGTATGACCTGGTTGCTTGTCTGACTATTCCATTCCTCTGAGCCACATCATTCCCAGTATAGCTGCTAGCGTTACTTGGGCTCGCCTGTGGCCCCGCCCACCTTCTCTGACTCCCGGTCACATGACTGCAGGCCCTGTGAATCTCGGCTGTCTCACCACAGCTCCGCCCTCCTCACAGGTCCTGGAGCTGGTCTCTCATTGCCAGCGCTGCGCTCCTGGCCCGCACCACAGTGAGTAGACTTCCTCCACCCTGGTATCCTGCCCTTGTCTCCTAAGTGGTTGCTCTATCACGCTGCTTGTTGACACCTCAGAACATCATAGAGCCTTCCAAGATGCTTACTGTCACCCCACTGGACTTGGCTTCGTTCCCACCTGGAAAACCTTTGTCTCTGAACCGGACAGGAAGTGAGTGATTCACTGGTTTCATGCGTCTAAATTGGCTGGTCATGCTAGACTGAAGAAAACAGCTCTTCTTGTTTCACTGCGTTATTGATGGTCATCACTGCGCAAGGCTAGTGCGGATTTCATCTTAGCCTGCCCCCCCTGTGCCCAGAATAAGACTTCGAAACAGCTTCGGATCAGCCAGTTACTTCCCTTACATGAACCATCTGCGCCCTGGAGGCATATTGCAATGAATTTTATTACTGATCTTCCAGTATCAGCTGGATGTACCATCATTTGGGTAGTTGTGGATCGCTTCTTTAAGATGGCCTATTTTAATTCGCTCTCCGGCCTCCCTTCTGCTCCTGTGCTTGCCGAGAAATTCATTCAACATATGTTTCGCCTCCATGAGTTACCTCTCCATATTCTTTCTGATAGAGGCGTCCAATTTACAACTCTCTTCTAAAGGGCTATCTTCAAATTGCTAAATGTCACCTTGGACTTCTCTTTAGCCTAATATCCGCAATCCAATGGTCAGTTAGAGCGGGTCAACCAGATCCTGCCGCTGCCCATGTCCCGCACTTCCTTCTCCTGCTGCTGCTGCCCGGGGTATGCACACGGCTCACAGATCCCCAGGTAATGTGCTTAGGGTGCATTCCCGCCCTCTTAAGGGACTGAGAATGCAGTCCTAAAGTGTCTCCGGCCAATGGCTGGGAGATGCTTATTATTTAAGGCACCAACTTTTGGGAGGTGTCTGAACAACGTGTTCACTGTGCCTTGCTGAACACTTGCTAATTCTCAGGTCCCCTGTATCTGCCTTTACCTGTCTCTCCATGTCGGTCCCTGCCAGTACCTGCCTGTTGCTGCCTGTACCTGTCTTCCCGTACCTGCCTTGTGTTCCTGTTTTCCAGCCATGGCTATCACCATCTGCCTGCTTGTATATCCACCTTGCCCACCAGCACCTGTCTGCACTTGCCGTGCTTACCTGTATACCAGCTGTATCTGCCAGTACCTGCCGTGCCAGCCTTTATACCAGCGGTACCTGCCTGCACCTGCCATGCTTGCTTGTATACCAGCCATACCTGAAATCTAAGCCATTACCCTGACCCAGGTGTAGTAATTTTCTTTCGTTATTCCTTGTTATTTTGTTAGTGTATATATCGCACAGTTTGTTCCCAATTTGTATCATCTTATATATTTTTTATAAACACTGCCTATCTTTTTGGGTTAAAAATATAAATTTAGAGTCTCTGATCCTTTTGCTTTGTAAACCACACCCCTGAAGTCATACGCAACCTGCAATGGGTGCCCAATGTATAAACAATTGGTGGTGGTACCTGGTAGCTCTTTTTGTTACTGCAGAGCTGGCAGTGATGGTACGGGGGGGGGCAAATACATATATATTCCATACATTGAAATCGGAGTTATATATACCATATGCTCATTTGGAGGTCTCCAATAATCGTTCTTGTAGTGGATGCAGCCATGGCCTCAACCATCATCACTCGTCTGATAATTGCACCATTGCTCTGATGATTGAAGGCAGCGGAATTGCATTCCCGTGGCAATGTGGTAACAGTGGCTTGGGTAGCGTGACCCCCCACTGCTGTGTATCTTTGAAAGGGTCCCATTGGACTCTAGTTACACCATTGGTGAAAAGGTAATTAACTTTTTGTAGCATTTGGTATAGATTTGTTGCATTAAAAGGAGCATTGTAAATAGAGTGTCCAATTGTCGCTTGTTCCTAAAATAGTAGGTGATGACAGGGACATAGTAATATAAGATTATTACCTTTTTCGGATATTAATCTAATATCAAACACTTTAAATAGAGATAGGTGAGATTTTACAGTTTACCTTTTCCAAAACTTGTAATATAGGAATAATTTCCCGAGTAATCGTTTAGCCATGAGTCCATCTGTGCCTCCTGATCTGCCTGGTATTTATCATTAACCTAATTTTGGACTCACAGGCTGGCATGCTTTGCTTTTTCTTTCCTCTCAAATTAGGATTTTTGCGTTGTTTAAGACTTGTTAATAGTGAATAGAGAGAGTTTTGCCTATGATGAAATATTTTCCAAAATTGTATAATTCCTGTAATTTTTTTTTTACTTTCATACTGGTGATTATGTAGTGTAATTTTAATTTGCTAACTATAAATTAATTTTCCTGGCATATAGGTTTGGTTTTAAATGTTTTTGGCTGTGCTCGGGTAGCACATTTCAGGAACACTTTTAAATAGCACATTTCTTTTAAATTGCACAGAGGTGTCTTTGAATGTTGTATTGGGTTGATTTGCTGCTCCCAATGCCAACCTGCAAAATTAGTATTGCTATAATAATTGGGTATCATCTATCATGCAATACAAGCAGAAGAAGATTATTTTTTTAAGTGTCGAGTAATGAGTAGAATAGAAGATTTTGTGCAATAGTAGGAAAACTCAAACTGACATGACAATCTAAAAAAATATGGACCTCTTCTGCCCTGGATGACAATTACTGGAAACGATATTCAGTAATACACTATATCAATGCAGATTTTCTTATTCTACTCTTAGGCGAGTCACTGACCCACCAAAAGCCTTCTTGATATTGTATGGATCATTAGTAGTTTCTAAAGCCCCCTTCACACATAGCGATATCGCTAAAGCGTCACCGATTTTGTGACGTAACAACGATCTCGCTAGCGATCTCGCTACATGTGACACTTACCTCTGACCCGGCTCCCCGATGGATATCGCTGATCGTGTGAGATCGTCCTGGTCCATTTCTCATTGTCGGCTTCCTGCTGGCGCCGACAAGCGACTTAGTGGATGCGGGTGGAAGACGTCACCCTTGCTGCGTGTGACAGGTAAGTGACGACCGCCGACTGCTGCTGCATCGCTGGTGAAATCTGCCTGTTTGGCAGCTCACTAGCGACCATTTGGCGATGCACCAGCGATCCTGACCGGGTGGTATCGTTGTCGGGATCGCTGGTGCATCGCTAAATGTAACAGTACCTTTAGATTTGCTCCCTCTATTGCTCTTATCTGATTCTGTCTTGCCCTTGTTCTTTGAGGACATTACTGGAATCTGACATGCATGTTGGTGCTACTGTGAATTTATTTGTGTAGCCAGAAGGCAAGAGGCTCTTGTTAGCCTTTCAGTCCTTTTCTCACTCTGCAAATTAAGCCACGTTCACACGTTCAGTATTTGGTTAATATTTTGCATCAGAAAAAGAAAGGAGGAAAAGAAGTCATGACTATTGATGAGCGAGCATACTCGTTGCTCGGGTTTTCCGAGTATGCTCGGGTGGTCTCCGAGTATTTTGGTATGCTTGGAGATTTAGTTTTCATCGTCTAATCTGCATGATTTGCGACTTGTCGACAGGCTGAATACATGTAGGAATTCCCTAACAAACAGACATTCCTCACATGTATTCAATCTCTCTAGCAGTCGCAAACCATGCAGCTGAGACACTTGGAGACCACCCGAGCATGCTCGGGAAAACCCGAGCAACGAGTATACTCACTCATCACTAGTCATGACTATGAAAAAATTGAGTTTTTGTTAAAAGACACACATTGGAACAAGATTTGTTAAAAATGGTCACTTGATGGAAGTAAAATGATGAGGAGAAAAAATGACAGTCACCCAGAGATGATGCAGACTGGTGCAACCCTAATATCAAATGTAAACAGGGAAAATCAAACCAAACATACAAGAACAGTCAATGGCTGCTATAATGTTTATCCACCATGGGAATCAAAGAGTTAAAAATACACATTAGTGATTATTATGTAAGCAGCAAGAGAAAACTTGATGGTTTGGTGAAAATTATAGTCAAAAATGGGGAGTAAAATAACCCCCAGTAACTAGAGACCCAAAAAGTCAATGTTTATAGTTAAACACAGTTGTCACGTGGACCCGTCCTGTGTGACGCGACCCCCAGGCCGGTAATTAACACAACAAGACGCAGCACGTGAAACTGTCCTGTGTGACACAGCCCACAGGCCGGTAACTAAAACAACAAGACACGGGGAAAGGGGAAACAGTTACAACGGTGGGCCCTGCGATAAGGTACGGGGACATGGAGACCTCCTGCACTCCTCTTTGTCAGTGTCCCTAACACTCCTAACATTCCCTATGCCAGTTCCGCACCAGGCGCCGATCAGGATACCTGTCGCCCTAGCACACGCTACACCTATCCCTTGCTAGGGAACTGGGTGGTGCAGGCACTGGCCCCACCGCTGTACTAATACACACCAGTGAAAAATACAAACAGGGAAACACCACTTAGCTTTGCTCTGTTGCTCTTGCTCCCAGCAACAGAGTCCACCACCAGAATGCAGCTTTCCTCCTGAATAGCTGCCACCAAGCTCTGTCAGAGCTGCAAGGAAATCCCCTCTGACTGTGCTGCAAGGAACTTTCTCTCCAGCTCCTTCCTCCACCAAGGATGGTTGAAATGAACACTATCACTAACACTGATTGCAACACCTGACACTCTTTTATAGCAGAGCCAGAGCAATGACACCTGCTTTATAATTACATGCACTTAACTAAAGAAACCAGAGTGCAATGATGCTCACCACCACCGGGGGCAAACTATAACAAAAGACACCACTGTGTAATAACACCAATGGCCATCGGGGGCAAAACCAACTCCGAGCAAAAGCTCAATGGGAAAAAAAGGTTACTTATTCCAAAACCTGTCGTATCCAGCATGGATCATGACAACAGTGCTGCAAAATAGCACCTCAAAAAAGTGTATAAATGATCCAAAGGATTCTCTGGAGAGGGAATTAATGCAACACCCAAAAGAAAAAATATAATGTTCACAATAAATCAAAGGTCAAATTAATACAATTTACGCATTGTAGTAGTAAGTCAGATGCACAATGCGTTGTCCCACCCTGAGAAAGCAAATATCCGCTTTTTGAAACATACGTCGGGGTTTTACTGGTGCGCCTGAATTGCTACTATTCTACAACTAAGGGCTACGGCCAGAAACGCGTCAGAGTGTTTGATACCTTTTTACTATTTTGGACCATGATAACATTTTTTACTGGAATAAAATAGAGCAAATAATTTTTACTTATATCCAATCTATGGATCCTTTTTTTTTCTTTTGTTTCTACTTCATCCGATGGTCAATGGTTTTGGATCCCGGCTCTACTATTAAGAAGCAACCAATTATATATTACACGGTTATTTCTTTCTCATTTATGCAGTAATGTATGTTCTGTTCCTGTATCTATGTAGTAGGCTGGGTTTTTTTTCTTCCTGTATCTGTGGTATAGTTACTTCCTGTATCTATGTAATAAGCTCTATTCTGTTCACATTTCTATGTACCAGCCACCATTATATTTAAAGTCTGTTACCTCTGCTGTTTTAATGCAGCGGCCAAGGATAAGCAGGCTGAAGATGTGTGGCTGCAACTTGGGGACCATTGCTTTATGATTGCCCTAAGGCCAAAATTTGTCAGCTAGACCCTGCTAAACAGCATATTTAATGTCCCTAACACTGATTACTGTACACACTGGTTCAGTCAGTAGACATAATGGAGCCAGGCCAGCGGCAGCTGTGGTCTGCAGACACCCTTGAGGTGTCACTCAAAGGGACTCAGAAATACAGTAGAGCTGCCCTAGTGCAAATAATAGAGTTGCTTATCTCTAGCATTAGGCAGCTGTGCTGACATATAATCTATTCTATATACTAATTATTTCAAATCTGTCTCAGAGTCATCAGTCACTTTTCTTTCCGTTGCGGTGCTGAATTGCTGTCACTGCCAGTCCACAAACTGGTAGGAGACCATAGGATTGCTGGCTGCTGCAGTAGAAGTGAGGCATCTGTAAGTGAAGAAGGAGCGAGGGCATTGATGTGTGTGTACTGTATGTGTTGTGTGGGTGTGTAGACACCACACGCTAGGGGTTGGGACCATAATCCTCATCTAACTAGCGCACCAAAAATACCTTGTCCCGATCCTGGTCAGAAGAAAAGTATAATAGAAACACGTCACCACTTCTGCATTTTTCACCGACTCGTGGTTTTGGCTAACAAATACTGATTTTTATGACCTGAAGGGACAGTATATGATCAATGATTTGAAGAGCATGACAAGGTGAATTTATTTTGCTCTTTTTGTTTATTTAGTAAAGAATGTATTGAATAACCACACAAACAATTTAATTCTTTTTTATATAATGCAGAATATTCCATTGTTCAAGAATATTGAAATATAGAAGTTTTTAGTAAGGTTTTGCGTTTACTTGATTTAAATGTGTCATTTCTGTACTGTTAGTGGCAGCTGGCTAGAGAGCATGTGAACTGTGTTATCCCACTGCTGAACAGCCTCACCCCCTTGAGGGTGTACACCCACTTTTCTACATCTGCTCTATATGTACAGCAGCAGTTAGAAGGATTTGTATGGAATCTACATAGGTTCATGTTTCGAGCCTGTTCCACACCCGACAGGTGCCAGCTGTCTTTCATAGTAGACACTAGAGATGTGCAAATCAGAACAGTAATGTTTGGAGTCCATACTGAACACCTTGTTTCCGTTCACGGACCCCAAACATGGACTTCTCCAGGAAGTCTGTTACTGTATGGGTTCAGCACCCTGAACATCGGCTGTTTCCCATGCTGCCATCTGGGTGACAGCTCGAGAAACACCGGTGGCTCTGATAAGAAGTAAGATCATTACCACTGGTCAGAGAATGGCAATTCCAATGCTGTCAGATGACTTGGTGAGCAAGCAGTTGTGACTGGCGGTAAAAAGTTTACAGCAGATCATTAGCATTGGCTGATGAAAGAATACTATACTACTCTCATCAGCCTACGCCTGCTGCCTCTGAGAACAGGTGCCGTTGATGGGAGTATTCATCAAACGGCATCTGTGCAATAAATGAATTTTAAAAAATGTCGTGGGGACTCTATTTTTGATAACCAGTGCAGGCAAAACCGATAGCTGTGGGCTACGGTCCTCAGCTGTTAGTTTTATCAAGGATGGTTATCAAGAATATAGGGCTCCCATGCCTATTTTTAATTATTTAAATAAATTATTTAAAAAAAAAATGGAATGGGTTCTCCCCATTTTTGACAACCAGCCAAGCTAAAACAAACTACTGGAGGCTAGTATTCTCAGTCTGGTAAGGGGCCATGGATATTGGCCCCCAGCCTAAAAATTGCAGCCCGAAGCCACCTTTGAAAAGGCACATGTATTAGATGCAGCAATTCTGGCACGTTGCATGGCTCTTCCCTCTTGCCTTGGTGCAGTGACAAATTGGGTAATAGTTGTGGTGTTGATGTCAACTGTTTTATGGCCTCTGACATAAAGCCCACAGGTTAGTAATGGAGAGGCATCTATAAAAACGCTCTCATGTGGCAAGCAGTGTCACAAGTTAGGTCAATGGGGTCCATCAGCTATGAACTCCGGTGAACTTTTTCATGGCAGCTCAGCGCTACACACTTGAGTGTGAGCCAGCTGGTGTGAATAGCAGTCACATCACTGATGTGACCACTTTCCAAATTATCCGAATCTTCATGGGTCACTATGGATTATCTTCACATCAAACAGATGAGGAATATGGTTGCTTATTATTTGCTGTTTTTTTTCCAGGGGGCATGGGCTTCAATGGATTAGGCGTAAATGTGAGTATTACTGTGCTTTTTTATTTTTATTTCAAATAAACATGTCAGGGTTTTTCCTTCAATTAAAGGATTTTATTATGGCTGTTTTCTTCACAATCTAACTATGGGGATAGTAATGGGGTTGCTTATAGACACCTCTCCATTACTAACCTCTGAGCTTGATGTCAGCCACCAATACAAAGCTACTTTTATTAGATGTTTGGCCAAACCCCTGCGGACCTGAACATCCACGGTCTGCCTTCTCTAGTAGCCACTAGCCAGTAACTGGTATGATTGAAGCTAAATCTGATGACAGAAGTATAACCCCTAAGATGTGATAATGAACAGTGACAACAGCATCTCACTGGTTATATAATTTGGACAATCTGTCACCTCCAACAGGATTTTGTGACAACATCTCAAGAAATTGATTGCAACTAGAGGCCCTTGAGGAGGCTCCAATTCAGACATTTGTATGGGGCTCCTGGATTTCTTGTACAGTGACATGTAAAACTTTGGGCAACCCTGGTCAAAATTATCATTATTGTGAAAAGTTAAGTATCTTGTGAACACTTTTGACCTGACTTCAGAGTTTGGGCTCCCTCTGGTGGTTACTGCGGGTAATGGAGCTGGTCGAGTTGACAGAAGTCAATCACCTGAAGAGGATGATTGGAGGTCAGGTGTTACAGACTGGGAAGATTTAAGTGTGCAAGCTTCCCTCAGTTGTTGCTGGTGATTTGGTTTCCTTCCTGTGCATTTTGAAGCCCGCTTGCCGTCTGCTTGGTCCTGCATCATTCAGATAAGTTATTTGTTTGCTGGAATCTTTTTGCATTTGATCCAGTTTTTGCCTTTCTCTGCTTTCTGCTTTGCTGTGTGGGTTCAGCATTGTTCCCTGCTGGGACCTGTGCTGGACCCCGTTCCATATGCCACAGCATATGTCAGTCTGTTCAGTATTGT
The DNA here is from genome assembly GCF_039654945.1 of Dendrobates tinctorius. Classification (NCBI taxonomy): domain Eukaryota; kingdom Metazoa; phylum Chordata; class Amphibia; order Anura; family Dendrobatidae; genus Dendrobates; species Dendrobates tinctorius. The sequence continues at coordinate 6,931,159 of NW_027361735.1, read as the reverse complement.
ATTCAACAGCAAGCTAGACATATACTAGAAAATAAAACTAATTTACTTTATTCAGAATTAGATTAAAAAGGACTTAGTCCATTCATAAAATATGCACATGTACAAAAACACAAACACTTACAAAAAAACCGCTAATTCAGATGCGGTAAGCCCAAACTTCAAAAACTTTTCGGTTTACTCTCAGTGTCGTAGTCAAAATTATGCACAGGCACTCCTTCAGAATATCCACTTAGTATTAATTGTTTGGGAAAAGCACTCTCTTATAGTGCTAAAAATTGTCTATAACAGATCCATTGCTTTTGAATCGATGTACTACTACTGCGACACATCCACCATTATCACTCACAATGATCTTAGACAAATTTTTGCAATAACAGCCTATACAATACAAAATGGCATGGCATGCAGTCTGAAATTCTTTAACTTAGGTGTGAACCTATACATTGCTCTTATATCATGCAGTTCACCACTTCCGCAGACTTTTTAAATATATCATATGTCATGGAGAGATCTCACCCAAATATTTTTCAGTAATGGGTTCCTCCATATGACGCTCCCTTCTCCCTATGCATTTCACCGTCCAGATCATCAGGGGAGTCTCTGGGTAAAGCTCAATGCCTACATGAAAAAAATGCCATCACTGGGCTGTTCACTTGCTTGCTTTTTATAACATGCGCTCCTTTGTATGTTCCCGCCTCATACAGATGGGCGGATGTATGCCCATGACCACTTCCTGTTCTTGTGTTACTATGGTGACAGGTACATCGCTCATACACTTCTAATGCCACTTACTGACGCGTTTACAATTAACCCTTACCACAGGTGTACTCAGTCCTATTAATAATATATGATTGCAAAAAATCGACCTTCTCACAAGGCACATAATCGTGCGCGCTCTTTATCCTACATTCAGTTTGTCAGGTTGCTTAGTAACGCGCTGACGTCACCCTTTTTTTTCCGTGAGTGGACATACCGCGCCTGCGCGTTCTTCCATATCAAGTCCAACCCTCTTTACTATATCAAAGCGCATATTCCCTCCCATCACTGAGTTACCACACAGGGACACACCGCGCTTGCGCACTCCATACACAGCCGCTTCTTTACAGGCTCCAGCCTCCAAGTGCACACAGTCCCTTCCATCGCTGGATTATCACACGGGAGCACTTGTATATCTATATACTCTTAAACACGCGCTTCTTCTGACGCTTTCTTCGCGTCCGTCAATTGATGTCAATTTTCATATAAATATAGTTAGCGTTATTTAACGACAATACATGATAGAAAGTATCATTTAAAAAACATATTTCGCCTTTACCCATCGATATTGCATCATATGAAAGCTTTGATATTTTCTAAACGGTCAGTATCAATCTATGTACACACATAGTTGTATGATTTATATATTTTAACATTGTATGGCAGATGTCCCCCGCCATTTAATGATAAATGGCATATATATACTTTAACTCATAGGTACTAGTTGTAACAGAAGTGCCCACTCTACATTCCCCAAAAATACATGTGGGCATAAATCTTACCCTTGTGTAAAATATTAGTGTTAACAGATAACAGTCATTTTGGGCATACTTCACATGTTTACCATCCAATTTTGAGATCTTTATATGATAAATCCGAGGTACTCTACTCTGTTATATACTCCTTGAATTTCTCTTTTCAACAATCCCAATCGATCACTTAGGACAATGTACAGTACTTGACTTGGACCTGATACATCTACCTTCAGGAAGAAGCTTCCTGTCTTCTCTTTATCTCACTATACTTTATTTTGAAAGCTTTACTCCATACTTTAAGGATCGAGAGATAACATACATCCTATAGAGAGAGTATAACCCCTTTGGTCTCCCTCCTGAGTAACCCCACTACCCTTTAACCCCTATACAGGGATCTGGTTTTACATGGGGCACAATCGAGCTTGTCCTCTGGGCCCAATACTCAATCAAAAAAGAAAAAAACTCATATAAGTGGGAGGATAGACTATAAAAAAGCCGCAAAAGATAGTTGGTCGTTCAGGCCTGTTGGTTGGAGTGTCTTCAACCAAAAAATCCATTTACACTCCTTCTGGAGGATCACTTTATCCCAATCTCCTCCTCTATGGGGGTAGGGAACTTTCTCAATCCCCATAAATTGAATTTTACTATAATCACCTTGATGTGTCCTATTGATGTGGTTCGCTATAGCTGTATCTCTTCGATTCACCACATCACCAATATGTTAGCGTATTCTCTTCCTGAACTCTCTTCTTGTTTTCCCTACATATTCCATCCCACATATACAGGTTGCCTTATAAATCACCCCAGTTGTACGACAATTAATAAATTGTCTAATGGTGTATGTTTTCTCGTTGTTCGTACTCCTAAAGGTTTTCCCTTGTGTCACTGACTGACATGCTATACAGTTACCGCACCTATAGCACCCTTTTACCTCCCTTTCTAACCAGGTACGTGCTGGAGTCTCTCTAAAGTGACTATGCATAAGTCTGTCTTTTAAAGATTTATTCTTTTTATATGTCACTTGCGGTTTAGGGCCTAACGTTTTCTCGATATCTGTATCCATTTTAAGAACTGTCCAGTGTCGTTCTAGAATTTCTTTAAATTTTTCCGACCCATTCGAGAACTTAGTAATAAAGCGTGTGACCTCTTTATCTTCTTTTCTTTCTACCTTCCTTAGTAGTTCTTTTCGATCTCTCTTTAAGGATTCCTCATAGGCGGCCTTCAAAACATGATCTGGATATCCTCTCTCCTGAAATCTCCCCCTCATATCATCAGCTTGTTCTTTGAATTTCTGAGGGTTTGAGCAGTTACGGCGTAACCTTAAATATTGTCCTTTTGGTATCCCTCTTTTTTGTGGAAGAGGATGACTACTCTCCCATCTTAGAAGTGAGTTAGTGGCTGTTGGTTTCCTATAATTGCTAGTTTCTAAAGATCCATCAGTTCCCTTTTTGACAAACACATCTAAAAATCTCATTTCTGATCTATGTACCTCATATGTGAATCTCAGGCCCAAATCATTACAATTAAGGTCATTTACAAAGGAAACAAACTCAGATTCTGTACTCTTCCAAATCACGAAAATATCATCAATATAGCGTAGCCAAAGGGCTACGCTATCGTGTCGAGAATTCATGTCATTGAACACAATTTTTTCCTCCCACCAGCCCAGGAGCAGATTTGCATAAGTGGGCGCACAGGGGCAACCCATTGCAGTGCCCCTGAGCAGGTGGAAGTACTTCTTCCCAAAGAGAAAGACATTATTCGTAAGGCAGAATTTTAAAGCCTTTAAAACGAAATCGTTATGTTTCATAAAGAAGCATCCCCGAGACTTTAGATAATATTCCACGGCCATCAGGCCTTTTTCATGGGGTATCGAGGAGTACAGAGCCTCCACATCTATGCTCCCGAAAATCATGTCTTCCTCTAGGCATATACCATCTAGTCTGCATAGAAGATCACCTGTATCTCTGATATATGAACTCAAGTTCGTCACAAAAGGTCTTAATATCTGGTCTATATACATTCCTAGATTCTGAGTCACACTGTTAATACCTGCCACTATAGGTCGACCCTTTAAAGGGGTTAGACCTTTGTGGATTTTTGGGAGACAGTAAAATGTCGCCATAGTAGGATGCAAGGGAATCAAGAAGTCTTTTTCTTTTTTGTCACTGACTTCAGAGTCAAAACCTTCATTAACTAGCATCCTAATCAGATAGACTCACTATGGGGTTTGATGGTAAGACCTCATAACTCAACCTGTCCTCTAATATAGAAAGGCACATGTTCTTATAGCTAGATGTATCCATGACAACAGTGTTCCCTCCTTTATCGGAGCTTTTAATGGTGACACTATTGTCATTCTCAAGTCTCTTAAGGCTTTCCATCTCCTCTTTCCCCAAATTATAGGACCTTGAATTCAAAAGATCTCCTGATTTTATCAAATCATTTGTAACAAGATTAACAAAAATATCGATTGAATTAACATCACCTGTGGGAGGGGGCATAACTGTGCTTTTTTTCTTCAGATCTATAAATGGGCCCTCACCTTTGAGATTTGGGTTAACATCCCCCAGATGAAACAGAAACCGTACATCCTGTAATAAATCTTCAGAAATACCCAACTCTTGGGAAAACCTCTGATCTTGTTTAGAGAAATGCTTTTTCCACTTTAGTTTACGGGCAAACAAGTGTAGATCTTTCACGGTTTCAAAAATGTCTATGTCTGATGTTGGTACAAACGAAAGGCCTTTACTAAGCACACACATCTCAGTTTCAGTCAGGGGGCATTGGGACAAGTTAATTACCTCTGGCCCTCTGGTCCGCTGTGTGGATTTAAGCGGTTCCTTAGTGGATAACTTAGGTCTAAAAAATCTCTCTTCGGTGACCTCTTGTGGGAGCCTCTATTAAAATTACCCCTTTGTCCTCCTCTTCCTCTACCTCTGAAATGCCTTGATCTGCTCTCAGTGTCAGAAAATTCTGCCTCTGATGAGGATATGTCAGTTTCTATTGGTCTATTATTTCTGACTACTTATACTGAGTAGGCTTTATTATCTCTAAATTCTTGGAGATCTCTATTATACAGCTTATGTTTCTTCTCTTTCAGATGGTACTGAAATTTTTCCAGGCTGTTTTGCAGATTGACCTCTTTTACCGAGAAATCAGACTCACTCGAGTATTTTTTCGTGATCTCAATCTGCTCTCTCAGAGATTCTGTAAGTTTATTAAGATTACTTTTTTCTTCCTCTAAGAGGAGTCTCATGAATCTGATCGAGCTCTCCGTTGCCTCTTTTTTCCCACTTGGTGAGTAAGGATGCACTCCTATATCTAAAACCTGGGGTGAGGGTAATCCTCAGATGGCGAGGTACAATGCCCGATCGTATATAATTATCTAGACTCTGAACCTCCCACCATGAGGCTATCTGATCCCTATAGATTTTGTCCAGTTCCTTGAAAGCCGCACTATATGTCGGAGTATATCTTTTTTGTGTAAACACTTTATCAGAGAAGACCTCTTTGGCCTCTGTAATCCATACATTTGTATCGATACCCGTAGTCAAGAAACCTGCCATAGCCTATACTTATCCGGTTTACAGCGAGTGATCTACTAGCTAGAGATAATATATTCAACAGCAAGCTAGACATATACTAGAAATTAAAACTAATTTACTTTATTCAGAATTAGATTAAAAAGGACTTAAGAAGAGATACAGCTATAGCGAACCACATCAATAGGACACATCAAGGTGATTATAGTAAAATTCAATTTATGGGGATTGAGAAAGTTCCCTACCCCCATAGAGGAGGAGATTGGGATAAAGTGATCCTCCAGAAGGAGTGTAAATGGATTTTTTGGTTGAAGACACTCCAACCAACAGGCCTGAACGACCAACTATCTTTTGCGGCTTTTTTATAGTCTATCCTCCCACTTATAAGAGTTTTTTCTTTTTTGATTGAGTATTGGGCCCAGAGGACAAGCTCGATTGTGCCCCATGTAAAACCAGATCCCTGTATAGGGGTTAAAGGGTAGTGGGGTTACTCAGGAGGGAGACCAAAGGGGTTATACTCTCTCTATAGGATGTATGTTATCTCTCGATCCTTAAAGTACGGAGTAAAGCTTTCAAAATAAAGTATAGTGAGATAAAGAGACGACAGGAAGCTTCTTCCTGAAGGTAGATGTATCAGGTCCAAGTCAAGTACTGTACATTGTCCTAAGTGATCGATTGGGATTGTTGAAAAGAGAAATTCAAGGAGTATATAACAGAGTAGAGTACCTCGGATTTATCATATAAAGATCTCAAAATTGGATGGTAAACATGTGAAGTATGCCCAAAATGACTGTTATCTGTTAACACTAATATTTTACACAAGGGTAAGATTTATGCCCACATGTATTTTTGGGGAATGTAGAGTGGGCACTTCTGTTACAACTAGTACCTATGAGTTAAAGTATATATATGCCATTTATCATTAAATGGCGGGGGACATCTGTCATACAATGTTAAAATATATAAATCATACAACTATGTGTGTACATAGATCGATACTGACCGTTTAGAAAATATCAAAGCTTTCATATGATGCAATATCGATGGGTAAAGGCGAAATATGTTTTTTAAATGATACTTTCTATCATGTATTGTCGTTAAATAACGCTAACTATATTTATATGAAAATTGACATCAATTGACGGACGCGAAGAAAGCGTCAGAAGAAGCGCGTGTTTAAGAATATATAGATATACAAGTGCTCCCGTGTGATAATCCAGCGATGGAAGGGACTGTGTGCACTTGGAGGCTGGAGCCTGTAAAGAAGCGGCTGTGTATGGAGTGCGCAAGCGCGGTGTGTCCCTGTGTGGTAACTCAGTGATGGGAGGGAATATGCGCTTTGATATAGTAAAGAGGGTTGGACTTGATATGGAAGAACGTGCAGGCGCGGTATGTCCACTCACGGAAAAAAAAGGGTGACGTCAGCGCGTTACTAGGCAACCTGACAAACTGAATGTAGGATAAAGAGCGCGCACGATTATGTGCCTTGTGAGAAGGTCGATTTTTTGCAATCATATATTATTAATAGGACTGAGTACACCTGTGGTAAGGGTTAATTGTAAACGAGTCAGTAAGTGGCAATAGAAGTGTATGAGCGATGTACCTGTCACCATAGTAACACAAGAACAGGAAGTGGTCATGGGCATACATCCGCCCATCTGTATGAGGCGGGAACATACAAAGGAGCGCATGTTATAAAAAGCAAGCAAGTGAACAGCCCAGTGATGGCATTTTTTTCATGTAGGCATTGAGCTTTACCCAGAGACTCCGCTGATGATCTGGATGGTGAAATGCGTAGGGAGAAGGGAGCGTCATATGGAGGAACCCATTACTGAAAAATATTTGGGTGAGATCTCTCCATGACATATGATATATTTAAAAAGTCTGCGGAAGTGGTGAACTGCATGATATAAGAGCAATGTATAGGTTCACACCTAAGTTAAAGAATTTCAGACTGCATGCCATGCCATTTTGTATTGTATAGGCTGTTATTGCAGAAATTTGTCTAAGATCATTGTGATAATGGTGGATGTGACGCAGTAGTAGTACATCGATTCAAAAGCAATGGATCTGTTATAGACAATTTTTAGCACTATAAGAGAGTGCTTTTCCCAAACAATTAATACTAAGTGGATACTCTGAAGGAGTGCCTGTGCATAATTTGGACTACGACACTGAGAGTAAACCGAAAAGTTTTTGAAGTTTGGGCTTACCGCATCTGAATTAGCGTTTTTTTTGTAAGTGTTTGTGTTTTTGTACATGTGCATATTTTATGAATGGACTAAGTCCTTTTTAATCTAATTCTGAATAAAGTAAATTAGTTTTAATTTCTAGTATATGTCTAGCTTGCTGTTGAATATATTATCTCTAGCTAGTAGATCACTCGCTGTAAACCGGATCTGTTCAGTATTGCTAAACCCCTGTTATATCAGTATCTTTTGTTATGCTTCCAGTTCACACCAGAATGCTGATCTAGTAGGGGAAAGGTCGTGTGACCTCAGTATTTTTGCATATCAGACGTGTTGGATTTTTCTTAGGGTTTTTGCATGATTGCAGATAGTATCTTTCCTGTCCTGTTCTATCTAGACAGTTTGGGCCCCATCATTTGCTTATTCTATTTTCTGCCTGTGTTTGTGCCTCATCTTGTCTCACCGGCAATATATGTTTGGGGGCTATCTATTCCTTTGGGTTTCTACTCCGGGGCAGTTTAGCTTTCCCCTTTCTTGCTTTAGGCTTAGTTAATTCTTTGGCTGTGCCGAGGCATCTAGGGCATCATAGGTATGTCCCACGGCTAATTCTAGTTGTGTGGTTAGTTTTAGGGGTCTGCAATCCGCTAAGTTACCAACCTTTCTGGTTATCTAGTTGCCTAGCTTATTCCCCGGCTATCCTCCTCGGGGACCTAATCATAACATAAGTAACTTGAAGATGAAAAGATCTCTAAAAGGCCTAAAGTTAAAGGAAATCTTTCACCACATATGACCTATCTAAACTATTAATAAGGGTATACAGGCTACAGAATGCTGAAAAAATTCCTACCTGTATGCCTCATATCAGGTGCCTTGTTGATGAGAAATCAACTTTCATCACTTTATACTGTATAAATGACCTCTTCCAGGCTCTTGGGTCCTTGGTGCCTGCATGATAACTCTGCCCCCAGAGCTTGTTTTAAATATAAATTATCATTGTGATGTGTAATGGTTACCTGTGTTACCAGTGTGATATGCAATGGCTGCTCTCTGCTCTCCTGCATGAATCACAGCACATACATGGAGTGTCCAACACACAGACTTTTCATTCATGCGCCGTGACTGTCACACAGCTGCGACACATGCAGCCGAACAGCTGATCAGCTGGAGCTCTCCATGTATCCGGGTTTTTGCTGTTGCTTATTCAGTAAGTGCTATAGCTTGCCGAATAAGCAGGGACCCAAACATATTCGCTCATCTCCAGTGACAGATTCCCTTAAAAGATGACACATTTACTTTGTATTTTAGACAAATAAAATACTTTTTTTCATTATTTACATTTTGAAGATTCCAAAAAAGAGAATGGGCCAATGCAAAAGTTTGGGTGTCATGCATGTTTAGTACCTACTATCACCCACTTTTAAAAGAATCACAGTTTGTAAATGCATTTTGTAGAGATAAGAGCCTTCCAATCCTTGTTTGAGGGATTTTTATCCATTTTTCCTTGGAAAATTCTTCCAGTTCTGTGAAATTCCTGGGTCATCTTGCAAGCACTGCTATTTTGGGGTCTAACCACAGATTTTCAATAATGTTTAGATCAGAGGACTGTGAGGGCCATTTTAAAACCTTCAGCTTGCACCTTTTGAAGTAGAGTTTTGTGGATTTTCATGTGTGTTTAGGATCATTGTCCATTTGAAGAAGCCATCCTTTTTACAACTTCAGATTTTTTTACAGATGGTGTTATGTTTGCATCAAGAATTTGTTGAGATTTCATTGAATCAATTCTTCCCTCTATACCGGAGGTCTCAAACTGCATTCCTCAAGGGCCGCAAACAGGTCATGTTTCCAGGATTTCCTTGCATTGCACAGGTGATAATTTAATCACCTGCACAAATAATGATTCCAGCACCTTGTGAAATGCAAGGAAATCCTGAAAACATGACCTGTTTGTGGCCCTTGAGGAATGCAGTTTGAGACCTCTGCTCTATACTCTACCCATGAAATGTTTACCATGCCATTGGCTGCAAGATAACCTCAAAACATGATTGATACACTCCCATGTTTAATGATTGGCGAGATGTTGCTTCCCTGAAATTCTGTGTCCTTTTTTCTCCACACATACCTTTGATCATTGCAGCCAAAGAGTTCTATTTTAACCTCATTGGTCCACAAGACTTGTTTGTAAAATGCTTCAGGCTTGTTTAAAAGCTATTTTGCATACTTCTGACCCTGAATTTTATGGTGAGGTCACGGGAAAAGTATTCTTCTGATGACTCTTCAATGAAGTTCATATTTATGCAGGTGTCTCTGAACAGGAGAACAACTCCGGAGTCTACTAAATCTTTCTGAAGGTCTTTTGCAGTTTAACTGGGGTCCTGATTGCCTCTATAGCAATCCTACGAGCAGCTCTCACTGAAATGTTACTAGGTCTTCCAGGCCCTATCTTGACTTTCACTGTTCATGTTAACTGACGTTTCTTAATTACTTTTCAAACTGAAGAAAGGTCAACTTGAAAATGCTTTGGTTATCTTCTTATAACCTTCTCCTGCTTTGTGGGCCTTCATCATTTTTATTTTCAGAGTGCTAGGCAGCTGCTTAGAAGAACCATGGCTGCAATTTTTTGGCACAAAGTTAGTGGAGGCTGGGCTTTTATAAAGCTGGGGAATTTGTGTCACTTGGCCTTTCCTAATAATGATAATGAGCAAGACATAACTCAAACAGGCTAATTAAGGGCTGAAACCTTAATGAAAGATATATGATCACACAAATCTCCAAGGATGCCAAAACTTGTTCGTCTGCCCATTTTCCTTTTTGTAATTTCTAAAATGTAAAAAATGACTATTTTTTTGCCTAAAACACAAAGTAAATGTATAATCTTTAGCTTTATAATTTTTAGAGATCATTTCATCTTTAACTTGCTTAACTGTTCACAATAATGGTACTTGTTATCAAGGGTGCCCAAAATTTACATGCCACTGTATGCCCTTGACCCCTCTTATGGTTCCTTTAATGAAGAGTTCATCTACCATTAAGCTTCTTGTATTACAGAGATAGAATGATTTCATCACTTGTACTTGTCCTCTTTAATCAGCTTGATTTATTAGCAGTAGTGATAGATCAGTCACAAGGAACTGATGTCCTTTAGCCCACAAGGTAGATTCTCAGTATGCTTCAAGCTTCAGCCTCGCTCCCCTGCCTTCTGCTTGTAATATGTTTCTGCCTCTCAATTACTGGAATCACGTGACAGGGGAAAACTGCATCTCATACAAATTCACTGGAGATTCTGCAAACAGCACTCTCGTAGATATACTGTAATATAGACAGCCAATGTCACCCAGCTGAGTTTATATCTCTGCAAGTAGTCATTGTATATACTCATTTTCTAGGTTATCATACAGTATCTCCTGTTCCGTAATATAAAGAACAAACTATTCATTAAGCTAAATGGAGAACATAAAAATGAGGATGTAGCTGGGTGGGGAGGTATCTGAGAACTGTCAGCGGGGATTTGATTAGGTGATGTCATCCTGTAGTTCATAGAAAGTCAAAGACTGACCTCCAGTCTACACATGTACTGGACTGGTAGTCAGAATGGATATATCATGGCACAACTGCACATAATGAAAGTGACCAGAATGAATAGATGCTGGAATTAAACAAGCATGCATCTTTGTATATATTTTGAAAAACTAACATAAATGTGCTCATGAATATGTTCTTTATGTAATACATTGCAGCAACTGGTTACAAAGTCTTGACATTTTCCATACGCAACATTTTTTTCCAAGGTTTATGGCGCTATTAGTTTAAATAACTGTGACCTTAAGGCAAAGGGAATGTCCTGCTCCAACACTGTTTAATAATGTTTACTATTTGTAAAAGAGTTTGGATGCCTAGCATTTAAATTATGGATCAGTGATGCCAGCAACTGTAGGCAAAATAAGTTCATTTGTAAGAAAAATGACGAGAAACAGTGCTCATAAAGAAAGTACATAATAACATCGAGTACTAAAGTGTTATAGAGTGGTTCCAAGTCTTGGCAAGTAGTGGCAATCTTTCTATGGGTTTTTATTTCTTTTGTTTTGGACAAATACAAAATACAAGGTTTAGAATTGTATAGACCTCAAATTTTAGTAAACTTACTCAAGTTTTACTTTGTTGAATAAAATTTAATTCAGGTTACTGATCTGCAGCACATAGGATTTCTGCTTGGGTTTTAATTACTTTCAGGTTATCCTATTTATATTATTTTTATACAGGAAGTTCGGTCACTCTGTAGTATTTTCTTATTGGACAGGTAATATAAGCAGTGAAACAATAGAAAATCTATGATTATCAATACCCTTAAAAACAATTGGCACATATGGACCTTTTACACAACGCTATTTACCAAGTTCAGTTGCCTCGCTGGGGCTTTTTTTCAACCCCCCCCTAAAAACAGGATTCATGTTTATGCACTGATGGGGCTATTGACTATAATGGTGCAGCTAGACCTCTTGGTGTCCGCCTCTACTTGGCATATACAGCTGAAAATGATACACAACAAAGCACACTGTGACTCCTTCAGCACCATTGTAATCATTGTATAGTGCATACACCTGAATCAGATTTTGTGGTATCTCTTCCACCTTGGTATATATCCATCTCAAGGGTACTCATGGTAACCTTTTGTCCTTTACATTAACAGCTGAGTTTTCATTCCTTCCTGGTACTCACAGAGGCTGTGTTCTACACGTAGGTTGGTAACCTCCTTGAACTTGCTTTTGTTAGGTCTCTAAATGTGAAGTTCGTATCCAGCACCTTAGGCTCTTATTTCTTACTTTACTAGATCTTATCTGCATGGCATTGACCCACTCAGGGCACCATAAGTGCTGTAGGTGCAACCCATCAACAAATATTAACTACTTATTAAAAAATGACAGCATAAGGAATATCTATATGTTTTAAACTCATGACAAAACTAGAGTTCTATCAGCCAGGAGAAAAAATTTGCTCTGTGACCCCCACCAGCATGTTGTTCAGATCAATGGGCTCCAGTAACAATTAGTGATGAGCGAGCACGCTCGTCACTACTCGGTGCTCGCCCGAGCATCACAGTGCTCGCAATACTCGGAGCTCGCCGAGTATTTCCGGGGTTGCTCGGCGGGAGCTCGGGACCCCGCCCTGTAAGTTTGGTGCTCTAAAGAGCACCAATGAACATGGAGGGATTGTCTGCCACACACTGTAATGCCGCAGCCATGTTGGTTGTGGCGTTACAGTGATTGGCTGGTCGCACAGCGTCATCAGGTCTATATCAGACCTGGAGCCACTCTGCTCGTCACAGTCAGCTCCGGAATCACGCACAGTAGGGAGTGTTGCTGCTGAGCTAGGAAGAGATTTGTTTGCTTCGTAGTTAGTGTGGATATACCACATATAATAGACATCTCAACTAACAGTCCTTCTGAGGACTAATAGCTGCATAGATATCAGTGCTAGGCAGGTAGGCAGTGTATGTGGAGACTGCAGTGCTTATAGCAATAAGGTCCATTCCAGCTCTGTCTGCTGCTGCTGTGTATCACAGATATGAATAGACATAGCCCCAGGTATCAGGGGCCAGGAATAATATTTTTTGGGCTCTTAATCCTGATTATTTGGTTTAAAAGTAATACAAAGAACACCGTTTTTCTACTCCATTTGCTTATTGGCACTGCCAAATACAGCCAGATCCTTTCTATATGATAGTGGTAAAAAAAAGCTATTTTAAACTGGGGTTTGTCCGCCACACGGATCACATATCAGTGCGGTCATAATTGTGCCATTTCAGGCCTCAATTTAAATTTTGTTGCAGTGACTCAGACAAGTTATTGACACCAGCTTGCTGATAAAAATAGTTACTTACAGGCCAGATATTTTACACTGGGGTTTTCCCTCACACAGATCACTTATAAGTTCTCTCTAAATTCAGCCATTTGTAGTGAACGATGAAAATATTGTACTCCATTTAAATTGGGTAAGGCGCGTGGCAAGGGACGGGGAAGTGGATGTGATGGTGATGGTGCATGCAGAGGCTGAGGTGTTGTGAGTTCATTTTCCCCTTCATTACTGAGGCCCGAGGAACTCCCTCTTCTGGTAAAGAAAGGTAGTGAGCCTGATTATCAAACACCTGAGGCTGATGATGATGACTGGCTGAGTGGAGTTACTGACTGGATATAAGGCTGCCAACGCCCTTCTGCCCTGCGGGTGATTTCTCTGTGGGATCCTTGGAGACCAGTCTGAATTCCTGCTCCTCTAAAGCTAAGTTTGCTGCTCAGCCTTTTGCTTTGGTGCTTTGACTTTGTTTTGCTTTGGTGCTTTGACTTTGTTTTGCTTTGCTTTTCTGGATTTCTGCCATTCCCTGCTGGGGTGTGCTGAATTCATTTAGCTCTGTCTTCTGAAAATACCTGATATAATAAAACTAGGAAACAAAAGAGCGCAATAGGGTCTTATCTGGTGATAAATGAAATAGATGTGAAAAAAGTCTACTCACCCTTTCCAGGAGAGGTATAAGCATATAAACTCGCCGTCAGCTTGCTGCACGCCCGAAGGTCCACTGCGTGACCTCCAATGCAAATCCTTAAGGATAAAGTTATTCTCGGGCTTACTGTGCGCTGCTTGACCGGAATAAAATCACCACAATATGAACAATTTGTCCATTTATTTCCCTACGCGTTTCAAAGTGTAAACCACTTCTTCTTCAGGGGTTGACATAAGGGCAACCCCTGTCTTCTGAAAATACCTGAGTGCTGATTTAGTTTTTGAAGCCTAGCTGCTTCAGGGCCTTTTTCATATCAGCTTCTTGGCTTATGTCTTTGATAGGGTTTTTGGCAGATTGCAGACCCCTGAACCTATCAACACAACTAGCAGTAGACGTGGGGGTTCCTACGATGCCCTAGACCCCTCGATCACAGCCGGAGAATTACATAGACCTAAAGAAAGAAAGGGGAAATCTAAACTGCCCCAGAGCAGACCCCAAAGCAATAGGCAGCCCCCAACATATAATGACGGTGAAGCAAGATGAAAATACTAACACAGACAGAACGATAGACTGAGCAAAGACGGGGCCCAAAACTACCTAGATAGGAAAGGACAGGAAGGCTGCTGTCTGCAATCTGCCAAAAACCCTATCAAAGACATAAGCCAACAAGCTGATATGAAAAAGGCCCTGAAGCAGCTAGGCTTCAAAAACTAAATCAGCAATCAGGTATTTTCAGAAGACAGAGCTAAATGAATTCAGCACACCCCAGCAGGGAATGGCAGAAATCCACAAAAGCAAAGCAAAACAAAGTCAAAGCACCAAAGCAAAAGGCCGAGCAGCAAACTTAGCTTTAGAGGAGCAGGAATTCAGACTGGTCTCCAAGGATCCCACAGAGAAATCACCCGCAGGGCAGAAGGGCGTCGGCAGCCTTATATCCAGTCAGTAACTCCACTCAGCCAGTCACCATCATCAGCCTCAGGTGTTTGATAATCAGGCTCACTACCTTTCTTTACCAGAAGAGGGAGTTCCTCGGGCCTCAGTAATGAAGGGGAAAATGAACTCACAACACCGAGGCATGGGCAAGCTGAAATTGTGCCACAACAAACACCCACATCTTCTCGCCCTACCCTCCTGTCCCAGTTACTAGGGGACAGCAGCAATACACCACTATTGAACCCAGAGTAGTGTCAAAAGGTTGTTGGTTGGATAGCAGAAAATGCTTCCAGTCACTTTGCCGCCACCACTCTGTCTTCCACACGGTCAAGTCTAAGTAGCCGTGAGTCTGGACCACATATTCCTCAGCCTGATCCTCCTTCCTCCCAACATGCCGAGTGCCCGGAGACAACTGATCCCACACTTGGACACTCTGAAGAGCTGTTCACTTTTCCATTTATAAATTCGGGCCTCTCTCCCGGTCCACTTGAATCAGGGCAAGAGGAGTTGGCATGTAGCGATGACCAAATATTTGAGCAGCCACAGTCACATGAGGGCGATGGTGGGAAAGTGTCACAAGAAGTGGACGATGATGAGACACAATTGCCAGAAAGTCAGGAGGAGGACCAGGGTGTGGAAGTGGAGGATGAGGTGATGGATGATATAGTAACTGACCCAAGGAGGACATGTGAGCAAGGACAGCAGCACACAGGGGGAAGGAGGCATAGCACACCAACAGGCAGGAAGAAGCAATGTGGAGGCAGCAGACTTAAGGTGGGCAACCGTTCCCCGCAACATCAACATGACAGAAGATGCCATTCCAACTGTTAGGTCTTCCCGAGTCTGTTTGTTTTTTAGAGACTCTGCCAATAACCCCAAAAAGGCCTTTTGTACCAACTGCCAGGCCAGCATCAGCAGGGGTTGCAAAACTACTAGCCTGACCACTGCCAGCATGATCAGGCACATGGCAGCAAAGCACCCAACTTTGTGGGCTGAACCCCAGGGTCCTGGGTCAGTGTCTGTGAGTGACATCACTGCTTCTTCTGCTGTTGTGCGTGCAAGCCAATACACTGTCCATGGTGCATCTGAAGATGCCTCCTGCCCTGCACTTGTTGTTGCACACACTCAACTAGCACCATCAGCAAGCACGTCCACGTCCTTGTCCCAGTGCAGCGTTCAGTTGGCCATACCTCAGTCCTTGGAACACACGCGCAAATATGCAGCCAATGCCCCCCAGGCCACACTACTAAATTAACACATTTCTTAACTGCTTGTGCTCAAAATGTTGCCTTTCAGGCTCATGGAGACTGAAGCTTTCCACAACCTCATGGCGGCCGCTGTCCATCGGTACTCGTTCCCCAGCCACCACTACTTCTACCGATGTGCTGTTCCCGAATTACACCAGCACGTGTCCCAGAACATTAGCCCTCAACAATGCAGTTACTGGGAAAGTCCACCTATCCACAGACAAGTGCACAAGTGCTTGTGGGCAGGGATGTTACATCTCGCTGACGGCACACTGGGTTAACATAGGGGAAGCCGGGACTCTGTTGGACCTTGAGATGGAACACGACCTCTCGACACCAAAGATTGTGGGTCCTACGTCAATCAGGGTTGCCCCCACAGTACATAGCTCCTGCGCCTCCTCTTATTCAGCTTCCATCTCCGAAATGACCACATTAGTCACAAGATGGAAGCACTGCAGCACTACCTCAGCCAAGCAGCAACAAGCTGTGCTGAAGCTAATATGCTTAAGTGACAAACTGCACAATGCTGAAGAGTTGTAGACAGCCCTGAAGAGCAGGCAGATCTGTGGCTGACACTGCTAAAACTACAGCCAGGCATGGTCATGTGGAACAATGACCAGAACCTGATGGTGGCTCTGAGGCAAGGCGAGCTCTAACATGTTCTATGCCTAGCCCATGTGCTTAAAATCATGGTTCAGTGGTTTCTCAAAACCTACCCAGAGCTGCAGGATCTGCTTGTGAAAGTACACCATCTTGTATGACCATTTTACAAATGCTTACCTATAGTCACCAACTCATATATAACCAAATAAATAAAGCAGCACTCTGTAGAGCCATAGCTCGCAAACATAAAATATGAAAGTTGAACTGCATAACTGCATTAGAAATACGAAAAATTGAAAATGCTTAGCGCATGAATTGGACAATTCATGTGTACCTGGAAGCCATGTTAAGGTGATTCTTGTTGTCCAGGACCTAACACTGCCAAACCTCTCTTAGACTAAAGTCTTCATGTGCATGGGAACCTGTGAATCCTCTCTTGGACTGAAATCTATATCTTTGTGGAGGGGAGGGTCCTGCTGTGATTAAAAATACCTGAGGCTAAAAGGCAGAGTGATCAGTCAGAAGGCTAATGAATACAAATTTCCCAAAACTAACCGTCACATCCAAACATAGACTAGGTGTGAACTGGTGCTTACCTAGTGTCACCAACTCATATATAATCAAATAAATAAGGCAGCACTCTATTCCATCAGCTGGCAGTAAGGGGTTAAGAAACAACAGTTCATAGTCTACATTATGACGTCCGAGACACTACATACATGTGCATCGATGTCAGTAGCAAAATCAATTGTTCAAAAATGTTTTGCAGATGTCTTTCGTTTATAACCCGAGTCAGATGCTTCTCGAATAAGATTCCAGCAATAGTCAGCCAGCATTGACATACTCCACTTTCCCTGGTACCTTTTCTCCATCAGCGCAATGTCGTGGTGAAATCTTTGACCGTGTTCATCGACACCAAGATTGGCTGGAAAAGAGTCAAAGTGAGAATGTAGAAAATGCATTTTTAGTGACATATTGCATTTCATCAAATGATATACTGTGAGCATGTTGTCCAAGAGTTGTTCAAAGTTCAGTGCCCTGCTGTTGCCAAGGAAGTTGAAGGTCACATCTTTAAAGGTTCTCCATGCCACTTGTTCAGCACCTTGCAAAAGACCATCAAAACTACTGTCATTCATTATGTCTCTGATCTGTGGGCCAATAAAAATACCTTCTTTAATCTTTGCATCACTTATTCTTGGAAATTTCTGTCGCAAGTAAGAAAAGGCTTCCGATTCTTTGTTCATTGCTTTGACAAAATTCTTCATAAGCCCAAGTTTAATATGCAAAGGAGGGAGAAATATCTTTGCTGGATCAACGAGAGGATTATGTTTAACATTCTTCTGTACAGCAACCAGGTTTTCACAGAGTGGCCAGTCCTTTCTGAAATAGTGCATTTCTCGTGCACGACCGTCCCATTCACAAATAAAACAACAATACTTGGTATATCCAAGCTGCAGTCCAAGAAGAAGTGCAACAATTTTTAGATCACCACATATGTTCCAGTTATAATTTCTAGAACTAATGTGGGTCAACAGTAACTCCATATTCTCATACGTTTCTTTCATGTGTACGGCATGTCCAATAGGTATAGAAGGATAGATATTTCCGTTGTGTAGTAAAACAGCCTTCAGACTTAAAACTGATGAGTCAATGAACAGTCGCCATTTCTTCGGGTCATGTTCACATCCAAGAGCACCAAACAGCCCCAAGGAGTTGTTGAAAAAGGTTAAACTGTTGACACGGTTGAAAAATTGATTAAGGTCTTCTTGACGATTGCAAAAAAAACAGAAACTCTTGTTCCTGGTAATAAGATATTCCGTTCTTGTAGTCTTTATCCCAATAATTTTGCCTGACTCTTTGACAATTTCAAATCTCTGACCAAGTCACTCAGATCAGCTTGACTGAACAGATGTGGATCAGATGTAGAAGGCTCAAAGTCTGGGTCTGCAGCAGTTTCATTTTCCACGGACATTGTTAGTTCATCTTCGTTGTCCTCCATTGACCATACTTTGGGCGGCTTTGGAATATGAAGACTTTCATTGTGTGGCACTGGTCTTATGGCTGAAGGAAGATTAGGTAGGATATTCTATTGATTTCTTGTTCTTTGCTGTATATCCAGTTACATTTGTAAGGCAGAAGTAGCAATCTGTTACATGATCTCTCTGCTCTCTCCTTATCACTGGGACAGCGAACAGCATTGAAGGTCGTGATCCATTTAGCCATGCTCTAAGTATGTCAGAATTGTATTTGATTCCTCCTCTGCCAAGGAGATGTGGTATGCTCCGTACATGATTCACTGCGCCTGCGCGGAATTCGCATAAGTGCTTGCATATGTGTAGATCAGCGATTTATGTCACTTCAGTGGAAAATTTAGAATATACTGTTCCAGAAAAAGTTCATATATGAGTTTTTAGAATTATAACAGAATATTATAATGTTTCGGATCATTTCTCAAAAACCTTACGTGATAGAAAAAATCTGAAATCAGCATGAAAAAAATCTATCAGGAACACTCAAAAGGGACAAAACCTTGGTAACACAGTGTAATGGGAACAAAGCATAGCCGGCTGATGGATGAATAGTAAAGGCTGCCTGATGGCCCTACAGGATGTGTCTGATGATGTGTGACACACCACATGGCCAGATAAGGTTGTAAAATGTTAAAATGACATTTCCCACTGAATGCATTTATCTTTGTTGAAAGCAATGCTAAAGTTCAAAAACACATCAAAAACGCTAAGTGTGAACATAGCCCAAGGTGTGGAGGAGCATTTTTTGCCTTATTTACAAGTCATTACCCTAGAAAGGATGTTTCTTAGCATACTTCCCAGTAAAATCCATTTTGATTTCATTTAGGTATGTTTTATTGTGAGTCTGTAAAAGTCGCATAAGACACTGACATCATTGATCACAGCAGTGACCTGGGAGTCAGAAATGCTTCCAGGGGTCTTCCTGTGCTGTTCCCAATTAATTTGAGCACTATTCCCATCAATGTCCGCAATTTATAGTACCTCTAAAGACCTTCGGGGGCGGCAGTAAAAATGCTCGCGTTTCCAATAGAGTTACAGTGGCTTGTTGCTCGGGTCGAGCATCCGAGCATTCCTATATGCTCGACCCGAGCAACGAGCACCCGAGCATTTTAGTGCTTGCTTATCACTAGAGTTGAGCGAAATGGGTCGGTCAAATTCAAAAATCGCCGGCTTTAGCTAAAGTCGGGTTTCGATTGACGAAATAGCATGAGATCGGCCATGAGGTCGCCGAGCGCCAAAGTCGCGTTTCAAATAATGCTTCCAGCGTCTTTTCTCAGCCAGCGATGGAGGATGCACACTGTGGGCAACGCAATGACATGGGCAGCGGCCACCAACATCTTAGATTGGCTTTGATTGGCTGGCTTTGTGTGGCGTCACAGTGGCTATAAAAGGCCGTGACCGCCGACCGCTATCTTACTTCTGCCGATCTTACAATAGGGAGAGGTGCTGCTGCTGATTCTGAATAAGGGAGAGCATTAGGCAGGGAAGAAGAAAAAAAAATTGCTGCTGCTGATAGCACTTTTCACTGTACAGTTAGTGTGCAGTGAAAGGGGAGGATTTTTGTTGTGTGCAGCAGCGCTGGTGGTGATTAGGCTGCCTTTTAAGGCTACCTGATAGCTGCATTGCTGTGTGCACACTGCTGTTCAAACTGCTTTTTTCAAAGCACTCCAACTTTTATTATTTTGTTCTGGTGAGTTACCGAGCGTTCATTTTTTCACACACCGTATAGCGGTGTATGCTCCTCACACACTACCATGTACTGGCTGGTATCATGGACAAATACAAGCTATCTGTGTGTGACTCTGTAAAAACAAACCGAGGAGATTTTCCATTTTTCCAGACCTACACCTTATAGAGCTGTCCGCTTTTCAAACAGTTTCGTATATCTGCTGTTTGATCACTGTCAAAACTATACAGAGACAGCGTGTGTCACTCCGTATAAAAATAGATGGAGACTGACAATTTTCCATACAGACACCGTATAGCGGTGTACGCTCCTCACACACTACCATGTACCGACTGGTATCACAGACAAATACAAGCTATCTGTGTGTGACTCTGGAAAAACAAACCAAGGAGATTTTCCATTTTTCCAGACCTACACCTTATAGAGCTGTCCGCTTTTCAAACAGTTTCATATGTCTGCTGTTTGATCATGGTCAAAACTATACTGAGACAGCATGTGTCACTCCGTATAAAAATAGACGGAGATTGACAATTTTCCATACAGACACCGTATAGCGGTGTACGCTCCTCACACACTACCATGTACCGACTGGTATCACGGACAAATACCAGCTATCTGTGTGTGACTCTGTAAAAACAAACCGAGGAGATTTTCCATTTTTCCAGAACTACACCTTATAGAGCTGTCCGCTTTTCAAACATTTTCGTATATATGCTGTTTGATCACGGTCAAAACTATACAGAGACAGCGTGTCATGATCCAAGGTGGATCTGACAAGTAAATGGACAAAGTGAACTTTTTTTCCTTTGACTTGGTGCCAAAGTGGGTTGATTGCCCCTGGTGGCCATTAGAATTATTACACGTGGTATCGTTTGTTCTAAGTTGCCCCGGTGGTGGTGGGTGGTATTACACTTTAGTTTTAATGTGCACGTATTGCAAATCAGGTGTGAGGCTCTATAAAAGAGTTTCAGGTGTGTTTGTTCACTGTTGGTGATAGTTAGTCATTCACAAGGAAGCCTGGGTGATGAAGGAGCTGAATGAGAATCCTGGGCAGCCCAGCCAGAGGGGTTGAGTCAGCTATGGAGTCTGCAAGGAGTGCTGGCATGGATTGGTGGAGTCCAACGATATGGTCTGCAAGAAGGGCTGGCATGGCGTGGTGGAGTCGCAGTTTATGGTGTCAGCAGGAAGTGGCTGGCATGGCTTGGTGGAGTGGCGACTATGGTGAGAGTTGCACTCAGCATGCTGCACTTGGTTGCTGAAAACTGGACTCAAGCATGCTGGACTTATTGGCAGAAAAGTTGGACTCAAGCATGCTGGACTTTTTGGCAGAGGCTGGACTCATTGGTGGGACTGTGTTGCTGGACAGCTGCA
This sequence comes from Dendrobates tinctorius, assembly GCF_039654945.1. NCBI lineage: Eukaryota > Metazoa > Chordata > Amphibia > Anura > Dendrobatidae > Dendrobates > Dendrobates tinctorius. The sequence goes on along the minus strand of NW_027361735.1, from coordinate 6,909,553 downwards.
ACTGGTGGTGGACTCTGCTCCAAGGCTGCACTAGGGTGATGATCCGGTTATGGTGATGGATCCGGTTGGAGGAGAAGATACACCCAGGTGGTGGGCTCTGTTGCTAGGAGCGTACGCAACAGAGCAAAGCTAAGTGGTGTTCCCCCTGTATTGTCATTTTCCCTTATGTGTGCTTAGTGCAGTGGTGGGATTAGTTTCCACACCGACCAATTCCCAAGTGAGGGTTTAGGTGCAGGGCGAGTCAGGGTTTGAGGTACGCGTGCGTCGCCCAGTGCGGAACCGGCATAGGGAACGTTAGGAGTGCAGGGACACTGGCTCAGGGGAGTACAGGAGGTCTCCACATCCCTATTCCCTATCGCAGGGCCCACCATTGTTATTGTTACCCAGGTTTCCCCTTTATTATTTAAATTCGCCTTACTGGAGGCGGGGTTTCCAGACTACTGTATATATAACGTGTATTACCTAAATTCGCGAGTTGAAGGTGGTGTATCCAGCTGCAGGTTTTATTATTTAATTTCGCCCTTCTGGAGGCGGTGTATCCAGGGTCACACGTGTCATGGGTTCGCCTTGCGGTACTCGCTGCGTCCAGACACACGTGACCATGACATTATCACCAACCCTACATTTTTTTTTCTGGTCAGCCTTGGCCATGTGGAGACCTGTGAGTAATTGCTGCTGGACCTCACTGAGGTGTGTGAGAAGCTGCATGGTGTGAAGCAGTTCCAGCAGCAGTATTCAGGGTCTGGGGCCTTTCCTTGGGCTCAACCAGAAAATCAAATGGCGGCTGTGATCTGGCAAAAAGCCCCTAGAGTCGCTGCTGGGGAGCGGGACTTGCTCATGCATGCGGAGGTACCCAGGCAGGTGGGAAGAGTTGGTGCCCCACGGAGCTGCCTGGTATTCCCTGAGGTGAAGGGGTACTTCCCTGTGGTGAGCAGACTGGTGTATAGTCCGCGGGGCTCACGCCAAATCTTCCATACCATTGAAGAAGCCGCCCCCTCCTGGTCGTGTGGAAGCAACCAGAGAGTGTATTTTTCCTCTATATTCCTGCGGCTCTGGCAAAGTGCCCCCTAGAGTCGTTGCTGGGGAGCGGGACTTGTTCATACAGGCGGATGTACCCAGACAGGTGGGTGGAGTTGGTGATCCCCATGGTGCTGTCTGGGGTTCCCCGAGGTGAAGGGGTACATCCCTGTAGTGAGCAGACTGGTGTTATAGTCCGCGGGGCTGACGCCAAATCTTCTATACCACCGAAGAGGCCGCCCCCTCCTGGTTGTTTGGAGGATGGCGACCAGCGAGTGTATATTTCCTCCATATTCCTGTCCCCTTCTCCTCCAGGTGTGAGCGGCAGGAGTGCTGCGGGGGAGTAGGGACAAATCTCACCCCTCACCATTAACCAACCCTGGGAGGCGCAGACCTCATGGTGAAAGGGTTGGAGGGTGGTGTCCCTTGGTGAATAGCGGGGGTGTGAGTGTGGTGATGCAGGGGGACGCCTCTGTTGTCAAGTCCAGAATGAGTTCACCAAAATATGACAAACAAATGTGTGGCAATAAACGTTCAGGTCCGGACCTGTGTGTGAAAGAGCATGTGTGGGTAGCCACCAAAAATCATTCTGTGGAAGTGTGTTGTGGAGTCTGAACAGCTCATAGCAAACATACACATACATAAACTCATTCCCCAGGTCGGCGCTGTGGAGATGAGTGGTGCCTCCAGAAGATATATTGCCAATTCCAGCGGTGCATTTGTCATAAACCTGAAGTTTCAGGTGGTGGTGGGGTGAACCCAGGATTTGGGCATCCCCGCTGTAGGTGTTTCCCTTATGAGGAGTGGTCTTGAGGGTCCAGAGGCCCCTCATTAAGGAGGGGGTACTGTCATGATCCAAGGTGGATCTGACAAGTAAATGGACAAAGTGAACTTTTTTTCCTTTGACTTGGTGCCAAAGTGGATTGATTGCCCCTGGTGGGCATTAGAATTATTACACGTAGTGTCGTTTGTTCTAAGTTGCCCCGGTGGTGGTGAGTGGTATTACACTTTAGTTTTAATGTGCACGTATTACAAATCAGGTGTGAGGCTCTATAAAAGAGTTTCAGGTGTGTTTGTTCACTGTTGGTGATAGTTAGTCATTCACAAGGAAGCCTGGGTGAAGGAGCTGAATGAGAGTCCTGAGCAGCCCAGCCAGAGGGGTTGAGTCAGCTATGGAGTCTGCAAGGAGTGCTGGCATGGATTGGTGGAGTCCAACGATGTGGTCTGCAAGAAGGGCTGGCATGGCATGGTGGAGTCGCAGTTTATGGTGTCAGCAGGAAGAGGCTGGCATGGCTTGGTGGAGTGGCGACTATGGTGAGAGTTGCACTCAGCATGCTGCACTTGGTTGCTGAAAACTGGACTCAAGCATGCTGGACTTATTGGCAGAAAAGTTGGACTCAAGCATGCTGGACTTTTTGGCAGAGGCTGGACTCAATGGTGGGACTTTGTGGCTGGACAGCTGCAACTGGTGGTGGACTCTGCTCCAAGGCTGTACTAGGGTGATGGATCCGGTTATGGTGATGGATCCAGTTGGAGGAGAAGATGCACGCAGGTGGTGGGCTCTGTTGCTAGGAGCGTACGCAACAGAGCAAAGCTAAGTAGTGTTCCCCCTGTATTGTCATTTTCCCTTATGTGTGTTTAGTGCAGTGGTGGGATTAGTTTCCGCACCGACCAATTCCCTAGTGAGGGTTTAGGTGCAGGGCGAGTCAGGGTTTGAGGTACGCGTGCGTCGCCCGGTGCGGAACCGGCATAGGGAACGTTAGGAGTGCAGGGACACTGGCTCAGGGGAGTACAGGAGGTCTCCACATCCCTATTCCCTATCGCAGGGCCCACCATTGTTATTGTTACTCAGGTTTCCCCTTTATTATTTAAATTCGCCTTACTGGAGGCGGGGTTTCCAGACTACAGTCATGGCCAAAAGTTTAGAGAATGACACAAATATTATATTTTCAAATGATCTGCTGGCCTCTGGTTTTTATGTGTGTTTGTCAGATGTTTTTATCACATACAGAAATATAATTGCAATCATATTATGAGTAGCAAAAGGTTATATTGACAGTTAGAATGAGTTAATGCAGCAAGTCAATATTTGCAGTGTTGACCCTTCTTCTTCAGGACCTCAGCAATTCTCCCTGGCATGCTCTCAATCAACTTCTGGATCAAATCCTGACTGATAGCAGTCCATTCTTGCAAAATCAATGCATTTATTTTGTCTGAATTTGAAGGTTTTTGTTTGTCCACCCATCTCTTGATGATTGACCACAAGTTCTCAATGGGATTAAGATCTGGGGAGTTTCCTGGCCATGGTCCCAAAATCTCTATGTTTTGTTCCCTGAGCCATTTAGTTATCACCTTTGCTTTATGGCAAGGTGCTCCATCATGTTGAAAAAGGCATTGTTGATCGCCACTGTTCTTGGACGGTTGGGAGAAGTTGCTCTTGGAGGACATTCTGGTACCATTCTTTATTCATGGCTGTGGTTTTAGGCAAGACTGAGAGAGAGCCCATTCCCTTGGATGAGAAGCAACCCCACACATGAATGGCTTCAGGATGCTTGACTGTTGGCATGAGACAAGACTAGTGGTAGCGCTCACCTGGTCTTCTCCGAATAAGCCGTTTTCCAGATGTCCCAAACAATCGAAAAGGGGATTCATCAGAGAAAATGACTTTACCCCAGTCCTCAGCAGTCCACTTCCTGTACCTCTTTCAGAATATCAGTCTGTTCATGATGTTTTTCCTGGAGAGAAGTGGCTTCTTTGCTGCCCTCCTTGAGACCAGGCCTTGCTCCAAGAGTCTCCGCCTCACAGTGCGTGCAGATGCACTCACACCTGCCTGCTGCCATTCCTGAGCAAGCTCTGCACTGCTGGTAGCCCGATCCTGCAGCTGAAACACTTTTAAGAGACGGTCCTGGCGCTTGCTGGTCTTTCTTGGGTGCCCTGGAGCCTTTTTGGCAACAAGGGAACCTTTCTCCTTGAAGTTCTTGATGATGCGATAGATTGTTGACTGAGGTGCAATCTTTCTAGCTGCGATACTCTTCCCTGTTAGGCCATTTTTCTGCAGTGCAATGATGACTGCACGTGTTTCTTTAGAGATAACCATGGTTAACAGAAGAGAAACAATGATGCCAAGCACCAGCCTCCTTTTAAAGTGTCCAGTGGTGTCATTCTTACTTAATCATGACAGATTGATCTCCAGCCCTGTCCTCATCAACACCCACACCTGTGTTAATGGAGCAATCACTGAAACGATGTTAGCTGGTCCTTTTAAGGCAGGGCTGCAATGATGTTGAAATGTGTTTTGGGGGATAAAGTTCATTTTCTAGGCAAATATTGACTTTGCAAGTAATTGCTGTTAAGCTGATCACTCTTTATAACATTCTGGAATATATGCAAATTGCCATTAGAAAAAATGAAGCAGTAGACTTTGTAAAAATTAATATTTGTGTCATTCTCTAAACTTTTGGCCATGACTGTACTGTATATATAACGTGTATTACCTAAATTCGCCAGTTGGAGGCGGTGTATCCAGCTGCACGTTTTATTATTTAAATTCGCCCTACTGGAAGCGGTGTATCCAGGGTCACATGTGTCATGGGTTCGCCTTGCGGTACTCGCTACGTCCAGACACACGTGAACGTGATACAGCGTGTGTCACTCCGTATAAAAATAGATGGAGATTGACAATTTTCCATACAGACACCGTATAGCGGTGTACGCTCCTCAAACACTACTGTGTACCGGCTGGTATCACGGACAAATACAAGCTATCTGTGTGTGACTCTAGAAAAACAAACCGAGGAGAGTTTCCATTTTTCCAGACCTACACCTTATAGAGCTGTCCGCTTTTCAAACAGTTTCGTATATCTGCTGTTTGTTCACGGTCAAAACTATACAGAGACAGCGTGTATCATTCCGTATAAAAATAGATGGAGACTGACAATTTTCCATACAGACACCGTATAACAGTGTACGCTCCTCACACACTACCGTGTACCGACTGGTATCACCGACAAATACAAGCTATCTGTGTGTGACTCTGGAAAAACAAACCGAGATTTTCCATTTTTCCAGACCTACACCTTATAGAGCTGTCCACTTTTCAAACATTTTCGTATATCTGCTGTTTGATCACGGTCCAAACTATGCAAAGACAGCGTGTGTCACTCCGTATAAAAATAGACGGAGACTGACAATTTTCCATACAGACACCGTATAGCGGTGTACGCTCCTCACACACTACCGTGTACAGACTGGTATCACGGACAAATACCAACTATCTGTGTTTGACTCTGGAAAAACAAACCGAGGAGATTTTCCATTTTTCCACACCTACACCTTATAGAACTGTCCGCTTTTCAAACAGTTTCATATATCTGCTGTTTGATCACGCTCAAAACTATACAGAGAGAGCGTGTATCACTCCGTATAACAATAGATGGAGACTGACAATTTTCCATACAGACACCGTATAGAGCTGTCCGATTCTCAAACAGGATTGTATATCTGCTGTTCGCATTACAGTCACATCTATACAGAGTCAGCGTCTGTGTGTGACACTCAGTAAATACATATACAGAGATTGTTAGTTACACAAGAAACATATACAGCTGTACTTTTCTGATACAGTTCCATATATCTGCTTGTTGGATTACGGTCAAAAACATACTGGGGGATATCAGTGACTAACAAAACATATACGTAGATTTAATTTTTTTAATACACCTTACACAGCTGGACGCTCCTCATACAGTACCATTTCTCTGCTGGTATTTTTGGTACAAATGTAAAATTCCCAAACATGAGGAAATATGGTGGAAGAGGCCATGGACGTGGGCAGGGGGGCGCAGCGGATACTGATGGTGGTGGGGCATCGACTGGTTCTGGCAAAAGCACAATAGCAGCTAAGGCAGGAGGTGTTGAGCCTGAGTCATCGTCTGGCCCAAGAAGGCCTGTAAGTTTCCCTTTTCTTGGAGTAGGAAAACCGATTTTAAAGCAGGAGCATCAGGAACAGTTTTTGGCGTACATTGCCGAAACAGCCACCAGCTCTATTGCCTCCTCTTCTGAACGTTCGAATCCTGCAAGCACGGAGTCGTCAGTGCAGGGTTCTGGTCAGGAAAAACACCTTTCCTTGTGTCCTTCACCTCCACCAAAAGTTAAGGATGCAGCAGCCCACACTTCAGGTTACTCTATGGAGCTCTTTTCACATACCATACCTGGGTTATCCTGTCAAATCCTGAAATCCCCAATCCAAGATGAATCTGACACGGAGTGCACTGATGCACAGCCACTGCTAGATGATTCTGCTGGTATATTGACCCAGAGCACTATATTGCCATCGCAGTCTAGTGAGCCAGAATCTGACCCTGATGAAACTCAGTTGCCCCTTCCTGCATACTATACCACCTTACACGGTGACACAGAGGAAGGTAAAGAGGAAGGTGCAGATGACTTTGAAGAGGAGGTGATGGATGACCCAGTTCTTGACCCAGATTGGCATCCATTGGGGGAGGAGGGTGGCGCTGGCAATAGTTCAGATAAGGAGAAGGATCCGCAGCAGGCATTGACATCGCAGCAGCGGTTATCTGGCAGGCCCGTAGCTGTCCAAAAACGTGGACCAAAAACTAAAAGAGTTGCAGGACAGCTTGGCCAGACGCTCAACTTAGCACAGCGTGCAAGGCAAGAAAATGTATACCATAGTAGGAAGAGTGCAGTGTGGCACTTCTTTGTCCAAAATCCTACTGATGAGGCAAAGGTTACCTGTAAGAAGTGTGGAAGGACCTTTAGCCAAGGTAAACAACTCAGAAATTTGAATACCAGTTGCATGCTTAGACATTTAATCAATAAGCACTTGCAAGCGTGGACTGACTACAAAACCTGAGGTAGCACATGTGCACTTGCTCCAACTGAAGGTAGCCAGCAACGCTCCATCGCTTCCCCCCCTGTAAGACCACCGCCACTGTTAAGCACACCACCAGCACTAAATGTTAAGGTATCGTCGCAAGGCCAAAGCACTCAGGGAATCACAATGGTTTTGCAACACAACACTGAATCTAAGCCATCACCACCAATGCCATCGCCAACCCGCTCTCACTCCGTCCGGTCCACCGCTACTTCCCCCATATGCAGCTCTCCAGTCCAGCTCACTCTACCAGACACTCTGAGTAGGACAAGAAAGTACTCATCCTATCATCCACGTACACTGTGTTTGAACGCCTACATTGCCAAACTAATCTCATTAGAGATGATGCCCTACCATTTGGTTGAAAGTGAAGCTTTCCGCGAGCTCATGGCCTACGCAGTCCCACGCTATGACCTACCCAGTTGGCACTTCTTTTCTCGAAAAGCCATCCCAGCTCTCCATCTGCATGTGAAAGACCGCATTGTCCATGCACTCAAGCAATCAGTGAGTGGAAAGGTGCACCTCACAACAGATGCATTGTCCGTTATGTGTCCATCACTGCACACTGGGTTAATGTGTTGGATGCAGGCTCCACAGGGGACAGCGGCGGTGGAACAGTGCTGCCAGACAACGGTATAGGAAACAGTTGGCTGAAGGCTTTCGACCCTCCTCCTCCTCCATAAGTGAAAGCTCGTCCACAGAGTGCAGTCGCACGAGCACTCCATCTGGCAGTGTTGCACAAGAGGTGTCCCACTATCGAACTGCTAGTGGTAAGCGTCAGCAGGCTGTGTTAAAGATGATGTCTTTGGGCGACAACATACACACCATGGAGGTACTGCCCGACTACTTGCAGTGACAAACTGAGTCATGGCTGGGCAGTCTGCATCTTGAGGCAGGCAAGGTAGTCAGTGATAACAGCCGTAACTTTGTGGCAGCCATAGCCCGTGCAAAACTGACACACAAACCTTGCCTAGCTCACACTATGAACCTGGTGGTGCAGTGCTTCCTTAATAATTTTCCAGAGTTAACATCCCTGTTCCTTAAGGTGCGAAGACTTTGCTCGCACATCCGTTGCTCAAACGTCCACTCCACTCGTATGCAGAAGCTGCAGTGATTGCTCCTCCTCCCCAAGCACCGCCTAATCATAGACGTTGCATCAAGGTGGAACTCCACCCTGCACATGGTTGAGAGGCTGTGCGAACAGAGGCAGGCTGTAATGCATTTGTGGGAGGATACACGGGCAGGCAGTTTGAGGGAAGACATAGAATTGTCGGGTGTGCAGTTGTCAAAGCTGAAAGACCTCTGTAAAGTCCTTCAGTGTTTTGAGGAATGCACACAGCTGGTAAGCGCAGATGACGCCATCATAAGCATGAGCATCCCACTTATGCGTCTGCTCATGCAAAGTTTCACGCACATTAAGGATCTGGCGTCTGCAGCGGAGGAGGAACAGGAGGAGGAGGGAAGCCTTGCTGACAGTCAGCCATTGTCTGGTCAGGGAACTGTCCTGGACAAGGTGGCGGAAGAAGAGCAAGATGAGGAGGATGAGGGGGATGATTATTTTGGGAAGGAGGATGCTTCTCAGGGGGCAAGAGAAAATGTTTGCGTTCCAAGGTCAGGTACAATGTTTGTGCGTGACTGTAGGGATGTGGATTTGCCAGAAAGTGCTCCTCCACCCAGCAGTGGCAGTGCATTATTGACACCTGGAACTTTAGCCCACATGTGCGATTATACCTTGTGGATCCTAAAAAGGGACCCCCGCATTGCCAAAATGATGAAGGATGATAACTACTGGCTTGCCAGCATCCTCGATCCACGCTACAAAGGCAAATTACACAACAGCATGCCACAGGAGAACCTAGAGATAATATTGGCTAACAAACAAGCAACTCTGGTAAATCGTTTGTTGGAGGCTTTCCCAGCACACAGCAGCGGTGCTGGTTTTCCCACGAGCCATAGTGGGCACAATGCAAGAGGAGTTTGCGGTGCACACAGCCAAAGTGGCGTTGGAGACAGGGCTTTAATGACCATGTTGTGGAACGATTTCTCAAGTACCACTCACACGACTACTAATACTGCATCGATTAAAAGTGACAGGAGACAGCAGTTGTCAACTATGGTTACAAACTACTTCTCCTCCCATATCGATGTTCTCCCTCACAGGTCATTCCCCTTTGACTATTGGGCCTCTAAACTGGACACCTGGCCTGAATTGGCACACTATGCCTTACAGGAGCTCGCTTGCCCTGCTGCTAGTGTGTTATCTGAAAGAGTCTTCAGTGCTGCTGGATCAATCCTGACAGAAAAAAGGATCCGTCTGTCTACCCAAAATGTTGATGATCTAACCTTCATTAAAATGAACCATGCATGGGTTTCAAAGGATTTTGTCCCACCTTCCCCTGATGACACATAGGTTGCCAGAAAACTGCCTCGCTTTTGTCCTCCTCTTCCTCGGACTTGCCCAATTCCACCATTTGCAGCAACTGAATGTCCAGCCTACACATCAACATATGCCATTTTTTAAACCTCCCTAACTGGGCTGCCCACCCCCCCAAGGGCTAGGGTCAGCACCTGGTGCACCCGGGCAAGTGCCGTTGCTCTGAAAAGGTGGATGGGCCCACAGATGGCCGAAGGCACTGGCATAGGGCCCCTCATAGTACAATACAGTGTCTCTGATGATGGGGGCCCACTTGCCGTCAGACACACCAGCGTACTTTGAGGGGCCCTGTGCCAGTACCGTTGCCCACGAGTGTGCCCCCCTTGCTTGGTCATGGCCACAGCACTTGCAAGTTGCAATACTTACCTCTCTCTGCTCCACCGCTGTGTAGTCTGGGCAGATAAATCCTTCACAGGAACGGCCACTAGAAATTTGGTGTATTGATCGATGATGGTTAAGATGTAGCTATGGCCTGTCCTGCTGGCCTCTACCTTCAGATGATCAATGGCTACCATTTGAAATGGACGTCAACTTACAAGCGGATGCAGTGGTGCTTTATGATCACCTTTCACAGTTGTGATAGTCACAGACGTGTAACATTCCTGCCACCATTTTTCAATGTCTCCTCGCATGCCAATCCAATAGAATCACCTACAGGCTGTGGCTTCTGTCTTTTGCACTCCAAAATGACCAGACACATCATGATAGGCAGTGAGGACCTTGTCTACATCTCTCCCTGTGATCACAATTTGATGGAGACGAGTAACGGTGATGTGATCCATGCTACTGCGATTAAGCAATCCTTTCTTCACAAAGAACCATTTTCGCTGTCTCCACAGACACAGTAATTGAGGGTCTGTATCGACTCTGCAGCATCTACCGGGAGGTTTTCTCGTGATGTGTAATTCCCAAATTTCTGCTAACTCTCGACTTTCCATCTGTACTTGTATCCATGTAGTTTCCAGTAGCGGAGAATCAGAACTGGCTTACTGAGATTGAAATATATACAAAGATTTAAAAGTACCACAACACTGTATACTGCTGTACACTTCGAATACCTTTCCCTTTTTCTACTTTTTAAATTCTGGTGTAATACATACTGAGTCTGTGAGTGTCTGTGTCTGACTCCGGAAGTAAAGACGGAATTTACAATTACCCCTAGACTGGATACACCTGGTATGTGCTGACACAGTACCTTTGTTCAAAATTTTTTATCATGGTATCATCCATAGTGAGTGAGCGTGTGTGGTTTACGCCTTCTATATATACGGTGAATCCGAGAAACCAATTTTTACCCTATACAGCTTGTATCTTGTTATACAGTACCTTTGTTCGACATTTAGTATTACGGTCAAATCCATGCTGAGTAAGAGTCTGAGAGTGACTACGGGACTATGTATACAGAGATTTCAATTGTACCCTACAATATATATTACTATCTTGCTATCCAGTACCTTTTTTACAACATTTTTGTTATGGTCATACCCAGACTGAGTGAGCGTCTGAGGGATGCTCCGGAAATATATACCGAGATTTCAAATTTGGTCAACACTGTATACAGCTGTGCGCTTCTGATACAGTAACCTTTTTTGCTATTTAGATTCTGGTGTTATCCATAATGAGCCTGTGAACGTCTGTCTGTTACTCCGGAAATATATTTTGAGCTTTAAGATTACCCCAACACTGTATACAGCTGTACGCTTGTGTTACATTACCCATTTACAGCTTTTCATATTCTTGCTTAATCAATACTGAGACTGTGAGAGTCTGTGTATGACTCATAAAATATATACGGAGATTTACTGTTATCCCTAGACTGTATAGAGCTGTACGCTTCTGATACAGTACCATATATCTGCTGGTATTTTGGGTCCATTTTCCAAAACATGAGGAAGTATGGTGGAAGAGGACAAGGACGTGGGCATGGGGGGCCACCTGGTACTGATGGTGGTGGTGCATCTGCTGGTATTGCCAAAAACACAATAGTAGCTAAGGCAGGAGGTGTTGAGCCTGTGTCATGGTGTAGCTCTGGAAGGCCTGTAAGGCTCCCTTTTCTGGGAGTAGGTAGACTGCTTTTAAAGCCAGAGCATCAGGAACTGTTTTTGGCTTACATTGCTGAAACGGCCTCCAGCTCTATCACCTCCTCTTCTGAAGTTTAAAAAAATTCAAGCACTGAGTCGTCAGTGCAGGTTTCTGGTCAGGAGCAACCCCCTTCCTTGTGCCCTTCATCCACACCAAAAGTGAAGGATGCGGCAGCACACACTTCAGATTACTCCATGGAGCTCTTTTCACATACCATGCCTGGATTAATTAAAAATGGGGCCCATCATATACTGGAGCATTCCATATTGGGGACATCAGACACTGGAGCAGCATTTACGGGGCCCATTATACACTGGAGCATTAGAAATGGGGCCCATTATATATGGAGCATTATTAGGGCCCATCATACACTGGAGCATCATCCATGAGGCCCATCATATACTGGAGCATTCCAAATGGGGGACATCAGACACTGGAGCAGCATCTACGGGGCCCATTATACACTGGAGCATTAGAAATGGAGCTCATTATATATGGAGCATTATTTGAGCCCATAAGACACTGGAGCATCATCCATGGGGACCATCTTAAACTGTAGCATTATGTGGATCTCATCATATACTGTATGGAACATAATATATGACCAATTATTCTGTATGGAGAAATATATGGGGCTCATTATGCTGTATGGCGCACAATGTGGTGGCCATAATACTGTATGGAGTAATATACTGTCCTTTTTTTGAGCTATTGTACAATTTAAAATAGATTAGTCATGTCATGTAAGCAGTGAAGTATTTGTCATTGTACTATACCTATATTTCAGTGCCGTATCGGAGCATCATGAGTTGTGGCATGTGTTAAAGGGGCGCACTGACACTCTTTGGCCCAGGGCACACGAAAACCTGGAGCTAACCCTACCCCCCCCACAACTTTAGCCAAATAACCACCAGTTTTCAATGCGTAACTATTATTATGAAGTAAATTAAGGTTGACAAGCTTCAGTAATAAGAATTGATGTTTTGGGCATTGAAATTGGCACTGCAGGTGTGTTTACTGTCCTCCACTCCCTACCGACTTTCCTTCCCCATTGACTTGCATTGGGTTTCGTGTTTCAGTCAGCCTCCGACTTTTCCCTATAGTCGGCCGATTTCGTTTGACCCCGACTTTTGCGAAAGTCGGGTTTCATGAAATCCGACTCGACCCTAAAAATGGCAAAGTCGCTCATCTCTACTTATCACTAGTAACAATGTCTTCTGTCTTGCAATAATGTCCCCCATCATGTAATAATGTCCCCATCCTGTAATAATGTCCTCTCATCCTGTAATAATGGCCCCTCTACTGGAACATTTATTTAATAATGTTCCCCATTCTTCCCACTTACTGTAGCAATGTCCTCCATCTTGGGTAACTTTTGTAATAATATCCTCCATCCTGCAATAATATCCACCCTCCTGGCCCCATCCTGTAATCATGGCCCCCTCCTAGGCCCCACACTTAAATTCTTGCCCATATTCTGGCCAATCCTGTAATAATGACCCAAATCCTGGACTCCTTTTTTTAAAGGTGACATCCTGGACTTTGTAAAAAAAAAGTTCCTAGGCACTAACAGGCAGGTAGTTGCTGCCTACCTGCCTGTTGCGCTCGGCGCCATTGCTCACTGGGACAAAGCAGTCACAGACCTATCCAGCCAGTAATTTATCTGCTTCCTGTCAACAAAGCAGCTCTTCTTGTAACGGGCTGCTCTCTCAAAGAAGCAAGACTACTGACGTCATGCTTATTGACAGCCAACTCCACCAGTTAGGCATTGAGGAGTCAGCTGTCAATGAGCATGACGTCTTCAGTCCTGTCCTGTCAACATTGCAAAGCAGAAAAGAAGCTGCTGCTCTACTGAAGTGACATCAGCAGAAGCAGCTGAATCGCTGGCAGGTGAAATCTGCGACCGCTCTTTGCCACTTAGGAACGGCATAGGGCACAACAGGCAGGTCTGAAAGGGGTAGTGCGCACATGGTTGGGAGACATCTTGTATTAAAGGCACCTCCCAAATTGGGAGGTGCCTAGGCAACCACTATAGTTTATTATTAGGGTTGTGCAACTGTATGTTGCCAGGTCCCCCATCCTAAGACTGTTTAACTTGTTCCCGTATCCTGTGTCCTGTTAGTTTAGTATCGTTAGTCCTTTTTCCTGTGACAGCTTTGGAGGTGTCCATACCCTGAATCTGCATTGGCCATGCCTGAACTATATCTTCAGTCTCTAGTAGGTCTGGTGAGGAGAACTTCAAGGCGGTGGCAACTTCCAAGTCTCTGCAATCCATCAACCAGGCGGAGGAACTCCAGGCAGTCTTTGAATCCTTTGAGGGAGACCTGATCTCATCGAATGGAGAGAGACTTTCCAATGCCAAGTTTCTGGTACTGAGGATGGCTTGATGGAGAGAAATATCATAGTGGTGAAGATGGTGAGAGATGTCACTTTTCTTCTAGTGGACCAAAGAAGTCGTGGTCCTGATAAGACTTCATAGGAGTCTATGAAGAGTTGTCGGCCTCCAACTTCTCTGCAGTGGGCTTGAAGAAGAGGGGGATATTGTAGCGCTATTGCCCTTGACCATGCTCTGTGTCCCCTTCTCTCTCTGTGCAGGGATGGCCACTTACTCATTGCCCTGGTTCTCGGCACGGTCACTGGCATGCTCCTGCCTCCTGTCACTTCCTGGTGCTCACGCTACAATGTGCATAGGCGGTGTGCCTAGTGCGCACATGCACACACTCCCATGTTCTTAAAGGGGCAGCGCACAGACATGGTAAAATGCCCCCAGCTGTCAAATGAGAGGCACTTGGTTAATGTGAACACCTGCAAGATGTCTCCCAGTCAATAGTTGGGAGACATCTTGCATTAAAGGCACCCTCCCTAATTGGGAGGGGCCTGAGCAACCACTATAGTTTAGTGTTAGGGTTGATGACCTTGTTTCCATATCGTGTGTTCTGTTAGTTTTGTATTGTTAGTCCTTTTTGACCACTTCTGTACTCTGTACATTGGAGGTACCTAAACTGTTTCCTGAGATCTGCATGTCTTAATCTGTACCTGTGGCCACCCTGTCGGCATAGTCTGAACCTTTCCCTGTGGCCATCCCGTCTGCTATACGGTGACTGCACAATCTGAACCTGTCCCTGTGGCCATCCTGACAGCATAGACTGAACTTGTCCCAAGTGGCCGTCCTGCCTGCACAGTGTGATATTGTCCCAATGTACGTCCTGCCCTTTCCAGAAGTAAACCACTTAGACCCTTGGGTCAGCTGCTACTGCTGGATGTCGCCCTGGAGTGGCACCTGGCAGCTACCTGCAGCACAAGCCTGACCTCACCACTAAAGGCTCCAGTGAACACCAAGGTAGTTGCCCCTCCAGAATAGATACAGCCCATGGCACAGTAAAACCATGAACTATGTATGCCACCTGCGTGCATAACATAGATGAAGATCAGATTGTGCCTATATGTACATGTGAAACTGCAAAAGAAATGTGGGAACAACGGCACAAAGCACATGAAAGGATAAATCTCAGCAATTAGCTCCATTTATCTGAAACTGCATAAGGAATGCTCTAGAAATTGTGGATCATCTGTAGGGCGTTAGGAAATATCTAAATGATTTCCAACCCTTATCTGATCTCTCCCCCACCCAGGGAACAAAGTTTAAAGGAAAACACTAACCAGATACACAGGGGTAAACAAACTGGGATAAAAGAAAACTACAATCATACAAATACACTCACAAAACAACAGAGTGGAAAGCATGGGAGATATAGGAAGGGGAAACCAAATGTGAGAGGATAAGGATAAACACGCCAACCAACTCCGTAAAGCAATCCCCAGAAAAATTCTCTAACCGTCAATTCCAAACGCTGAACTTTCTCCTTCAACACCAAACCAAGAAGTAGAAATATCGCCAACAACTTCCAAGTGCCAATGGCGAGCATATATACCAGAAGGGGGTGGCCAACACTGAACAGCTGAGACAATTCAGGATGGAGAGCTTCAGGAGATCAACTGAAATGATCAACCCTTGCCATGACAGTGCAAGGAAAACCTGTTAGGATGGTGAAGCAGTTCTAATAAGCACAGAAGTTAGAGTAACCAGATGCAGTGATCTTCCGGCCTCAGTCTGACGCGGTATCCCCGTTACAGGTTGGGCCAATGACAATGTCACATATTGACAAGGGACTGTGAACACCTCCCCGATCCCTTGTGTGTGGTATCCAAAGCAGAATTCGCTTTAGAAACCCAAGATCTAAACAAAAATATCAAGAAATTAGGGCACCTAAATGACTGACTGCAGTTGGGAAACCTAGAATGAATCTGCTGAAAGAGCAAAATAATCAAAAGGTTAAAAATGACACTACTGAATAGAATATGTCACTTCAAGTACTGAAGCTGTGTTTACTGTTATTGCAAGAACATTAAAGGATGCATGGTGCATTAATTCTAGGGCAACAAGACATATGACTAAAGACAGAAGCGTCTTCTCTAACCTAGACCAAAATAAGTCAGAGAAAGTGATCTTGGCTAATGGTCAGTATCTGAATTCAGAGGTAAAAGGAGATTGTTACATTAATTGTCAAGTCTCTCCAACACAAAGCAGAAAGATCCCAGTAAAGGACCAGCTCTATGTCCCTAGTCTTGAAAGCAACCTGAAACTCACAAGACAAGAAAGTTGTTACATTTAAAGATGACAACTATCATCTCCAAAGGTCACACACTAACAGAAGAAAAAAATCAAAGATGAGTTTTACCAGCTAAAATGCAAGGAAAGTGTATACACTGCTAAACATGAACAGCAGAAGAATTGTATCCATATTTAGCAGTCATCTTGCACATACAGTAGATACATAAAAGCAATAGGAAATCTAGCTAAAAACAACTTTCTGATGGTATTACAGCCGTTCTGTGTAATTAGAAAATGAAATGTACTAGCTGTCTTAAAGGGAAAATGTCAAGAAAATCCTCTCCTAAAAATAGTACTACAAAATAAAGACAGCTTCTGTACTTAATATATACAGATGTATAAAAATTAATAAAGTGTCAAGTGCTAAATAATAATACTATTTTAAAACATAGAAAACCCCCTATCAGGGGCACACAAGCTTGTAGTGCTATCGGCTAAAAAAGTGCAAAGTGCAAAAAAATAAACTGCCAATGCAAAGCCCATACAGAGTTAATAGAGGCCCCCCACAAGAAAATATGCAAAGCATAGGAAAAGGGTGCACTTACTGGTTTGTATGAGGTAACCGTGATGTCCCTGCCGCCCCAATGCACGTTTTGCTAGAAACTTTATTAATTGATCTGTTTTATATTTTAATACAGTGCTTTAGGCATATGTGTAATCTTTAGTGCTTCCACCTGGTAGCCCCTTTTTTTCTAAGGCCTCTTTCACACATCCGGTTTTCGCCGTAAGGTGCAATCCGGTATGTGTGTGAAAAAACGGATCAGGTTTTTTTTTACCGCCGGATGCGTTTTTTTCTCATTGATTATAACATGCGCCGGATCGCACCGCATGTGCCTGCGTTTGTTACGTTTTTTGTCGGATCCGGCTTTAATATGGTGTCCAGCTGCCGGACAGAACGCATGCTGTAATGTTTTTTCGTCCGGCGTAAAAAAACGGACAAGCGCAGATGTGGCGCTGCCGGCGCTGTGTCAGCATGAAAGCGTATGAGGACTTCCGGCCGCCGGATCAGTGTATCGCCTGATCCGGCCAAGGCTTTCAGGCTTTTGCCCTTTGCGCATGCCCAGATTGATTCTCACTCTCTCTCCCTCTCCCCCTCTCCTTCTCCTTCCCCCATTCTGCACTGCTCTACTTCCATCGTGACAGGCGCCGTAAGTTGAACCCATACTGCGCGACTTCATGCCCCGTGACAAGCGCCGGAACTTCAGCCGCATCTCACTCTGGTGCATCCGTTCATGGCCGCTTCTGGCACTCCAGCTTTTCGCCGCACACCGCCGGAATGTCCCCGACGGAAGTGTGAAAGTAGCCTAACTGAGGTGTTTGCTCCATTAGCATTAGTTTTCTATTATTCTGATGTTGAAATTGATGTGAATTTGCATTGGGCATTTTTTTCTAATTTTGCTGCAAAACCTGTTTTGTCCTCTTGGTGCATGTTTAATTATACTTATCTGGTCTTGTTGATATTTTCTGCATGCATTATTGCAACATATTGGTAATACCAGTCCCAGTTTAACTGGTGTCCAGCAGTTTGTTATTTTATGTTTAATTCTAGTGGATGATTTAATAAAATTCTATTATCAATAGGATTATACTCTTTGGTGTTAGTTTATATACTCCCTCCCTTTCTGTTGTCAAATATTTTCACAAGTTTTTTATACTTAATCTGGGATTTTTTGCGCTTAATAAAGTAGAGATATTTGTTCACATTTACCGATGATTATTCAAAATACACAGTTGTCCATCTGCTTCACAGCAAAGATGAAGAGAAACGTGAAATATATCTCGCTGAACTATATAACAAATTTGGAAGATTGCCAAAAATTCTGCATGCAGATAATGGAACTGAATATAATAGTATTGAGACGCAAAACGTTTTAAGGAAACGTGGAATTATGTTTCAAACCTCTGTACCATAAAATCCTGAACAAAAGGGTGAAGCAGAAAGAAGGAACCAGACACTTTGTGAAAGTGGAATCTGTCTGTATGCTACTTAACACAGATTTGCCAACCACATATTGGAGTGAAGCAATCATGCTTGCCATTTTCAAAACAGACTGCCAGGTACAGCTAATGAAAAAACTCAATTTGAGCAATGGAACAGCAAGAAACCTGAACAACAACACATAAAAATATTCAAAAGTAAAGTATTTGTACATGTTCCCAAAGAAAAATGTACCAAGGGGGAATCTCATGCCATAGAGGGTATGCTGGTGGGCTACAGTGAAACACAGAAAGGATATAGAATCCTGCACCAAGAAGCAAACAAGGTCACAATAAGATGGAATGATTGATGAGAACTTCGTGTTGCTCAAATTTCAAGTCATCATACCAGAAGTCCAGCTGAAGCAGCAACAGTCTCAGTCACAATTTCAAAATAACAAGGAAAAGGATGTAAAGTTTGTTTAGTTAGTAGTGATGAGCACACATGCTTGGATAAGGTGTTATCTGAGCATGCTTGGGTGCTAGCCAAGTGTCTTCGGCTTGATCAAATTAGATGAGCAAATTCTGGGACTTCTCCTGTTCTCCTGGATTTTTTAAAGATTCTGACTAGTGGTTCTACAATTTCCTCTGCTATCTCTTTCAGAACTCTAGGAGTTAATTAATCTGGACCAGGAAATTTAAATTAATTTAAACTTGTCACATTCGTGGTTTACGGAACCACTGTGCCACGGACCGTGAAGAGACTGGAGGGACATGACTAAGTGATCACCTGAGTATTCACTAGAGCCTCTGATGGGGAAGTTAGACTTGGTTCCCGATGACGCCAGGTGCCACTCCAGGGGAGACCAACAGTCGCGCAGCAGCTGGACCCGAAGAACAGACTGGATGGAGCAACAGGCAGAGCTTGTATCAAAGTGCAGCTGACCAAGTTCGTATCAGAGTGCAGCAGACAGAGTTTGTGTCAGACTGCAGCTAGAAAGTTTTGCTTCAGAGTACAGCAAGCGGGATTTGCACTTAGTGTACAACAGGCCGGACTTGACCTGGTATGCGACCTTACACAACATAGACTGAAACAGGAATGTTGCTCAGGCACCTCCCCAGTGGAGAGGAAGCAATATATACATAATGCTTTGAAACCATTGGCTGGGGAGGAAATAGCTAGCCCATGCACTGGCCCTTTAAGAGGGCGAAAGTGTAGGGTTGGTGGGCCGAGCTGGGGGGGTGGTCCCTCTTCTTACCGCGCAGAGACGAAACAGAGACACGATGGAGGCAGGTACTGGGTACAACAGGTCCAAGTTTATTTTCGCGCGCCGTCCGCCTGACGGCCCTCGCAGCACATCGCAATATCTCTCTCTCTCGGCCCTCCGCATCCAGAGCCGCTTCACAACACAGCACAGTACCTCACTCATGGCCCTCTGTATCCAGAGCCACTTCACACACCGTGTTTCTCGCCTGGGACGTATATATACGTCCTGTCCTTTTTGGCCTTTCCTGACGTAGTGACAGCTTCAGACACTGTGGCTGCCCTAAGCCTAATCACCAACAGTCCGTTCACTGGTCCAACGTTGTTCTTTACACGGTGTGCCTATTCCCTTTATCTCGTCTCTGTTGCGGTCTATCTGTCAGGACCACCCCCCTGTTGTTCTCTCTCCTCAGTCCCCCTGGTCTGGATTCACCCCACAGCGCACAGACCGTCGCAGTCCTCCTGTCACTGCGGCTCCCCCTGGGGACTGGAACTTTCTGGAACCCTCCCTCAGTATTTATAGCTAACCCGGTTCCTTGAAACTGTCACTGTCACCACGCCCCCCATGACCAATGGTTTCTAAAGCCTTAAGCTGATGTCAAGTCCTTTGCTCACACTCCTCCCTGCCATCTAATGGTCAATCCAAGGTACTGCACGTCCACTACACTTTCCTAGCTGTTTCCCCACTGTAATAACCGACACCTACCTACACTGTGCAAACCTTTCCTTCTTCACTCTGACTAGTCCGTCCGTCCGTCAGGTCACCTTTCCTACACTCTCCCTTCCTTTGTCCATTGTCGTCCTCGACAATAGTCATCCCTGCCTTCGTCGTTCTGAAGCTATACCTACATTCTGTTGTCGGACCAGCTGTTGAGCCAAAACCCACTATCTGCGGGGGCCGAACCATACTGGGAGCACTATGCTCTGAGCAGCCTACTGCTACTCACCAGCGCGCACGCCACATGACAACGTCTTTCAAATTGGGCAAGGTACACCCATACTCTCTCTATGGCGTGTACCTTCCCCTACTCTCCCCTACTGTCACCTTCCACTATTCGGTACGCCATGATCGAGGTCTCTTACCTTCCAGATCATTACCAGCGCCCGCCTTCCTTCTTCAGGGGTGTCCGTGGTGTTGGGGACCTGACCTAGGACGGCTGTCTCTCTCACGTCTTCCAACTCATTTTCCTTTCTTTCAATAACATGTCATGGTCGGCGTCCCGGTCTCCTAGACCTCCTCAACTCTTAGATCCCTACCGGATCTCACACTTTCCTTTGGTCCCGCAGACCTTCCCTTACCCGGACCTGTTGCATTTTACTTTGGCATATTATACAACTTTATAATAGCACAAGTACCCATTTGTATATTTTTTTTTCATTTTCTTTTGCTTCTAAAACCAACATATAACAAAAAACATTGCATGTCTTCTTTCTCCCCCCTTCCTTGGACATGGACACTCCCTCTCTTCTAAGTATCCCCGCTCTGTCAGTCTAACAAGTAAACATGGACTATCCTGTAAGAGGAACATAGAAAAACAGAAATAAAAATCACAGATAAACATTTTTTAGTTTTTTTTAAATCTAACCGCGAACTGTCCTTTCGACCTGCACAACGGTGCAACGAACTTCTGACAGTTCAATCCTCCTTCCGGTGGTCAGTAGTAAGGGACCCCACAACCGTGGAGCTCCCAGAATGCAAGAAGTGTCCCTTTCTGCAAGTTAGTATAAACGAGCCGTCCCGGGGTGTCGTGCAGCCGCCATGCCAGCCTCTCCCCTCTCATGGAGCAGGTTCCAGACTTCCTGCCCCCTGGCCCTCTTCTTCCCTATAACTCCTGCGACCCAAACAGAGGGTCCGGCGTGAGCCCTGGAGTCCGGTGGGCGGGACTTAACCGAGGAAGGGCGTGGATCAGAGGCGGCCGATGATTTCTGCGGCTCAACAGCCGCTGGGGCCAGGTGGCAAATGGGGACAACCGGGTCCTCGGAGGCTGGAATCACAGGGCCCACTAAGTCGGCTGCAGCCGACTCCAGCAGTGGCATAACCGCGGCCTCAGGACAGGCCGCATCCACTACTTCCAATGGAGCCGGAGTAACGGCCGGTTCCAGTGACGCAGCAGCTATCAGCAGGGGGAACGCAACAGCGTCTTCTTTGGATGACTTCCACACTGGCGGCTCCAGGCGGGGTACCTCAGGGACTTGAGCAGGGGCCTCGCTCAACTCTGCATACACCACCGGGCCCGATTTATCAAGGCCTTCCGGTGCGCAGGGGGCAGCGTGCTGCGGCGGAATGATGAGGGCCGCTGGCGGAGGCACTGGTGGTGCCGGGGGTACTCTCACCTTCCCCGGCGCTGCGGCCTCCATCACATCAATACGCGGCTTCACCTGCAGCCTCCGTCCCTCGCTCCACTGTCCCGCGGGTTTTTCCCCCAAATTCGGGGGCTCCGCTGAGAAGTCCTCTGCTGGTATTGGTGGCGGCCGTTCTCGCTGACTCCGCTCAGGCTCCGCTCCCCAGCTCAGCATCCCGCTGCTCTCCCGTGGCTCTGAGGGCGACTTCTGGCACAGCTCCATCCCCTGCCGCCACTGCCACTCTAGGCGGCCGATGCCCCGACACCTGCAGAGTCTCATACCGTCCGTTGGGCAGCACTCGAATGGCATCAGACAGCCGCAGCCAAGTTTTTCTTCTGTGCCACTCCCTCTGTGAGGTGAGGTGTCGGCAGGCCTCTCCACCATCCTGTCAGGGTCCAATATATGGAAGCGTCGATCTCCATGCACATACTGCTTCCTTTTGGGGTATGTTGGAGGGGGTCCCAGTCCATTCAACACGACTGCAAACACCCGGACCTCTCCTCTGCGCTGAAGCAACACCGCCATACTGCACAGTACCTGGTACCACCCCGGATCCTCTGCTGGCCACACAGATCCGCCACAGCGCTTCCCATTTGTATTCCACAGGTAGGTAATTTGTAATCCACAGGTAATTGTAATCCAAACAGAGTAGTCCAAGTCCTTTTCCATTCTTTGAGGCAGGTCTGCCGCAGAAGATGATGTATTAGCGGCGGCGATCCTGCCGACTACGCCAAATGTAGGGTTGGTGGGCCGAGCTGGGGGGGTGGTCCCTCTTCTTACCGCGCAGAGACGAAACAGAGACGAAATGGAGGCAGGTACTGGGTGCAACAGGTCCAAGTTTATTTTCGCGCGCCGTCCGCCTGACGGCCCTCGCAGCACATCGCCATATCTCTCTCGGCCCTCCGCATCCAGAGCCGCTTCACAACACAGCACAGTACCTCACTCATGGCCCTCTGTATCCAGAGCCACTTCACACACCGTGTTTCTCGCCTGGGACGTATATATACGTCCTGTCCTTTTTGGCCTTTCCTGACGTAGTGACAGCTTCAGACACTGTGGCTGCCCTAAGCCTAATCACCAACAGTCCGTTCACTGGTCCAACGTCGTTCTTTACACGGTGTGCCTATTCCCTTTATCTCGTCTCTGTTGCGGTCTATCTGTCAGGACCACCCCCCTGTTGTTCTCTCTCCTCAGTCCCCCTGGTCTGGATTCACCCCACAGCGCACAGACCATCGCAGTCCTCCTGTCACTGCGGCTCCCCCTGGGGACTGGAACTTTCTGGAACCCTCCCTCAGTATTTATAGCTAACCCGGTTCCTTGAAACTGTCACTGTCACCACGCCCCCCATGACCGACGGTTTCTAAAGCCTTAAGCTGATGTCAAGTCCTTTGCTCACACTCCTCCCTGCCATCTAATGGTCAACCCAAGGTACTGCACGTCCACTACACTTTCCTAGCTGTTTCCCCACTGTAATAACCGACACCTATCTACACTGTGCAAACCTTTCCTTCTTCACTCTGACTAGTCCGTCCGTCCGTCAGGTCACCTTCCCTACAAAAGCACGCATGCGTGCCCTTATAACATGACCAGAGTCCCGGCAGAAAGTGCTGCTGGAAGCATGCGGTGCATGAGGAAGAGAGGGGCCAACTACAGTGAACTGACACGCTGGGAAGTCGACGTGGTGCTAACAAATTAGCTAAGTGTTCACTCACAATCTCTCTGTTTATAGACAGTGTTTAGTCTTTTCATTCCTTTGATAGGATTTTGAATATCAGTTGATGTTACATTTGCTTTCTTGGAGAACACAGATGCTAAATAGAAAATTAAATGTTCGACCTTCTCAACGTCATTTTTGACCACTTTACCATTTTGATCGTGTAAAAATCCTATAGCGACTCTGACTTTTCTTTTGCCTTTGACATACCCCCAACATCTTTTTTTACTGCTTTTTGTCTCCCTTGCAAGCATCACTTCATAACTGGCTTTAGGTGTTCTAATGCTTTCCTTTCATTCCCTGTAGACATCATTATATTCTTCTTTAGATTTGCCCCGTCTCTGCATTTAATATACATTTCATTTGTCCTTTTTAGGCTACTTTCACACATCCGGTGTGTGGGGTCCGGCGGCGTGCGGCGAAAAGCCGGGCCGCCGGATCCGGCCTTCAGCGGTGACACCGGATGTGTATGCGGCATCTGATACGGCTCGGACATGATTTAAAGGAGCCGCAGGAGGAACATATACACCGGTGGACGAGAGAGGCAGCCGCTGAGAGAGACAGCTGCTGGAGGGGAGGGGAGGGGAGAGGGGGGTGGAGAGAGAGAGAGAGACATGTGGGATTAACACTCAGTGTCCAGGCACTTGTGGGGTTAACCCCACAGAGAGATCTCTCTCTCTCTCACCCAGACACTGTGAGTGTTAACCCCACAAGTGCTCGGTGAGAGAGATCTCTCACAAGTGTCCGGGTGACAGAGAGAGATCTCTCTCTCTCGCCGGGCACTTGTGGGGTTAACATTCACAGAGTCCGGGCATGCGCTGTGGAAAAAGCCGGTCCGGCGCTGACAAAAAACGTTGCAGAGAACGTTTTTTGCAGATGCCGGACGGCTAATTTTTGCCGTGTCCGGTTGTTGCATAACTATCCGGCATGATGCGGCGACCATGAAAGCTTATGGGACAAAACCGGATCCGGTGCTGGATCCGGTTATTAAAAATTTCGCCGCATCGTGCCGGATTACAAAAGTCGGATGTGTGAAAGAGGCCTTAGCAAGTGTTTAAGTTCTTCACTCATCCATCCTGGTCTCTTTAAAATACTTCCAATTCTTTCCTTTTTTCAAAATTGTTACCGATTGTACAGTGAGAATTTCATTGAGCAAAATCTTCCGTCCTTCTTGGACATTTCTGTCCTTTAGAACATTCAGCCACTTCACCTCTCGTAACCTGTTTTTGAGTCCATTAAAATCTGCCTTTCTGAAGTCCAACCTTAAAATCTGAGTCCATGTAATCCAAAATTCGAGTAAAGCTTGATGGCTACCTCCTAAACCATTTCTTCACAATTGTTAAGAATTAGATCCAAGATGGTGGATCCTATTGTTCTATCTTCTACCTTTTGAAGGATAAAGTTGTCACTGAGAGATAATAATTTTCTGGACCCATCACTTTTGCCTGAGAGAGATTCCCAACAAATATCTGGATAGTCTCAAAATGATATTCTCAGAATTTGGCAAAGATTATGATGACATAACATGAAAGGTAGACGCACCAAAAACTTGACTAATGCTCTAGCAGGATGCAGCAGACCCCCATTGATAAAGGCTGGGCAGCACAGGTGCATTCCACTGATGAGAACAACCAGCTACCCACCCAAACAATGGAGGGTCTGGCTGCCTAGTGGAAAAATGCACAAAAATAACGCTTGCATAAGACAAAAGTAACACAGATAAGTGTGGTGCAAAGTGAATGAACAGCCTATTGATCACGCCCTTAGTATTAGCAGGCGGTCTGTTCCGCACTATATACACTGCTCAAAAAAATAAAGGGAACACATCCACATCCTAGATCTGAATGAATGAAATATTTTCATGGAATACTTTGTTCTGTACAAAGTTGAATGTGCTGACAACAAAATCACACAAAAATCCTCAATGGAAATCAAATATATTAACTAATGGAGGCCTGGATTTGGAGTCACACACTAAACTAAAGTGGAATGTAATGTCCTTAACCCCTTAATGTCTACGAATGTGCAGCGTCCGTCATGGCAGGAGGTGACTTCCCGCACCATGACGGACTCTGCACGTCTTGCCTTTGAACTGTGACTGCGTGTAAACACGCAGTTTCAGTTCAGTGCCGACAGCTGTCTATGACAGCTGAGAAGCACAGGAAGGGGGGCAGGGACCCTTGCATTCGGTCCCTGCACCCACAGCGCTGTGATTGGTCGGTCAATCTGAAAGACCAAACACAGCAGTGATGAGCCCGATCAGTGCAGGAGCTCAGCACTGCAGTGGCTGAGCGTCCTGCACTGACAGCTAGGAGCGGAGCCCCCACCACCTAACCCCCTCACTGCTGCGATCGAGCGTGATCGCAGTGTTCAGAGGGGGGGAGGCAGAGGGTAGGGGGCTCCCTCTGCCTCAGGTCGGCGTCCCTGCGATGTAATCGCGGGGCACGACCTGTGCCATGATGACCCAGAGGTGTCATAACAACCTCCGGGTCATTTACCTACGGAGAGCTGGTGAGACTGTGTGTCAGCAGCTTTCAGCATAAGTATAATGCATTAAAATGCTGGAGCATTGCAATGTATTATACCTAAAGTGAAAGCAAAAGTGAAAGTCCCATAAAGGGACAAGGTAAAAAAAAAATATTTTTAAAAATATGTAAAAAAAAATATTAAAAAATAATATAAAAAATTCCCTAAAAAATCCCCTAAAAATTACACATTTGTATGTAAAAAAAATAAACAAAAAAAATACACATGTTTGGTATCGCCACGTCCATAAAAATCCCATCTATAAAAGTGTCACCCTAGTTAACCCCTTCAGTGAACGCCATAAAAAAACACAAAAAAGTAGCAAATTATACTTTTTCCGAGCTGTATCATCATATCACTTGGAATAGTGCAATAACACGCGATCAAAAACACGAACATAAATAAACATGGTACCGCTGAAAACGTCATCTTGTCACGCAAAAAACGAACTGCCATACAGCATCATCAGCGAAAAAAAAAGTTATAGCTCGCAGAATAAAGTGATGCAAAAATATTTTTTCTATAAAAGTTTTTATTGTGTAAAAAACACCAAAACATAAAAAAAGATATAAATGAGGTATCGCTGTAATCGTAGCGACCTGAAGAATAAAGCTGCCATACTAATTTTACCACATGCGGAGCGGAGGGGGAAAAAAAAAAAGCATTCCTAAATTGCTGGTTTTTGTTCATTCAAAAAATGAACAGAAAAATCAGAATAGAAAGCGATCAAAAAATGTTATGTGCCCAAAAATGGTACCAATAAAAACGTCAGCTCTTCCTGCAAAAATCATGCCCACAAATGACTCTGTCGGCCAAAATATGGAAAAATTATAGCTCATTGAAGATCATTTTTGTGGAAAAATATATGATTTTTTAATTTTCACTGCTCTGCATTATAAACTTCTGTGAAGCACTTGGGGGGTCCGAGTGCTCACCACACATCTAGATAAGCTCCATGGGGGGTCTAGTTTCCAAAATGGGGTCACTTGTGGGGGTTTTCTACTGTTTTAGCACATCAGGGGCTCTGCAAACGCAACATGACGCCCGTGGAACATTCCATCAAAGTCTGCATTCCAAAACTGCGCTCCTTCCCTTCTGAGTTCTGCCATGTGCCCAAAAAGTGGATCCACCCCACATATGGGGTATCAGCGTACTCAGGACAAATTGCACCACAACTTTCAGGGTCCTATTTCTCCTGTTACCCTTGTGAAAATAAAAATTTGTGGGCAAAAAGATCATTTTTGTGGAAAAAAAAGATTTTTTTTATTTTCATGGCTCTACGTTATAAACTTCTGTGAAGCAATTGGGGGTTCAAAGTGCTCAACACACATCTAGATAAGCTCCTTGGGGGTCTAGTTTCCAAAATGGGGTCACTTGTGGGGGGTTTCCACTGTTTAGGCACATCAGGGGCTCTCCAAATGTGACATGGTGTCCGATCTCAATTCCAGCCAAAAAAGTCAAATGGCACTCGTTCCCTTCCGAGCTCTGCCATGCACCCATATAGAAATTTAGCCCCTAATATGGGGTATCAGCGTACTCAGGACAAATTGCACAATAACTTTTGGGGTCCTGTTATCCTTGGGAAAATAAAAATTGGGGTAAAAAGATCATTTTTGTGGAAAAAATATGTTTTAATTTTACGGCTCTACGTTATAACCTTCTGTGAAGCCCTTGGGGGTTCAAAGTGCTCAGCACACATTTAGATAAGTTCCTTGGGGGTCTAGTTTCCAAAATGGGGTCACTTATGGGGAGTTTAAACTGTTTAGGTACATCAGGGGCTCTGCAAATGCGACATGGCGTCCACTCTCGATTCCAGCCAGTTTGACATTCAAAATCTCATATGATGCTCCTTCCCTTCTGAGCTCTGCAGTGCGCCTAAAGATTGGTCTTCTTCCATACATGGAGTATCGGTGTACTCAGGAGAAATTGCACAACAAATATTGTGGTTCAATTTCTCCTGAAACCCTTGACAAAATAAAAAAAATTGTGCCCAAATAAAATTTTTGGGAATAAAAGTTAAATGTTCATTTTTTCCTTCCACATTGCTTCAATTCTTTGGAAGTACCTAAGCGGCTAATAAACTTCTTGAATGTGGTTTTGAACACCTTGAGGGGTGCAGTTTTTAGAGTGGTGTCACTTTTGTGTATTTTCTGTTATATTGACCCCCCAAACTCACTTCAAATGTGAGGTGGTCCCTAAATAAAATGGTTTTGTAAATTTTGTTGGAAAAATGAGAAATCGCTGGTCAAATTCTAACCCTTATAACTTCCTAAGAAAAAAAAATTTTGGTTTCAAAATTGTGCTGATGTAAAGTAGACATGTGGGAAATGTTATTTATTAACTATTTTTTGTGACATATATCTCTGATTTAAGGGCATAAAAATTAAAAGTCTGAAAATTGCAAAATTTTAAAAATTTTCACCATATTTCCATTTTTTTCATAAATAAACGCAAGTCATATCGAATAAATTTTACCACTGTCATGAAGTACAATATGTCACGAAAAACATTCTCAGAATCAGTGGTATTCGTTGAAGCGTTCCAGAGTTATAACTACATAAACTGACAGTGGTCCGATTTCAAAATTAAGGCCTGGTCTTTAATCTACAAAATGGCTTGGTCGTTAAGGGGTTAAAGCAAGTCAAAACGATTCTCAGTATTGTATGTGGCCTCCACGTGCCTCTGTGGTCTCCACGTGCCTGTATGACCTCCAGACAACAGCTCGGCATGCTCCTGATGAGGCAGCAGATGGACTCCTGAGGGATCTCATCCCAGACCTGGACTAAAGCATCTGCCAACTCCTGGACAGTCTGTGATGCAACGTGATATTGGTGGATGGTGCGAGACATGATGTCCCAGATATGTTTAATCTGATTCATGTCTGGGGAATGGGCAGGCCTGTTCAATGCCTTCATCTTGCAGGAACTGCTGACACACTCCAGCCACATGAGGTCTGGCATTGCCCTGCATTAGGATGAACCCAGGGCCAACCGCACCAGCATATGGTCTCACAAGGGGTTTGAGGATCTCATCTCGGTACCTAATGGCAGTCAGGCTACCTCTCGCGAGCACTTGGAGGGCTGTGCGGCCCTCCAAAGAAATGCCACCCCACACAATTACTGACCGACTGCCAAACCTGTCATGCTGAAGGATGTTCCAGGCAGCAGATCACTCTCCATGGTGTCTCCAGACTCTGTCACGTCTGTCACATGTGCTCAGTGTGAACCTGCTTTCATCTGTGAAGAGCACAGGGTGCCAGTGGCGAATTTGCCAATCCTGGTGTTCTGTGGCAAATGCCAAGCATCCTGCATGGTGTTGGGCTGTGAGCACAACCCCCATCTGTGGATGCCAGGCACACAGACCATTCTCATGGAGTCAGTTTCTAACCATTTATGCAGACACATGCACATTTGTGGCCTGCTGGAGGTCACTTTGCAGGGCCCTGGCAGTGCTCTTCCTCTTCCTCCTTGCACAACAGCTGAGGTAGCGGTCCTGCTGCTGGGTTGTTGCACTCCTACGGCCCCCTCCACATCTCCTGGTGTACTGGCCTGTCTCCTGGTAGCGCCTTCAGCCTCTGAACACTACGCTGACAGACACAGAAAACCTTCTTGCCACAGCTCACATTGATGTGCCATCCTGGATGAGCTGCACTACCTGAGCCACTTGTGTGGGTTGTAGAGTCCATCTCATGCTACCACAAGTGTGAAAGCACAACCAACATTCAAAAGTGACCAAAACATCAGCCAGCATGCATTGGCAGTGAGATGTGGTCTGTGGTCACCACCTGCAGAACCACTCCTTTATTGAGTGTGTCTTGATAATTGCCAATAATTTCCATCTGTTGTCTATTCCATTTGCACAACAGCATGTGAAATTGATTGTCAAACTGTTGCTTCCTAAGTGGACAGTTTGATTTCACAGAAGTTTGATTTACTTGGAGTTATATTCTGTTGTTTAAGTGTTCCCTTTATTTTTTTTGAGCAGTGTATCTGCATCACCCCGAAAAATCAAGCCAACTTAAAGAGGCCTAGTTGCATCCTGCAAAAATGACGTTGGGTTGCGAGCTTGCCTATCTAAGCCAAAATAGTAACCAATACCCCATGTAATGTATTTATTATATGCATTATTTTTTCATCTTTTTTTTGCACTTTTTATCATTTTTGCAGGATGCAGCTAGGTCTCTTTATGTTGGCTTGGCTTTTCTGTGTGATGCATATATATAGTGCTGAACGGCCCACCTGCTAATACTATGGGCGTGATCAATAGGTTTTTCAGACACTTTGCACCACAATTATCTGTGTGACTTATGTCTTATGCAGGCCTTATTTTTGTGCATTTTTCCACTAGACAGCCAGCCCCTCCATTGTTTGGTTGGGTGACTGGTTGTTTTCATCAGTGGAATGCACCTGTGCTGCCCTAGCCTTTATCAATGGAGGTCTGTTGCATCCCGCTAGTGCATTAGTCAATGTTTTGGTGAGTCTACCTTTCATGTTATATGTTTTTTTTTTATATATATATATATTTTATATGCTCGATATTTTAAAGAGGCTCAAGACATAAATTTAATGATATCTGAAACAGGAGATCAAAACCTCACAGGCTATGTTGATGCAGACTGGGTTGGTGACTTAAGTGATTGTGAAGCGACAAGTGTCTATTTGTTCAAGCTTTGAGAGACAGTTCAATTTTTTGGTCTAGCAGAACACAGGTGTCTATAGCCTTGTCATCTACAGAAGCATGGTATGTTTCTGCAGCCCACACAAGTCAAGCAGTCATTTGTTTAAACCAATTGTTAGGCAATCTTCTTAAGCTCTCAACTCAACCGATGGTGATTTATGAAGACAACTAAGGATGCATTAAATTTGCATGCAGTGGGAAGATCAATGCAAGAACCAAACATATTGAAGTTAAAAATCATCACCTGTGTGATTTGCTAGAATGTGGCATAAATGAGTTTGTTTATTACTAGACTGACCAGATGATAGCTGATGCTATGACAAAGCCACTTCCAAGAGCCAAATTTGAAGAATTCAGAACACTATGGGACTAACTGGATAAGTAGTTGTTCATTGGGGGTATTGGAATAATGCTTAATATTGTATATATTGCAACAACTACTATTTACTACTGTTTAATAGTTTGAGTTTCTGTTTACAGCAAAAAAAAAAAAAAAAGCCAGGGAGATCCTGTTCATTCAGTATGTTTGTAGCTGTAGTACATTTTTATAAAGTCTAGTGATAGATTGTCTTTAATTTCGCAGGATTTGCGTAATCGTAATTGTTTTTGGCATAACTTGGTGTTAGGATTTGCAACATGACAAAAAATAAAAATTCTATTTCTGATCTGTATTGGGCACTGAAAATCCCAGTGAAATGTTTGACTGATCAATCTACTATTTTACACGTATTAATAAAGTAGAAAACGGCCTATGAGACTACCAGGAAAACAACAGGAACTTGTTTTGAATACATGGTTCGATTGATACCTATGGGATATTTCTTAAGTTCTTCAATGTGCGGCTCAGACACTTAACTCATTTCTGTGCTTGAGTTGTTATTTTGAGAAATGCATTACTGCTGGAACTGAAAATAGACAGAAACTAGAGAAAAGTGTTACTTTTGTGGGTGGAAGTGTGTGACAGAAAGATGTGAGTGGAATAAAGATGTGGATTTGCGGTACGCTGGATAAAGTGTAATCAAAATACTGTTTGCAGAAGAGAAGATGTTTCCATTAGTGAGTCCACAGGACCATAACCCTTCCTTGATTATGAACCACAATCACATTCTGGATATTACGTGAGACACATGGTAAGTGATGGAATATGTTAGCATATATTTAAATCTGCAGTATGTTTAAGGAAAAAAATCTAAAGCATTTTACTGACTGATTTTTCAATATTCCCAAATTGTGCTATGTAGTGTAGCAAGACACTGAACATAGTTTTGTGAATAATGAAGAATGACTACTCGCAGTGCAAAAAGTTTGCTCATTATGTGAAGTACCTGATTATTTTACAGCTACTACATGAATTAAAAGACAGAGTTAAAGTGGTATATTCAGCCCTTGATATGATTTATTTAATAGGATCTCACAACCAGGCTAAAGCATAAATGGTAGAGGTTATTACCATGATTTTCAGAATTTTATCTCCCCCTTTGATACAGAAGAAAACTATAGTGCAAGGGTTCTCAAACTTTTTCTCCTGAGAACTTGCTACTTTGCACTAACCATGATGTATATTTCCCCTATGGAGTGGCGCAGCTCAAAAGCTGAGCCGTCCTACAGAAGACAGTTGCTGGCTGTTATGTACACCTGACACCTGCCTCCAAGAGCGCAGTCATGTAAAAGAGTGGAGAAGCCGCTCAGAATCCTCCTCAAAGATTTGATGGTTAAATAATGCATTTTGATGTTGTAAAAATGCTGTTTGTTCTATTTTCTGCCCATAAACAGCGAGTCAGTAGTGGACAGAGTTAATTGTTGGGAACAGCCCAGGATGAGGAGTTATATGGGCACATAGCAGAGACAGTTTTCTGTTATTGTTATATAGAGAAAGTACTTGAGAAGTAAAAGACCTATGGTCTAACTGCTTAAAGACCTGCATAGAAATGGTGTTGTGTGGGAAGAGGGAAGACCACGATATGAGATATGTTAGATAGTATGTTCTGAAGGAAATCAAGGATGAAGTGGCAGAAAGAATCCAGATCTCAGGCAGGGAGGTTAGCAGAAAAAAGGGGAGGGTGAAGTCCTTAACCCAGGCCAAGAGGCCTAATTAACGGAATTGAGAATTGCTCACGAGAGCAGTAGGATAAGGTTCTTAGTACAGGCCAGGGGGCCGAATTACAATGAATTATGCTGAAGGAAGGATTCCCTATTTTAGACAAACGGCACTTAAGTAAATAATAAACTGTACTAGAGGGAAACCTTAGATATTGCCATACTGGGACACAAGTTCTCCTACATAGAGCTAAAGATGCAATGACACAGAGAGGAACATGTGGCCATCATTGAATGGACTTTGAGAGCACTAGTGAGCAGTCATACTGTTGCACCTCAGCCAGTGAGGTCCTCGAAAAATAACTGGAAGTTGAAAGTAGCTGTGAGGGACCATAGTATTACACTTCGTTCCACACGGCCCTCACAATGGAATTTAGAGTGTCCCCTATTGGTTTGCTGGACTGTTGTAACTTGTATTTGGAGTAATGTACCACCATGTGTAACCGTAAATTTCAGTTGCTGCATAATGCAGAAGAAGCATTCATGAAGTGTTGTGCCTAATGTGGCACCCCAGGAGTCCATTTGCCACAGTGGCATTGCCTCCCTCACAGGGAATAATGTCATGCCAGGAAGCAAGGAGAGGTCACCTTACCAGGTGTCAGTAGGAAAGAAGTCGAGCAGAACCTGGGGAGTGGAGCTGTGATTAAACTCGCCCCAGAACTGAGTGCTAGGAACCGGAGTCCGTGGTTGTGCAGGTACTGAAGTCCCGGTAGCTAAATCCGGAGGGCAGGGGACTGAAGATCTCCTGGCCCGCTCTAATTCCCGGTGACACAGCGGCATACCAGAGCCTGGAGTCGACACAAAGGAGCAGCACCTGTGACAGGCTCGAGCTGCCTGCCATGTGGGCAACGGTTTGTTTTTAAAAACAGAGAGAGACAGTTAGCAGCAGGAGGGTGAGCTGCTGGCAGCAAGGAAAAAAGGAGGATAGCGCAGAAGGAAGGCCTCCGTACCTACCTATCCAGTTGTATCCAAAATTGTTTCCAGGCTGCCCGACTCTCTATTACGATCTGTTACCAGTGCCACAGTCTGTACTATCAACCATCAAGTAAAGGAAAAGAAAACTTCAGCCCTTGTGTCCTCCAGTGATCTCTTGCACCCCGAGTCCTGCACCACAAGGTACACAAAGCCTGACAAACAGAACCAGTAACTCTGGGGCCTAGCGCCATCTGTGGGGAGCAGAACCATACCAGCTGCATCACAATCTGCTCCAGCGGTCTCCTTTAGCACCATTGGCCATCCATTGCAGAACACCACAGGTGGCGTCATGTTAAATCCCATATATATATTCCTCATTTTACGGCACAGCCAGGGTCACGGAGTTGGGTCACGACCCTGTGACTTCCCCAAAGAACTGTACGACCTGGTTCTTAGTATCCCATGGCCCTGGTGGGCGTGTCACTACTACAGTGGGAAAAAAAGTATTTAATCAGCCACCAATTGTGCAAGTTCTCCCACTTAAAAAGGTTAGAGAGGCCTGTAATTGACATCATAGATAGACCACAACTATGAGAGTCAAAATGAGAAAACAAATCCAGAAAAATCACCTTGTCTGATTTGGCAAGTTTTATTTTGCAAATTATGGTGAAAAATCAGTATTTGGTCACCTAAAAATATGCAAGATTTCTGGCTCTTACAGACCTGTAACTTCTTCTTTAAGAGGCTCTCTGTCCTCCCCTCATTACCTGTAGTAATGGCACTTGTTTGAACTTGTTATCAATGTAAAAAACACCTGTCCACAACCTCAAACAGTCACACTCCAAACTCCACTATGTTGAAGACCAAAGAGCTTTGAAGGACACCAGAAACAAAATTGTAGCCCTGCATGAGGCTGAGAAGACTAAATCTGCAATAGGCAAGCAGTCTGGTGTGATGAAATCAACTGTGGGAGCAGTAATAAGAAAATGGAGGACATACAAGACCACTGATAATCTCCCTCGATCTGGGGCTCCATGTCAGATCTCACCCCATGGAGACAAAATGATCACAATAACGGTGAGCAAAAATCCCAGAACCACACAGGGGGACCTAGTGAATGACCTGCATAGAGCTGGGACCACCGTAACAAAGGCTACCATCAGTAACACACTATGCTGCCAGGGACTCAGATCCTGCAGTGCCAGATATGTCCCCCTGGTTAAGCCAGTACATGTCTGGGCCTGTCTGAAGTTTGCTAGAGAGCATTTGGATTGTCCAGAAGAGTATTGGGAGAATGTCATATGGTCTGATGAAACCAAAGTAGAACTGTTTGGTAGAAACAAAATTCATCATGTTTGGATGAGACAGAATGCTGAGTTGCATCCAAAGAACAACATACCTACTGTGAAGCATGGGGGTGGAAACATCATGCTTTGGGGCTGTTTAGCTGCAAAGAGACCAGGATGATTGATTCGTATACATGAAAGAATGAATGGGGCCATGTTTCGTGAGATTTTGAGTGCAAACCTCCTTCCATCAGCAAGGGGATTGAAGATGAAATGTGGATAGGTCTTTCAGCATGATAATGATTCAAACACACCGCCAGGGCAACGAAGGAGTGGCTTCATAAGAAGCATATGAAGGTCCTGAAGTGGCCTAGCCAGTCTCCAGATCTCAACCCCATAGAAAACCTTTGGAGGGATTTGAAAATTCGTGTTGCCCAGCGACAGACCCAAAACATCACTGCTCTAGAGGAGATCTGCATGGAGGAATGGGCCAACATACCACCAACAGTGTGTGCAAACCTTGTGAAGACTTACAGAAAACATTTGACCTCTGTCATTGCCAACAAAGGATATAGAGCAAAATATTGGGATGAACTTTTGTTAATGACCAAATACTTATTTTCCACCATAATTAGCAAAATAAATCTTGCTAAATCAGACAAGGTGATTTTCTGGATTTGTTTTCCCATTTTGACTCTCATAGTTGTGGTCTAACTATGATGCCAATTAAAGACCTCTCTCATCTTTTTAAGTGGGAGAACTTGCACAATTGGTGGCTGACTAAATACTTTTTTCCCCCACTGTATATAAAGTTGTCAGGTTCGAGTCAGAGAGCTGCCAGACAGTTCTTGTACTGCAGTCTGATCTTGGTGTGATTTATACGACCATCTCATTGCACCATTACAGCAATAACTAAAGCTAACTAGATCACTGCTTTTTAACCATTTAAATGCCACAGTCAACTTCTCACAGCAGCACTTAAAGACACCATGTCATCATGGTTTTATAATGTAAAGGCATTAATATTTTTGGTGAAGAAATCCGCTTTGTGGTTTTATCATCACAATTTGAAATGCTCTAATAATTAGATTTCAGTGCACAGGGGTTGGACTGTACACTAGGTCTTATCTTCCCTGTCAGTGATTCACCAACTGGAGGACCTGCTGCCAGTCTTTGAATGACAGGTTACTGCTTTTTCAGTGACCTGTCTCTGTTTTAAATCTCCACCACTCACCTGTCATTCAATGACAGGAGGCAGTTGGAGGTGCAGGGAATCACAGACATGAAGGAGAAGACTAAGGCCTCTTTCACACATCAGTTTTTTGCCTTCAGGCGCGATCCGGCTTTTTTTTGTAAAACCGGATCCGGCAAAATGCAATGCCGGATCCAGTTTTTCCCCATTGACTTGCATTAGCGCCGGATCGCGCCGGATGGCATTGCGTTTCATCCGTTTTTTGCCGGATCCGGCAACTTGTCTCATTCCGGCGTCTGGAAAAAACGGCTACTGTAACGTTTTTTGTCTCCGGCGAAAAAGCCGAAAGCGCCGGATCCGGCGCTTCCAGCTTTTTGCTACAATGAAAGTCTATGGGCGCCGGAATGCGCCGGATCCAGAAAAAGACGGATCCAGCCACCGGATCCGGTTTTTTTAAGTCTGCGCATGCTCAGATCCAATTGGCCATCCCCCAGGAACAGATATAACCTGCTAGACGGATCCAGCAAAAAAACGGATCCGTTTCTACAGTTCTCCAAAATTTATGCCGGATCCGTTTTTTCTAAAAATAGCCGGATCCTGCCTGACGGCAAAAAACTGATGTGTGAAAGTAGCCTTAGTGCACAGTGCAGCCCCTGCCCCAACCAAGCTTCAAATGGTGATTATTAATAGTGATGAGCGAATGTGCTCTGTGATACGCAAATATCACTCAAGTATCTGGGTACAAGGATATGCTCAGCACTAGCCAAGCATGGGTTGGTGCTCGGATTTAATGCTCACATCCCCACTTTGTTTTGTACCTGTTACACAGCCAATAGGCATGCGATGATTGTCTGCCAGTCACTGTAATGTCGTAGCCATCTTGATTGCGGCATTACTGTGATTAACTCGCAGCATTACCTAATCAGAGGATATAAATGGACCTGCGCCACCAGGCTCGGCACACTGTCGCCATTGCACAGCTCAGGGACAGTTCTGATTGGATTGAGAGAATAGTGGTCCAGACCTGTGTGCACAGTTATAGGAGTCAGAGTCCTCTAGCTGGGATACTTTGCTGAACCCAGGTTAAGTGTTAGGGGCAGGCAGACCAGGCAGCAGCCAAGGGCCCCCGCTCCTCTAGGGGCCCCCAGCCAGTGTCATGCCGCTAAAAGCAGCACACCGCACAGCCGCTATGGAGCCCCTGATTAAGAGGGGCCCGGTGCCATCCATCTCCCCTGCATAATGCATTCAAATTATTGGCATCATGGATGCTGATACAGTTGAAAGCAGTGATGGAGGAGAGAGTGCCATGTGATGCTCCCTCTCCCATCACTCCCACTCTGCCTCTGACTCAGCAATGTGTGCTGGCAGTGGAGCTGATGAGACGATCTGCAGAAGCCAGAGCAGCGGGGAACGAGAAGGAGAGGTAAGTATTGTGTGTGTATTATTTTGTCTGTGTATGTCTGCATTATCCTGTGTGTGTGGGGGGAAGGGGCTGCACTATACTGTGTGTGGGGGCTGCACTATACTGAGTGTGTGGGGGGCTGTATTATACTGTGTGTGTGGGGGGCTGCATTATACTGTGTGTGTGGGGAGTTGCATTATACTGTGTATGGAGGGCTGCATTATACTCTGAGGGGGCTGCTTTATACTCTGGGAGGCTACATTATACTGTGTGTGGATCTACATTATACTCTGAAGGGGCTGCATTATAATTTGTGTAGAGGGCTGCATTATCCTGTGTGTGTTGGGGCTGCGCTATACTGTGCGTGTTTGTTGGGGGGGCTGAATTACACTGTGTGTGGAGCTGCATTATACTCCTATAAGGCTGCATTATATTTCTATGGGGCTGCATTATATTCTGGGGGGTTAATTTAACTCAACTAGGGGGGCTGCAGTATACTCTATTAAGGAACATGGGGTGTTCATTCTACCTGCATTATACTGTATTGAGAACTATCTGTACCAATCATTCTTCCTCAGTTGGAGTAAGGGTTTGTGTACACTGTCAGTAAATGCTGCCGGTTGGACGCTGCATACTTGTGCAGTGTCCAGATGTTACAGCATATTGGATGATTTCAAGAAATCCCATGTCCACTATGCATGCACTGTGCATTACCGCGGAGAAGGACATGGGGCACGTCTTTCCAGACCGCAGCATGCCTATTTATTTTGCAGATACACAAGTCTCTGCAAGATACATTTCACCAGTACAATGTATTGGATGTGGTGATTCCACACAGCTCAATGAATACATTCGGATTCACTTGCACTCAAAAGCCGGCAGCACTTTGGATGCAGCGGACACGTGCTGCAACCAAAGCCCTGCCAATTACCGTATTTTTTGGACCATAAGACGCACTTTTTCCCCCAAAATCTTGGGGGAAAGTGGGGGGTGCGTCTTATGGTCGCAATATACTCACTTTCTGTGG
This sequence comes from Dendrobates tinctorius, assembly GCF_039654945.1. NCBI lineage: Eukaryota > Metazoa > Chordata > Amphibia > Anura > Dendrobatidae > Dendrobates > Dendrobates tinctorius. Next base: position 6,871,092 of record NW_027361735.1, on the reverse strand, counting down.
CGGGTGCGGTGGGGCTCTGTGGTAAGGTGGTGGCGGCGGGCTGTGCTCCGATGCAGGGGCGCTGTGCTCTGGTGCAGAGGCAGTGGCTCCGGCGGGGACGGCGCATGCTCAGGTACAGATCTCGTCCTGAGATGTCGGGAGACGAGATTCAACGAGATCACGGGGCGAGATCTGAACCTGAGCATGCGCCGTCCCCGGACCGGCAGCCGTCTTCCCGGCGTCCATGTTTCCGGAGGCCACAGCAACATGGCAGCCTCCGGTCTTTGAGGAAATGCCGCCGGAGCACAGCACCCCTGCATCAGAGCACAGCGTCCCAGTATCGGAGCACAGCGCCCCAGCACAGTACCCCAGGACCGCAGCACAGTAGCACAGTACCCCAGCACCGCAGCACAGCGCCCCAGCACAGTACCGCAGCAAAGCACCGCAGCGCCCCAGCACAGTACCCCAGGACCGCAGCACAGCAGCACAGTACTCAAGCACCACAGCACAGCACCGCAGCGCCCCAGCACAGCACCCCTTCCCCAGCACAGTACCACAGCACACCTTCCCCAGCACAGTACCCCAGCACTGCAGCACAGCGCCCCAGCACAGCACCCCTTCCCCAGCACAGCAGCATAGCATCCCAGCACAGTACCCCAGCACAGCTCCCCTGCCCCAGCACAGCACCCCTGCCTCAGCACAGAGCCACCACCACACCAGCTTGGGATGGGATTTCCTAGAGGCCACCGCACCAGCCTGGAACACTGACTGACCCTTGTGACCACTCCTCCACCTGTGCCGGATCCCTTCCCTGGTAAGCTGAATTCGGACTGTAAGACGGACCCCCATTTGACACATTATTATTTTTTTCCCTATTTTCCTTCTAAAAATTTGGGGTGCGTCTTATGGTCCGGTGCATCTTATAGTCCAAAAAATACGGTACTGAGCGTGTGCACATACCCTTAGGAGGCCGGGAAACCAGCATAGAATGACTTCAATATTGTCGATCACGCTCATTTACCGGCCCATAAATACAACCAAAATGTTTCTGTGTGATGGTGCAATATGTTAGCATTTGTTGCCCCACTTCAATCTTTTTCCCAGGGCCCCACTTGGTCTGGCTGAACCATCATACTATATGTCCTTTTAAGGGATAATCTTGTGTTTTGCTGTTTGTATGTGGTACATTCTGCATTTAGCCTAAGGACAGCTGGTGGAGTAGGGAGAGTTGCTGAATACAGCCTTTTGGACAGGGATTAGGGCTTTGCAGTATGTTGCTAAATATATAGCTGCTGCACATGATCACATTTTATTGGGGTGGGTGACAAAATTGACAATTGCTACCCACACAGTTTAACATGCTTTGTGTTAATTACAGTGTCATTACACTCCAAAAAAAGGCTTTAAAAAAAATTACTGGATGGAACTTGACATCCTTACAGTTTAACATGCTTTATGTTACGTTACGGTGGTATTAAACCCTAAAAAATAGTTCAAAAACATTTACTGAATTGAATTTGTCATCAATACAGTTTAACTTGCTTTGTGTTATATTATAATGGTTTTAAACTAAAAAAAATGCTTTGCCTGTTGCAGAGGACCACATTTTGTTTTGCGAAAAAAACTTGGTTTCCAGAGACCTAGCGAGTAGCGATTACAAAATGCGTAAGGTGTGCAGCAAGGGACCAGGAAGTGGAAGTGAGTGCTGATGATGGTGCACGCAGATGCCGAGGATGTGGGGCAGGTGTGACTGCGTCTGTTGCTGGAGCTCAAGAAACACGCACATCCATGACACATAGCTGCCTGTCCCACTTTGCAGGGAGACATGGGACACCACTTCTGAATCCATACCATTGCAAACAGGTGGTCGGGTGGATGGCATATAAAGCTTCCAGCTTGCTTGCAGCACCACCTAGTCTTCCACATGTTCCAGTTTCATCAGCCAAGAGTCTGGATCACTAAATCCTCACACTGATCCTCCCTCCTTCCACCATGTCGAGTCCCAGGGCACCAGTGTTCCCACACTAGGACAATCAGAGGAGTTCTTTAAATCATCATTTCTTGATTGTGACCTCTTGCCCTACATGTTCCATGAGGGACAGGAGGACATGCTGTTTAATAATGCACAAAACATAGAGCAGCTACGCCCACAAGAAGATAATAGTGGGGAAAAGCAAATTTTGTATAAGTAGGTAGATGATGATGAGACACAGTTTCTGATAAGTTAGGTTGTTGTTAAGTCACCAAGTCAGAAGGACCAGGTTGTGGCTGTGGAAGACGAGGTGGTGGATGACAAAGTTACTGACTCAACCTGTGAAGTTGGCATGCAGAGTGAGAACAGCAGTGCTGGGAGGGAGGGATGGGCAGCACTGAAAAGGCAGGAAGAGGCAGTAGGGTGATTAGATGGAGAAGGTATGCAACTCTTTTGCAGAGCACAGACAATCATGAATTTCTTCATCAAAGACAGATGTTCCCCAGTCTCTGACTTTTTTAAAGAGACTTCTGAGTCAAAAAAATGGTTGTTTGCAATTTGTGCCATGCCAAAGTCAGCAGAGGCCTGACCACTAAAAGCCTAACCACCACCATAATCAGGCCATGTCATCTAAGCACCTGAGTTGGTGGACAGAAAGCCTGGTTCCACTATTGGTGCTTGCCAATTCCCTGTTCATGACACTGCTGCAGATGCCTTCTGCTCTGCACCTGTCCTTGCACATTCTGAGGCACCATCAGGTACTTTCAAATCTTTGTCCTAGCAGTGTTCAGCTGTCCCTACCCCAGGCCTTGGAATGAAAAAGAAAGTTCCTAGCCACCCTCCCACAGGCCTAAATGCAAAACAAGCACGTTTCCAGTCTGCTTGCTGTGCAAATGTTGCCATTTAGGCTTGTGGACATAGAGGATTTCTGCCAAATCATGGCGGCAGTCGTCCCTAGGCACTTGGTCCCCAGCCACCACTATTTGTTCCGGTATGGCGTCCCCACCATGTACCAGCATATGTCCAGGAACATCACCCGTGCCCTTACCAATGCACTTACTTGGATCGTCCACTTAACGACTGACATGTTGACAAGCGCTTGCGGCCAGGGACGCTACATTAAACAGTCGTTGCTCATAATTAAACATGAAGCTTTGCATGCAGACCAGGTGGAGAAAGATATGAAACCGGGAGATACTACCCAGCTCATCCTCATCACATCTTCTCAGCATGGTTGGGTGATAATGAGAAGGTGGAAGCTGAGGAAGAGGAACATGAGATGGTTGTTAGTGCAACAGAGGCTAGTACCCACACAAGCTTCATCGTGTCTATCCTACGTGGATTGGTTCAGGAAGATCATGAGAAGGAAGAGAGGGAGGAAGAGGAGGAGATAGTGGAGACAGGGAAGTATTGGCTGTAGGGAGTTTTGTACATATGTCTGACTTCAGGTATCGCTGCCTTTCCCGTGACCCATACAACACTAGAGGAAGTGGAGTAGAGGCAAGGGAGACACATACGAGGTACTGCAGAGGCAGGCGTACAGTATCAAAATCCAGGGCCAATTTTATGACACCCTCCTAGTGTCCAGTTCGTGATTATTGTGTATTTTTGACAAGGAGGGAACATTTTTTAAATATGGTGAAGCAATATCTGTCCGACCAAACCAGCGTACTCTCTAATTTGTCTGCAACCTTCAACTATTGTGTCTCAAAGCTGAACACTTGGCATGAGCTGTCCCTCTATGCCTTGGAGGTGTTGTGCTGGCATGCCACTAGCATCTTAAAAGAGTGGGTTTTTAGTGCCGCTGGGGAAGACTTAACAGGTGCTTTCACCTGTCAGACGAAAATGCTGACAGGCTTACCCTGATAAAAATTAACAAAGCCTGGATTAGCCCTGACTTTTCCATACCACCAGATGACAGCAGCACATAAAGTGTTTTTCATCTTCAATATTTGAATCAGGGCCTCCAGTTGTTGCCTTCAAGAGTTTATGGATGATCCTACTTATGATTTATTTCCAGCTTTGCACTGTATGCAGAACTTTTTTGAGTGTAGAAGTACCACAACTACACTTTCTTAATATTTGAATGAGGCCCTCCAGTTGTTGCCTTTAAGAGTCTATGGATGACACTTCCTATATTTTTTTCTGGCTTTGCACTGTGTGCAGAGTCTTTATGAGTGTAGGTTTACCACAATTGCACTTTGCTTACAATATCTGAATGATACCTTCCTGTTGTTACCTTCAAGTACGTATGGACGACCGTCCTTGTAATTTTGGGCAAGATTTGTACTTAGTGCATAGTCTTTATGAGTCTAGGAGTACCATTACATTACAATTTGAACAGGATATACGTTGTAGGTAGATTCGCATCAGACAAACAACATACTTCTTCCACTTTCACAGAGAGTATGGTTCTGTCTCTCTGCAATGCCATTTTGAACTGAGTTGAATGGAATGGTAGTCTAGAACACAATTCCATCCTTTTTCAAAATGGTTTGCACCTTACCGCTTGTATATTCAGTTTCATTATCTGCATGCAGGCCTTTTGGCATTCTTCCAAATTTTGTTAAACACTACAGCAAGATATTCTTCAAGTTTCTGTGGAACTTCATCCTAATTGTGAACCAGGTAAGCGACTGTATCTGAAGTAGACATCAATAAATGTGAGAAAATATCTCTTCTTGCTAGGAGTTTGAACACTCATTGGAACACATAAATCTATATGTATCAGATCCAGATCTAGTGGTGCTAATTTTAGGAAAGGATTTTCTGGACATTTTCTCTTTAAGACAACTAGTGCACTTTATCATTTGACTACACTGGTTGATTTCAATCCCATTTGCAAGTTGAGCTAGCTTCCTTATTGTTTCTTGATCTCTGTGCCTAAGACATCTTAATGAGTTCACGTGATCTAGACCAGGGTTCCCCAACTCCAGTCCTCAAGGCCCACCAACAGATCATGTCTTCAGGATTTCCTTTGTATTGCACAGGTGAAGCAATTATCACCTGAGCAATACTAAGGAAATCCTGAAAACATGATCTGTTGGTAGGCCTTGAGGACTGGAGTTGGGGAACCCTGTATGCTTCTGTTAATACATCCCAGAATTGCATTTGCCTTGTTCTTCTGCTGCATCACACTGACTCATTTTCAGTTTATGATCTATTAGTATACCCAAGTCTTTTTCACATGTGCTGTTTCTTAGCCCTATTCCTTCCATTCCATATATGATTTTTTTCATTTTTTTTTTTGCCCAGATTTCCTGAGTGTATTTCCACGTACCTTCTCTTATGATCATCATCTTCACCTTGAATTTCCAGGACTGGTAGTTCTGGTTACTGAGGCTTGGCACTGAGAACTTGACAGGATTGCTGCTTGTGGATATCTTCTCTGTTGCTCTGTGCTGGGCTTCTGTTGCTGTGTTATTCTTGGGTTCTATGTCACTCTGGGTCCATAACCTGTTGACAGCAGATTGTTCAGGATACTCTCCAAGCATGTGACCACAGAGCTTCTTTATTCAGGAACAATCGGGAACTATATATGATAAGCTTAACAGATCAGGAATAAATCATGTGAGTGTCTCTGTCTGTGCAGCATCTGCAACAGGCTGCTTCTCCCATACACAGACACAGGAAAACAGGAAATACAGTCACATGCCATCCCTGTGTGAAGCTCTGGGAGTTTTTTTTTTGTTCTAACTTTATAAACAGCATACAAATCTAGCAACTAAACACTCATAGACAGGAAAGGAGTTGTTGCATCAAACATATTCCAACAATCTGAAGCTGGTTTCACATTTGCGTATATGTGCGCAGTGTTTGATCTGCATAGATTCGCATGCATCATGCGTACATATACATCATGCATAAAAATACATCAGGCTTGCGCATGCAGATGAGTGTGTAAAAAAACGCATTACTGTCTATGGGAACACATTGGTAGGAAGGACATGCGTACGCATGCGTTCTTCAAAATGTAAATAGAAATCCCATGAGACACGCCTATTTTTGTCTAATGTCATATCGAACGCAGGCGCATAAACAACCCAAACGCATGCACACACAGCGTTTTTCCCCCGTCATGCATAAGATGATGCACACAAAAAATACTGCATAAACATGCGTTTTGCATGTGTTTTTGCATGCGTTTGCACATGCAGATGACACACTGCGGACTCAAACACTAATGTAAACCTAGCCTGAGTCCCTAATTTTTGGCAGTTCTTGCTTCTTTCCTAAATTAGACTGAAATTTCACATTTTTTAATAAAAAGTTCAATTTTAGTTCACTTAAATTATTATTTTTTTAAATTCTTTTTAATCGTTGCCTTATATACAAGTCATTGTATAGGAAAGAATGTTTCTTAACATTTTTTTCCTGTAATCTCCAATTTCTCATAGATTTTGAATTTTAATGGTCAATTCTTGAAGTGGACCAAAAGTTTAGCACTATTATTCTCAGCAGCAATCTTGGAGTCAGAGATGCTTCCAGAGGTCTTCCCCATGCTGTTCTCCTTCCATTCAGCACTTTTTCCATCCATTTCGACATTTTCATTGCCCCCCAGTCCTCCTTGTAGGGTCTGCTGGAAAAATACTTAGATTTCCCATTTACTCCCATTATACTTTTTACCAGAAATGAGCATCTAAGTATTAGGAATTGCTAGGTTCAAGTAATTATCATCTGAGCATTTTAGTGCTCGCTCATCACTAGTGATTTATGAAGCATAACAAAGCAAATTTTTCACCAAATGCTTTAATGTTATCCGTTTCATAGCCCCATGTCCTTACTCTATATTACATACACTACAAAATTGTGCAGCCAGGTAACCTTTAAATGGAATAAGTCACTAGGCTCTGGCTATGTACCATATTTTACGGATTATAAAACGCACTTTTATCCCCCAAACTTGGGGGGGGGGGAAAGGGGGGTGTCTTATAATACATATATACCTTACTGGTACCGTTGCTGCAGACTGGGATGAGGGGGTGTCTGGCGGTGCTGCTGCGGTGCTGCTGCGGTGCTGCTGGGGTTTCCGGCTGTGCTGCGGGGGTCTCTGGTGCTGCAGGGGGCTCTGCCGACATTTTGTGAAAGGCCAGAGCCCCGGCAGTTCCATGGTTTCCTGTGTGGTGGACTCCACGAAATTGGCCGCCGTGCAGATGGAGATCTCAGCATCAAGATCTCAGGAGATGAGATTTCAGTGCCTACTCACCCCTGCCAACATAAGCTGCCACTCCACCATCTTTGTTTCCTGCGGCTCATTTGACGACTTACGACTCTCGAATGGCCCTATCTCTTCTGCCTCCTGATGTCTGTCATGGCCTTTCACCGACTCACCATTCCATTTCTGGAATTTCCATGCCTGTTTCCTTGGGCCAAACCTTACTGAACAGATCTTTTCCTTCCACTTTACTCTGCAATGATGGTAACTGTGGTAACTTTTGGTTGTGTTATTAGCCTACATAGGCATGCAAATGTCCGTCTCGCCATTTTGTGCTACTCCCCACCATATTGCAATCCTTGATCGGTGACATCTTAAACCGCACAATGGTCGCCATATTGCCTATCACCTGAGTCTTCCTCGCACTGCACAGTCCTCGCAGATGCAAGACACAATCATGCCTCCTGCACCAACTGTAGCGCAGGGCAGTAACTGGGGGCCAGGCACTCATCTCCTTCTGTTACACCCCGATGCACTACAGGAAATTGTGGGTCCTGGCTGGGTGTGTGAGTTGTTGTGAAGGCCTTGCACCCTTGAAGACTGCTTGCAGATGGTTGTGTTTGCTAGTCAGGACCATAGGTTCCACAGTAAAATAAAGGTGACTTCCATTCCAAAGCACAGTCTTTACTGAATGGTAACTTGGTGAGGGTTGTGTACAGGGGATAGAAAATACACAGTCTTATGAATGTTTCTTTTGCAGCATAAAGCATTCTCATGCACACAGTAACTTTTTTCTGTAATCTACTCCAGGACCGGTGAAGCATACTACTTCACCCTATTTCATTACAGCCTAGCTTGTTGCCACAGCCCTGATCAGCAAGCCTCTCTACTTGTTCAGCGGTTCCGAGTCCTATTTCTTCCACTACCAGCACCCTGGATCTATTGCTTGGGACCCCCACTAGTCCCACGAACTCAGTCTTGTTTAGGTCCATTAACTTCTGCTTTTTGCAAGCTTAGGGTTTCTAGTCGTCCAATTCAAAGACTCCTTTCTTGAAGGCCACTGTCACATTGTCACATCTCCACCTGAATTTGCTACTATGACTTCTGCTGCCAGACTCCGCTGTATTCACTCTTCGGACTGCGCTGGTGATAGAAACATCAGAGCAAGAAACTCTGGACTGCAGGCGCTGTCCAGCCACTATGGTTAGAGTGGCTGGGACATGTAGTGCCATCCAGTCTGGCAGTATGGGTGTATGTGTGTAAAAGGGGGGCCAGGATGGTAGTCATGGCCGAGGGCTCTGGTGTCCTGACCTCCTCCCACAGAAAAACCATCAGCTTCTACCGGCGTACCTGTTCGGGTTACTGGTCCACGGTCAGGGATTCCACTGCGGTGTGACCCAGCTTCTGCACACTTGGTTCCAGTGTATAAGGTTGAAATAATGGACACAGATACCAGTTCTGATGCCAAATCAATAGTTTTACTCTTTTCTTAACGGTCCCAGACACATCAGTTACATTACAGTCCACACAGCATTCCTCATGCACTTTCCCTTTTCTACTTTCTTCGCCCTCACGTACATTACGGGATAGTAGCACCCTTGGCAGTACCGCAGCTTCACTACTGTAGGACCTCAGTACATAGAGGATCTTGCTCATCCGTTTTGCCCAGAATTGCCAGCTTCAGCCCTATTGAAGATGTGCCACATCGTGAATGTTCTGCGCCCTGCATGACTTTTGGACTACGTTTCCTTTTCTGTTCCTGCTGCTGCCATAAACTGTAATTCCCCTGGGTACTCTGGTCTACACCAGCACCCGTCTGACTGTGCCTGTGCTTCTCTTCTTAAACAACTATGCTTAGCTGCTATGATGTCCTGGGCTTAGAGCCCTTGTGGACTTGAAGGGCGTGCTCGCCCTTCTGACCAAATCCTACAACCTACACTCTCTTAACCCATAGCAGCTCCTCCTACAATTAACCCTATGCACACTTCCTATCAGCTATACCTAACAAGGCCCACTAGTGTACCCCCATCTAGTGGCTCATTACAGAATTACACTTTCCCAGTCTATGAAACTATATACTACAAGTGCCCTCCTCTTATGTTCCCAAAGGATGCACTAACTTACCCTAATCTGTACAACAATACAAAAGACATAATAAAGCACAATATCTTACAAAATTTACAATATGGCAACACATAATGTGGCAGTACTAATGAGACAGTCGGTAATACACAATTGTGTAGCAGTACCGAAACAGCATAATACCTATAACAGTATATTTACATTAGAACTCTTTAATGGGGAGGAGGCATTAAATGGGTGTTCTATTTCAATCCACTACATGTGTGCTGTCCAGATGAAGTTATCAGCTCCCTGCACCAGCCAATTGGAGAGCACCATACCCTACGAAAGCTTGCACCTTGCTGCTGGAAGCTGCTACATATTGTAGCTTTGTGTGTCCCTAGCTAGGTGGGTGTGTGTTTTCTGCTACTGTTTTGTTTAGTGTATTCCTGTTTTGACCCCGGCTTGTTTCTGATTATTCTTACGGATCTTGGTTTTGTTCTTGATGTGATATAATGGCTTTGACCCTGCGGACCACTCCTACCTCTGGCCGGCAGCCCATCAATGATAGCATTCCACTCGGTCCTGTTGTAAAACCAGATTCCTGTACAGGTATTAAAGGGTATTGGGATTTCTCTTGAGTCTGCCAGAGTGGCTTGTGCAAAGTCTGTCCGAGGCAGCCTTTTGAGCCTGAGACCTCAGACAGATGTCGCAGCTACTCTGACTTGTCGGTCATTTCAGGATCTTACTATCCCTTGCCTCAGTCTCCTCTTGCTACGGATCACCCCTTGGCAGCACTGCTCTCTTTTCACTCTAAACTTCAACTAACTACCTACAAGAACCAGTTACTTGCCCTAACTCTATGCCTCTTCCACTGTGGGCTAGTCTCTAATCCTATCCTGTGTGTTATAGTCTGCTGAGCCGTGTATCTAATCCTATCCTGTGCGATACTGACTGCTGAGTCGTGTATCTAATCCTCTCCTGTTTGATGCTGTCTGTTGAGCCGTGTATCTAATCCTCTCCTGTGTGTTATTGTCTGCTGAGCTGTGTATCTAATCCTATCCTGTGTGATACTGACTGCTGACCTGTGTATCTATTCCTATCTTGTGTAATACTGACTGCTGAACCGTGTGTCTAATCCTTTCCTGTGTGTTACTGTCTGCTGACCTGTGTATCTAATCCTGTCCTGTGTGATACTCTCTGCTGAGTCATGTAGCTAATCCTATCCTGTGTGTTACTGTCTGATGAGAATTGTATCTAATCCTATCCTGTGTGAAAGATGCTTAGTGATTGGTTGATATGGGACTGTTGCTCATAACAACCAATCACAGCTCAGCTTATATCTTTTAAACCGCTCTGGTGAAGTGAAAGATGCTTAGTGATTGGTTGCTATGGGCAACACAGGCAATGTACCTGTTGTGGTCAAGAAGATGTGCCTATGGGACTATGGGATGGAGGATGTGTGATGGGTATATGGGCATGAGAGGGGGTGATTTATTTCTGTCATGAGCTCCCTGCTCCTTTCTGGCGGCAGGCAATGGCTGGGAGCTTATGTTACCGGGGATGCTAGATTTCTCCCACCCGGTCAGTGTCTGTTGAGGTGTTGTGGAGTGGGAAAACAGTTGCTTGTAGCAACCAGTCACAGCTCAGCTTCTTTTAAACAGCTCTGATGAAATGAAAGATGCTTAGTGATTGGGTGGGGTTATGTGGAGTGGGCGTGGCTGATACACACATACATACACACATACATACACTTATTTTTATATCCATAGATATAGTTTGTGACATACTGCAAAAGTGCTACTCAACCTGTTTGTTAAGAGAAAACCGAAATTGATAAATTGGACACTCAACTAGTGAGGAGCACAAGTTGCTTGCTACTCGAATTTGTCTAGTGTGCTCGGGTATGCACCAAGTATCACGGGTGACATGCTCAAGTCCCCTCGTCAGCATGTTTTGTAGATGTGGGGACTTGAACATCTCATTTGAGCACCCACGATACTCTGTACATACCCGAGCACCCTAGGCAAACTCGAATAATGAGCTCTTGAATTCATGACAATTAACTGAAAAGCACCTATTTTGCCCCCCCTCACTAAAACAGACAGGTTTATGAGTCCTTAAACTCACTCCACGTGACTTAATACTTGTGAATCCTCGCAGCATGCTGTCATGATTCTCTGGCGCTGGCGCTGGGAGCGGGCAGTTATGTGACTGCATGTATGGGATATGCATTCTATGGGCTACATTCTGGCTAGATGTTAACGGCCTTGCTCAATTCAAATGTTAAGTGAGGTCACACACATCTAGTTGGAATTTGGTCAGAAATATGAATATTGCATACTTGCGGTCACATGACTGCCCTGTTTGCCAATGGAGAATCCTGACAGTGAGCATGGCTCGCAGTATGAGGATTCACAAGTCTGCAGTCACATAGTAGCCTAAGGCTGGACAACCCCTTTAATCTGTGCATTAAAAATCACATATTCCAGATAATGTTAAGCAAAATCATTGACAGGGCAATACATACTGCATGCAATGACATATTTTGCACAAGTTTACAGTTCTGTGACAAAGAATTTACAAGCTGGAAAACTGCTTTATTCTTTTGCAATCCATCTGCAGCTCATTAACTTACACCAAAGAAAAGGAGGTTTAGATCATCTTAAATGCCCTCACTTCACTGATAGACAGAAGAGGGTCTTGATTGAAACGTTGTTCTGGACTATTACATTTGGCACTACTGCTCTATTAGGATTGGATTGCATGGCTATACAATTCCTGAAACTTTCACTTGTCCTAATAGAAACCCTTTGTCTCCATTAGACTGTCGGTATGGGAGCTGGATTGTCTCCTGCATTGTAGTGGCTTAGAACATAAATGTTTTATACCTATGTACACTGGGGTAGTTAAGATTGATATGATACATATAATGTTATTACATATAATAGATAGCAATGGTGACATTTAGTTGATCAACAGACTGGTCATAACTTTCAGCAAAATATTAATTTGTGAAAATAGAATTTCTTAACATCATACTATAATAATTAGGCATATGTCGATTGTATAAGGTAGCGGTCATTTTATTATGGTAGGCACAGTTATTAAGTTCCGGTGCTTTTGAGAGAGGAATTACAGAGATTGGTCATGGTTACTTTATGCTATTCTTCTATATTTCCTGAAAAATGAAATGTGTGCAGATGCAGAGGATTTGCTGGACCATCTGGAGCCACATAATGAAAGATGCTTTGAAAAACATTATAACGTTTGTTTTCCAGTTTTAATAGCATTTTTTTTTACAATTTGACAATTTAGAAAAACGTGGAGAAAATATGTCAGAAAGAACTTTGAACAGGAAATTTAGGACATTATGTAATGTAACAGCTCGGAGAATGAAAGATACAGTCATATGTTAAAGTTTGGGCACCCCTATTAATGTTAACCTTTTTTCTTTATAACAATTTTGTTTTTTGCAACAGCTATTTCAGTTTCATATATCTAATAACTGATGGACTCAGTTATATTTCTGGATTCAAATGAGGTTTATTGTACTAACAGAAAAGGTGCAATCTGCATTTAAACAAAATTTGACTGGTGCAAAAGTATGGGCACCTAAACATAAAAGTGACATTAATATTTCGTAGATCCTCCTTTTGCAAAAATAACAGCCTCTAGTCGCTTCCTGTAGCTATTAATGAGTTCCTTGATCCTGGATGAAGGTATTTGTGACCATTCCTGTTTACAAAACAGTTCCTGTTCAGTTAAGTTTGATGGTCGCTGAGCATGGACAGCCCGCTTCAAATCATCCCACAGATGTTCAATGATATTCAGGTCTGGGGACTGGGATGGCCATTCCAGAACATTGTAATTGTTCCTCTGCATGAATGCCTGAGAAGATTTAGAGCAGCGTTTTGGATCATTGTCTTGCTGAAATATCCATCCCCTGCGTAACTTCAACTTCGTCACTGATTCTTGCACATTATTGTCAAGAATCTGCTGATACTGAGTTGAATCCATGCAACCCTCAACTTTAGCAAGGTTCCCGGTGCCGGCATTGGCCATACAGCCCCAAAGCATGATGGAACCTCCACCAAATTTTACTGTGGGTAGCAAGTGTTTTTCTTGGAATGCTGTGTTTTTTAGCCTCCATGCATAGCGCCTTTTTGTATGACCAAACAACTCAATCTTTGTTTCATCAGTCGACAGGACCTTCTTCCAAAATGTAACTGGCTTGTCCAAATGTGCTTTTGCATACCTCAGGCGACTCGGTTTGTGGCGTGCTTGCAGAAACGGCTTCTTTCGCATCACTCTCCCATACAGCTTCTCCTTGTGCAAAGTGCGCTGTATTGTTGACCGATGCACAGTGACCCATCTGTAGCAAGATGATGCTGCAGGTCTTTGGAGGTGGTCTGTGGATTGTCCTTGACTGTTCTCACCATTCTTCTTCTCTGCCTTTCTGATATTTTTCTTGGCCTGCCACTTCTGGGCTTAACAAGAACTGTACCTGTTTTCTTCCATTTCCTTACTATGTTCCTCACAGTGGAAACTGACAGGTTAAATCTCTGAGACAACTTTTTGTATCCTTCCCCTGTAAAGCTATGTTGAATAATCTTTGTTTTCAGATCATTTGAGAGTTGTTTCGAGGAGCCCATGATGCCACTCTTCATAGGAGAATCAAATAGGAGAACTACTTGCAAGTGGCCACCTTAAATACCTTTTCTCATGATTTGATACACTTGGCTATGAAGTTCAAAGCTCAATGAGGTTACAAAACCAATTTAGTGCTTCAGAAAGTCAGTAAAAAATAGTTAAGAGTGTTCAAATCAAGAAAATGATAAGGGTGCCCATACTTTTGCACCGGTCAAATTTTGTTTTAATGCAGATTGCACATTTTCTGTTAGTACAATAAACCTCATTTGAATCCAGAAATATAACTGAGTCCATCAGTTATTAGATATATGAAACTGAAATAGCTGTTCCAAAAACCAAAATTGTTATAAAGAAAAAAGGTTAACATTAATAGGGGTGCCCAAACTTTTACATATGACTGTAATTTCAAGTCATTTACAATGAGGTTAAGTGAGACAGACTCTCAGAAACCTATATGAATATTATATATGGAAAAATTTTCATTTTGTCTGATTTTTCTCATTGTAGGTATATTTTCAGTAAAATGTAAATTGCTCTTTTATTCTATAAACTACTGACAACATGTCTCCGAATTTCCAATCAATACATTTTGTACTTATTTTCAGAAAATGAGAAATGGTCAAAATAACAAAAAAATGCAGTGTGCAGACCTCAAATAAAGCTAAGAAAACAAGTTCATAATTATTTAGAAAACAACAATACTAATGTTTTAACTTAGGAAGAGTTCAGAAATCAATATTTTGTGGAATAACCATGATTTTCAATCACAGCTTTCATGCATCCTGGCATGCTTTCCACCAGTCTTTCACACTGCTTTTGGGTGACCTTATGCCACTCCTGGTACAAAAACTTAAGCAGTTCTACTTTGTTTGATGGCTTGTGATATTATCCCTCTTCCTCTTGATAACATTTCACAGGTTTTCAATGGGCTTCATGTCTGGAGATTGGGCTGGCCATGACAGGGATTTGATGTGGTGGTCCTTCATCCACACATTGATTGACCTAGCTGTGTGGCATGTCACATTGTCCTGCTGGAAAAACCAGTCCTCAGAGTTGGGGAACATTTCCTGAGCAGAAGGAATCAACTGTTTTTCCAGGATAACCTTGTATGTGGCTTGACTCATACGTCCTTCGCAAAGATTAACCTGCCCAATTCCAGCCTTGCTGAAGCATCCCCAGATCATCACCGATCCTCCACCAAATTTCACAGTGGGTGCAAGGCACTGTGGCTTGTACGCCTCTCCAGGTCTCAGTCTAACCATTAGATGACCAGGTGTTGGGCAAAGCTGAAAATTAAACTCAGAAGATTACATTACTCCCAGTCCTCTATGGTCTAATCCTTATAGTCTTTGGCAAACTTCAACCTGACTCTCCTTTTGTTTCTCATTGATGAAAGGCTTTTTTCTAGCTTTACATGACTTGAGCCCTGTGTCTAGGAGCCTGTTACGAACTGTTCTTGCCATGCACTTCACCCCAGCTGCCATTTGCTATTCCTTTTGTAGGTCACTTGATGTCATCCTGCGGTTGCTGAGTGACATTCGAATAAGATGACAATCATCCCGGTCAATGAAGAGTCGTTTTCACCCTCTGCCGGTCTGTAGCTTTGTTGTCACCAGTGTCTGCTGCTTGACCTTGTTGTAGTGGACTGCAGTCTTAGAAATTTTAAGGATGAAGACAACATGACGCTCACTGTATCCCTCTGCTAGTAAAGCCAGAATTGAGCCCTTCTTTTCCTCACTCAAGATTTTTCTTTTCAACTCCTTTGGCATGGTTAAAAGTTATTTTTTCATCCCTATTACTTTTGAGATATTACTAGCACTTGTTTTGCCATCCAGCTTGTCCTATTACAAAAGGATTGTGAACACCACATCAGGGATTTTTATACTTTCGTTCATTAAATAAGATTTGGTTCAGGTGATCACCTAATCAGAAGCACATTAAGTAGAATGAGGTGTACTCTGGTTGGAATTAAACTAACACTGGAATGGAATGGCTGTCAGACATGTAGAGAAGCTCATTTTTATAAAACTGTGCAGTGGTCTCTTAATTTTTTACAAAACTGTATATACTGTAATGCAGCGGTAGCATCCGTATGTAATGATAAGGCAGTGACCCAGCAAAGTCCCAACACAGAAGTCTCTTTAATGTTCAATTCTCATAAAGTACACAGCACTAATGTCCAATTCACAGCACTAGTCAGTAGATAAACAGTCGCACTCAAGTGTGGATTAATCTTGCAAAAAATCTTGAAGATTTTGTGAAATTTTTGGATTTTTATTTTATTTCAAATGCATCAAATAGTGTAACACCGCAGACAAAAGAAGTATCCAAAATGTGGGTATAATATCGCAATCCAGGATATGAGTATACTATGGTTACGTTTCGACCTACTAAGAGGCCTTTCTCAAACCATACTGCAAAATAAAATAAAAAGCAATTACAACAATGAATATGGACGACAAACTCGCGGAAAGCTGGAAAAGAAAAAATAAACATGAGAAAAATGTGAAAAAAAATTTAAAAAAAAATATTTTTTTTAAAAAAATACTAACAAAAAAAACACAACAGAAAAGTAGTGCAAAAAAACCCCTAAAGGCGAAACATATATCTATACAAATTTAAGCACAACAACATAAAGGTCCCTAAGGCAATTAGGAAAATGTCATATAGAGAGTAAAAAAATTAAATTAAGCAAGTGCTAGAGAGACTATTGGCCACAAGTCAATTTTAACATTCTAGGCATCAGGAGTAACAATGGGGATAAGCAGCAGACCTAGATGAGACATATTATAGTATTGTCTCTGTACATGATGAAATAACAGTGGTGGTGGAAACACAAGGCAGGCAAATAAGGCAGATATACTGAGTACTAACCTCAAGTAGTATCAAGGAAAAGATTAATTAGAGCATTTTCAGAAGTCCCAAACAGGGGCTGTAGGAGAAAACATGAGAAATGAATGTGGAGAAGAAAAAAATGGATCAGAAGGAGATGTTATGCACCAGGTGGTGCTGCAGAGCTGACCTGATGGCATGGGAGCAGCCTGGACCTGCGGTGTTGTAAGTGTGTGCTGAAGAAAGCGCGGTATATATATGTGTATTAAGAAGGTGCAGGATGATGACGTCATAAAGCCAACGTGGCTAGAGCGTCCTGGCGTCTGTATGGGGTTTGCAGCATAGGGAGGGAGAGAGAGCAGAGGGAGGTCAGGCTGAGGGCAGTGTGTGTTTGGAAGAAGGCATGCGGTAGCTCAGAGCAGTACCTGCACTGTTGAAGGAGAGACTCAGTAGTAGAGGGAGGGGCGAGAAGGGGAGAGAACAGTTTATGATAAATGAGAGAGAGGAAGGAATGAAGTTGGAAATGTGTAAATAAATAAAAAAGAAGTAGAGGGGAAGAAAAATAAAGATAAGAAAAGCGGGTTAATAAATAAGAAGAAGGGATATAGGTAAAAAAAGGGGGGGAAGGAAAAAGGGGAAAAAAATAAAACATGGAAAAAAATAAATGAAATGGGAAAAATAAATTGAAAAAATAAAAAGTAGAAAAATTTAAAAATTAAAAAAATAAAAAATAAATAGTAAGATGAAAATAAAGAACAAAAAATTAAAAAATGAAAAAATAAAAAAATGAATTAATGATAGAATTTGAGAGAAAATGTGAAAAAGGGGAAAAAGGGAATAAAATAAAAATAAAAATAATAATAATAATAATAATAATAATAATAAAAAAGGGGAAAGAAGAAAAAGAAAAAGAAAAATGAAAAACGGATGAAAAATAAAAAATGAAAATAGAAAAAATATAATTATATACGGGAATACTCACCCATGCGGGGGAGGGGGGAAAAAAAAATTAGTGGATCTGTAAGATAAAGAAATAAAAAGGATTGAGATACAATGAGATGGAAAGCCGCCATTCCACCACCCTAAGGGATAAAAAGACAACATAATATTAGGTTAATAATATATCTGAATACATGCTTAAACCAAAGATGCATAAAATAGGTAGAAATCCAAGGAACTAATGCGGGCTAAGGTCCAACTCACGGTTAAGGCCTTTAGGGGCCAAAGTCTGTAACCTATATATCCAGAAGGATTCCCTTGATTTTAGGAGCGTGATGTGGTCACCTCCCCTGCGCGGTCTTTCAACTTTTTCTATAACCTGGAACCTGAGTTGAGATACTGAGTGGTTGGCGTTGATGAAGTGATAAGGGATTGGAAGCCAAGTCTTCTTGCACCGGATAGTTGATTTATGGCTCGAAATTCTGTCGCGTACGTGCTGAGTAGTTTCGCCAACGTATAAAAGGCCACAGGGGCACTTAATTAGGTAAACCACATAGTTCGTGTCACATGTAAAAAAGCCCCTGATGCCATAGCGTTTGCCAGTACGTGGATGTGTTATGTCGCTCCCCTTGATCACATTGGAGCAACAAGCGCACCCAAGACAGGGAAATGTGCCCTTTCGTTCAGTTCCAAGAAAGGTCTGTCTAGGAGTTCTAGTTAGACTACCAATATCGGCTCTGACCAGCTCATCTCGGATGTTTCTAGGACGGCGTTTGCACATAAGTGCTGGTGTTTTAAATGCCTCAATGTGGGGATAGGATCTAGGTAGAATTGACCAATGTTTGTGGATAATGTGATAAATTTTGGGCATAACAGGATGGTGGGTGTGTACGAAAGTGACACGATCGCCTTTGGGTTGAGATGGTTGCAGAGGGCAAGGTTCCAGGGCACGGCGTGTTTCACTTTCAAGAAGTTTGGTGGGATAATGCCTTGCTTTGAAT